>NC_049222.1:41893-744393 GCF_011100685.1 Canis lupus familiaris
AGGGCTGATTTGTGGGCCATGATATGATCTGTTCGGAGAATGTCCCATGTGCACTTGAAAGGAATGTGTATTCTGCTTTAGAAGAATGTTCAGACTATATCTGTTGAGCCCTGTGGTCCAGTGTGTCAAGACTATTGTTCCCCTGTTGATTTTCTGCATAGACGATCGGTCCATTGCCATAAGTGGGTAGTTTTAAAATCCCCTGTCATTGTATTATTATCAGTGAGTTCCTGTATGTTTGTTGTTAATTGGTTTCTAGATTTACGTACTCCCATGTTGGCAGCATCAGTATTTAGTTGTTTGAACTTTTTTTTAAATAAATTTATTTTATTGTTCTTCAATTTACCAAACAACAGAATAACACCCAGTGCTCATCCCGGCAAGGGACCCCCTCAGTGCCCTTCACCCATTCACCCGCACCCCCCGCCCTCCTCCCCTTCCAGCATCCCTGTTCCTTTTTCAGAGTTAGGAGTCTTTATGTTCTGTCTCCCTTTCTGATATTTCCCACACGTTTCTTCTCCATTCCCTTATATTCCCATTCACTGTTATTTATATTAACTAATTGAATGAGAACATACGTTTGTCCTTCTCCGATTGACTTACTTCACTTAGCATAATACCCTCCAGTTCCATCCACGTAGAAGCAAATGGTGGGTATTTGTTGTTTCTAATGGCTGAGTAATATTCCATTGTATACAAACCACATCTTCTTTATCCATTCATCTTTCGATGGACACCATGGCTCCGTCCACAGTTTCGGTATTATGGACATTCTTGCTAAAAACATTGGGGTGCAGGTGTCCCGGCATTTCATTGCATCTGAATATTTTGGGTAAATCCCCAAGAGTGCAATTGCTGGGTCATAGGGCAGGTCTATTTTTAACTCTTTGAGGAACCTCCACACAGTTTTCCAGAGTGGCTGCACCAGATCACATTCCTACCAACAGTGTAAGAGGGTTCCCTTTTCTCCGCATCCTCTCCAACATTTGTGGTTTCCTGCCTTGTTCATTTTCCCCATGCTCACTGGTGTGAGGTGGTATCTCATTGTAGTTTTGATTTGTATTTCCCTGAGGCAAGTGATGCACAGCATTTTCTCATGTGCATGTTGGCCATGTCTATGTCTTCGTCTGTGAGATTTCTGTTCATGTCTTTTGCCCATTTCATGATTGGATTGTTTGTTTCTTTAGTGTTGATTTTAAGAATTTTTTATAGATCTAGGAAACTAGCCCTTTATCTGATACATCATTTGCAAATATCTTCTGCCATTCTGTAGGTTGTCTTTTAGTTTTGTTGACTGTATTTATGCTGTGCAAAAGCTTCTTATCTTGATGAAGTAGCAATAGTTGATTTTTGCTTTTGTTTCTTTTGCCTTTGTGGATGAATCTTGCAAGAATTTACTGAGGCTGAGTTCAAAAAGGGTGTTGCCTGTGTTCTCCTCTAGGATTTTGATGGACTCTTGTCTCACATTTAGATCTTTCATCCATTTTGAGTTTATCTTGTGTATGGTGAAAGAGAGTGGTCTAGTTTCATTCTTCTGCATGTGGATGTCCAATTTTCTACCACCATCTATTGAAGAGATTGTCTTTCTTCCAATGCATAGTCTTTCCTCTTTTATCGATATTAGTTGACCATAAAGTTCAAGGTCCACTTCTGGGTTCTCTATTCTGTTCCATTGATCTATGTGTCTGTTTTTGTGCCAGTTCCACACTGCCCTGATGACCACAGTTTTGTAGTACAACCTGAAATCTGGCATTGTGATGCCCCCAGATATGGTTTTCTTTTTTAAAATCCCCCTGGCTATTCGGGGTCTTTTCTAATTCCACACAAATCTTGAAATAATTTGTTCTAACTCTCCGAAGAAAGTCCATAGTATTTTGATAGGGATTGCATTAAGCGTGTACATTGCCCTGCGTAACACGACATTTTCACAATATTAATTCTGCCAATCCATGAGCATGGTATATATTTCCAACTCTTGTGTCTTCCTCAATTTCTTTCCGAAGCGTTCTATAGTGTTTATGGTTTCGATCTTTACCTCCTTGGTTAGGTTTATTCCTAGGTATCTTATGCTTTTGGGTGCAATTGTAAATGAGATTGACTCCTTAATTTCTCTTTCTTCAGACTCATTGTTAGTGTATAGAAATGCCATTTGATTTCTGGGCATTGATTTTGTATCCTGCAATGCTACCAAATTGCTGTATGAGTTCTAGCAATCTTGGCATGGAGGCTTTTGTGTTTTCTAGGTAGAGTATCATGTCATCGGTGAAGAGGGAGAGTTTGACTACTTTTTGGCCAATTTGAATGCCTTTAATGTCTTTTTTTGTCTGATTGCTGAGACTAGGACTTCCAGTACTATTTTGAATAGGAGTGGTGAGAGGTGACATCCTTGTCTTGTTCCTTATCTTAGGGGAAAGGCTCCCAATGCTTCCCCATTGAGAATGATATTTGTTGTGGGCTTTTCGTAGATGACTTTTAAGATGTCGAGGAATGTTCCCGATATCCCTATGCTCTGAAGGGTTTCCATCAGCAATGAATGCTCTATTTTGTCAAATGCTTTCTCTGCATCTAATTGGAGGATAATATGGTTCTTGGTTTTTCTCTTGCTGATATGATGAATCACATTGTTTGTTTGACGAGTGTTGAATCAGCCTTGTGTCCCTGGGATAAATCCTACTCTTTCATGGTGAATATTTTCTTTTTTTTTTAAATTATTTTATTTTATTTATTTATGATAGGCACACAGTGAGAGAGAGAGGCAGAGACATAGGCAGAGGGAGAAGCAGGCTCCATGCACTGGGAGCCCGACGTGGGATTCGATCCCGGGTCTCCAGGATCACGCCCTGGGCCAAAGGCAGGCGCTAAACCACTGCGCCACCCAGGGATCCCAGGTGAATATTTTCTTAATGTACTGTTGGCTCCTATTGGCTAGTATCTTGTTGAGAATTTTTGCATCCATGTTCATCAGGGATATTGGTCTGTATTCTCCTTTTTGGTGGGGTCTTTGTCTGGTTTGGAATTAAGGTAATGCTGGCCTCATGGAACGAATTTGGAAGTACTCCATCTCTTTCTATCTTTCCAAACAGCTTCAGTAGGAGAGGTATGGTTTCTTCTTTAAACGTTTGATAGAATTCCCCTGGGAAGCCATCTGGCCCTGGTCTTTTGTGTCTTGGGAGGTTTTGTATGACTGCTTGAATTTCCTCTCTTCTTATTGGCCTGTTCAGGTTTTCTGTTTCTTCCTGTTCCAGTTTTGGTAGTTTGTGGCTCCAGGAATGCGTCCATTCCTTCTAGATTGCCTAATTTATTGGCATATGGCTGTTCATAATGTGTTTTTAAAATCGTTTGTATTTCCTTGGTGTTGGTAGTGATCTCTCCTTTCTCATTCATGATTTATTAATTTGAATCTTCTCTCTCTTCTTTTTAATAAGACTGGCTAATGGTTTATGTATCTTATTCTTTTCAAGAAGGAACTCCTTGTTTTGTCGATCTGTTCTACAGTTCCTCTGGTCTCGATTTCGTTGAGTTCTGCTCGAATCTTAAATAACTCTCTTCCTCTGCTGGGTGTAGGATTTATCTGCTGTTTTTTCCCTAGCTAGTTTATGTGTAAGGTTACCTTTGTATTCGAGTTCTTTACAGTTTTTGAATGGAGGCTTCTATTGTGATGTATTTCCCCCGTATGTCTGCTTGTGCTTCATCCCAAAGATTTTTGAACAGTTGTATCTTCATTCTCATTAGTTTCCATGAATCTTTTTTTAATAAATTAATTTTTTATTTGTGTTCAATTTACCAACATACAAAAGAACACCCAGTGCTCATCCCATCAAGTGCTCCCCTCAGTGTCCATCACCATTCTCCCCACCACCGACCCTCCTACCCTTCTACCACCCCTAGTTCGTTTCCCAGAGTTAGATGTCTTTATGTTCTGTCTCCAATTCTGATATTTCCCACACAATTCTTCTCCATTCCCTTATATTCCCTTTCACTATTATTTATATTCCCCAAATGAATGAGAACATACACTATTTGTCCTTCTCTTATTGACATACTTCACTCAGTGTAATACCCTCCAGTTTCATCCACGTTGAATCAAATGGTGGGTATTTGTCGTTTTTAATGGCTGAGTAATATTCCATTGTATACATAAACCACATCATCTTTATCCATTCATCTTTCGATGGACACCAAGCCTCCTTCCACATTTTGGCTATTGTGGACATTGCTGCTATAAACATCAGGGTGCAGGTGTCCCGGCGTTTCATTGCATCTCAATCTTTGAGGTAAATCCCCAACTGTGCCATTGCTGGGTCATAAGGCAGGTCTATTTTTAACTCTTTGAGGAACCTCCACTCAGTTTTCCAGAGTGGCTGCACCAGATCACATTCCCACCAAAGGTGTAAGAGTGTTCCCTTTTCGCCGCATCCTCTCCAACATTTGTGGTTTCCTGCCTTGTTAATTTTCCCCATGCTCACCTGTGTGAGGTGGTATCTCATTGTGGTTTTGGTTTGTATTTCGCTGATGGCAAGTGATACAGAGCATTTTTTATTGTGCATGTTGGCCATGTCAATGTCTTCCTCTGTGAGATTTCTCTTCATGCCTTTTGCCCATTTCATGATTGAATTGTTTGTTTCTTTGGTGTTGAGTTTAATAAGTTCTTTATAGATCTTGGAAACTAGCCCTTTATCTCATACGTCATTTGCAAATAACTTCTCCCATTCTCTAAGTTGTCTTTTAGTTTTGTTGACTGTATCCTTTGCTGTGCAAAAGCTTCTTATCTTGATGAAGTCACAGTAGCTCATTTTTTGCTTTTGTTTCTTTTGCATTCGTGGATGTATCTTGCAAGAAGTTACTGCGGCCAAGTTCAAAAAGGTGTTGCCTGTGTTCTCCTCTAGGATTTTGATGGACTCTTGTCTCACATTTAGATCTTTTATCCATTTTGAGTTTATCTTTGTGTATGGTGAAATAGAGTGGTCTAGTTTCATCCTTCTGCATGTGAATATCCATTTTCCCAGCACCATTTATTGAAGAGACTGTCTTTCTTCCAATGGATAGTCTTTCCTCCTTTATCAAATATGAATTGACCATAAAATTCGGGGTCCACTTCTGGATTCTCTATTCTGTTCTATTGATCTATGTGTCTAATTTTGTGCCAGTACCACACTGTCTTGGTGAACACAGCTTTGTTGTACAACCTGAAATCTGGCATTGTGATGTCCCTAGATATGGTTTTCTTTTTTAAAATCCCCCTGGCTATTCGGGGTCTTTTCTGTTTCCACACTAATCTTAAAATAAATTGTTCTAACTCTCTGAAGAAATTTCATGGTACTTTGATAGGGATTGCATTAAACGTGAACATGGCCTGGGTAACATTGACATTTTCACAATATTAATTCTGCCATTCCATGAGCATGGAATATTTTTCCATCTCTTGGTGTCTTCCTCAATTTCTTTCAGAAGTTTTCTATAGTTTTTAGGGTATAGATCATTTACCTCCTTGGTTAGGTTTATTCCTAGGTATCTTATGCTTTTGGGTGCAATTGTAAATGAGATTGACTCCTTAGTTTCTCTTTCTTCAGTCTCATTGTTATTGTATAGAAATGCCATTGATTTCTGGGCATTGATTTTGTATTGTGCAACACTACCAAATTGCTGTATGAGTTCTAGCAATCCTGGGGGGAGGGTTTTGTGTTTTCTAGGTAGAGTATCATGGTATCGGTGAAGAGGGAGAGTTTGACTACTTTTTGGCCAATTTGAATGCCTTTAATGTCTTTTTGTTGTCTGATTGCTGAGGCTAGGACTTCCAGTACTATGTTGAATAGGAGTGGTGAGAGTGGACATCCCTGCCTTCTTCCTGATCTTAGGGGAAAGGCTCCAAGTCCTGCCCATTGAGAATGACATTTGCTGTGGACTTTTCCTAGATGGCTTTTAAGATGTCGAGGAATGTTCCCTCTATCCCTACGCTCTGAAGTGTTTTGATCAGGAATGGATGCTCTATCTTGTCAAATGCTTTCTCTGCATCTAATGAGAGGATCATATGGTTCTTGGTTTTTCTCTTGCTGATATGATGAATCACATTGATTGTTTTACGAGTGTAGAACCAACCTTATGTCCCAGGGATAAGTCCTACTTGGTCATGGTGAATACTTTTCTTAATGTATTGTTGGATCCTATTGGCTAGTATCCTGTTGAGAATTTTTGCATCCATTTTCATCAAGGCTATTGGTCTGTATTCTCCTTTTTGGTGGGGTCTTTGTCTGGTTTTGGAGTTAAGGTGATTCTGGCTTCATAGAACTAATTTGGAAGGACTCCATCTCTTTCTATTTTCCAAACAGCTTTAGTAGGAGAGGTATGGTTTCTTCTTTAAACATTTGATAGAATTCCCCTGGGAAGCCATCTGGCCCTGGACTTTTGTGTCTTGGGAGGTTTGGATGACTGCTTCAATTTCCTCTCTGGTTATTGGTCTGTTTAGGTTTTCTATGTCTTCCTGTTCCAGTTTGGTAGTTTGTGGCTTTCCAGGAATGCGTCCATTTCTTCTACATTGTGTAATTTATTTCCGTATAGCTGTTCATAATATGTTTTTAAAATCGTTTGTATTTCCCTGGTGTTGGTAGTGATCTCTCCTTTCTCATTCATGATTTTATTAATTTGAGTCTTCTCTCTCTTCTTTTTAATAAGACTGGCTAATGTTTTATGTATGGTATTAATTCTTTCATAGAACCAACTCCTGGTTTTGTTGATCTGTTCCACATTTCTTCTGGTCTCGATTTCCTTTGAGATCTGCTCGAATTTTATTTAACTCTCTTATTCTTTTGGGTGTAGGATCTATCTGCTGTTTTTTTCTCTAGCTGCTTTATGAGTAAGGTTAGCTTTTGTATTTCCATTCTTTCCTGTTTTTGAATGGATGCTTGTATTGTGATGTATTTCCCCCTTAGGACTGCTTGTGCTGCATCCCAAAGATTTTGAACGGTTGTATGTTCATTCTCATTAGTTTCTATGAAACTTTTTAATTGTTGCTCAATTTCCTGGTTGACCCTTTCATCTTTTAGTAGGATGGTCCTTAACCTCCACGTGTTTGAAGTCCTTCCAAACTTCTTGTTGTGATTTAGTTCTAATTTCAAGGCATATGGTCTGAGAATATGCAGGGGACGATCTGAATCTTTTGGTATCGGTTCAGATGTGATTTGTGACCCAGGATGTGGTCAATTCTGGAGAAAGTTCCATGTGCACTTGAGAAGAACGTTTATTCAGTTCAGTTTGGATGTAAAGTTCTATAGATTTCTGTGAAATCTATCTGCTCCAGTGTATCATTTAAAGCTCTCGTTTCTTTGGAGATGTTGTGCTTAGAAGACCTACCGAGGGTAGAAAGAGCTAGATTGAAGTCACCAAGTATAAGATAATAATTATCTAAGTATTTCTTCACTTTCATTATTAATTGGTTTAAATATTTGGCAGCTCCCACATTCGGGGCATTTATATTGAGGATTGTTAAGTCGTCTTGTTGGATAGATCCTTTAAGTATGATTTAGTGTCCGTCTTCATCTCTCACTACAATCTTCGGGGTAAATTTTAGTTTACCTGATATAAGGATGGCTACCCCTGCTTTCTTTTAGGACCATTTGAATGGTAAATGTTTCGCCAACCCATTATTCTCAGATTGTACGTGTCCTTCTGTCTAATATGAGTCTCTTCTATACAGCAAATAGATGGATCCTGCTTTTTATCCAGTTTGAAACCCTGCACCTTTGATGGGGTCATTAAGCCCTTTCACATTCAGAGTTACTATCGACAGATATGAGTTTGGTGTCATCATGATATCTATTCAGTCTTTGTTTTTGTGGATTGATCCACTGAACTTCTTCTTAAAGGGGAATTTTAAGAATCCTCCTTAAAATTTCTTGCAGAGCTGGTTTGGAGGTCACATATTCTTTCAGTTCCTGCCTGTCTTGGAAGCTCTTTATCTCTCCTTCCATTTTGAAGGAGAGCCTTGCTGGATAAAGTATTCTTGTTTGCATATTCTTCTCATGGAGGACATATTGTCCTCTTGTCTCTTGCTGCTTTAAGGATCTTCTCTTTATCTTTGGAATATGCAAGCTTCACTATTAAATGTCGAGGTGTTGGACAGGTTTTATTGATTTCGGGAGAGATCTCCTATTTCCTGGATCTGAATGCCTGTTTCCCTTCCCAGATTAGGAAAATTTTCAGCTATGATTTGTACCAATACATATTCGGCCCTCTGTCCATTTCAGCACCCTTGGGAACCCCAATTTCACATAGGTTTTTCTTTCTCAGGCTGTCGTTTTTTTCCCTTAATCTGTCTTCCTGGTCTTTTAGTTGTTTGTCTCTGTTTTCCTCAGTTTCCCTCTTTGCCATCAACTTGTCTTCTATGTCACTCACTCGTTCTTCCACCTCATTAACCCTGGTCATTAGGACTTCTAGTTTGGATTGCATCTCATTCAATTGATTTTAATTTCGGCCTGATTGGATCTAAATTCTGCAGTCATGAAGTCTCTTGAGTCCTTTATGTTTTTTTCTAGAGCCACCAGTAGCTGTATAATAGTGCTTCTGAATTGTTGTTCTGACATTGAATTTTAATCCAGATTTGTAACTCTGTAGGAGAGCGGACTGTTTTTTTCTTTTTAAGTAATGTTTTCCTTCTAGTCACTTTGCTCAGTGCAGAGGGGCCAAAAAGAAGTTGTATTGGGAAAAGGAGAAAAAGAGAGGAGAGAAAGAAGGAAAGAGAAGTGGAAAAGAAAAGGAAAAAAGAGGAAAAAAAGCAAAAAAAAAGAGAATAAAATGAGAAAGAAAAAGAAAGAAAGGGGGGGGAAATGGTGGGGAAAGCAATCAGAAATAAAAAAAAAAACACGGTGGAGTATCTTCTGATTCTGTATACTTTAAGTCCCTTGACTTTCCCTGGAACTTGTTTGTTTAGTTGGTATTGTGTGGGAGGGTCATATTGTGCTGATTTTCAGGTGTTAGCCCTTGGGGGAGCT
This sequence comes from Canis lupus familiaris, assembly GCF_011100685.1. NCBI lineage: Eukaryota > Metazoa > Chordata > Mammalia > Carnivora > Canidae > Canis > Canis lupus. The sequence continues at coordinate 50,878 of NC_049222.1, forward strand.
CCTCTCTCCCTGCCTGGTGAAGCGCTCAGTGGGGCTTGTTTACCCTGTGACACCCAAGAGGAACAACCCCAGTGGCAGCGGCCATATCTGAAAACTTGTATTCAGCCCCCGCCATAACTCCAGAGCAGTCCATCTGCAGGGCCTGGAGCTTCCGGTGTGGGGCTGCTGATCTGCTCAGCTCTGGGCAGGTGCGTCCTTGCTGTCCTGGGCCCTCCAGGCCTCTGCCTGTCCCGTGGGAGGCCGAATCCTGGGCTGTTCCCGGGCCCCATGCTCTGGGGCCTTTGCTGTTGGATTCTCGCTCCCGGCTGCGCAGCCGCCTCTCCACAAAGCCGCCGCCCCAGCCCTTATGAGCTGCTCCTGGAGCCATGAGCCCCCTCCACACGGAGCCTCTTCCTCTGCCCTAGGCACCGCCGCCTAGCTGCTCCCAGGGACCCGCAGCCCTCTCCACAGAGAGCCACCACCCGAGCCCCTCAGAGCTGCTCCTGGGTCATGTATGTGCCCTGCAGCCCTTCAGGAGCTCGATGCACTCTCTTGGGAGTGCAGGTGTCTGTTAGTGTCCCATGGAGCCCGAGGGTATCCCCACCCTCCTGGGGTCCTGCTCTGAATCCCTGCAGGCCCATTCCACCCTGGAAGATTGGTGCAGTTCCTGATTCTCTGGGACAGAGCTCTCCTGACCCGGGGGCACTCGGCCTGGCATTAGCTCGGCTCCTCATGGGGCCCATCCCCCTTGGGTGCCTTTTGTTTCTTTATTTCTTTTTCCCATCTTCCTACCTTGATAGTTGCACAAACTTTTTTCACTGTAGCATTAGATCTGGTCTCTGTTTAAATCTCAGGCCGAATTCGTAGATTTTCAGGATGACGTGAAGGTTATCTAGGTAATTTGGTAGGGATAGGTGACTTGGGGACCCTACTCTTCCGCCATCTTGCCCCTCCTCCTGTATGTTGCCTTTTAGCGTTGGTTGTTTCCTTCACTTTGCAGAAGCTTTTCAATTTGATGAAGTCCCAATAGGATGTTTGCTTTTGTTTCCCTCACCTCAGAGGCATATCTAGAAAGAACATCCAATGGCCAATGTCAAAGACGTTGCTGCCTATCTTTTCTTCTTTGTATAGTTTCAGGTCTCACATTTAGGTCTTTCATCCGTTTTGAATTTATTTTTTATATATATGGTGTAAGAAACTGGTCCAGTTTCGTTCTTCTGCATGTGGCTGCCTGGTTTTCCCAACACCATTTGTTCTTATCCTGGGGTCAGGGTTAGGGTTTGTTGAAGAGACTGTCTTTGTGCCATTGGATATTCCTTCCTGCCTTGTTGTCCATTTTTGGAAAATAGATACATGTTTGTATCTTGTTTTAGCTTTCCATTCTGTTCTATTGATCTAAGTGTCTCCTGTTGGGAGATCCCTGATTGCTGATTCAATTTCTTTGCTGGTTAACTGTCTGTTCAAATTTCTTATTTCTTCATTTTTCATTTTTGTGTGTGTGTATATATATATGTTTATCTAGGAATTGATCAATTTTTTCCAGGTTCTAGGTTCTGGCATGGAATTTTTCATCATATTCTCTTATTATCATTTGTATTTCTGTAGTGTTGGTTGTTATTTCTCTTTTCTCATTTCTGATTTTATTTGGGTCCTTTCTCATCTTTTTATCTTTTGTCTTTTTTAAAGATTTTATTTATGTATTCATGAGAGACACGGAGAGGCAGAGGTATAGTCAGAGGGAAAATGAGGCTCCATGCAGGGAGCCTGATGTGGGACATGATTCCCCAGGACCCCGGGATCATGACCTTAGCCAAAGCACATGCTCATCATGCCCCCCCCCTCCGTAGGATGCTTCCTTCCCCTCTGCGCTCCTTTTTGGAACCCAGCAGGCACATCTCCGTGTCTCCAGCACCTCTGCAATTATTGCTTATAGCGTCTTCCATGTATCCTATTGGGGACCACACCGTCGTGTATGTAAGCATCCAACTGCTGTTTGACAACATTGCGGGATTCCGTCTTTTGTTGGTTTTGGGGTGTGTGTGTGTCTATTACATGCAGCTATCATGTGCAGCTATCTGATCCTCTGGCTGGGTAACCCAAACACCGATATGGTTGGCACAATATATCGGTGCTTTTCTGGTGCTGGCACTGGGCGGCTTGCTGGGCTCTCCTGGCTGACCCAAGCCTCGCTCATGCAGTGACTTTCCACTGGAGGGTCAGGTGAGCTGGAAGGTCCGGTTCCGCCACATTCCTATGTCCGGCAGTGGGTCCCACTGTACCCCGGCCTCTTCTCTTCTCCCCGATGCCTCTCCAGCAGGGAGCCAGACCTCCGGGCCTCCCTGGGGGGATCTCAGAGGAGCCGGGTGCACACTACAGGGAGCCATGGAGCTGAAGTAGGGGTGGTGAGGGGGCTGTGGTTCCTCGGTACCCTGTGCTGCCTGGCCATCATGCCGAGCCTCATGCTCACCAAGCCCCTACTCACTAGGGCGAGGAGGGTGCCCTCTACACGCTGGTGTGAGAGATCCAACACCACAAGGTGTGCACAGTGAGTCCACCTGGTGAGGGTGGCCCAGGTGCGTGAGCTGCAAGTGTGGGACCCAGGAAATTTAACAAAAATCCCCTACCCCTGGACAAGCAGAGCAGGACTGATTCTATTTAGTGCTACACCCGCCACCTCCCCTATGACCCCCACATGACCTGCTTATGGCTTAAGGCGCTGCCCAACCCAGTCAAGCCACTCGGCACACCCTAATCAGAAATCTGCTCATAAGAATGTAACCCTGCTTTGTGCCCACCAAAACTGCGGGCCGTTTCTGACCAAAGTAATATGCCAGGTCAAGTGGATCCCATAAGGTAAGGTGGATTTCAATCGGCCACCTGCATGTGGACCGACATGACTGTGCAACTTTCTGTGTATCCCAAGGGCCACTGGCCCCTATAAAGCTGCTACGCCTCTTAGTCTCAGGGTCTAAATCCCTGCTCCGCTGTGTCGGGTGCACTTGACTCAAGCTCCAGCTTGTAAAGATATCCTCGGGAGTTTTCATCGGTGTCGGCTCATCGGTGGTTTCTTGTATTTGCAATCTTGGGCACAACACAAGGGCCTGCTGTCCTGACATCCCTTCCTGGGTCCCACTGACCGCCTCGCAGGCCCTCTGTTCCCCAGGCACACAGGCACAGAGATGCGGGGATGGCAGGAAGTGCCCCAGAAACCAGCCAGCCCCAGGCCCCTTGACAGAGGGAACACAGACCTCCCAGGTCGCTTTACACAGACCCTGGTGACCTGAGGCTCCCTGGCTGTCACTCTGTCCCAGGCCCTCCTGGCCCATGGGGCACAGGCTGAGTCCCAGTATAGTCTGTGGGGTCATGACCCTGGTGTCTGGCCGTCCCTGGAAGGCACGTGGGTACGTCAACTGTGTGCGCCTTGCAGTGCCCAAGCAGGGGCTATTTGGGGCCTGGGTGTTGCCCCCTCCTCCTCTCTGTGGGTCTCTCCATGCCCCGTGCACAGAGTTCTGGGAGACACAGAAACAGGCTGGCTGTGCATTTTCACATCACAACACTTTATTGATATTCTACAGCAAATGGGCTCAGAGCTCAGGGTGCGTGCCTTCCCCTGGGGAAGGAGACCATTCTGTCCTTTAGGAGAGGGCAAGAATCACATGGGTGGCAATGCGAGTGCTGGAGACCCCACCTGGGAGCATGTGTGGACTCCGGGTGGGGGCGTGTATCCTGTGGTTTCAGCCTTAGAGATGGTTCTGAGGAAAGCAGAGCTGACCTTGACCTGTAGCTCATGGGTTCCTAGCTGGGTCCCTGCAGGGCAGCTGGACCCTAGCCTCGGGGCCCCTGGGGCCCCAGCAACTGGAAGAACCTGCCTCCTGGTGTGGGTGTGGGTGGGGCCCACCAGCCTACCTCTGCTCTCCCCAACCTTTGGTGTCCCGGGATCCCCAGGGCTGCTCTAGGTCAATGACCTGGAACTGTGGGGCACGCCAAGGGCCCAGGAGGCCACATAAAGCTGTGAGAGGGCTCGTTCACCATGGGGCCAGAATCCAGGCCTGGACAGGGCTGTGGGGGCTGGATCCCATTAGTCTTTTTGTTGGGCCTGGGGCGGGGGCTCAAATCACACCCACCCTCACAGAGCCCGGGGCCAGGCCAGTCCTGATCCCCCTGGGTTAGGGGCTGGTGTCCTGTGCAGGGTGTGCCGCCCTCCAGGATGGCCAGTGGGCAGAGGCAGGGCACAGTGCTTCCTCTGCACCACTCACCTGCACAAACCCTGTCTGGGGCTCCCTGTCTTCCCTCCTCCCTGCAACTCCTGGGTACTCTATGGGACACACGGGCTTCTGAAGGGAGTAGGGTATCCAGAGAAACCCTGGGAGGCTGAGCATGTCCCACAGGGTGCACCTGCACCGGGTCCTTGCTGGGTGCTGATGGTGTGGGGGTGGATGGTGTGGGGACAGGGGTATGATGGTGGTGGAGTGTGGGGGATGGTGTAGGGGGGATGGTGTTGCGGTATAGAGTGGGTGGGGATTATGTGGGGCTGTGTGGGTTTGAGGGGGATGGTGTAGGTGGGATGCCATTGAGGATGATGATGTAGGTGGATGGAGTGGCAGTGGGGAATGAGGGAGATGTCGTGGGGGGCCTGCAGACACAGGGCATCCCCTTCCTCTAAGATGCACAAGGAGTAGTCTACACTTAAAGGAGACTCCAGTCTGGGGTTTGCTGTGACACCAGCCCCTGGGGTCGGGTGTGGTCAGTGAATGTCCCTGGCTGGACCAGGGCATTATCTGGGGTTCATCATATTATGTGTGTTTTCAAATTGTCTCAAATAAAATGCATAGAACTTAGAAACATGTAAAGCACCGAGAGTGGGTGTCACTCTGAACCGTTCAACCCTCATGGGATAGAAGTGTGTCCTGCTCCCGCCGTGGCCATTCTGCCTTGCACCCAGGTTCGGTTCCTTCCCCCCATGTCCCCACCCCATCCCCTGCTTCTCAGGGGTTCGTCCCTCACCTCTTTGGGGTTCAGCTCCCATGGCAACCCCTGGAGGCCCCATCCTGGTGGCCTCCTCATCCCCGAGACCCTGGGTGTGGGGGCACAGAGGTCATCCCCAACACCCTACCATGGAGCGATGTGTTGTTGGCTGCTGTTCTGCCCCCCGCCTCAGAAGTCCCATTTTCCCTACCCGGAATGCCCCGGTTCTCCCCTGGGTCCTGATCCCCCCTGGACCCTCAACCTCACCCTACCCCGTAGCAGTCCCAAAATATGATGTGACTGCTGAACGTCCTGTTGAAATCCAGGTCCACCTGCGTGATGTCCCTGGAGGAGACCAGGGCCTCCTCCTTCATTTCCTGTGGGATAACCGGGTGGAGGAGCTGGCATCAGGGACACAGACCCCGACCTGTCACCAGGTGCTCTCCTGGGCAGGGAGCCCTGGGGCCACTATGGTAGTGTGTCCTGCCAAAACCTCCTTCCTTCCCCTGGGAGGCTGGGGAGGGCGGGAGTGCCCACCGTGCCTGTGGAACTGTGTGAGAGCCTGTGCCGAGCTGTTGTGGGCGGGGACGTGACTGAGGGTCAGCATGGGTGGGAGGGGACAGGGGGCCAGTCCAGGTGGGGAGGCGTCATGGGGGTGTTGTGCCCAAGATGGCGAATCCAAGAAACCACTAAGGAGCCGACACCGATGCAAACACACGAGGGTTGTTTTACAAACTCGAGCATGGGTTCAAGTATATGCCACACAGCGGAACAGGGACTTGGACCCTGAGGAGGGTTTTAGATTAGATTTAAGGGCTGGTCTTGGGGACCTCCAGAAGGGCTGGAGGAATTCCTCAAGTTCTGTTTACATTTTGATATGCGGCCTTCAAGGGCATTGAGCTCTCTTCTCATTCTAAATCTTTTTTTAAATTTTTATTTATTTATGATAGCCACAGAGAGAGAGAGAGAGAGAGAGGCAGAGACATAGGCAGAGGGAGAAGCAGGCTCCATGCACCGGGAGCCTGACGTGGGATTCGATCCCGGGTCTCCAGGATCACGCCATGGGCCAAAGGCAGGTGCCAAACCGCTGGGCCACCCAGGGATCCCACTCTTCTCATTCTAATTGGGGTTTCCAGCCCTTTGCTTAGGCTCAGTTTTTATTCTATTGTGGGGCATTCTAAGACATTAAGCTGTAAACTTTGTTTTTTTACAGTAACTGAAGTAATGCAAATTTCAGCTCTTCTTCACAGGGGCCTGGGATTGCTGGACGTGTGCTAATACTGAACTGAAAGTAGAATGGCCATAAAGTTCTCGGCCTCCACGCAACCCGTCCCGTCCTCTCTAGCTCATGCTGCTCTCCCTGGAGCTCCTAAGAGAGAAATTGCAAATGACCTCAGCGTGGCTACCTGTGTTGGGGGACAGGCCCAGGGATTTGAGATCAGGAAGACATGGGGCATTGGCATCCCAGCTGTGCAGCAGGATTCCATGCTGCAGACTCTTATTCCCTAAGGCTATCTTGACAACTGTCTTTGTACATAGAAAAGTTCTCCTTTGTCTTTAAATTGCAGGAGCGAGTTAAAGCATTTTTCTCTCCACATCTGATTGCTCAGATTCCACTCTGAGACATATTTCCTGTTTCCAGGATAATTTACTATCCATAATACTATGGTTAAAATATTCTGACACAAGTAATTCAAAGGGATGAGGGTTTCTCATCTCTTTCTTCACAGCTCAGTCACTCATCAGGAAATGCATCTTTATGGATTTGGAAATAATTGAGAGACATTAATACCAATGGTCCTATTATTATGTGAAGGATTCTTCCCTGAGATTCTTCCCCTGTTTCAACTGACACTGAAAACTATGAACTCTTTGGAAGTCAAATGTCAAGGAAATAAATGTTATACATTGCTAATTTTAAATGCACTTGCAATATGGTGTCTATTATAATAGAAGTATTTTTATCTGATTTTTGCTATTTATTATCCTTTACTGCTTTTCAGGTTGAGAAGGCATTATGCGTGTTCATAAGTGTTTTTCTTTCCTTCTGATATAAAATTCTTACTTTGTTCCCATCGAAGGAACTTTTTAAGAATAAGGCAAAAGATAATTCAACGATTCTTAAAATGTCTTCACACTGGAGCCTGATTCATTTAAGTCAATTTTCAAATTAAATCTTATTTCTTAGAAAGAAAACAAAGATTTATAGGGAAATTGAGAAGATAGTACAGAGAATTCTCATGCACTTGCATCAATTTCTCCAATTATTGATATCTTATATCAGTACGGTACAAATATTAGCTAATGAATCAATATTAAAATTTTCGCAATAACCAAAGACCATACTTTATTCAGATTTCCTTATTTTTTTCTAAATCACCATCCCTCATACCACACTCCATTTGTCCTCATGTTTTCTTAGGCTCTGGATTGTGACAGTCTTTCAGCCTTTCCTTGTTGTTGTTGAACTGGAACACTTTGAGAAGTAGAGTATTTTGTAAAATTTTCCTCAGTTGGGATATGTCTGTTGTTTATCTCATGATTGAACTGTTTTTTTGGATTATATACAGAGATATACTGCCATTTTCATTATATCATATAAAGGATAGATAGAATCAACATGATTTATCAGTCTTGGTATCGATCTGATCATCTTTCTGAGGTAGTGTTTGTCAGGTTTCTCTGTAGTAAAGTGATTCTTTATTATTTTATTATTATTATATTATCATTATTATTTTAAGTTTTTCATATTATATTTTGTAGAAGGAAGTTACTATGTGTATTCCACACATAAGATTGGGAAGCTATGCTCAGGAACTTGAGGGTAGAATGTATGCACATATTGTTTGAAAATCTTCTACATGGGAGATTTCTCTTCCCTCTGGGTTTGTCTGTTTATTTTTCAAAGATGCTATTTATTTATTTGAGAGAGAGAGGAGTGAAAAACCTGTGCTAGAGGGGCAGAGGGTGAGGGAGAAGCCGGATCCCTGCTGAACAGGGAGCCTTCCTTGGGACCTGGATCATGATCTGACCTTAAGGCAGAAGCTTAACTAACTGAGCCACACAGGTGCCACTCTTTCTTTCTTTCTTTCTTTCTTTCTTTCTTTCTTTCTTTCTTTCTTTCTTTCTTTCTTTCTTCTTTCTTTCTTTCTTTCTTTCTCTTTCTTTCTTTTTACTTAATAATAAATTTACTTTTTATTGGTGTTCAATTTGCCAACATACAGAATAACAACCAGTGCTCATCGCGTCAAGTGCCCCCCTCAGTGCCCGTCACACATTCACCCCCACCCCCGCCCTCCTCCCCTTACATCATTCCTAGTTCTTTTCCCAGAGTTAAGAGTCTTTATGTTCTGTCTCCCTTTCTGATATTTCCCACACATATCTTCTCCCTTCCCTTATATTCCTTTCACTATTATCCATATTGAGAACATACAATATTTGTCTTTCTCTGATTGACTTACTTCACTCAGCATAATAACTTCCTGTTCCATTCTCGTTGAAGGAAATGGTGGGTATTTGTCGTTTCTAATGGCTGAGAAAGCCCACCTTTCCTCTGTCTTAATCTTGGGGTCTCCCATGATATGAATGTTATTGTTTTAATAAGTGGCTGAGTTCCGAAGTCTGCCTTTGTTGTCCATAACCTTCCTGGTTTTTAAGGCTTCCACTTGGGACAGCATCTCAATTATAGCATTTTTAACGTTGTCCTGACTAGATTTTAATTCTTATATTTCTACAGTAAGGGATTCTCTAGTTTTCTTCTGTGCTCTTTTTCCAGCCCAGATGCTATCTTTATAATCATTGTTTTAAACTGTAGTTAGACATCATATATTTATTGATGGACTTCCTGGCTGTGAGTACTACCTCATATTATTTTTTGGAGGTGAATTTCACCATCTCATTATTTTTTCCAGAAAAGAAAGAAGGAAGAAAAAGGAAAACCAAGAAAAACAATAACAACTGCCCTCCCAAAATAAAAAACACCAGATTATTTTGGCCTGCTTGCTAAAGATTCTAAATTCCAAAATATGAAACACAATTAAAGTACCATGATAGTAAAAATAATAAATATATAAGGTACATACATAAAATTAAAATAAGGCAATTAATAAAAAAGAATCAAAGAAAATAAATGAAAATAAAGCACAAAGTACAAAGGAAGCTGGACCCTACTTTCCAAGCAGAGCTGAAGCTCTGCAGCCTCTGTGGTCCAACACCTTGGTGGCAGCGAGTGGTCTGTGCAGGGTCTGGGGATTGGCCATGGCGCTGATTCTCAGGTGCACATCTACCTGGGAGATGCATCTGCGGGGTCAGAGGTGGGGTGGGCATCAGCTTGTCTGGTCTCCAGCGGGCGGCAATGTGCTGCTCCCTCAGACCAGGCCCAGATGGGCGGGATGCGGGTGGGGTCTCTGGGTCCTCTGGCTCTGGGGCTGAGCATCCTGCCACCCAGGCTGCAGGGGCCTCCACAGAAGAGCCCCCAAGCCCCCGGGTCTCCGCCGCTTCTCTCAGAATCCTGCGTTCACTCTACCTGCGTCCGAGCTTCTTTTGGTTTTCTTTTTTTATCTCAGACTGTTGTGCCCAAGATTGCGAATCCGAGAAACCTCCGAGAAGCTGACACTGATGCAAACACACGAGGGTTTATTTACCACCTCGAGCTTGTGTCCAAGTATACCCGACAGAGCGGAGCAGGGACTTGGACCCTGAGGTGGGTTTTAGCTTAGTTTTAAGGGCTGATCTCGGGGACCTCCAGAAGGGCTGGAGCAATTCCTCAAGTTCTGTTTACATTTTGATATGGGGCCTTCAAGGGCATTGAGCTCTGTTCTCATTCTAATAGGGGCTTCCTGCCCTTGGCCTGGGCTTAATTTTGATTCAATAGTGGGGATTTCTACGACATTAAGCTGTAAAAATAAAAGGTTCCACACCAGGAAGGGGGACGTCACACTGTCCCTATATGCTGAAGATGCGGAACTAGAAACAGGCAACCCCAGAGCCTCCACCAAAACTTGTTAGAACTAAGGAGTGAGTTCAGTAAAGTCACGGGACACAAACTGACCCTACAGAGCAGAGTAGCCTTGCTGTGTCCCGACAATGAGCACTCAGGAAGCAAAGGAAGGACGTGAAGGCCTTCTCAGGAGCATCAAGGAGAATAAATAATGAGACTGAGCCAAAGGAGCACAAGACTTGTGCACTGAGCCATACCAGGCTCTGGGAGGCTGTCCTAGACTCATGGGGTGGGTGCCTCATCTTGTGAAAATGTCCGCAGTTCCTGAAGCCACCTATGTCAGTTTCAATGTCATTCCTATCAAAATCATGGTGGCAGACCTTAGAAATAAGAAAAAAAAACCATAACATCCATCCTCCTCACAAATAACCCTGGACAGCAAATCAGTATTGGAGAAGCAGGACAGAGTGAGATGCAGCACTTTCCTATTTCCCCTGTTATGCCCCCACCCCTCCAGCGACCCTCAGTTCGTTTCCTATCATTAAGAGTCTGTGTTTCCTGCATCTGTTTTGATCTTCTTTGTCTTTCCTACCATTCACAATAGTTCATCTGCTTTGCTTCTTTAATTCCACCTATGAATGACACCACACGGTCATTCTCTTTCCCGAGTGACTTACTTCACTTAACATGATATCTTTAGTTCTATCCACATCATTGCAAATGGAAAGATTTCCTTCTCTTTGATAGCTGAGTACCATTTCTCTCTCTATGACCATCATCTATCTCCCATCCTCTCTATCCATCATCTGCCTCAGGGCACCGAGGTCCTCCCACAGTGTTGCTACTGTGGATCGAGGTGCGGTGGACATAGGGGTGCAGTTGTCCCACGTCTCACTGCATCTGTATCTTCGGAGTGAGCTCCAGGCCGTTCACCTGCTGGTCGCAGGGCGGCTCTATTTGTAACTTCCTGAGGGGCCTCCACACTGTTTCCAGGGTGGCTGCACCAACCCGCGGTCCCGCCCACAGTGGAAAAGTGTTGAGTGAGTTTTGCAGGACGTGGTAAAAGTCTGGTCCACATTTCATTTCACGTCCTGTGGGCTCCAATTCCTTGTCCTTACGTATTTCTGGGGAAACCGGGTGTTGGGCTCCTTTTCAGTGAGATGTTTCCGAAGCTAACAGGCCCCAGCTGGAGCCTGAAAGGAGGCAGGTGGGGACCATGGAGCACCTGCTGCCTCCTGCACAGCCTCCTGCAGCGCCTGAGTGTCCCACAGGGGGCGCCCGAGCCCAGGCCCCTCCCATGGGGTATGCATGTGCAGTAGGCTTCCTCTCCCTGCACTAACTGCCTGTGCTGGGGAGGCCTGAGGGGGACGTGGGGACCGTCTACGCTGATGAGCTGCAGCCTCCACAGGACGTGCAGGAAGTCTTCAGGGGGAAATTGGGTCGCGTTCATGCTGACAGGAGCCCCGGTCTCCTCAGGAATCACGGTGAGGCTTTAGGAAGATGTGGGCCCACATCCACCCTAACAGGAGCCCCTGGGCCACCTCAGGATCTGCGGGGAGTCTTCAGGAAGATGTGGGCTCACATCCACAATGACAGGAGCCCTGAGCCACCTCAGGACCCGCAGGGAGGTTTCAGGAAATTGTGGGCCCGAATCCATGCTGACAGGAGCCTCAGGGCAGCCTCAGGACCCGCGGGGAGGCTTCAGGAAGATGTGGTGCCACGTCCACTCTGGCAGGAGCTCCCAGGCCCCTCAGGACATAAGTTGAGGCTTCTGGAAGCTGGGGGCCGCATTCATGGTTACAGGAGCCCCGGCCTCCTCAGAAACCTCAGTGACGCTTCGGGAGGACTTGAGGCCACATGGACACAACAGGACGCTGACTTCCTCAGGACCCCCAGTGTAGACTTGGGGAAATATGGGGATGCGTCCATGGGGACAGAAGACCCCAGCCTTGTCAGGGCCTGTGGTGAGGCCTAAGAAAAATGTTGCCGCATCCACACTGACAGGAGTCTCCAGCCCCCTCAGAACCCACTGTGAAGGTTTGGGAAGATTATGGGCCACATCCATGCTGACAGGAGCCCCGAGCCTCCTCAGGTCTTATGGTGAGGCTTGAGGAAAATGTGGGGCCACGTCAACCCTGACAGGAACCCCGTCCTCCTCAGGACCAGCACTTTGGCTTCAGGACATATGGAGGTTAGGATTTGGGGTTAGGGTTATGGTTAGTGTTAGGGTTGGGCTTAGGTTTGCAGTTAGGGTTAGGGGTTAGGGTGTGAGTTAGGGTTAGGGTTTAGGGTGAGGGGTTGGTTTATAGTTAGGTCTAGGTTTAGAATTAGGGCGAGGGTTAGGGTTAGGATAGGGGTTAGAACTAGGGTTAGGGTTACTGTTTGGTTAGGTGTTAGGGTTAGGGACAGGTCAGGGTCAGGGTACGGTTTTGGAAGAGGGTAAGAGATACATTTAGGGAGTGGGTTAGGGGTTAGTTTTAGGGTACGGGTTAGGGTACAGTTTCGGGTATGAGATAGGATTAGTATTAGAGGGTTAGGGTTAGGGTACAGGTTAAGGTCAGGAATAGGATTTGAGTACATTAAGTTAAGTTTAGGTTTAGAGGTTAGGGTTAGGGTTAGATTTAAGGTAGCGGTCAGGGTTAAGGGTTTAGAATAGGTTTAGGAGTTAGGTTGAGGTTTGGCAGGAAGGTTCAGTGAATGTGTTTCGGTCTTGGGGTTTGTGTTTGGTTTTCGATTAGTGATAGGTCTTGTTTAAGGTTTAGGTTAACATTGGGCTTAAGTGTAGGCTTAGGGTTATATCTGTTTATGGTTAGAGTTTGGGTCTTGGCATGTGCCTGCACTGGGACTCCTAGTATCTTGGGCAGTTTAGTTTTATGTACTCTATTTAGGTTTAGGGTTCAAAGATAGCCTGACTCCACCAAGTCAGTGGCTTCCCCAGAGAATCAAAATCCAGGCCTCTGTTGTGGTCAGAATAGACATGGCAGGCTTCTCCCGAGCTGAGCTAAGGAGGGGATTTGTGACTCTAAAGACTCTTTATTTGATTTTCAGTTGCCTTTCTGATTTTATCACTTGTGCACACAATTTTCCTCAATACTACCAATTATTATTTTAAAGTTTTACTTGAATTCCTCTTTGTAAACACAGTATGATATAGTTCAGGTTTACCACATAGTGATTCATCCCTTGGATACAACGCCTGGTACTGGTCACAGGTGCCCTCCACTATCCCTATCGCCTGATTCCCCATCCCCCTCACCTTCCTCTGGTATTTATTAGTTTATTCTCTGGGGTTAATAGTGTGTTTTTTTATTTGCTCTCTCATCCCCCCCTCCGCCCCTTTGTCAGTTTGTTTGGTTTCTTAAAATTCACATGTGAATGCAATTGTATGATATTTGGTATATGTCTTCCTCTGACTGAGTTCATTTAGCATAAGTCCTTTCCACTTCTCCCACATCATTGTAAATGGCTTCATTTCATCCCTTCTGATGACCGAGTGATGTCGCAGTGTGTATATTTACCACATCGTCTCTGCCCATTCATCTGACGATGGACATCTGGGCTCTATACACAGTTTCACTGTTGTTAATAACGCTGCTACCAACACTGGGCTGCGTGTTCCTCTTCGAATCTACTAAACTACTTTTGTATCCTTGGGGTAAATCCCTGGTGTGCAATTTTGGAATCATAGGGTAGCTCTATTTTTAACTTCTTCTTTTATATTTTTTTTATGATAGTCACAGAGAGAGAGGCAAAGACACAGGCAGAGGGAGAAGCAGGCTACATGCACCGGGAGCCCGATGTGGGATTCGATCCCGGGTCTCCAGGATCACGCCCTGGGCCAAAGGCAGGCGCCAAACCACTGCGGCACCCAGGGATCCCCTATTTTTAACTTCTCGAGGACCCTCCAGACTGTTCCACAGTGGCTGCAACTTTACTTATGTATTCATGAGAGACAAAGAGAGGCAGAGTTATAGACACAGGGAAATTGAGGCTCCATGCGAGGAGCCTGATGTGGGACTTCATTCCCCAAGACCCCGGGATCATGACCTGAGCCAAAGCACATGCTCAACCACTGAGGCACCCAGGTGCCTTGCTGATTCAATTCCTTTGCTAGTTATGGGTCTGTTCACATTTTCTATTTCTTCCTATTTCAATTTTGCTCATTTGCACATTTCTGGGGATTTGTCCATTTCTTCCAGGTCTCCCAGTATGTTAGCATATAATCTTTCATAGTATTCCCTTATAATTGTCTAATTTTTCTGGTGTTGATTGTCATCTCTCTTCTCTCATTTGTGGTTTTATTTATTTAGGTCTTTTCTCTTTTCTCGTTGATAAGGCTGGCTAGGGCTTGATCCATTTTCTTAATTATTTTGAAGAACCATCTCTTTGTTTCGTTATTCCATTCTACTGCTTTGTTGTTTCTGTATTGTTTATTTCTCCTCTCATCTTTATTTTCCCCTCTTCTATAGGCATTAGGCTTTGTTTGATATTCCTTTTGCAGCTCCTTAAGGTGTAGGGTTAGGCTGTGTATTGGAGACTTCTTCTTTCTTGAGGTAGGCCTGTATTGCTATCTACTTCCCTCTAAGGACTGTCTTTGCTACATCCTAGAGGTTTGGAGAAACATGTTTTCATTTTCATTTGTTTTAAATTTCCTCTTTAATTTTCTGGTTGCTCTATTCATTCTCTAGTAGGATGTTCATAATCTCCACGTATTTTTGGTCTGTCCAAATTTTTTCTTACTGTCGACTTCGAGTTTCATAGCGTCGTGGTCCAAAAATGTACAGGGTGTGATATCAACCTTCTTGTACCTGTTGTACCTGTTGAGGGCTGATTTGTGGGCCATGATATGATCTGTTCTGGAGAATGTCCCATGTACAACTGAAAGGAATGTGTATTCTGCTTTAGGATGAAATGTTCAAACTATATCTGTTGAGTCCCTGTGGTCCAGTGTGTCAAAGCTATTTTCCCCTTGTTGATTTTCTGTATAGACGATCGGTCCATTGCCATAAGTGGGTGTTAAAATCCCCTGTCATTGTATTATTATCAGTGACTTTCTGTATGTTTGTTGTTAATTGGTTTCTATATTTAGGTACTCCCATGTTGGCAGCATAAATATTTAGTTGTTTGAACATATTTTTAAAAATAAATTTAATTTTTATGGTGTTGAATTTACCAACAAACAGAATAACACCCAGTGCTCATCCCCGCAAGGGCCCCCCTCAGTGCCCTTCACCCATTCACCTGCACCTCCCGCCCTCCTCCCCGTAAAGCATCCCTAGTTCCTTTCTCAGAGTTAGGAGTATTTATGTTCTGTCTCCCTTTCTGATATTTCCCACACGTTTCTTCTCCATTCCCTTAAATTCCCTTTCACTATTATTTATATTCTCCAAATGAATGAGAACATAAACTGTTTGTCCTTCTCCGATTGACTTACTTTAGTCAGCATAATACCCTCCAGTTTCATCCACGTTGAAGCAAATGGTGGGTATTTGTCATTTCTAATGCCTAAATAATATTCCATTTTATACATAAACCTCATCTTCTTTACACTTTCATCTTTCAATGGACACCAAGGCTCCTTCCACAGTTTGGCTATTTTGGACATTCTGTTATAAACATCAGGGTGCAGGAGCCCCGGCGTTTCCTTGCATCTGAGTCTTTGGGGTATATTCCCAAAGGTGCAATTGCTGGGTCGTCGGGCAATTCAATTTTTATCTCTTTGAGGAACCTCCACTCACAATATTAATTCTGCCAATCCATGAGTATGGAATATATTTTTCCATCTTTTTGTGTCTTCCTCAATTTCTTTCAGAGGCGTTCTATAGTGTTTATGGTTGAGATCCTTTACCTCCTTGGTTAGGTTTATTCCTAGGTATTTTATGCTTTTGGGTGCATTTGTAAATGAGATTGCCTCCTCAATTTTTATTTCTTCAGCCTCATTGTTAGTGTATTGAAATGCCATTGATTTCTGGGCATTGATTTTGTATCCTGCCATGCTACCAAATTGCTGTATGAGTTCTAGCAATCTTGGGGGGGAGGCTTTTGGGTTTTCTAGGTAGAGTATCATGTCATCGGCGAAGAGGGAGAGTTTGACTGCTTCTTTGCCAATTTGAATGCCTTTATTTCTTTTTGTTGTCTGATTGCTGAGGCTAGGACTTCCAGTACTATGTTGAATAGCAGTGGTGAGAGTGAACATCCCTGTCTTGTTCCTGATCTTAGGGGAAATGCTCCCAGTGCTTCCACATTGAGAATGATATTTGCTGTGGGCTTTGCGTAGATGGCCTTTATGATGTCGAGGAATGTTCCCTCTATCCCTACGCTCTGAAGTGTTTTGATCAGCAATGGATGCTCTATTTTGTCAAATGCTTTCTCTGCATCTAATGAGAGGATCATATGGTTCTTGGTTTTTTTCTTGCTGGTACGATGAATCACAGTGATTGTTTGACAAGTGTTGAACCAGCCTTGTGTCCCGGGGATAAATCCTACTTGGTCATGGTGATTAATTTTCTTAATGTACTGTTGGATCCTATTGGCCAGTATCTTGTTGAGAATTTTTGCATCCATGTTCATCAGGGATATTGGTCTGTAATTCTCCTTTTTGGTGGGGCCTTTGTCTGGTTTTGGAATTAAGGTGATGCTGGCCTCATAGAAAGAATTTGGAAGTACTCCATCTCTTTCTATCTTTCCAAACAGCTTTAGTAGGAGAGGTGTGGTTTCTTCCTTAAACGTTTGATAGAATTCCCCTGGGAAGCCATCTGGCCCTGGACTTTTGTGTCTTGGGAGGTTTTGGATGACTGCTTCAATTACCTCCCTGGTTATTGGCCTGTTTAGGTTTTCTATTTCTTCCTGTTCCAGTTGTTAGTTTGTGGCTTTCCAGGAAAGCGTCCATTTTTCTAGATTGCCTAATTTTTTGGCGTATAGCTGTTCATAATATGTTTTTAAAATCATTTGTATTTCCTTGGTGTTGGTAGTGATCTCTCCTTTCTCATTCATGATTTTATTAATTTGAGTCTTCTCTATCTTCTTATTAATCTGGTTGGCTAATGGTTTATCTATCTTATTAATTTGTTCAAAGAACCATCTCCTGGTTCTGTTGATCTGTTCCACATTTCTTCTGGTCTCGATTTCCTTGAGTTCTGCTCGAATTCTAATTAAGTCTCTTCTTCTGTTGGGTGTAGGATATATCTGTTGTTTCTTTCTAGCTCCTTTATGTGTAAGGTTAGCTTTTGTATTTGAGTTCTTTCCAGTTTTTGAATGGATGCTTGTATTGCGATGTATTTCCCCCTTAGGAATGCTTTTGCTGCATCCCAAATATTTTGAACGGTTGTATGTTCATTCTCATTAGTTTCCATGTATCTTTTTAATTCTTCCTTAATTTCCTGGTTGACCCTTTCATCTTTTAGCAGAATAGTCTTTCACCTCCACGTGTTTGAGGCCCTTCCAAACTTATTGTTGTGATTTAGTTCTAATTTCAAGGCATTATGCTCTGAGAATCTGCAGGGGATGATCCCAGTCTTTTGGTATTGGTTCAGACCCGATTTGTGACCCAGTATGTGGTCTATTCTGGAGAAAGTTCCATGTGCAATTGAGAAGAATGTGTATTCAGTTGAGTTTGGATGTAAAGTTCTGTATATATCTGTGAAATCCATCTGGTCCAGTGTATCATTTAAAGATCTCATTTCTTTGGAGATGTTGTGCTTAGAATAACTATCAAGTATAAAATGGGCTAGATTGGAAGTCACCAAGCATAAGATAAGTATTATCTAAGTATTTCTTCACGTTTGTTATTAATTGGTTTAAATATTTGGCAACTCCCACATTTGGGGCATATATATTGAGGTTCGTTAAGTCCTCTTGTTGGATAGATCCTTTAAGTATGATGTGTCTCTCTTCATCTCTCATTTCAGTCTTCGGGGTAAATTTTAGTTTATCTGATATAAGGATGGCTACCCCTGCTTTCTTTTGAGGACCGTTTGAATGGTAAATGGTTCTCCAAACTTTTATTTTCAGGCTGTAGGTGTTCTTCTGTCTAAAATGAGTCTCTTGTAGACAGCAAATAGATGGGTCCTGCTTTTTTATCCAGTCTGAAACCCTGCGCCTTTTGATGGGGTCATTAAGCCCGTTCACGTTCAGAGTTACTATCGACAGATATGAGTTTAGTGTCATCATGATATCTCTTCAGTCCTTGTTTTTGTGGATTGTTCCACTGAACTTCTTCTTAAAGGGGAATTTTAAGAGTCCCCCTTAAAATTTCTTGCAGAGCTGGTTTGGAGGTCACATATTCTTTCAGTTCCTGCCTGTCTTGGAAGCTCTTTATCTCTCCTTCCATTTTGAATGAGAGCCTTGCTGGATAAAGTATTCTTGGTTGCATGTTCTTCTCATGGAGGACCCTGAATATATCCTGCCAGCCCTTTCTGGGCTGCCAGGTCGCTGTGGAGAGGTCTGCTGTTACCCTAATGCTCCTCCCCATAAAGGTCAGGGATTTCTTGTCTCTTGCTGCTTTAAGGATCTTCTCTTTATCTTTGGAATTTGCAAGCTTCACTATTAAATGTCGAGGTGTTGGACGCTTTTTATTGATTTCATGGGGGTATCTCTCTATTTCCTGGATCTGAATGCCTGTTTCCCTTCCCAGATTAGGAAAGTTTTCAGCTCGGATTTGTTCAAATACATATTCTGGCCTTCGGTCCCTTTCGGTGCCCTTGGTACCCCCAATTACACATAGGTTTTTCTTCCTCAGGGTGTCGTTTATTTCCCTTAATCTGTCTTCCTGGTCTCTTAATTGTCTGTATCTTTTTTCCTCAGTTTCCCTCTTTGCCATCAACTTGTCTTCTATGTCACTCACTCGTTCTTCCACCTCATTAACCCTCGTCGTTAGGACTTCTAGTTTGGTTTTCATCTCATTCAATTGATTTTTACTTTCTGCCTGATTGGATCTAAATTCTGCAGTCATGAAGTCTCTTGAGTCCTTTATGCTTTTTTCTAGAGCCACCAGAGCTTTTTTAGAGCTTTTTTTAGAGCTTTTTTCTATAGCTGTATAATAGTGCTTCTGAATTGGCTTTCTGAAATTGAATTTTAATCCAGATTTTGTAACTCTGTGGGAGAGAGGATTGTTTCTGATTCTTTCTTTTTGTGGTGAGGTTTTCCTTCTAGTCATTTTGCTCAGTGCAGAGTGGCCAAAAACAAATTGTATTGGGAAAAGGAGAAAAAGAGTAGAGAGAAAGAATGAAAGAAAAGAGAAAAAGAAAAAAGAAAAAAGGAAGAAAATAGGAAAAAAGAGAATAAAAGAGAAAGAAAAAGAAAGAAAGGGGGAGAAAAAGGGTGGGGGAAGCAATCAGAATTAAAAAAATTTGGGGGAGTATCTTCTGATTCTGTATACTTTAAGTCCCTTGACATCCCTTGGAACTTGTTCGTCTAGCTGGTCTTCTGGGGGAAGGGCTTGTTGTGCTGATTTTCAGGTGTTAGCCCTTGGGGCAGCTCCTCTCCCCCTGCCTGGTTTAGCGCTCAGTGGAGGTTGTTTACCCCGTGAAGCCCAAGGAGGAACAACCCCAGTGACAGTGGCCAGGTCTGAAAACCGGTATTCAACCCCCACAGTAATTCCAGAGCAGTCCATCTGCAGGGCCCGGGGTGGGGCTGCTGATCTGCGGAGCTCTTGGCAGGAGCATCCTTACTGTCCTGGGCCCTCCGGGCCTCTGCCTGTCCCGGGGGAGGCCAAATCCTGGGCTGTGTCCCAGCGCCCTGTTCTCCGGAGCCTGTGCTGTTGGATTCTCGTTCCCAGCCATGCAGCCACCTCTCCATGTAGCTGCCTCCCAAGCCCCTCTGAGCTGCTCCAGGAGCTACTTCCTCTGGCCTAGGCCCCGCCACCTAGCTGCTCCCAGGACCCGCAACCCCCTCCGCACAGAGCCTCCACCCGAGCCCCTCAGAGCTGCTCCTGGGTCAATCCATGTGCCCTGCAGCCCTTAAGGAGCTAGGTGCACTCTCCTGGGAGTGTCCCATGGAGCCCAAGGGTATCTCTGCTCTCCTGGGGTACTGCTCTGAATCCTTGTGGGCGCCATTCCACCCTGGAAGATTGGTGCAGCTCCTCCTCTCTGATACAGAGCTCTCCTGACCGGGGGACACTCGCCCTGGCCTTAGCCCGTCTCCTCGTGGGGCCTCTCCCCCTTGGATGCCTTTTGTTCTTTAGTTCTTTTTCCCATCTTCCTACCTTGATAGAAGCGCGAACTTTTCTCACTGTAGCATTCTATCTGGTCTCTGTTTAAATCTCAGGTCAAATTCCTAGATTTTCAGGATGATTTGAAGGTTATCTAGGTAATTTGGTGGGGACAGGTGACTTGGGGATGCTTCTCTTCCGCCATCTTGCCCCTCCTCCTGTATGTTGCCTTTTAGCTTTGGTTGTTTCCTTCACTTTGCAGAAGCTTTTCAATTTGATGAAGTCCCAATATTATTTTTGCTTTTGTTTCCCTCACCTCAGAGGCATATCTAGAAAGAAGATCCAATTGCCAATGTCAAAGATGTTGCTGCCTATCTTTTCTTCTTTGTATGGTTTCAGGTCTCACATTTAGGTCTTTCATATATTTTGAATTTATTTATTTTTCTTTTTTTAAATATTTTTTAAAATTTTTATTTATTTATGATAGTCACAGAGAGATAGAGAGAGAGGCAGAGACACAGGTAGAGGGAGAAGCAGGCTCCATGCACCGGGAACCCGATATGGGATTCGATCCCAGGTCTCCAGGATCGCGCCCTGGGCCAAAGGCAGGCGCCAAACCGTTGCGCCACCCAGGGATCCTGAATTTATTTTTTACATATATGGTGTAAGAAAGTGGTCCAGTTTCATTCTTTTGCATGTGGCTGCCTGGTTTTCCAAACACCATTTGTTCTTATCCAGGGGTCAGGGTTAGGGTTCATTGAAGAGACTGTCTTTGTGCTTTGGATATTCCTTCCTGCCTTGTTATCGATTAATGGATCATAGAGTTACAGTTTTGTATCTGGTTTCGGCTTTCCATTCTGTTCTATTGATCTAAGCGTATCCTGTTGGGATATCCTTGATTGCTGATTCAATTTCTTTGCTGGTTATCTGTCTGTTCAAGTTTCTTATTTCTTCCTTTTTCATTTTTGCTATGTTATATATTTCCAGGAATTGATCTATTTCTTCCAGGTTCTATGTTGCTGGCATATAATTTTTCATAATGTTCTCTTATAATTGTTTGTATTTCTCTAGTGTTGGTTGTTATTTCTCTTTTCTCATTTGTGATTTTATTTGGGTCCTTGCTCATCTTTTTATCTTTTTCTTTTTTAAAGATATTATTTATGTATTCATGAGAGACACAGAGAGGCAGAGGTATAGGCAGAGGGAAATTGAGGCTCCATGTGGGGAGCCTGATGTGGGACTTGATTCCCCAGGACCCCGGGATCATGACCTGAGCCAAAGCCGATGCTCAACCAATGAGGCACCCAGGTGCATTGCTGATTCAATTCCTTTGCTAGTTATTGGTCTGTTCACATTTTCTATTTCTTCCTATTTCAGTTTTACTCATTTGCATATTTCTAAGCATTTGTCCATTTCCTCCAGGTCTCCTAGTATGTTAGTGTATAAGCTTTCATAGTATTCCCTTAAAATGGTCTTATTTTTCTGGTGTTGATTGTGATCTCTCTTCTCTCATTTGTGGTTTTATTTATTTAGGTATTTTCTCTTTTCTCATTGATAAAGGTGAGTAGGGCTTGATCCATTTTCTTAATTGTTTTGAAGAACCGACCCTTTGTTTTGTTATTCCATTCTACTGCTTTGTTGTTTCTGTATTGTTTATTTCTGCTCTCATCTTTTTTTTCCCCTCTTCTATAGCCTTTAGGCATTGTTTGCTATCCTTTTCCCGGTACTGAAGGTGTAGGGTTTGGCTGTGTATTGGAGACTTCTTGTTTCTTGAGGTAGGCCTGTATTGCTATGTACTTCCCTCTTAGGACTACCTTTGCTACATCCCAGAGGTTTGGAGAAACATGTTTTCATTTTCATTTGTTTTAAATTTCCTCTTTAATTTCCTGGTTGCTCCATAGGATGTTCATAATCTCCACATATTTTTTGTCTGTCCAAATTTTTTCTAACTGTCGACTTTGAGTTTCATAACGTCCTGGTCCGAAAAGGTACAGGGTGTGATATCAACCTTCTTGTACCTGTTGTACCTGTTGAGGGCTGATTTGTGGGCCATGATATGATCTGTTCTGGAGAATGTCCCATGTGCACTTGAAAGGAATGTGTATTCTGCTTTAGGTTGAAATGTTCAGAGTATATCTGTTGAGTCCCTGTGGTCCACTGTGTCAAGGCTATTTTTCCCTTGTTAATTTTCTGTATAGATGATCAGTCCATTGCCATAAGTGGTTGTTAAAATCCCCTGTCATTGTATTATTATCAGTGAGTTTCTGTATGTTTGTTTTTAATTGGTTTCTATATTTAGGTACTCCCATGTTGGCAGAAAATAAATATTTAGTTGTTTGTTCTTGATAGAGAGTCTTTTTAATTATGAAATAATGCCCTTCTTCATCACTTCTTACAGTATTTGTTCTTTCTTTTGTGAAATCTAAATATTTTATTTATTTATTCATGAGAGATACACAGAGAAGCAGAGGCAGAAACATAGGCAGAGGGAGAGGTAGGCTCCCCAAAGGGAAGCTGATCCTGGGATCCCAGGATCACACCCTGAGCCGAAGGCAGATGCTCAACCACTAGGCCACCAGGTGTCCCCCAGGGTTTGGTTTCAAATCTCATTTGTCTGATATAAGTATGGGTACTCCAGCTTTTGTTTGATATCCATAGTGTGGTAGATGATTTTCCCTCCCCTGTCAATCTCCTGGTGTCTATACGTCTAACGTGAGCATCTTGTAGGCAGCATACCGATGGATCTGGTTTTTCTAATAATGATTTTGTTTATGAGAAAGAGAGAGAGAGAGAGAGAGGCAGAAAATTAGGCAGAAAAGCATGCTCCCCACCAGGAGCCCAATATGGGACTCGATACCAGACTCCAGGATCACAGCCTGAGTCAAAGGCAGATACTCAACCCCTTGAGCCACCCAGGCATCCCGGATCATGTGTTTTAAGCCACTCTGATACCCTATATCTTTTGATTGAAGCATTTAGTCTATCAGCATTCAGAGTGATTATTCAAAGATATGAAGTTTGTGCCTTTGTGTTACCGGAAGAGTTGATGTTTCTAGTGACGATCTCTGGGCCTTTCTAGTCTTTGTTGCTTTTGTTCTCTTTTTTTCCCACACTAGAAGAGTCCCTCTTAAAATTCCTTACTGGACTGGTTAAGTGATCATGAACTCCTTTATATTTTGCCTGTCTGGGAAAATTGTTCTCTCTCCTTCTCTCCTGAATGACACCCTTGCTGAAGCAAGAATTCATACAAATTGGATTCCAATAAAAAGAAATTTAAAAACATAAAATAAATTTTTGGTCTTATGATTGAGGAAAATGGCATTTAGGAGGAAAACCAGAAGCTGAAAGAGAGGAGGACAGATTTCTCCATCTGTAGCCTTCACAGGGACATGATGACCTTTCCAAAGAGGGGCCTCCCCTCTGTAGGATGCTTTCTTCCCCTCTGTGCTCCTTGTTGGAACCCAGCAGGCACATCTCTGTGCCTCCAGCACCTCTGCAGTCGTGGTTTATTGCGTCTTCCATGTATCCTATTTGGGACCACAGCGTCGTGTATGGAATCATCCGGCTGGTGTTAGACAACATTGGGGGGTTTCCGACTTTTGTTGGTTTTGTGGTGTGTCTCTATCACATGCAGCTATCATATGCAGCTATTGGATCCTCTGGCTGGGTCACCGAAATGCCAAAACGGTTGGCACAACATCATTTCTGGTGCTGGCGCTGGGCAGATAGCTAGGCTTTCCTGGCAGACCCAGGGCTCGCTCGTGCAGTGACTTTCCGCTGGAGGGTTAGCTGAGCTGGAAGGTCCGGCTTGGCCATATTCTCATGTGCGGCAGTGGGTCGTGCCATGCGCTGGCTGCTTATCTTCTCCCAGATGCCTCTCCAGCAGGGAGCTAGACTTCAGTGCCAACCTGGGGGGAGCTCCTGAGGAGCTGGGTGCCCATGATGGGGAGCGCAGGGGCTCCCTGTGTGTGGGAGTTGGGGTGGGGATGGGGCTGGGGTTCCTCGGTCTGCTGTGCTGCCTGGCCTTCAGGCTGAGCCCCATGCTCACCCAGCCCCTACTCACTCGGGCAAGGAGGGTGCCCTCCACACGCTGGTGTGAGAGATCCCACACCACAAGGTGTGCACGCTGAGTCCACCTAGTGAGGGTGGCTCAGGTGCGTGAGCTGCAAGTGTGGGACCCAAGAAATTTTACAAAAATCTCCTAGCCCTGGACAAGCAGTACAGGACTGTTTCCATTTTGTGCTACACCTGCCACCTCCAGGATGACCCCCACATGACCTGCTTATGGCTTAAGGCACTGCCCCAACCTAGTCAGGCCGCTGGGCTCACCCTAATCAGAAATCAGCTCATAACAATGTAACCCTGCTTTGTGCCCCCCAAAACTGTGCCCCGATTCTGACCAAAGTAATACACCAGCTCAAGTGGATACTATAGGGTAAGGTGTAATTCAATCGGCCACCTGCGTGTCAACCGACATGACTGTGCAACTTTCTGCATATGCATGTGCACTGGCCCCTATAAAGCTACTACGCCTTTTAGTCTCGGGGTCCAAGTCCCTGCTCCTCTGTGTCGGGTGCACTTGGACACAAGCTCCAGCTTATAAAGAAACCCTTGGGAGTTTGCATCGGTGTTGGCTCCTCGGTGGTTTCTTGGATTCACAATCTTGGGCACAACACAAGAGACTGCTGTCCTGACATCCCTTCCAAGGCCACGCTGACCACCGCGCAGGCCCTCTCTGCCCAGGCACACAGGCACGGGGATGATGGGTGGAGGAATTGCCCCGGAACCCAGCCAGCCCCTGCCCCCTGGACAGAGGGAGCACAGACCTCCTGGTGGCTTTGCACAGACCCTGGTGACCTGAGGCTTCCTGGCTGTCACTCTGTCCCACCCCTCCTGGCCTGCGGGGCACAGCCTGAGTCCCAGTAAAGTCTGTCAAGTCCTGACCCTGGCGTCTGGCCGTCCCTGCAAGGCACATGGGGAAGTCGGCTGTGTGTGCTTGGCAGCGCCCCTGCAGGGGCTGGTGGGGCCTGGGTTGTGCCCCCTCTTCCTCTCTGGGGGTCTCTCTAAGCCCCGTGCACAGTTTTCTGGGAGACACAGAAATGGGCTGGCTGTGCATTTTCCAACCACAACACTTTATTTACTTTCTACAGCAAATGGGCTCAGAGCCGAGGGTGCATGCCTTCCCTGGGGGGGAGACCATTCTGTCCTTTAAGGGAGGGCACGTATGACATGGGTTGGGGGGGCGGGTGTTGGAGTCCCCCACCTGTGAGCATGTGTGGAATCCAGGTGGGGACATGTGTCCTGAGGTTTTAGCCTGAGAGACGGTTCTTAGGACAGCAGAGCTGATCTGGACCTACAGCCCATGGGCTCCTGTGATGGTTCCTCGAAGGGCACTTGGTCCCCAGCCTCAGGGTCCTTGGGGCCCCAGCACCTGGAGCAGCCTGCCTCCTGGTGTGGGTGCGGGTGGGGCCCACCGACCTACCCTTGCCTCCCCACCCTGGGGTGTCCCAGGATCCACAGGGCACCCTAGGTCAGCGACCTGGATCTGTGGGGTACACCCAGGGCCCAAGAGGCCACATCCAGCTGTGAGAGGGCTCGCTCAGCCCGGGGCCAGATTCCAGGGCTGGCCAGGGCCATGGGGGGTGGATCCTATTAGTCTTTGTGTTGGGCCTGGTGGGGGCTCAAATCAACTCAGCCCCCACAGAGCCCAGGGCCAGGTCAGCACAGGTCCCTATGGGTTAGGGGCTGGTGTCCTGTGCAGGGTGTGCTGCCCTAACTGAGGGACAGTGGGCAGAGGCAGGGCATGACGCATCCTCTGCACCACTCAGGTGCACCCACCCTGTCGGGGGCTCCCTGTCTTTCCTCCTCCCTGCAACCCTTGGGTACTCTATGGGACACCCGGGCTTCTAATGGGATCAGGGTATGCCGAGAACCCCGGGGAGGCTGAGCATGTCCCACAGGTGGCACCTGTACTGGGTCCTTGCTTGGGGTAAATGGTGTGGGGGTAGATGGTGTGGGGGCAAAAGTATGATTGTGGTGGAGTGTGGGGATGGTGTAGGGGGGATGGTGTTGTGGTATAGTCTGGGTGGGGATTGTGTGGGGCTGTGTGGGTGTGAGGGGGATGGTGTAAGTGGGATCCCATTTGGCATGATAATGTAGGGGAATGATGTGGGAGTGGGGAATGAGCAGGATGTCGTCGGGGACCTGTGGACACAGGTTATCTCCTTCCCCTAAGATGCAGAAGGAGACTTCTACAGTTAAAGGCGAACCCAGTCTGGGGTTTCTTGTGACACCTGCCCCTGAGTCGTGGTGTGGTCAGTGCAGGGCCCTGGCTGGACTGGGGGCATTATCTGGGGGTCATCATAATTTGTATGTTTTCAAATTGCAAATTGTCTCAAATTAAATGCATAGAATTTAGAAATATATAAAGCACTGAGAGTGGGTGTCACTTTGACCCATCTGACCCTCATGGGATTGATGTGTGTCCTGCTTCAGCCATGGCCATGCTGCTTGGCCCCCAGGTCCAGTTCTTGCTCCCCCACATCCCCCACCCCGTCCCCTGTTTCTCAAGGGGCTGTCCCTCTCCCCTATGGTGTTCGGCTCCCATGACAACCCCTGGAGTCCCCATCCTAGTGACCTCCTCATCCCTGAGGCCCCAGGGGTGTGGGCACGGTGGTCATCCCCATCACCCTACAATGGAGTGGTGACTTGTTGACTGCTGTTGCTGCCCTGGCCTCAGAGAACCCGTTTTCCCTACCCAGAAGCCACTGGGGCCCCGAAGCCCCCTGGCCCAGCCGCCTCACCTGACCCCCTAGCAGTCCTAAAACATGATGTGGCTGCCCAACGTCCTGTTGATGTCCAGGTCTACCTGCATGATGTCCTAGGAGGAGACAAGGGCGTCCTCCTTCATTTCCTGTGGGAAAACCGGGGAGGAGGAGCAGGTGGCAGGGACGCCACCAGTAGCTGTATAATAGTGCTTCTGAATTGGCTTTCTGACATTGAATTGTAAATCAGATTTTGAAACTCTGTGGGAGAGAGGACTGTTTATGATTCTTTCTTTTGAGGTGAGGTTTTCCTTCTAGTCATTTTGCTCAGTGCACAGTGGCTAAAAACAAATTGTATTGGGAAAAGGAGAAAGAGAGGAGAGAAAGAAGGAAAGAAAAGAGAAAAAGAAAAAAGAATAAAGGAAGAAAGAAGAAAAAAGGGAATAATAAGAGAAAGAAATAGAAAGAAAGGGGAGAAAAAGGGTGGGGGAAGCAATCAGAAATAAAAAAAACATGGGGGAGTATATTCTGATTCTGTATACTTAACGTCACTTGACTTCCCCTGGAACTTGTCCGTCTAGCTGGTCTTCTAGGGGAGGGGCCTGTTGTGCTGATTTTCAGGTGTTAGCACTTGGGGGAGCTTCTCTGTCCCCTGCCTGGTGCAGGGCTCAGTGAGGGTAGTTTACCCTGTGAGGCCCTAGGAGGAACAACCCCAGTGGCAGTGGCCAGCTCTGGAAACCTGTATTCAGCACCCACAGTAACTCCAGAGCAGTCCATCTGCAGGGTCTGGAGGCTCTGGGGTGGGGCCGCTGATCTGCTCAGCTCTGGGCAGGAGCATCCTTGTTGTCCTGGGCCATCCGGGCCTCTGCCTGTCCCAGGGGAGGCCAAATCCTGGGCTGTGTCCTGGCGCCCTGTGCTCTGGGGCCTGTGCTGTTGGATTCGCTCTCCTGGCCGCCCAGCCATCTCTCCCCAGAGCTGCCGCCTAGCCCCTCTGAGCTGCTCCTGGTCATGCAGCCCCCTCAGGGAGCCGCTGCCTGAGCACCTCCGAGTTCCTCCCAGAGCCGCGCAGCCCCCTCTGCACGGAGCCCCTTCTTCTGCCAGAGGCACCGCCGCCAAGCTGCTCCTGGGGCATGCAACCCCCTCCACGCAGAGCCCTGCCCGAGCCCCTCTGAGCTGCTCTCAAGTCAGTGCATGTGCCCTGCAGCCCTTAGGGAGCTTGGTGCACTCTCCTGGGAGTGCAGGTGTCTGTTAGTGTCCCAGGGAGCCCGTGGGTATCCCCGCCCTCCTGGGGTCCTACCCTGAATCCCTGCAAACGCCATTCCGCCCAGGAAGATTGGTGCAGATCCTGCTTCTCTGGGACAGAGCTCTCCTGACCGGGGGGCACTTGGCCTGGCCTTAGTCTGGCTCCTCGTGGGGCCCCTCCCCCTTCGATGCCTTTTGTTTCTTTATTTCTTTTTCCCATCTTCCTACCTTGATAGAAGTGTGAACTTTTCTCACTGTAGCATTTGATCTGTTCTCTGTTTAAATCCCAGGCCGAATTCCTAGATTTTCAGGATGTTGTGAATGTTATCTAGGTAATTTGGTGGGGACAGGTGACTTGGGGACCCTACTCTTCTGCCATCTTACCCCTCCTCCTGTATGTTGCCTTTTAGCTTTGGTTGTTTCCTTCACTTTGCAGAGACTTTTCAATTTGATGAAGTCCCAATAGGATGTTTGCTTTTGTTTCCCTCACCTCAGAGGCATATCTACAAAGAAGATCCAATGGCCAATGTCAAAGACGTTGCTGCCTATCTTTTCTTCTTTTTATGCTTTCAGGTCTCACATTTAGGTCTTTCATTCATTTTGAATTTATTTTTTATATATATGGTGTAAGAAAGTGGTCCAGTTTCATTCTTCTGCATGTGGCTGCCTGGTTTTCCCAACACCATTTGTTCTTATCCTGGGATCAGGGTTAGGGTTTGTTGAAGAGACTGTCTTTGTGCCATTGGATATTCCTTCCTGCCTTGTTGTCCATTATGGGTCATAGATACATGTTTGTATCTTGTTTTGGCTTTCCATTCTGTTCTATTGATCTAAGCATCTCCTGTTGGGAGAACCCTGATTGCTGATTCAATTTCTTTGCTGGTTAACTGTCTGTTCAAATTTCTTATTTCTTCATTTTTCATTTTTGCTGTGTTATATATTTCTAGGAATTTATCTATTTCTTCCAGGCTCTAGGTTGCTGGCATATAATTTTTCATCATATTCTCTTATAATTGTTTGTATTTCTCTAGTGTTGGTGGTTATTTCCCTTTTCTCAGATGTGATTTTATTTGGGTCCTTTCTCATCTTTTTATCTTTTTTCTTTTTTAAAGATTTTACTTATGTATTCATGAGAGACACAGAGATGCATAGGTCTATAGGCACAGGGAAAATGAGGCTCTATGCGGGGAGCCTGATGTGGGACTTGATTCCCGAGGACCCCGGGTTCATGACCTGAGCCAAAGCATATGTTCAAACACTGAGGCACCCAGGTGCCTTTCTGATTCAATTCCTTTGCTAGTTATGGGTCTGTTCACATTTTCTATTTTTTCCTATATCAGTTTTGCTTGTTTGCACATTTCTAGGGATTTGTCCATTTCTTCCAGGTCTCCCTATTTGTTAGCATATAATCTTTCATAGTATTCCCTTATGATTGTCTTATTTTTCTGCTGTTGATTGTGATCACTCTTCTCTCATTTGTGATTTTACTTATTTAGGTCTTTTCTCTTTTCTCGTCATAAGGCTGGCTAGGGCTTGATCCATTTTATTAATTATTATTTTTTTATTTATGATAGTCACAGAGAAAGAGAGAGAGAGGCAGAGACACAGGCAGAGGGAGAAGCAGGCTCCATGCACCTGGAGCCCGACGTGGGATTTGATCCCGGATCTCCAGGATTGCGTCCTGGGCCAAAGGCAGGCGCCAAACTGCTGCGCCACCCAGGGATCCCTTTTTTATTGATCATTTTGAAGAACCAGCTCTTAGTTTCGTTATTCCATTCTACTGGTTTTTTTTTTTATTTCTGTATTGTTTATTTCTGCTCTCATCTTTATTTTTTCCCTTCTTCTGTAGGCTTTAGGCTTTGTTTCCTATTCCTTTTCCAGCTCCTTTAGGTGTAACGTTAGGTTGTGTATTAGAGACTTCTTGTTTCCTGAGATAGGCCTGTATTGCTATGTACTTCCCTCTTACGACTGCCTTTGCTACATCCCAGATGTTTGGAGAAACATGTTTTCATTTTCATTTGTTTTAAATTTCCTATTTAATTTCTTGGTTACTCCATTCATTCTGTAGTAGGATGTTCATAATCTCCACGTATTTTTGGTCTGTCCAAATTTTTTTCTTACTGTCGACTTCGTGTTTCATAGCGTCGTGTTAAAAAATGTACAGGGTGTGATATCAACCTTCTTGTACCTGTTGTACCGGTTGAAAACTGATTTGTGGCCCATGATATGATCTGTTCTGGAGAATGTCCCATGTGCACTTGAAAGGAATGTGTATTTTGCTTTAGGAAGATATGTTCAGACTATATCTGTTGAGTCCCTGTGGTCCACTGTGTCAAGGCTATTGTTCCCCTGTTGATTTTCTGCATAGATGATTGGACAATTGCCATAAGTGAGTAGGTGTTAAAATCCCCTGTCATTTTATTATTATCAGTGAGTTCCTGTACGTTTATTGGTATTTGGTTTCCATATTTAGGTACTCCCATGTTGGCAGCATAAATATTTAGTTGTTTGATCCTGATAGTCATTTTAACTATGAAATAATGCCCTTCTTCATCACTTCTTACAGTATTTGTTGTTTCTTTTCTGAGATTGAATATTTTATTTATTTATTCATGAGAGATACACAGAGAAGCAGAGGCAGAAACATAGGCAGAGGGAGAGAGGTTTCCCAAATGGATGCCGATGTGGGACTCAATCCTGGGATCCCAGGAACACACCTTGAGCCGAAGGCAGATGCTCAACCACTGAGCCTCCAGGGGAACCCCAGGGTTTGGTTTCAAATCTAGTTTGTCTAATATAAGTATTGGTCCTCTAGCTTTCTTTTCATAACCATTAGCGTGATAGATGATTTTCCATCCCCTGACTTTCAATCTGCTGTTGTCGATAGGTCTAAGGTGAGCATCTAGTAGGCAGCATACCGACGGACCTTGTTTTTTTAATAACAATTTTATTTTTGAGAGCATGAGAGAGAGAGATGGGGGGGGCAGAAAATTAGGCCAAGAGAGAAGCAGGCTCCCCACCAGCAGCCCAATATGGGACTCGATCCCAGACTCTGAGATCACACCTTGAGTCAAAGGCAGAGGCTCAACCCCTGAGCCACCCAGGCATCGCGGATCCTGTTTTTTAAGGCACTCTGATACCGTATATCTTTTGATTGGAGCATTTAGTATCAACATTCAGAGTGATTATTCAAAGATATGAACTTTGTGCCTTTGTGTTACCGGTAGAGTTGGTGTTTCTGGTGACGTTCTCTGGGCCTTTCTAGTCTTTGTTGCTTTTGGTCTCTTTTTCTCCCCCACTATAAGAGTTCCTCTTAACATTCCTTACTGGACTGGTTTAGCGGTCATGAACTCCTTTATACTTTGCCTTTCTGGGAAAATCTTTCTCTCTATCCTGAATGACACCCTTGCTGAAGAAAGAATTCATACAAATTGGACTCCAATAAAAAGAAATTTAAAAAAATAAAATAAATTTTTGTTATTATGATTGAAGAAAATGGCATTTAGTAGGAAAAGCAGAAGCTGAAAGAGAGGAGGAAAGATTTCACTATCCGTAGCCTTCACAGGGACCTGGTGTTCTTTCCTAGGAGGGGCACCCCCTCCGTAGGATGCTTCCTACCCCTCTGTGCTCCTTTTTGGAACACAGCAGGCACATCTCCGTGCCTCCAGCACCTCTGCAGTCATGGTTTATAGCATCTTCCAGGTATCCTTTTGGGAAACACGGCGTCGTGTATGTAACCATCCGGCTGCTGTTTGACAACATTGGGGGGATTCTGACTTTTGTTGGTTGTGGGGTGTGTGTGTATCACATGAAGCTATCACGTGCAGCTATCGGATCCTCTGGCTGGGTAACCCAAATGCCAAAATGGTTGGTAAAACATCATTTGTGGTGCTGATGCTGGGTGGCTAGCTGGGCTCTCCTGGCTGACCTGGGGCTCGCTCCTGTAGTGAATTTCAGCCAGAGGGTCAGCTGAGTTGGAAGGTCTGCTCAGCCACATTCCCATGTCCGGCAGTGGGTCTTGCCGAGCGCCGGCTGCTTCTCTTCTCCCCGATGCCTCTCCAGAAGGGAGTCAGTCCTCGGGGCCGCCCTGGGGGGAGCTCCTGAGGAGCCGGGTGCCCATGGCGGGGGTCCTGAGGCTGCCTGTGTGTGGAGGTCGGGGTGGGGATGGGGCTGGGGTTCCTCAGTCCCCTGTGCTGCCTGGCTTTCAGGCCGAGCCCCATGCTCACCCAGCCCCTACTCACTAGGACGAGGAGGGTGTCCCCCACATGCTGTTGTGATAGATCCAGCACCTCAAGGTGTGCAAGCTGAATCTGCCTGGTGAGCGTTGCCCAGGTGCATGAGCTGCAAGTTGGGACACAGGAAATTTAACAAAATCCCCTACCCCTGGACAAGCAGAGCAGGACTGATGCCATTTTGTGCTACACCCGCCACATTCCCTATGACCCCCACATGAGCAGCTTATGGCTTAAGGTGCTGCCCCACCCAAGTCAAGCTGCTGGGCACACCCTAATCGGAAATCATACCAGGGGTATGATGGTGTTGGAGTGTGTGGGATGGTGTAGGGGGGATGGTGTTGGGGTGTAGTGTGGGTTAGGATTGTGTGGGGCTGTGTGGCTGTGAGGGGGATGGTGTTATGTGGAATGCCATTGGGGAATGTGATGTAGGGGGATGATGTGGGGGTGGGGAATGCGAAGGATGGCGTGGGGGGCCTGTGGACACAGGGCATCCCCTTCCTCTAAGATGCACGAGGAGAAGTCTACAGTTAAAGGCGACCCCAGTCTGGGGTTTGCTGTGACACCTGCCCCTATGGCGCCGTGTGGTAAGTGCACAGCCCTGGCTGGACCAGGGTCATTATCTGGGGGTCATCATACTATGTATGTTTTCAAATTGCAAATTGTCTCAAATGAAATGCATAGAATTTAGAAATATATAAAGCACCGAGAGTGGTTGTCACTCTGACCCGTCCGACCCTCATGGGATTGATGTGTTTCCTGCTCCAGCCGCGGCCATGCCGCCTGGCCCCCAGGTCTGGTTCCTGCCCCCCACGTCCCCCGTCCCCATCCCCTGCTTCTCAGGGCGCCATCCCTCTCCCCTTTGGGGTTCAGCTCCCATGGAAACCACGGAGGCCCCATCCAATTGGCATCCTCATCCCAGAGGCCCCGGGGTTGGGGGCATGTGGGTCATCCCCATCACCCTACCATGGAGCAGTGTGTTGTTGCCTGCTGTTGCTCCCCCCGGCTTCAGAAGCCCCATTTCCCTACCCAGAAGCCCCCAGGCCTCCCCTGGGGCCCCTAAGCCCCCTGGCCCAGCAGTCTCACCTGACCCCCTAGCAGGCCCAAAACATAGTGTGGCTGCCGAACGTCCTGTTGATGTCCAGGTCTATCTGCATGATGTCCCTCGATGAGACCAGGGCCTCCTCCTTCATTTCCTGTGGGAAAACTGGGGAGCAGGAGCCCGCATCAGGGACACAGACCCCAACCTGTCACGAGCTGCCATGCTGGGCAGGGAGCCCTGGGGACACCATGGGAGTGGGTCTGCCGAAACCTCCTGCCTTGCCCTGGGAGGCCGGGGATGGCGGGAGTGCCCACCGAGCCCATGGGACCTGTGTGAGGGCCTGTTCCAAGCTGTTGTTGGCGGGGAGGAGACTGAGGGTCAGCCTGTGGGGGAGGGGACAGGTGGTCAGCCCAGGTGGGGAGGGGACATGGAGGTATTGTGCCCAAGATTGCAAATCCGAGAAACCACTGAGGAGCCGACACCGATGCAAACACACGATGGTTGATTTCCAAACTTGACCTTGCGTCCAAGTACACCCGACACAGCGGAGCATGGACTTGGACCCCGAAGTGGGTTTAGCTTAGTTTTAAGGGCTGGTCTCGGAGACCTCCAGAAGGGCTGGAGCAATTCCTCAAGTTCTGTTTACATTTTGATATGGGGACTTCAAGGGCATTGAGCTCTGTTCTCATTCTAATATGGGGCTTTCTGGGACCTTAAGCTGTAAGCTGTTTTTTTTTCCTTTTCCTGTAACTGAAGTAATGTAAATTTTAGCTCTTATTCACAGGGTCCTGGGATGGCAGTACTTGTGCTAACAGTGAACTTAAAGTGGAACCGCCTCAATTTTGTCAGCCTCCACACAGACAAGTTACTGAAGTTTAAAACTCCAAATTTTAGGGGCTGCCCTGGTGGAGACCTGTGCTCTTCCTGCCCGGGACGGTGTCCTCCCACTCCTGGCCTTTGCTGGCCTGTCCCAGGAACGTGGCCCCGTGACTGCACAGGGGTTTGCAGCTTATGGTCACACAGGGCTGAGAGCTGGCCCGAGTCCCACTGCTCCCAGCAGTGCCTGGGAACAGTTGGTGCCACCATCCTTGGGACCTGTGGATCCTGAGCCCACCCTGTCGCTCCAGGGACTGCCCCTGACTTCTCCACCTGAACACCTTAAGGCTGGTGTGTTCCCCATGCTAGGAGACATCTGAAAGTTCACATTTTGTGCTCTGCTGCATAATATTGTGCATAGAACCATCAGCTGGATCCCTGCCCTTGTATGTCTCCCCAAGATAAACTTATTGATATTTTTAAGATTTTATTTTTCTGTAATCTCTACAGCCAACATTGGGCTTGAACATGCTACCCCAAGAACAAGAGTCCCATGTTCTTATGAACCACACTGAGCCAGTTAGGCTCCCTTTGATTGATTGATACATGTTAATTGAAGCAGGGGTGTTGCATTTGTCAGGGCAGAAACTGAGCCCACGCTTTGAGGTGTGGTGGAGTCATTTGGACCTGATCAATGTGAAAGAAACCATAGCTTCCCTGGGAGCCCAGGGAGCAGGGTCCACACACGTGAAAAGTTGATAATTTCCTTTACTGTAGTAGTTATTTTACTGACTATTTATTTAAAGTGGTCTTCAATGGTAAATGTCAATCTAGGATTGGGATACAGTGAGAACATTCTAGGATTCGGAGGTTACTAAAGCCCCCCGTCAAGGACTCAATGTTCCAGTTCGATGCAGAGATAGGCAAGGAAGCAAAGAGTTATGAAACATGGCACTGGGGTGCCTGGCTGGCCTGGTTGGGGTATCTTGAACTCAGGGTTATGAGTTTGAACACCGTGTTGGGTATAGACAGGACATAAAATTAAAATATTTAACAAATAATAAATGGATGAACAAATAAAGCATGATATCAAAGGTAAGTGCTTGCTTATGTCTCACCTGCGACCTATTCTTGATCACCCCATTTGGACTACTTGGCCCAGATGACGTCCTCCACAAGGGATAGTCCTGCCCGAGTGGAAGTGGGCATCTTTCATTGTAAGACCTGTGGTTCCCTTCGTTCTGTAGGGAGAGAAGAGCCATGAAGGCACGAGTTTGGGGGATCAGCATACACCTAGAAAATGATCGTTTCTGAACCCTGTAGCCAGAGCTCAGCATCCTTTTAGGACCGGATATCATAAATAAGCCTCTTTGCTCATTGGTTTGGATGCAGGGTGGAGGGTAAACTAGAATTAGGAAGAACAAAGGAGGAGGAAATCCAGAAGCTGAAGGAGAGGAGTAAAGATTTCACAATCCGAAGCATTCACAGGGACCTGGTGTCCTTTCCTAAGAGGGGCCCCCCCATTGAAGTATGCTTCCTAGCCCTCTGCTCTCCTTGTTGGAACCCAGCAGGCACATCTCCGTGCCTCCACTTCCTCTGCAGTCGTGATTTATAGCGTCTTCCATGTATCCTACTGGGGACCACAGCGTCGTGTATGTAACCATTCGACGGCTGTTTGACAACATTGGGGGATTCCGACTTTTGTTGGTTTCAGGGTGTGTGTGTGTCTATCACATGCAGCTATCACGTGCAGCTATTGGACCCTCTGGCTGGGTCACCCAAACACCGACATGGTTGGCAGAACATCATTTCTGGAGCTGGCGCTGGGCAGCTAGCTGGACTCTCCTGGCCGACCCGCGGCTGGCTCATGCAGTGACTTTCCGCTGGAAGGTCAGCTGAGCTGGAAGGTCTGGCTCGGCCACATTCCTATGTCAGGCAGTGGGTCCCGCTGAGCGCCAGCTGCTTCTCTTCTCCCCGATGCCTCTCCAGCAGGGAGTGGGACCTCGGGGCCGCCCTGGGGGGATCTTTGAGACGCCGGGTGCCCATTTCGGGGAGCCATGGGGCAGCCTGTGTGTGGGAGTAGGGGTGGTGATGGGGCTGGGGTTCCTCGGTCCCCTATGCTGGCTGGCATTCATGCCGAGCCCCATGCTCACCCAGCCCCTACTCACTAGGGCGAGGAGGGTGCCCTCTACACGCTGGTGTGAGAGATCCAGCACCACAAGGTGTGCACACTGAGTCCACCTGGTGAGGGTGGCCCGGGTGCATGAGCTGCAAGTGTGGGATCCAGGAATTTTAACAAAAATCCCTACCCCTGCACAAGCAGAGCAGGACTGATTCCATTTTGTGCTACACCCTCCACCTCCCCTATGACCCCCACATAACCTGCTTATGTCTTAAGGCGCTGCCCCAACCCAGTCATGCTGCTGGGCACACCCTAATCAGAAATCGGCTCATAACAATGTAACCCTGCTTTGTGCCCGCCAAAACTGCACGCCGATTCTGACCAAAGAAATAGTCCAGGTCAAGTGGATCCTATAGGGTAAGGTGTAATTCAATCGGCCACCTGCATGTGGACCGACATGACTGTGCAACTTTCTGTGTATCCCATGGGCCACTGGCCCCTTTAAAGCTGCTATGCCTCTTAGTCTCAGGGTCCAAATCCCTGCTCCGCTGTTTTGGGGGCACTTGGACTCAAGCTCCAGCTTGTAAAGAAATCCTCGGAAATTTGCATCAGTGACGGCTCAACGGTGGTTTCTTGGATTTGCAATCTTGGGCACAACACAAGGGCCTGCTGTCCTGACATCCCATCCAGGGTCACGCTGACAGCCCCATAGGCCCGCTGTTCCCCAGGCACACAGGCACAGAGATACGGGGAGGGGAGAAGGTACCCCAGAAACCAGCCAGCCCCGGCCCCCTTGACAGAGGGAGCACAGACCTCCTAGGTCGCTTTACAGAGACCCTGCTGACCTGA
This sequence comes from Canis lupus familiaris, assembly GCF_011100685.1. Lineage (NCBI taxonomy): Eukaryota > Metazoa > Chordata > Mammalia > Carnivora > Canidae > Canis > Canis lupus. The sequence continues at coordinate 87,975 of NC_049222.1, forward strand.
GGCTCCGTGGCCGTCACTCTGTCCTAGGCCCTCCTGGCCTCCTGTTGGGCACAGGCTGAGTCACAGTATAGTTTTTGGGGTCCTGACCCTGGCGTCTGGCCGCCCCTGGACGGCACGTGGGGACGTCAGCTGTGTGTGCCTTGCGGTGACCCTGCAGGGGCTGTTTGGGGACTGGGTGGTGCCCCCTCCTCCTCTCTGTGGATCTATCCACGCCCCATGCACAGTGTTTTGGGAGACACAGAAACGGTCCGTCTGTCCATTTTCGCATCACAACACTTTATTGACATTCTATAGCAAATGGGCTCAGAGTGGAGGGTGTGCGCCTTCCCCTGTGGAGGGAATGTCTGTCCTTTAGGGGAGGGCAAGAATCACATGGGTGGGGTGCGAGTGCTGGAGTCCCCCACCTGGGAGCATGTGTGGACCTCGGGTGGGGGCGTGTGTCCTGATTTCAGCCTGAGAGATGGTTCTGAGGACAGCAGAGCTGACCTTGACCTGCAGCTCATGGGTTCCTAGCTGGGTCCCCGCAGGGCAGCTGGACCTCAGCCACGGGGACCCTGGGGCCCCAGCACCTGCAGGAGCCTGCCTCCTAGTGTGGGTGTGGGTGGGTCCCACCGGCCCACCTCTGCCCTCCCCAACCTTGGGTGTCCTGGGATCCCCCGGTCTGCCCTAGGTCAGCGACCTGGTTCTGTGGGTCATGCCCAGGGCCCAGGAGGCCACATCCAGCTGTGAGAGGGCTCACTCGGTGTGGGGCCAGAATCCAGGGTTGGACAGGGCCATGGGGGGCTGGATCCCATTAGTCTTTTTGTTGGGACTGGGGTGGGAGCTCAAATCACCCCCGCCCTCACAGAGCCCGGGGCCAGGCCAGCCCAAATCCCCCTGGTTTAGGGGCTGGTGTCCTGTGCAGTGTAAGCCGCCTTCCAGGAGGGACAGTGGGCGGAGACAGGGCACAGTGCGTCCTCTGCACCACTCACCTGCACAAACCCTGTCGGGGGCTCCCTGTCTTCCCTCCTCCCTGTAACCCCTGGGTACTCTATGAGACACCCGGGCTTCTGATGGGAGCAGGGTATCCAGAGAACCCCGGGGAGGCTGAGCTTGTCCCACAGGGGGCACCTGTACTGGGTCCTTGCTGGGAGCCAATGTTGTGGGGGTGGAAGATGTGGGGACAGGGGTATGATGGTGGTGGAGTGTGGTGGATGGTATAGGGCGGATGGTGTTGGGGTATAGTGTGGGTGGGGATTGTGTGGGGCTGTGTGGGTTTGAGGGGGATTGTGTAGATGGGATGCCATTGGGGATGATGATGTAGGGGGATGGAGTGGGAGTGGGGAATAAGGGGGATGTCGTGGGGGGCCTGCGGACACAGGGCATCCCCTCCTCGAAGATGCACAAGGAGACTTCTACACTTAAAGGCGACTCCAGTCTGGGGTTTGCTGTGACCCCTGCCCCTGGGGCCGGGTGTGGACAGTGCAGGACCCTGGCTGGACCGGGGGCATTATCTAGGGTTCATCATACTATGTGTGTTTTCAAATTGCAAATTGTCTCAAATCAAATGCATAGAATTTAGAAATATATAAAGCACCGAGAGTGGTTGTCACTCTGACCCGTACAACCCTCATGGGATCGATGTGTGTCCTGCTCCAGCCATGGCCATGCCGCCTGGCCCCCAGGTCTGGTTCCTGCCCCTCACATCCCCCACCCATCCCCTTCTTCTCAGGGGGCAGTCCCTCTCCCCTTTGGGGTTCAGCTTCCATGGCAAGCCCTGGAGGCCCCATCCTAGTTGCCTCCTCATCCCCGAGGCCCCGGGGGTGTGGGCATAGAGGTCATCCCCAACACCCTACCATGGAGCGGTGTGTTGTTGGCTGCTGTTTTGCCCCCTGCCTCAGAAGCCACGTTTTCCCTACCCAGAATCCCCTGGTCCTCCCCTGGGTCCTGATCCCCCCTGGCCCCTCAACCTCACCCTAACCCGTAGTAGTCCCAAAATATGATGTGACTGCTGAACATCCTGTTGTCATCCAGGTCCACCTGCGTGATGTCCCTGGAGGAGACCAGGGCCTCCTCCTTCATTTCCTGTGGGAAAACCGGGGAGTAGGAGCACATTCACCCCCACCCCCGCCCTCCTCCCCTTACATCACCCCTAGTTCGTTTCCCAGATTTAGGAGTCTTTATGTTCTGTCTCCCTTTCTGATATTTCCCACACATTTCTTCTCCCTTCCCTTATACTCCCTTTCACTATTATCTATATTCCCCAAGTGAATGAGAACATACAATATTTGTCTTTCTCTGATTCACTTACTTCACTCAGCATAATACCTTCCAGTTCCATCCACGTTGAAGGAAATGGTGGTTATTTGTCATTTCTAATGGCTGAGCAAGCCCACCTTTCCTCTGTCTTCATCTTGGGAGTCTCCCATGATATGAATGTTATTGTTTTAATAAGTGGCTGAGTTCCGAAATCTGCCTTTGTGGTCCATAACCTTCCTTGTTTTTAATGCTTCCACTTAGTACTGCATCTCAGTTATAGCATTTTTAACGTTGGCCTGAGTAGATTTTACTTCTTTTATTTCTACAGTAAAGGATTCTCTAGTTTTCTTCTGTGCTCTTTTTCCAGCCCAGATGCTATCTTTAAATCATTGTTTTAGACTGTAGTTAGTCATCATATATTAGTATTGATGGACTTCCTGGCTGTGAGTACTACCTCATATTATTTTATGGAGGTGAATTTCTCCATCTCATTATTTTTTTCCAGAAAAGAAAGAAGGAAGAAAAAGAAAAACCAAGAAGAAGAACAATAACAACTGCCCTACCCAAAAAAACTACCAGATTATTTTTGCCTGGTTGTTAAAAGATTCTAAATCCCAAAATAAGAAACACAATTAAAGTACCATGAATCTAAAAATGAGAAATATATAAGGTACATACATAAAAATTAAATAAGGCAATTAATAAAAAAGAATCAAAGAAAATAAATGAAAATAAAGCACAAAGTACAAAGGAAGCTAGACCCTACTTTCTTTTTTTTTTTTTAAAGATTTATTTTTATTTATTTATGAGAGAGACAGAGACAGAGACACAGGCAGAGGGAGAAACAGGCTCCATGCTGGGAGCCTGATGCGGGACTCGATCCCGGGACTCCAGGATCGCGCCCTGGGCCAAAGGCAGGCGCGAAACCGCCGAGCCACCCAGGGTTCCCCTAGACCCTACTTTCCAAGCAGAGCTGAACCTCTGCAAGCCTCTGTGGTCCGACACCTTGGTGGCAGCGAGTGGTCTGTGCAGGGTCTGGGGATTGGCCATGGCGCTGATTGTCAGGTGCACATCTGCCTGGGAGATCCATCAGTGGGGTCAGAGGCGGGGTGGGCGTCAGCGCGTCTGGCCCCCAGCGGGTGGCGCTGTGCTGCTCCCTCAGACCCGGCCCAGATGGGCGGGATATGGGTGGGGTCTCTGGGTCCTCTGGCTCTGGGGCTGAGCATCTTACCCCCAATCTGTAGGGGCCTCCGCAGAAGAGCCCCCAAGCCCCCGGGTCTCTGCTGCTTCTCTCAGAATCCTGCGATCACTACCTGCGTCTGAGCTTCTTTTGGTTTTCTTTTTTTATCTCAGACTGTTGTGCCCAAGATTGCGAATCCGAGAAACCTCTGAGAAGCTGATACTGATGCAAACACACGAGGGTTTATTTACCACCTCGAGCTTGTGTCCAAGTATACCCGACAGAGCGGAGCAGGGACTTGGACCCTGAGGTGGGTTTTAGCTTAGTTTTAAGGGCTGGTCTCAGGGACCACCAGAAGGCTGGAGTAAATCCTCAAGTTCTGTTTACGTTTTGATTTGGGCATTCAAACACAATGAGCTCTGTTCTCATTCTAATAGGGGCTTCCTGCCCTTGGCCTGGGCTCAGTTTTGATTCAATTGTGGGGCTTTCTAGGATATTAAGCTGTAAAAATAAAAGGTTCCACACCTGGAAGGGGGACGTCACACTGTCCCTATATGCTGAAGATGCGGAAGTACAAACAGGAAACACGAGAGTCTACACCAAAACCTGTTAGAACTAAGGAGTGAGTTCAGGAAAGTCACGGGACACAAACTGACCCTACAGAGCAGAGTAGCCTTGCTGTATCCCGACAATGAACACTCAGGAAGGAAAGGAAGGACGTGAAGGCCTTCTCAGGAGCATCAAGGAGAAATAATGAGACTGAACCAAAGGAGCACAAGACTTGTGCACTGAGCCATACCAGGCTCTGGGAGGCCTTCCTGGGCTCGTGGGGTGGGAGCCTCATCTTGTGAAAATGTCCACAGTTCCTGAAGCCACCCTCAGTTTCAATGTCATTTCTATCAAAATCATGGTGGGAGAACTTAGAAATAGGAAAAAAAAAACCATAATATCCATCCTCCTCAACAAATAACCCCGGACAGCAAATCAGTATTTGAGAAGTAGGACAGAGTGAGATGCAGCACTTTCCTATTTCCCCTGTTATGCCCCCACCCCTCCAGCGACCCTCAGTTCATTTCCTATCGTTAAGAGTCTGTATTTCCTGCATCTGTTTTTTTTTAATTTATTTTTTATTGGTGTTCAATTTACTAACATACAGAATAACCCCCAGTGCCTGTCACCCATTCACTCCCACCCCCCGCCCTCCTCCCCTTCTACCACCCCTAGTTCGTTTCCCAGAGTTAGCAGTCTTTACGTTCTGTCTCCCTTTCTGATATTTCCCACACATTTCTTTTCCCTTCCCTTATATTCCCATTCACTATTATTTATATTCCCCAAATGAATGAGAACATATAATGTTTGTCCTTCTCCGACTGACTTACTTCCTGCATCTGTTTTGATCTTATTTGTCTTTCCTTCCCTTCACAGTAGTTCATCTGTTTTGCTTCTTTAATTCCACCTATAAATGACACCACACGGTCATTCTCTTTCCCGAGTGACTTACTTCAGTAAACATTTTCCCTTTAGTTCTATCCACGTCATTGCAAATGGCAAGATTTCCTTCTCTTTGATAGCTGAGTTCCATTCCTCTCTCTATGACCATCATCTATCTCCCATCCTCTTTATCCATCATCTGCCACAGAGCACCGAGGCTCCTCCCACAGTGTGGCTACTGTGGACCCGGCTGCTGTGGACATTGGGGTGCAGTTGTCCCACTTCTTACTGCATCTGTATCTTCGGAGTGAGCTCCAGGCCGTTCACCTGCTGGTCACAGGGTGGCTCTATTTTAACTTCCTGAGGGGCCTCCACACTGTTTCCAGGGCGGCTGCACCAACCTGCGGTCCCGCCCACAGTGGAAGAGAGTTGAGTGAGATTTGCAGGACGTGGTAAAAGTCTGGTCCACATTTCATTTCGCGTCCTGTGGGATCCAATTCCTTGTCCTTAAGTATTTTTGGGGAAGCCGGGTGTTGGGCTCCTTTTCATTGAGATGTTTCCGAAGCTAACAGGCCCCAGGTGGAGCCTGAAAGGAGGCAGGTGGGGCCCATGGAGCACATGCTGCCTCCTGCACAGCCTCCTGCAGCGCCTGAGTGTCCCGCATGGGGCGCCCGAGCCCAGCCCCCTCCCATGGGGCACCCATGTGCAGTAGGCCTCCTCTGCCTGCACTAACAGGAGCCAGCCTGTGCTGGGGAGGCCTAAGGGGGATGTGGGGACGCATCTATGAGATGAGCTGAAGCCTCCACAGGACCCTCGGGAAGTCTTCAGGGGGAAATTGGGTCGCGTTCATGCTGACAGGAGCCCCAGTCTCCTCAGGACCCGCGGTGAGGCTTTAGGAAGATGTGGGCCCGCATCAACCCTGACAGGAGCCCCTGGGCCACCTCAGGACCCGCGGGGAGTCTTCAGGAAGATGTGGGTCCACATCCACACTGACAGGAGCCCTGAGCCACCTCAGGACCCTCGGGGAGGTTTCAGTAAATTGTGGGCCTGCATCCACACTGACAGGAACCCCTGAGCAGCCTCAGGACCTGCGGGGAGGCTTCAGGAAATGTGGTGCCACGTCCACCCTGGCAAGAGCTCCCAGGCCCCTCAGGACATAAGTTGAGGCTTCTGGAAGCTGGGGGCCACATTCATGGTTACAGGAGCCCCGGCCTCCTCAGAACCCTCGGTGATGCTTCGGGAGGACTTGGGGCCACATGGACAGAACAGGACCCTGAATTCCTCAGAACCCCCGGTGTAGACTTGGGGAAATATGGGGATGCGTCCATGCGGACAGATAACCTCAGCCTTGTCAGGGCCTGTGGTGAGGCCTGAGAAAAATGTGGGTGCCGCATCCACACTGACAGGAGTCTCCAGCCTCCTCAGAACCCACTGTGAAGGTTTGGGAAGATTATGGGCCACATCCATGCTGACAGGAGGCCCCAGCCTCCTCAGGTCTTATGGTGAGGCTTGAGGAAAAGGAGGGGCCACGTCAACCCTGACAGGAACCCCGTCCTCCTCAGGACCAGCACTTTGGCTTCAGGACATATGGGGCTGCGTCTATGCTGACAGGAGCCCACAGCCCCCTCAGGACCTGCGGTGAGTTTTCTGGGGGACGTGGGGCCATGTCCATGCTGACAGGAGCCCCCGGCTTCCTGAGGACCTGCTGTGAGGCTTCCAGAGGATATGAGAAATAGTCCACAGTGAAAGGAGACCCGGCGTCCTCTCGACCCGCTGACTATGACTCAGGAACACGTTGGGCCATGTCCACACTCACAGGAGCCCAGCTTGCTTGGACCCCCTGGAGGACTCTGGAGGAGCCGTTGGGGGCCATGTCTACATCAGAAGGGACTCCTCAGAACCACAGGGTAAGTGAAAGTGTAGAATGAATGGTAGGGTTAGGGGAGGGGAGGGAGTTGGTGGTTAGCCTTAGGTTATACGTTAGGTGTTAGTGATTATGCTTATGGTTACAGATTAGAGGTTAGGTGAGGCATAAGGGTAATGGTCAGTAGTTAAGAGTTAGGATGGTGGTTAGGGTAAGGGACAGGATTTACTGTTAAGGTTAGGGTTTAGGCTCTAGGGATTAGGGCAAGAGGTTAGGAGTTGGGGTTAGGGTTATGGTTAGAGTTAGGGTTGGGCTTAGGTTTGCAGTTAGGGTTAGGGGTTAGGGTGTGAGTTAGGATTAGGGTTTAGGGTGAGGGGTTAGGCTTATAGTTAGGGCTAGGTTTAGAATTAGGGCGAGGGTTAGGGTTAGGATAGGGGTTAGGACTAGGTTTCGGGTTATTGTTTGGTTAGGGGTTAGGGTTAGGGACAGGTCAGGGTCAGGGTCAGGGTACAGTTTTGGAAGAGGGTAAGAGATACATTTAGGGAGTGGGTTAGGGGTTAGTTTTAGGGTAAGGGTTAGGGTACAGTTTGGGGTATGAGATAGGATTAGTATTAGAGGGTTAGGGTTAGGGTACAGGTTAAGGTCAGGAATAGGATTTGAGTACATTAAGTTTAGGTTTAGAGGTTAGGGTTAGGGTTAGATTTAAGGTAGCGGTCAGGGTTAAGGGTTTAGAATAGGTTTAGGAGTTAGGGTGAGGTTTGGCAGGAAGGTTCAATGAATGTGTTTCGGTCTTGGGGTTTGTGTTTGGTTTTTGATTAGTGATAGGTCTTGTTTAAGGTTTAGGTTAACATTAGGCTTAAGTGTAGTGTTAGGGTTATATCTGTGTATGGTTAGAGTTTGGGTCTTGGCATGTGCCTGCACTGGGACTCCTAGTATCTTGGGCAGTTTAGTTTTATGCACTCTATTTAGGTTTTGGGTTCAAAGATAGCTTGACTCCAACAAGTCAGTGGCCTCCCCAGAGAATGAAAATCCAGGCTTCTGCTGGGGTCAGAAAAGACATGGCAGGCTTCTCCCGAGCTGAGCTAAGGAGGGGATTTGTGACTCTAAAGACTCTTTATTTGGATTTTCAGTTGCCTTTCTGATTTTATTTCTTGTGCGCACATGTTTCATCAATACTATCAATTATTATTTTAAAGTTTTACTAAAATTCCTCTTTGTAAACACAGTATGATATAGTTTCAGGTTTACCACATAGTGATTCAACCCTTGGATACAACGCCTGGTACTGGTCACAGGTGCTCTCCACTATCCCAATCGCCTGATTCCCCATCCCTCTCACTTTCCTCTGGTTTTATTAGTTTATTCTCTGGGGTTAATAGTGTGTTTTTTTATTTGCTTCTCTCATCCCCCCCTCTGCCCCTTTGCCAGTTTGTTTGGTTTCTTAAAATTCACATGTGAATGCAATTGTATGGTATTTGGTATATGTCTTCCTCTGACTGAGTTCATTTAGCATAAGTCCTTCCACTTCTCCCACGTCATTGTAAATGGCTTCATTTCATCCCTTCTGATGACCGAGTGATGTCGCAGTGTGTATATTTACCACATCGTCCCTGCCCATTCATCTGTCGATGGACATCTGGGCTGTATCCACAGTTTGGCTCTTGTTGATAATGCTGCTACAAACACTGGGCTGCGTGTCCCTCTTTGAATCTACTAAACAACTTCTGTATCCTTGGGATAAATACCTAACTGTGCAATTTTGGAATCGTAGTGTAGCTCTATTTTTAACCTCTTTGTTTTAAAATTTTTTTAATGATAGTCACAGAGAGAGAGGCAGAGACACAGGCAGAGGGAGAAGCAGGCTCCGTGCACTGTGAGTCCGACGTGGGATTCGATCCCGGGTCTCCAGGATCGCGACATGGGCCAAAGGCAGGTGCCAAACCACTGAGCCACCCCGGGATCCCCTATTTTCAACTTCTCGAGGACCCTCCACAGTGTTTTCCACAGTGGCTGCACCTGTTCGCCTGCCCACCAGGAGTGTAAGGGGCCTCCCTCTTCTCCATATTCTCAATGACACCTGTTGTTTCTTCTGTTCTTAATTTTAGCCATTATGATGGCTGTCAGGTGACATCTCATTGTGGTTTTGGTTTGCATTTCCCTGCTGATGGGTGGCTCTTAGTGTCTTTCCGTGTGTCTCATGGCCATCTGGATGTCTTCTCAGAGACAAAGTCCATTCATGTCTTCTGCCCATCTGCAGTTGGATAATTTGTGTTTAGGATGCTGAGATTTATATTTCCTTTATGTATTTTGGATGCTAAATCTTTATTGGATATTTTGTTTACAAATATCTCCTCTCATTTTGTATGTTGCCTTTTAGGTTTGGTTGTTTCCTTCACTTTGTAGAAGCTTTAAAATTTGATGAAGTCCCAATAGTATTTTTGCTTTTGTTTCCCTCACCTCAGAGGCATATCTAGAAAGAAGATCCAGTGGCAAATGTCAAAGACGTTGCTACCTATCTTTTCTTCTTTGTATGGTTTCAGGTCTCACATTTAGGTCTTTCATCCATTTTGAATTTATTTTTTATATATATGGTGTAAGAAAGTGGTCCAGTTTCATTTTCTGCATTTGGCTGCCTGGTTTTCCCAACAACATTTGTTCTTATCCTGGGGTCAGGGTTAGGGTTTGTTGAAGAGACTGTCTTTGTGCTTTGGATATTCCTTCCTGCCTCGTTGTCGATTAATGGATCATAGAGTTACATGTTTGTATCTTGTTTTGGCTTTCCATTCTGTTCTATTGATCTAAGCGTCTGCTGTTGGGAGATCCTTGATTACTGATTCAATTTCTTTGCTGGTTATCTGTCCAAGTTTCTTATTTCTTCCTTTTTCATTTTTGCGATGTTATATATTTCTAGGAATTGATCTATTTCTTCCAGGTTCTAGGTTGCTGGCATATAATTTTTCATAATGTCCTCTTATAATCGTTTGTATTTCTCTAGTGTTGGTTGTTATATTTCTTTTCTCATTTGTGATTTTATTTTGGTCCTTTCTCATCTTTTTATCTTTTTGCATTTTTTAAAGATTTATTTATTGATTCATGAGAGCCACAGAGAGGCAGAGGTATAGACATAGGGAAGTTGAGGCTCCATGCGGGGAGCTGATGTGGGACTTGATTCCCCAGGACCCCGGGATCATGACCTGAGCCAAAGCACATGCTCAACCATTGAGGCACCTAGGGGCCTTGCTGATTCAATTCCTTTGCTAGTTATGGGTCTGTTCACATTTTCTATTTCTTTATATTTCAGTTTTGCTCACTTGCACATTTCTGGGTATTTGTCCATTTCTTCCAGTTCTCCCAGTATGTTAGCGTATAATCTTTCATAGTATTCCCTTATAATTGTCTAATTTTTCTGGTGTTGATTGTCATCTCTCTTCTCTCATTTGTGATTTTATTTATTTAGGTCTTTTCTCTTTTCTCATTGATAAGGCTGGCTAGGGCTTGATCCATTTTCTTAATTATTTTGAAGAACCATCTCTTTGTTTCATTATTCCATTCTACTGCTTTGTTGTTTCTGTATTGTTTATTTCTCCTCTCATCTTTATTTTCCCCCTCTTCTATAGGCTTTAGGCTTTGTTTGCTATTCCTTTTCCAACTCCTTAAGGTGTAGGGTTAGGCTGTGTATTGGAGACTTCTTCTTTCTTGAGGTATGCCTGTATTGCTATGTACTTCCCTCTAAGGACTGCCTTTGTTACATCCTAGAGGTTTGGAGAAACATGTTTTCATTTTCATTTGTTTTAAATTTCCTCTTTAATTTTCTGGTTGCTCCATTCATTCTCTAGTAGGATGATCATAAGTTCCAAGTACTTCTGGTCTGTCCAATTTTTTTCTTACTTTCGACTTCCAGTTTCATAGCGCCTTGGTCCAAAAATGTACATGGTGTGATATCAACCTTCTTGTACCTGTTGTACCTGTTGAGGGCTGATTTGTGGGCCATGATATGATCTGTTCTGGAGAATATCCCATGTACACCTGAAAGGAATGTGTATTCTGCTTTAGGTTGAAATGTTCAGACTATATCTCTTGAGTCCCTGTGGTCCAGTGTGTCAAGGCTATTTTTCCCTTGTTGATTTTCTGCATAGGCGATCGGTCCATTGCCATAAGTTTGTTTTAAAATCCCCGGTCATCACTGGGGGTTATTCTGTATGTTAGTAAATTGAACACCAATCAAAAATAAATTAAAAAAATAATAATAATAACAAAATAAAATAAAATCCCTTAAAAAAAAATCCCCTGTCATTGTATTATTATCAGTGACTTTCTGTACGTTTGTTGTTAATTGGTTTCTATATTTAGGTACTCCCATGTTGGCAGCATAAATATTTAGTTGTTTGAGCTTTTTTTAAAATAAATTTATTTTTTATGGTGTTCAATTTACCAAGAAACAGAATAACACCCAGTGCTCATCCCGGCAAGGGCCCCCCTCAGTGCCCGTCACCCATTCACCCGCACCCCCTACCCTCCTCCCCTTAAAGCATCCCTAGTTCCTTTCTCAGAGTTAGGAGTATTTATGTTCTGTCTCCCTTTCTGATATTTCCCAACGTTTCTTCTCCATTCCCTTATATTCCCTTTCACTATTATTTATATTCTCCAAATGAATGAGAACATACACTGTTTCCTTCTCCGATTGACTTACTTTACTCAGCATAATGCCCTCCAGTTTCATCCACGTTGAAGCAAGTGGTAGGTATTTGTCGTTTCTAATGCCTAAATAATATTCCATTTTATACATAAACCTCATCTTCTTTACACATTCATCTTTCAATGGACACGAAGGCTCCTTCCACAGTTTAGCTATTGTGGACATTCTGCTATAAACATCGGGGTGCCGGAGTCCCGTCGTTTCCTTGCATCTGAGTCTTTGGGGTAAATACCCAAAGCTGCAATTGCTGGGTCGTCAGGCAAGTCAATTTTTATCTCTTTGAGGAACCTCCACTCAGTTTTCCAGAGTGACTGCACCAGATCACATTCCCACCAACAGTGTAAGAGTCTTCCCTTTTCTTCGCATCCTCTCCAACATTTGTGGTTTCCTGCCTTGTTAATTTTCCCCATGCTCACTGGTGTGAGGTGGTATCTCATTGTGGTTTTGATTTGTATTTCCCTGATGGCAAGTGATGCAGAGCGTTTTTTCATGTGCATGTTGGCCATGTCAATGTCTTCGTCTGTGAGTTTTCTATTCATGTCTTTTGCCCATTTCATGATTGGATTGTTTGTTTCCTTGGTTTTGAATTTAAAACGTTCTTTATAGATCTTGTAAAGTAGCCCTTTATCTGATACCTCTTTTGCATATATCTTCTCCATTCTTTAGGTTGTCTTTTAGTTCTGTTGACTGTATCCTTTGCTGTGCAAAAGCTTCTTATCTTGATGAAGTCCCAATAGTTCATTTTTGCTTTTGTTTCTTTTGCCTTTGTGGATTTATCTTGCAAGAAGTTACTGTGGCTGAGTTTAAAAAGGGTGTTGCCTGTGTTCTCCTCTAGGATTTTGATGGACTCTTGTCTCACATTGAGATCTTTCATCCATTTTGAGTTTATCTTTGTGTATGGTGAAAGAGAGTGGTCTAGTTTCATTCTTCTGCATGTGGATGTCCATTTTCCCTGCACCATATATTGTAGAGACTGTCTTTCTTCCAATGGATAGTCTTTCCTACTTTATCGAATATCAGTTGACCATGAAGTTCAGGGTCCACTTCTGGGTTCTCTGTTCTGTTCCATTGATCTATGAGTCTGTTTTTGTGCCAGTACCACACTGTCTTGATGACCACAGTTTGTAGTACAACCTGAAATCTGGCATTGTGATGCCCCCAGATATGGTTTTCTTTTTTAAAATTCCTCTGGCTATTCGGGGTCTTTCCTGATTCCACACAAATATTAAAATAGTTTGTTCTAACTCTCTGAAGAAAGTCCATGGTATTTTGATAGGGATTGCATTAAACGTGTACATTGCCCTGGGTAACATTGACTTTTTCACAATATTAATTCTTCCAATCCATGAGCATGGAATATTTTTCCATCTCTTTGTGTCTTCCTCAATTAGTTTCAGAAGCGTTCTATAGTGTTTATGGTTGAGATCCTTTACCTCCTTGGTTAGGTTTATTCCTAACCTACTCTACCTAGAAAACCCAAAACCCTCCCCCAGAAGATTGCTACAACTCATACAGCAATTTGGTAGCGTGGCAGGGTACAGAATCAATGCCCAGAAATCAATGGCATTTCTATACACTAAAAATGAGGCTGAAGAAAGAGAAATTGAGGAGGCAATCTCATTTACAATTGCACCCAAAAGCATAAGATACCTAGGAATAATACAGTCTTCGGGGTAAATTTTAGTTTATCTGATATAAGGATGGCTACCCCTGCTTTCTTTTGAGGACCATTTGAATGGTAAATGGTTCTCCAACCTTTTATTTTCAGGCTGTAGGTGTCCTTCTGTCTAAAATGAGTCTCTTGTAGACAGCAAATAGATGGGTCCTGCTTTTTTATCCAGTCTGAAACCCTTCGCCTTTTGATGGGGTCATTAAGCCCATTCACATTCAGAGTTACTAATCGACAAATATGAGTTTAGTGTTATCATGATATCTATTCAGTCCTTGTTTTGTGGATTGTTCCACTGAACTTCTTCTTGAAGGGGAATTTTAAGAGTCCCCCTTAAAATTCCTGCAGAGCTGGTTTGGAGGTCACATATTCTTTCAGTTCCTGCCTGTCTTGGAAGCTCTTTATCTCTCCTTCCATTTTGAATGAGAGCCTTGCTGGGCAAAGTATTCTTGGTTGCATGTTCTTCTCATTGAGGACCCTGAATATATCCTGCCAGCCCTTTTTGGACTGCCAGTTCTCTGTGGAGTGGTCTGCTGTTACCCTAATGCTCCTCCCCATAAAGGTCAGGGATTTCTTGTCTCTTGCTGCTTTAAGGATCTTCTCTTTATCTTTGGAATTTGCAAACTTTACTATTAAATGTCGAGGTTTTGGATGGTTTTTATTGATATTAGGGGGGGATCTCTCTATTTCCTGGATCTGAATGCCTGTTTCCCTTCCCAGATTAGGAATGTTTTCAGCTAGAATTTGTTCAAATACATATTCTGGCCCTCTGTCCCTTTCGGCGCCCTCGGGAACACCAATTAAACGTAGGTTTTTCTTCCTCAGGCTGTCGTTTATTTCCCTTAATCTATCTTCATGGTCTTTTAATTGTCTGTCTCTTTTTTCCTCAGTTTCCCTCTTTGCCATCAACTTGTCTTCTATGTCACTCACTTGTTCTTCCACCTCGTTAACCCTTGTCATTAGCACTTCTAGTTTGGATTGCATCTCATTCAATTGATTTTTAATATCTGCCTTATTGGATCTAAATTCTGCAGTCATGAAGTCTCTTGAGTACTTTAGGCTTTTTTCTAGAGCCACCAGTAGCTGTATAATAGTGCTTCTGAATTGGCTTTCTCACATTGAATTGTAATCCAAGATTTTGTAACTCTAGGAGAGAGGACTGTTTCTTTCTTTTGAGGTGAGGTTTTCCTTCTATTCATTTTGCTCAGTGCAGAGTGGCCAAAAAAAATTGTATTGGGAAAAGGAGAAAAAGAGAGAGAAAGAAGGAAAGAAAAGAGAAAAAGATAAAAGGAAGAAAAAAAAGAAAAAAGAGAAGAAAAAGAGAAAGAAAAAGAAAGAAAGAAAAAAGGGTGGGCGATGCAAACAAATGAAAAAGAAAGAAGAAAAGAAAAGAAAGAAGAGAAGAGAAAAGAAAAGAAAAGAAAGAAAAGAAAAGAAAGAAAAGAAAAGAAAGAAGAAAAGGAAAAAAAAAGAAAAGAAAAGAAAAGAAAAGAAAAGAAAAAAGAAAAGAAAAGAAAAAAAAAAACCACGGGGGAGTATCTTCTGATTCTGTATACTTTAAGTCCATTGACTTCCCCTGGAACTTGTCCGTCTAGCTCGTCTTCTGGGGGAGAGGCCTGTTGTGCTGATTTTCAGGTGTTAGCTCTTGGGGGAGCTGCTCTGCCCTCTGCCTGGTGCAGGGCTCAGTGGGGGTTGTTTAACCCGTGAGGCCCCAGGAGGAACCATCCCAGTGACGCCGGCAGCTCTGGAGCCCTGGATTCAGCTCCCACAGTAACTATGGAGCTCTCCCTCTGCAGGGCCTGGAGGTGCCAAGGCGGGGACGCTGATCTGCTCAGCTCTGGGCAGAATCGTCCTAGCTGTCTTGGGCCTTCCCGGGCTCTGCCTGTCCCAGGGGGAGGATGGATCCTGGGCTGTGTCCTGGAGCCCTGTGCTCCAGTGCCTGTGCTGTTGGATTCCCCCTCCCGGCCACACAGCCGCCTCCGCGGCATCACCGCCCGGGCCCCTCTGAGCTGGTCCCAGAGCCCCGCAGCCCTCTCCGCAGGGATCCTCTTCCTCTGCCGGAGCCCCCTCCGAGCTGCTCCTGGCCTCGCAGCCCCCTCCATGCGGAGCCGCCGCCCAAGCCCCTCCAAGCTCCTCCGGGTCCAGCCGTGGGCCCTGCAATCTTTTAGGGAGCTCGGCCGCGGGGTATGGTGCAGTCTCCTGGGTGCGCAGGTGTCTTGTAGTGTTCCAGGGAGCCCGAGGGCATCCCCACCATCCTGGCATCCTGCTCCAACTCCCTGCGAGTGCCTTTCCACCCAGGAAGATTGGTGAAGCTCCTGCTTCTCCGGGACAGAGCTTTCCTGTCCTGGGGGCACTCGCCCCGGCCTTAGCTTGGCACCTCGTGGGGCCCCTCCTCCTTGGATGCCTTTTGTTTCTTTATTTCTTTTCCCCCCTCTTCCTACCTTGATAGAAGTGCGAACTCTTCTCACTGTAGCATTCCAGCTGGTCTCTCTTTAAATCTCAGGCCGAATTCATAGATTTTCAGGATGATGAAGATTATCTAGGTAATTTGGTGGGGACAGGTGATTTGGGGACCCTACTCTTCCGCCATCTTGCCCCTCCCTCCACTTTCCTATTTCAACCAATGTCACAGAGACACAGGATAAAGCAGTGTGGTTCTCGGGCTCTGGCTGGCTCCATTGGTTAAGCATCCGACTCCTGACTTCACCCTTGGTCTTGATCTCGGGGTCATGAATTCGAGCCCTGTGCTGAACTGTGGACGAGGCATGGAGCATACTTAAACAAACCAAACCCAGAGGGGGTGTGTGGTTCTGGCATAAGCTGAAGGACCAGAATAGAGAGCCTGGAAGAAAATGCACTCCGATAGCGTCAACTGATTTTTTAAACTTAATTTAATTTAAACCCAATTAATTAACAGTATAGTGTATTATACTTTCAGAGGTAGAATTCAGGGATTCACCAGTTGGAGATAACACCAGGGCTCATGACATCACGTGCCCTCCTTCATGCCCGTCTACCAGTTACCCTGTCCCACCACTCCACTCCCCTGCCCTCCAGCGACCCTCAGTTTGTTTCCTGTGATTGAGTCTTTTTTTCCTCCATCTCTGTTTTCATCTTATTTGTTTTTCCTTCCCTTCACAGATGTTCATCTGCTTTGCTTCTTTAATTTCACCTATGAATGCAACCATACGGTAATTTTCTTTCCTGACTGACTTATTTCACTTAACACGATCCCTCTAGTTCTATCCACGTCATTGCAAATGGCAAGATTTTCTTCTCAATGATAGCTGAGTACCATTCCTATCATCTAACTATCTATCATCTAAGACCATCATCTATCTTCCATCCTCTTTATCTATCATCTACCTGAGGGCACCGAGGCTCCTCCCACAGTGTGGCTACTGTGGACCCGGCTGCTGTGGACATTGGGGTGCAGGTGTCCCCGAGTCTCATGCATCTGTATTCGGGGTGAGCTAAGGCCGTGCACCTGCTGGTCCCAGGGCGGCTCTATTTGTAACTTCCTGAGGAGCCTCCACACTGTTTCCAGGGCAGCTGCGCCAGCCTGCAGTCCCGCCCACAGAGGAAGAGGGTTGAGTGAGTTTTGCAGGATGTGGTTGAAGTCTGGTACACATTTCATTTTGTGTCCTGTGGGCTCCAATCATTGTCCTTAAGTATTTCTGGGGAAGCCGGGTATTGGGCTCCGTTTCAGTGAGACGTTTCCAAAGCTCCTAGGCCTCAGCTGGAGCCTGGAAGGAGGCAGTTGTGGCCCTGTGCATGGGGACCCTGACTCCTGCATGGCCTCCTGCAGTGCCTGAGCATCCCGCAGGAGGCTCCCAAGCCCAGGTCTGGCCCAAGGGCCGCGAAGGCTCAGTAGGCCTCGTCCACCTGCACTAACAGGAGCCCACCTGTGCTGGGGAGGACTGAGGAGGACATGGGGACGCATCCACGCTGATGAGCCCCGGTCTCCTCAGGAACCGCAGTGAAGCTTCAGGAAGATGTGGGCCCGCATCCACCCTGACAGGAACACCTGGGCCGCTTCAGGACCTGCAGGGAGGCTTCAGGAAGCTGTGGTGCCGCGTCCACTCTGCAGGAGCTCCCGGGCCGCTCAGGACATAAGTTGAGGCTTCTGGAAGGTGGGGGCCGCATCCACGGTGTCAGGAGCCCTGGCCTCCTCAGAACCTGCAGTGACGTTATGGGAGGATGTGGGGCCGCACCCACACAACAGGACGCTGATGTCCTCAGGACCCCTGGTGTAGACTTTGGGAAATATGGGGATCCTTCCATGTGGACAGAAGACCCCAGCCTTGTCAGGGCCTGTGGTGAGGCCTAAGAAAGATGTGGGTGCCAAATCCACACTGACAGGAGTCTCCGGCCTCCTCAGGACCTGCCCTTTGGCTTCGGGATATATGGGGCTATGTCTATGCTTACAGGAGCCCACAGCTCCTTCAGGACCTGCGGTGAGTTTTCTGGGGGCCGTGGGGCCATGTCCAGGCTGACAGGAGCCCTTGGCCTCCTGAGGACCTGCTGTGAGGCTTCCAGAGGATGTGAGGCATAGTCCACAGTGACAGGAGACCCAGCGTCCTCAGGACCCGCTGACTATGACTCAGGAACACGTGGGGCCACGTCCACACTCACAGGTTCCTGGCTTCCTCAGGACCCCCTGGAGGACTCTGGAGGCGCCGTTTTGGGCCACGTCCACATCAGAAGGGACTACTCAGAACCACAGTGTAAGTGAAAGGGTAGAATGAATGGTAGGGTCAGGGGAGGGGAGGCACTTGGTGGTTAAGTTATGTTAGATGTTAGGGTTTAGTGATTATGATTATGGTTACGGATTAAGGGATAGCGTGAGGGATAAGGGTAAGTGTGAGTGGTTAGGAGTTGGATGGGGGTTAGGGATTAGGGAAAGGGGTTAGGGTTAGTGTTAGGGACAGGATTTAGAGTTAGGGTTAGGGTTTAGGCTTAGAGATTAGGGCAGGATATTAGGAGTTGGGGTTAGGGTTATGGTTAGTGTTAGGGTTGTGATTAGGTTTGCAGTTAGGGTTAGGGATTAGGGAGTGAGTTAGGGTTAGTTGTTAAGGTTACGGGTTAGGGTTAAAGTTAGTGCTAGGTTTAGAGTTAGGGTGAGTGGTAGGGTTAGGATAGGGGTTAGGATTAGGGTTAGTGTTTGGTTAGGGGTAATGGTCAGGTCAGGGTCAGGGTAGGGTCAGTGTACGGTTTTGGAAAAGGGTAAGAGATAGGGTTAGGCAGTGAGTTAGGGGTTAGTTTTAGGGTACGGGTTAGGGTACAGTTTGGGGTATGAGATAGGGTTAGTATTAGAGGGTTAGGGTTAGGGTACAGGATAAGGTTAAGAATAGGATTTGAATACATTAAGGTTAGGGTTAGAAGTTAGGGATAAGGTTAGATTTAAGGTAGGGGTCAGGGTTAAGGAAACCTAAGAATAGGTTTAGGAGTTAGGGTGATGCTTGGCAGGTAGGTTCAGTGAATGTGTTTCGGTCTTGGGGTTTGTATTTGGTTTTTGATTAGTGATAGGTCTTGTTTAAGGTTTAGGTTAACTTTAGGCTTAAGTGTAGGGTTAGGGTTATGTCTGTGTAGGTTAGAGTTTGGGTCTTGGCCTGTGCATGCACTGGGACTCCTAGTATCTTGGGCAGTTTAGTTTTATGCACACTATTTAGGTTTTGGGTTCAAAGATAGCTTGACTCCAACAAGTCAGTGGCCTCCCCAGAGAATCAAAATCCAGGCTTCTGCTGGGGTCAGAATAGACATGGCAGGCTTCCCCGAGCTGATGTAAGGAGGGGATTAGTGGATCTAAATACTCTTTATTTGGATTTTCAGTTGCCTTTCTGATTTTATCTCTTCTGCGCACATGTTTCATCAATACTAACAATTATTATTTTAAACAT
Source organism: Canis lupus familiaris (assembly GCF_011100685.1). Lineage (NCBI taxonomy): Eukaryota > Metazoa > Chordata > Mammalia > Carnivora > Canidae > Canis > Canis lupus. Next base: position 106,953 of record NC_049222.1, read on the forward strand.
TTAATGAATTCCTGTTTGTAAACACAGTATGATATAGTTTCAGGTTTACCACATACTGATTCAACCCTAGGATACAATGCCTGGTACTGGTCACAGGTGCCCTCCACTATCCCCATCCCCTGATTCCCCATCTCCCCCAACTTCCTCTTATCTATTAGTTTATTCTCTGTGGTTAAGAGTGAGTTTCTTGGTTTGCTTCTCTCATCCCACCCCTTCGATCCCCTTGCCAGTTTGTTTGGTTTCTTAAAATTCATATGTGAATGCAATTGTATGGTATTTGGTATCTGTCTTTCTCTGACTGAGTTCATTGAGCATAAGTCCTTTCCACTTCTCCCACATCATTGTAAATGGCTTCATTTCATCCCTTGTGATGACCAAGTGATGTCGCAGTGTGTATATTTACCACATCGTCTCTGCCCATTTATCTGTCGATGGACATCTGAGCTGTATCCACAGTTTGGCTATTGTTGATAACACCACTACAAACACTAGGCTGCGTGTCCCTCTTTGAATCTAAGAGACTACTTTTATATCCTTGGGATAAATACCTAGCTGTGCAATTTTGGAATCATAGGGTACTAGTACTTTTAACTTCTTGAGGACCCTCCACACTGTTTTCCACAGTAGCTGCACCTGTTCACAGGACCACGAGGAGTGTAAGGGGGCTCCGCCTTCTCCATAACCTCACCGACACCTGTTGTTTCTTGTGTTCTTAATTTCAGCCATTCTGACGGCTGTCAAGTGACATCTCATTGTGGTTTTGGTTTGTATTTCCCTGATGATGGGTGACGCTGTGTGTCTGTCCATGTGTCTGGTGGCCATCTGTATGTCTTGTCAGAGACAAAGTCCATTCATGTCTTTTGCCCATCTGCAGTTGGATAATTTGTGTTTAGGATGCTGAGATTTATATTTGCTTTACGTATTTTGCATACTAACTCTTTATAGGATGGGTTATTTACAAATATCTCCTCTCATTTTGTTTGTTGCATTTTAGCGTTGCTTGTTTCCTTCACTTTGCAGAAGCTTTTCAATTTGATGAACTCCCAATAGGATTTTTGCTTTTGTTTCACTCACCTCAGATGCATATTTGGAAAGAAGATCCAATGGCCAATGTCAAAGATGTTGCTGCCTATCTTTTCTTCTTTGTATGGTTTCAGGTCTCACATTTAGGTCTTTCATCCATTTTGAATTTATTTTTTATATATATGGCATAAGAAAGTTGTCCAGTTTCCTTCTTCTGCATTTGGCTGCCTGGTTTTCCCAACACCATTTGTTCTTATCCTGGGGTCAGGGTTAGGGTTTGTTGAAGAGACTCTCTTTGTGCCATTGGATATTCCTTCCTGCCTTGTTGTTGATTAATGGACAACAGAGTTACAGGTTTGTATCTTGTTTCGGCTTTCCATTCTATTCTATTGATCTAAGCGTCTCCTGTTGGGAGATTCTTGATTGCCGATTCAATTTCTCTGCTGGTTATCTGTGTGTTCAAGTTTCTTATTTCTTCCTTTTTCATTTTTGCTATGTTATATATTTCTAGGAATTGATCTGTTTCTTCCAGGTTCGGGGTTGTTGGCATATAATTTTTCATAATGTTCTCTTATAAACGTTTGTATTTCTAGTGTTGGTGGTTATTTCTCTTTTCTCATTTGTGATTTTATTTTGGTCCTTTCACATCTTTATATCTTTTTCTTTTTTTAAGATTTTATTTATGTATTCATGTGAGACGCAGAGAGACAGAGCTATAGGCGGAGGGAAAATGGGGCTCCATGTGGGGAGCGTGATGTGGGACTTGATGCCCCAGGATCCTGGGATCGTGACCAGAGCCAAAGCACATGCTCAACCACTGAGGCACCCAGGTGCCTTGCTGATTCACTTCCTCGCTAGTTATGGGTCTGTTCACATTTCTATTTCTTCCTATTTCAATTTTGATTGTTTACACATTTCTAGGGATCTCTCCAATTCTTCCTGGTCTCCCAGTTTGTTAGCATATAATCTTTCATAGTATTCCCTTAAAATTGTCTTATTTTTCTGGTGTTGATTGTGATCTCTCTTCTCACATTTTTTACTTTATTTATATAGGTCTTTTTTCTTTTCTCGTTGATAAGGCTGGCTAGGGCTTGTCTATTTTATTAATTATTTTGAAGAACCAGCTCTTTGTTTTGTTATTCCATTCTACTGTTTTGTTTTTTCTGCATTGTTTATTTCTGCTCTCATCTTTATTTTTTCCCTTCTTCTGTAGGCTTCAGGCTATGTTTGCTATTCCTTTTCCAGCTCCTTTAGGTGTAGGGTTAGGTTGTGTATTGGAGACTTCTTGTTTCTTGAGGTAGGCTGCTATGTACTTCCCTCTTAGGACTGCCTTTGCTACATCCCAGAGGTTTTGAGAAACATACTTTCATTTTCATTTCTTTTAAATTTCCTATTTAATTTCTTGGCTGCTTCATTCATTCTCTAGTAGTATGTTCATAATCTCCACGTATTTTTGGTCTGTCCAATTTTTTTTCTTACTGTCGACTTCAAGTTTCATAGCGTCGTGGTCCAAAACTGTACAGGGTGTGATATCAACCTTCTTGTACCTGTGGTACCAGTTGAGGGCTGATTTGTGGGCCATGATATCTGTTCTGTAGAATGTCCCATGTGCAGTTGAAAGGAACGTGTAGGGATCCCTGGGTGGCGCAGCAGTTTAGCGCCTGCCTTTGGCTCAGGGCGCGATCCTGGAGACCATACCAGTCTTCTAACTCAGGAGGTTCGAAGAATACCACTCTACTCCACCTGGAGACACCTTCCAGGCCTGCATTATTCCACTTGCATCTCACAAGCTTCTGACAAACGGCTCTGGTGAAGACGTTCAAAACTCATTCTGCAGGCAGTGTGGAACTGTGAGGGACTGGGTGTGAGCTCAACTCTCAGAAGAGAGATGCTTTTGGACTCGGGGTTCAGCTAGTTTCTCACGTATGGAACTTAGTATGTAGCACCTGTCTAAGACAGGAATTACTAGGAAATCGCTGGTTTGAGCCCGGAGGCACTAGTCTTGTGTGCCGGGACTTTCCACTTACCTGTCACAACACTTCCATAACGCATCGAGCCTAGGCTTGTTAGCAGCGAAGTGTACCTGCAGGCAGGATGTGGGAAGTACAGGCCATAAGCTCAACTCTCAAAAGTGTGTACGCCTGGGAGGCAGATGTCTCCTACCCACTCGGACATGGGAGTTAGAAACTAGCTACACTCTTTGAAGAAGGCCGTTTGAAATCGCTGTATTGAACTCAGCTACACGTGAGTACAGGCCTGACACTTCCACATGCATTTCGCCTCCCTCTCCCAGCACCTAACATAAGGATATTAGCAGTTACGTCTACGGGCAGGCAGGATGTGGGAGGGTCCTGCCCTGAGCTCAGCTCTCAGAAAAAAAGCATGCCTAGAAGCCAGCTTTCTACTAGCTCCTTCTGATGGCCGTGAGAACGTAGCAGCATTGTAAGGTGGGACGTTCCATGAATACTGCTCTACTGCACCTGGAGACACAACCATTGAAGCCTGCAGCTGGCCCTTGCGTCCCATGAGCTTCTGACAAACATGCCTAGTGAGGATGTTCGTAACTGCATCTGCAGGCAGTGTGGAACTGGGAAGGACCGCGTGTCAGCTCATCTCGCAGAAGGAAATTCCCCAGAGAGAGAGCTTTCAGCTAGATACTCAGGTTGGGAAGTTAGGATGTAGATCCCATCCGAGGGAGGAATTCCTTGGAAGTCGCTGGATTGAACTAAGGGACACTTGCCTCTCTCAAAACTTGCGTCCCGTATCGAAAGAAATCCTTTTGAAGTGAAGCATACAGGCGGTCAGCAAGAGGGAGGTTCAAGCCATTAGCTCAAACCAAAGGCGTGTGCATGCCTTGCATTCAGGTGTCTGCTAGGCGCGAAATTGACAAGGCAGACACTTGGTTTTCACTCGGCTACTGTCCCGCATACAACGAAATTCTGTGGAAGAGGAATGTACAGGCAGTCAGGATGGGGGAGGTACAGGCCATAAGCTCAACTCTCCGAAGTGTCTATGCTTTGCAGGCCGATGTCTGCTAGACACTTATCGAGGCGAGGTATACCCGAGCTACACTCTAATGGAACAAGGGCGTTGGCAATCGCTGTATTGAACTCAGCTACACGTGAGTACAGTCCTGACACTTACACCTGCATTTCTCCAACCTCTCCCAGCACCTAACATAAGGATGTTAGCAGCTACGACTACGAGCAGGCAGGATGCGGGAGGGTCCTGCCGTGAGCTCAGCTTTCAAAAGGAGGCATGCCTCGAAGCCAGCTTTCTACTAACTCTGTTCTGATGGCCATGAGAACGTGGCAGCATTGTAATTCAGGATGTTCCATGAATACCGCTTTATTACACCTGGAGACACAACCTTGAAGCGTGCAGCTTGCCCCTGGCATCCCACGAGCTTCTGACAGACATGTCTAGTGAGGATGTTCATAACTGCATCTGCAGGCAGTGTGGAACTGGGAAGGACCGCGTGTCAGCTCATCTCCGAGAGGGATGTTCCCCAGAGAGAGAGCTTTTAGCTAGGTACTCAGGTTTGGAAGTTAGTAGGTAGCTCCCATCTGAGGGAGGAATTCCTCAGAAGTTGCTGGATTGAACTAAGACACTTTTGCCTCTCGCAAAACTTGCGTCCCGCATCAAAAGAAATCCTTTGGAAGCGAAGTGTACAGGTGGTCAGCATGTGGGAGGTTCAAGTCCTAAGGTCAATCCAAAGGAGTGTGCATGCCTTGGAGGCAGCTGTTGGCTAGGCGCGAAATTGACAAGGCAGACACTTGGTTTTCACTCCGCTACTTTCCCGCATACAACGAAATGCTGTGGAAGAGGAACGTAGAGGCAGTCAGGGTGGGGGAGGTACAGCCCACCAGCTCTCCTCTCAGAAGTGTGCATGTTTTGCAGGCCGATGTCTGCTAGACACTAGGTATACCCGAGCTACACTCTAATTGAACAAGGACATTGGTAACCGTTGTATGGAACTCAGATACACGTGAGTACAGTCCTGACACTTCCCCCTGCATTTCTCCAACCTCTCCCAGCACCTAATATAAGGATGTTTGCAGCTACGACTACGGGCAGGCAGGATGCGGGAGGGTCCTGCCCTGAGCTCAGCTCTCACAAGAGACCATGCCTCGAAGCCAGCTTTCAACTAGCTGCGTTCTAATGGCCCTGAGACCATAGCAGTCTTCTAACTCAGGAGGTTCGAAGAATACCACTCTACTGCACCTGGAGACACCTTCCAGGCCTGCATTATTCCACTTGCATCTCCCAAGCTTCTGACAAACGTCTCTGGTGAAGATATTCAAAACTCATTCTGCAGGCAGTGTGGAACTGTGAGGGACTGGGTGTGAGCTCAACTCTTGGAAGAGAGATGCTTTTGGACTCGGGGTTCAGCTAGCTCTCACGGATGGAACTTAGTATGTAGCACCTAAGACAGCAATTACTAGGAAATCGCTGGATTGAGCTTGGAGGCAGTATTCTTGTGTGCTGGGTCTTTCCACTTACCTCTCACAACACTTCAGTCACGAATTGAGCCTAGGCCTGTTAGCAGCGAAGTGTACCTGCAGGCAGGATGTGGGAAGTACAGGCCATAAGCTCAACTCTCAAAAGTGTGTACGCCTGGGAGGCAGATGTCTGCTACCCACTCGTACATGGCAGTTAGAAATTAGCTACACTCTTTGAAGAAGGCTGTTTCATATCGGTTCATTCATTCTGATAATCGTGATTACAGGACTGACACTTCCACATGCAAATCGAATCGAAATAAAAAGAATCGCATCGAATAGAATCGAAAAGAACGAATCGGAAACTATCGTACTGAAACGAAAAAAAATCCAATCAAATCAAAACGAAAATAATTGAAACAAATCAAATAAAAAAGAATCTAATTTAAAAAATCTAATTTAAAAAATCGAATCGAAAACAATTTAATCTAATCGAATCAAATCAAAAAGAATTGAATCGAAAAGAATTCAATCGAAGAGTTTCGAATCGAATCGAATTGAATCAAAAGAACCGAAAAGATTAAATGGAATCAAAAAGAAACGAATCAAAAAGAATCTAATCTAATCGAATCGAAAAGAATCTAATCAAATCGAATCGAAAAGAATCGAATCCAAATGAATCTAATCGAAAAGAGTGTAATCGAAAAGAATCGAATTGTTTCAAAAAAATGAATAGAATTGAATTGAATCGAAAAGAATCAAATCAAATCGAATTGAAAATAATCGAAACAAATCAAATGAAAAAGATTCGAATAGAAAACAATCGGATTGAATCGAATAGAAGTGAATTGAATTAAAAGAATTGAGTCGAATCGAATCCAATCAAATCGAATAGAAAAGAATTTAATCGAAGTTTCGAATCGAATGAAATTGAATCGAAAAGAATCTAATCAAACCGAAAAGATTCGAATGGAATAAAAAAGAAACGAATTGAAAAGAATCAAATCGATTCGAATCGAAAAAAATCGAATCGAATCGAATCGAAAAGAATCGATTCCAAATGAATTGAGTCGAAAGGAGTGGAATCGAAAAGAATCGAATCGTTTAGAAAAAAGGAATCGAATTGAATCGAATCGAATAGAAAATAATTGAATGGAATCAAATTGAAAAGAAAAGAACCGAATCGAATTGAATCGAAAAGAATCAAATCGAGTCGAAAAGAATCGAATTGAATTAAATCGAAAAGAATCGAATCGAATCGAAAAGAATCGAATCAAATCGAAAAGAATCGAATCGAATCGAAAAGATTCGAATCCAAAATAATCGCATCTTAGAGTTGAGTCAAAAATAATTGAATCGATTAGAAAAAACCGAATCAAAGAGACTCGAAAAGAATCGAATCTAATCGAATAAAAAAGAATCGAATCGAATCGAAAAGAATCGAATGGAATCAATTTGAAGAGAAAGACATTCGAATAGAAAAGACTCGAATCGAAAAGAATCAAATTGAATCGAAAAAAATCTAATCGAATCACACCGAATCAAAAGAATCGAATCGAATGGAAGTGAAAATAATCGAATCAAATCCAAAAGAATCGAATCGAATTGAATCCAAAAGAATCGAATCGATTCAAAAAGAAAGGAATTCAAATCAAAAACATTCGAATAGAAAGATTCTAATCGAATCGAATCGAATAGAAAAGAATATAATCGAATCGAATAGAAAGGAAACGAATAGAAAACTATCGAATGGAAATGAAGAAATTGAATTGATTCGAATAGAAGAGAATCGAGTCGTATCGAAAAAGATCGAATCAAATCGAATATAAGAATCGAATCGAATCGAAAAGAATCAAATCGAATCGAAAAGGATCGAATCGAATTGTATCGAATAGAAAAGAATCAAATCAAATAAAAAAGAATCGAATCAAATCGAAAAGGATCGCATCAAATTTAATAGAATAGAATCGAATCGAAAAGAATCGAATCGAATTGAATCGAAAAGAATCGAATTGAATCGAAAAGAATTGAATTGAATTGAAAATAATCGAATCGAATCAAATAAAAAAGAATCGAATCAAATCGATTTGAAAAGATAGAAATTCGAATAGAAGAGACTCGAATCGAAAACAATCGAATCGAATAGAAAAAAATCGAATCGAATCGCACCAAATCAAAAGAATCGAATCGAATGGAAGTGTAAAGAATTGAATCGAATTGAAAAGAATCTATTCAAAAAGAATCGAATCGAAAAGAAATGAATCGAAAGATTCGAATCGAATCAAATCAAATCGAAAGAAACGAATAGAAAACTATCGAATTGAATCGAAAAAAATCGAATCGAATCGAATCACAATGAAAAAAATCCAATCACATCAAATCGAAAAGAATCAAATCGAATCGAAAAGAATCGAATTGAATCAAATCGTTTGGAAAAGAAAGGAATTCGAATCGAAAAGACTCGAATCGAAAGATTTGAATCGAATCATATCCAAAACTATGGACTCGAAACGAAAAAAGTCGAATCGAATCGAATCGAAAAGAATCGAATTGAGTCAAAAAGGATCGAATTGAATCATTTCGAATAGAAAAGAATCAAATCAAATCAAAAAGAATCGAATCGAGTCGAATAGAAAATAATCGAAAAAATCTAATAAAAAAGAATCGAATCAAATTGAATCGAAAATATAGAATCGAATGGAAAACGATCGAATCAAATCTAAAAGAATTGAATCAAAATGAATCGAATTGAATCAAAAATCGAATTGAACCGAAAGAATCGAATCGAATCGAAAAGAATCGAATCGAACAGAAAAGAACCGAATCGAGTCAAATAGAAAAGAATCGAATTGAAAAGAATCTAATCGAATAGATTCAAATAGAAAAGAATCGAATCGAAAAGAATCAAATTGAATCGAAAAAAATCGAACCTAAAGGAATTGAATTGAAAAAAATTGATTTGAATGGAATCAAAAACAATGGAATCGAATCAAATCGATTCGAAAAGAAAGCATTTCGAATCAAAAACTCGAATCAAAAAGAATCGAAACGAAAAAAATCGAATCGAATCGCACCAAATCAAAAAAATTGAATGGAATGGAAGTGAAAAGAATCAAATAGAAAAGAATCGATTCGAAAAAAATCAAATCAAATCAATTGAAATGAAAAGAATCGAATCGAATTGAATCGAAAAGAATCGAATCGAATCGGAATCGAATCGAAACGAAAAGAATCGAATCGAATCGAATCGAATCGAAAAGAACTGAATCAAATCAAATCGAAAAGAATCGAATCGAATCGAATCAAAAAAGTAGAATCGAAATGCACCAAATCAAGAGAATCAAATCGAATCGAAGTGAAAAGAATCGAATCGAATTGAATCGAAAGGAATCGAATCGAATCAATTCTAAACGAAAGGAATTCGAATCGAAAAGAATCGAAAGATTCGAATAAAATCGAATCGAAACAAAAAGAATCGAATCGAATAGAATCAAAAAGAAACGAATTGAAAACTATCATATCGAAATGAAAAAAATCGTATCAAATCGAAAAAAATCGAATCGAAAAGGATCGAATCAAAAAGGATCGAATCGATTTGAAATGAATCAAACAGAATCGAATTGAATCGAAAAGAATCGAATCAAATCAAATCGAAAATAATCGAAACAAATAAAAAAGAATAGAATAGAAAAAAATCGAAAAAATCGAAAAGAATCAAATCGAATCAAAAAGAATTGAATTGAATCGAATCGAAAACAATCGAATTGAATCGAATCCAATCGAATCAAAAAGAATTGAATCGAAGAGTTCGAATCGAATCGAATTGAATTGAAAAGAATCTAATCGAATCAAAAAGATTCAAATAGAATCGAAAAGAAATGAATCAAAAAAACCCAAATAAAATCGAATCGAAACGAATAGAATCAAATCAAATCGAAAATAATCGAATCCAGATAAATCGAGTCAAAAGGAGTGGAATCGAAAAGAATCGAAACGATTCCAAAAAACGAATCGAATTGAATCGAATCGAATCGAAAATAATCGAATCGAATTGAATTGAAAAGAATAGAAATGAATCGAATGAATAAAAATAATTGAATCGAATAGAAACGAAAAGAATCAAATCCAATCGAAAAGAATCAAATCGAAAAGAATCGAATCGAATCGTTTTGAAAAGAAAGGATTCAAATAAAAGACACTCAAATAGAAAGATTCAAATCAATTCGAATCAAAAAGAATCGAATCGAATAGAAAAGAAACGAATAGAAAACTATCGAATGGAAACGAAAAATATCGAATCGAATCGAATCGAAAAAGATCGAATCGAATTGAATATAAGAATCGAATCGAATCGAATCGAAAAGAATTGAATCAAATCAAAAAGGATCGAATCGAATTGTATCGAATAGAAAAAAATCAAATCAAATCGAAAGGAATAGAATCGAATCGAAAAGGATCGAATCGAATCAAATCAAATAGAAAAGAATCGGATCGAGTCGAAAAGAATCGAATCGAATTGAATCAAAAAGAATCAAATGGAATTGAAAAGAATTGACTCGAATCGAAAAGAATCAAATCGAATCGAATCAAATCAAAAAGAATCGAGTCAAATCGATTTGAAAAGAAAGAAATTTGAATCGAAGAGACTCGAATCGAATCGAATCGAAAAAAATCGAATCGAATCGCACTGAATCTAAAGAATCGAATCGAATGGAAGTGAAAATAATCGAATCGAATCGAATTGAATCAAAAAGAATCGATTCAAATCGAATCAAAAAGAATCGAATCGTATCGAATTGAATCGAAAAGAATTGAATCATATCTAATTGAATTGAAAAGAATCAAATTGAATAGAACCGAAAAGAATCTAATCGAATTGAATTGAAAAGAATCGAATCATATCAAATAGAAAAGAATCAAATCAAATTGAAAAGAATCGAATCGAATTGAATCGAAAAGAATCGAAAAAATCTAATAAAAAAGAATTGAATCGAATCGAAAATATCGAATTGAATGGAAAAGAATCGAATCGAATTGAAAAGAATTGAGTGGAAAAGAATCGAATCGAATTGAATCGAAAGGAATCGAATTGAATCGAAAACAATTGGGGGATCCCTGGGTGGCGCAGCGGTTTGGCGCCTGCCTTTGGCCCAGGGCGCGATCCTGGAGACCCGGGATCGAATCCCACGTCGGGCTCCCGGTGCATGGAGCCTGCTTCTCCCCTGCCTGTGTCTCTGCCTCTCTCTCTCTCACTGTGTGCCTATCATAAATAAATAAAAAAAATTAAAAAAAAAAGAAAACAATTGAATCGAAAAGAATCGAATCGAATCGAAAGGAATCGAAAAGAATAGAAAACTATCAATTCGAATCGAAAAGAATCGAATCGAATTGAAAAGAATCGAATTGAATCAAAAAATCAAAATGAACCTTAAAGAACAGAATCGAATTGAAAAGAATCGAATCGAATCAAAAAGAACCAAATCGAATCAAATCGAAAATAATCAAATTGTAAAGAATCTAATCGAATAGATTCAAATAGAATAGAATAGAATCGAAAAGAATCGAATCGAATAAAAAAAATCGAATTGAATCGAATCTAAAGAATTGAATTGAAAAAATCGATTCGAATGGAATCAAAAAGAATCGAATCGAATCAAATCGATTCGAAAAGAAAGGAATTCGAATCGAATTGAATCGAAAAGAATCGAATGGTATCGAATTGAATCGAAAATAATCGAATCATATCTAATTGAATTGAAAAGAATCAAATTGAATAGAATCGAATCGAATCGAAAAGAATCAAAACAATCTAATAAAAAAGAATTGAATCTAATCGAAAATATCGAATCGAATCGAAAAGAATCGAATCGAATCGAAAAGAATTGAGTGGAAAAGAATCGAATCGAATTGAATCGAAAGGAATTGAATTGAATCGAAAAGAATTGACTTGAAAAGAATCGAATTGAATTGAAAACAATTGAATCGAAAAGAATCGAATCGAATCGAAAGGAATCGAAAAGAATAGAAAACTATCAATTCGAATCGAAAAGAATCGAATCGAATTGAAAAGAATCGAATTGAATAAAAAATCGAATTGAACCTTAAAGAACAGAATCGAATTGAAAAGAATCGAATCGAATCAAAAAGAACCAAATCGAATCAAATCGAAAAGAATCGAATTGTAAAGAATCTAATCGAATAGATTCAAATCGAATTGAATAGAATCGAATCGAATTGAAAAGAATCGAATCGAATTGAAAAAATCGAATTGAATCGAATCTAAAAGAATTGAATCGAAAAAATCGATTCGAATGGAATCAAAAAGAATCAAATCAAATTGATTCGAAAAGAAAGGAATTCGAATCGAATTGAATAGAAAAGAATCGAATAGATTCGAATCGAATCGAATCGAAAAAATGTGAAACGAATGTAATCAGATCAAATGGAAAAGAATCGAATCGAATAGAAAAGAATTGAAACGAATCGAACTGAATCAAAAATAATCAAATAGATCGAATCAAAAGAATCGAATCGATTTGAAATGAATAGAGTAGAATCAAATCGAAGCGAAGTGAAAAGATTCAAATCGAATTGAAATGAATCGAATTGAATCCAAAACAATTGAATCGAATCGAACAGTATCTAATCAAATCCAAAGAATCGAATCGAATCAAATCGAAAAAATCGAATCAAAAAGAATCGAATCAAAACGAAAAAAATCCAATTGTATCGAATCAAATCGTAAACAATCAAATCGAATCAAATCGAAAAGAATCAAATTGAATCGAATCGAAAAGAATCGAATGGTATCGAATTGAATCGAAAAGAATCGAATCATATCTAATTGAATTGAACAGAATCAAATCGAATAGAACCGAAAAGAATTGAATCGAATCGAAAAGAATCAAAAAAATCTAATAAAAAAGAATCGAATAAAAAATATTGAGTCGAATGGAAAAGAATCGAATGGAAAAGAATCGAATGGAAAAGAATCGAATCGAATTGAATCGAAAGGAATGGAATCGAAATGAAAAGAATCGAATCTAAAAGAATCGAATCGAAAAAAATTGAATTGAAAAGTATTGAATCGAATCGAAAGGAATCGAAAAGAATAGAAAACTATCAATTCGAATCGAAAAGAATCGAATCGAATCGAAAAGAATCAAATTGAATTAAAAAAATTGAATTGAACCTTAAAGAACAGAATCAAATTGAAAAAAATCGAATCGAATCAAAAAGAACTGAATCGAATCAAATCGAAAAGAATCGGATTGAAAAGAATCTAATCGAATAGATTCAAATCGAATTGAATCGAATCAAATCGAATTGAAAAGAATCGAATCGAATTGAAAAAAACTGAATTGAATTGAATCTAAAAGAATTGAATCGAAAAAATCGATTCGAATGGAATAAAAAAGAATCAAATCGAATCAAATCGATTCGAAAAGAAAGGAATTCGAATCGAATTGAATTGAAAAGAATCGAATTGAATCGAAAAAATTCGAAACGAATCTAATCAGATCGAATGGAAAGAATCGAATCGAATCGAAAAGAATTGAATCGAATTAACTGAATCGAAAATAATCGAATAGATCGAATCAAAAAGAATCGAATCGATTTGAAATGAATAGAGTAGAATCGAATCGATGCGAAGTGAAGAGATTCGAATCGAATCGAAAAGAATCGAATTGAATCCAAAATAATTGAATCGAATCAAAGGGTTTCTAATCGAATCCAAAGAATCAAATTGAATCAAATCGAAAAGAATCGAATTGAAAAGAATTGAATCAAAATGAAAAGAATCCAATTGTATCAAATCAAATCGTAAACAAACAAATCGAATCGAAAAGAATTGAATGGTATCGAATAGAACCGAAAAGAATTGAATCATATCTAATTGAATTGAAAAGAATCAAATCGAATCGAATAGAATCGAATAGAATCGAAAAGAATCGAATCGAAAAGAATCGAATCAAATAGCAGCGAAAAGAATCGAATCGAATCGAACCGAATCGAAAATAATCGAATAGATCGAATCAAAAAGAATTGAATCGATTTTAAATGAATAGAGTAGAATCGAACCGAAGCGAAGCGAAAAGATTCGAATCGAATCGAAATGAATCAAATTGAACCCAAAAGAATTGAATCGAATCGAACAGTATCTAATCGAATCCAAAGAATCGAATCAAATCAAATCGAAAAGAATCGAATCAAAACGAAAAGAATCCAATTGTATCAAATCAAATCATAAACAATCAAATTGAATCGAATCGAAAAGAATCAAATTGAATCGAATTGAAAAGAATCTAATGGTATCAAATTGAAAAGAATCGAATCGAAAATAATCGAACAGTATCGAAATGAATCCAAATGAATCAATCGAATCGAATCTAATCGAAAAGAATCGAATCGAATGGAATCATATCGAAAGGAATCGAAAAGAAACAATCGAATCGAATTGAATCGAATTGATTCGAATCAAAATGAATCGAAAAAATTGAAACGAATCGAATCATATCGAATGGAAAAGAATCGAATCAAAATGAAAAGAATCGAATCGAACTGAATCGAAAAGAATCGATTCGAACAGAACCGAAAAGAATCGAATCAAATTGAATCGAAAAGAATCATATCGAATCAAATCGAATTGAATCGAAAAGAATCGAATCGATTCCAATCGAATTGAATCGAAAAGAATCGAATCGAACAATATCGAATCTAATTGAAATGAATCGAATCAAATAAAATAGAAAAGAATCGAATCGAAACAAAAAGAATCGAATCGAATCGAATCAAATTGAAAAGAATCGAATCGAATCGAAAAGAATAGAATCGTATAGAATCTAATTGAAAAGAACCGAATCACATTGAATTGAATTGAAAAGAATCGAATAGAAAAGAATCGAAACAAATCGAATCGTAAAGAATCGCATCGAAAAGAATCGAATCAAATTGACTCGAAAAGAATTGAAAAGAATCGAATCGAATCAAAAAGAATCAAATCAAAAAGAATTGAAATGAATCGATTCGAAAAGAATCGAATCGAATGAAATTGAATCAAAAAGAATTGAATCGATTTGAATTGAAAAGAATCAAATCGAATAGAATTGAAATGAAAAAAATCGAATCGAATTGCATCGAATCGAAAATAATTGAATCGAATTGAATAAAAAATAATCGTATCGAATCGAAAATAATTGGAATTGAATTGAAACGATAATTGAATCGAATCAAATCAAATCGAGTCGAATCGAAAAGAATCGAATCGAATCAAATAGATTCAAAAACAATCGAAACAAATCGAATCAAATTAAAAATAATCGAATCGAATCGTATCGAATCGAATCGAAAAGAATCAAATTGAATTGAAAAGAACCGAATCGAAAAGAATCTAATAGAATCGAATCAAAGAGAATGAAAATGAATCGAATCGAGTAGAATCGAATCGAAGCTAGGCGAAAAGAATCGAATCGAATCAAAAATTATCTAAACGAATTCAATTGAATCCAAAAGAATCGAATCAAATTGAAAAGAATCAAATCAAAATGTAACAAATTGAATCCAATTGATCTAATCGCATCAAATCGAAAAGAATCGAATCAAAACGAAAAGAATCGAATAGAATCGAATTGAAAAGAATCAAATCGAATCGAATAGAATAGAATCGAACAGAAATGACTCGAATGAAAAGAATCTTATCGAATCGAATAGAAAGAACTGAATCGAATCGAAAAGAATCAAATCGAATCGAATCGAAAAGAATTGAATCGAAAAGAATCGAATCGAAGAGAATCTAATTGAAATGAAAAGAATCAAATCGAATCGAAAAGAATAGAATACTATTGAAAAGAATCGAATCGAATCGAAAAGAATCGAATCGAATCGAAAAGAATTGAATCGAATGCAATCAAATCGAAAGGAATCGAATCGAATCAAATTGAAAAGAATCAAATCGAATTGACTGAATCGAAAAGAATCGAATCGCATCGAATCGAAAATAATTGAATCGAATAAAAAATAATCGAATCGAATCAAATAAAAAATAATTGGAATTGAATTGAATCGATAATCGAATCAAATCGAGTCGAATCGAAAATAATCAAATCGAATCAAATCGATTCAAAAAAATCGAATCAAATTACATCGAATCAAAAATAATCGAATCGAATCGTATTGAATCGATTCGAATTGAAAAGAATTGAATCGAATCGAAATGAAGTGAAAAGAATCGAATAAAATCAAAGAGAATCAAGTCAAAAAGAATCGAATAGAAACGAAAAGAAATCGAATCGAAAAGATAGAATTGAATCGAATTGAAAAGAATCGATTCGAATCGAAAAGAATTGAATCAAATGGAATTGAGAATCGAATAGAATCGAATTGAAAAAATCAAATTGAATTGCAACGAATCAAAAAAATCAAATCAAATGTAAGTGAAAAGAATCGAATGTAATCAAATCGAATCGAAAAGAATCGAATCGAATCCATTCTAAAAGAAAGGAATTTGAATCGAAAAGACTCGAATCGAAAGATTCGAATCAAATCGAATCGAAACAAAAAGAATCGAATTGAATAGAATCGAAAAGAAACGAATAGAAAACTATCATATCGAAATGAAAAAAATTGTATCGAATCGAATCGAATCAAAAAGGATCGAATCCATTCAAAACGAATCAAAAAGAATCGAATCAAATTGAAAAGAATCGAATCAAATCGAAAATAATCGAAACAAATCAAATAAAAAAGAATCGAATAGAAAAAATCGAATCGAATTGAAAAGAATCGAATCGAATCGAAAAGAATTGAATCGAATCGAAAACAATCGAATCGAATCAAATTGAAGAGAATTGAATCGAAGAGTTTCGAATCGAATCGAATTGAATCGAAAAGAATCTAATCGAATCGAAAAGATTCCAATAGAATCGAAAAGAAACGAATCAAAAAGAATCGAATCCAAATGAATCGAGTCGAAAGGAATGGAATTGAAAAGAATCGAATCGTTTAGAAAAAAACGAATCGAATCGAATAGAAAATAATCCAATCAAATCGAATTGAAAAGAATAGAAAAGAATCGAATCCAATCGAAAAGAATCAAATCGAATTATAAAGAATCGAATCGAATTGAATCGAACAGAATCGAATCGAATCGGAAAGAATCGAATCGAAAAGAATCGAATCGAATCCAAAAGAATCCAATCGAAGAGTAGAATCGAAAAGAATTGAATCGATTCGAAAAGAACCGAATCGAATCAACCTGAAAAGAATCGAATCAAAAGAATCAAAACGAGTCAAAAAGAATCGAATCGAATCGAAAAGAATCAAATTAAATCGATTCGAAAAGAAAGAAATTCGAATCGAAAAGAATCGAATCGAATTGAATCGAAAAGAATCGAATCGAATCGAAAAGAAACGAATAGAAAACTATCGAAACGAAATAAAAAATCGAATCGAATCGAATCGAAGAGAATCGAATTGAATGGAAAAAGATCGAATCGAATCGAATCGAAAAGAATCAAATCGAATCGAAAAGGATTGAATCAATTTGTATCGAATAGAAAAGAATCAAATCAAATCGAAAAGAATCGAATCGAAAAAAATCTAATAAAAAAGAATAGAATCAAATCGAAAATATTGAATCGAATGGAAAAGAATCGAATCGAATTGAATCGAAAAGAATCGAATTGTATCGAATGGAATCGAAAAGAATCGAATCATATTGAATTGAATCGAAAAGAATCGAATAGAACCGAAAAGAATTGAATCGAATACAATCGAAAAGGATCGTATCGAATCGAATCAAATTGAATCGAAAAGAATCGATTCCAATGGAATTGAATCGAAAAGAAACGAATCGAACAGTTCCGAATCTAATAGAAAAGAGTTGAATCAAATAAAATCGAAAAGAATCTAATTGAAACGAAAAGAATCGAATCGAATCGAATTGAAAAGAATCGAATCGGGGATCCCTGGGTGGCGCAGCAGTTTAGCGCCTGCCTTTGGCCCAGGGCACGATCCTGGAGACCCGGGATCGAATCCCACATCGGGCTCCCGGTGCATGGAGCCTGCTTCTCCCCTGCCTGTGTCTCTGCCTCTCTCTCTCTCTGTGACTATCATACATAAATAAAAAATTAAAAAAAAAATTAAAGAAGAGAATCGAATCGAAATGAAAAAAATCAAATCGAAGAGAATCGAATCGAATAGAAAAGAATCGAATCAAAAAAATCGAATTGAAAAGAATCGAGTTGAGTTGAATCAAATCGAAAAGAATCGAGTCCAATTGTATCGAATAGAAAAGAATCAAATCAAATCGAAAAGAATTGAATCGAATCGAATCGAATCGAAAAAATCAATCGAATCGAATTGAATCGAAAAGAATCGAATAGATTCGAATCGAAATGAATAAAAAAATCGAAACGAATCGAATCATATCGAATGGAAAAGAATCGAATCGAATCGAAAAGAATCAAATCGAACTGAATCGAAAAAAATCGAATCGAACAGAACCGAAAAGAATCAAATCGAATTGAATCGAAAGAATCGTATCGAATCAAATCGAATTGAATCGAAAAGAATCGAATCGATTCCAATCGAATTGAATCGAAAAGAATCAAATCGAACAGTATCGAATCTAATTGAAATGAATCAAATCAAATAAAATAGAAAAGAATCAAATCGAAATGAAAAGAATCGAATCGAATTGAATTGAAAAGAATCTAACTGAATCGAATCGAAAAGCAACGAATAGAAAAGAATTGAATCGAAACGGAAAGAATCGAATTGAAAAGATTGAATTGAAAAGAATCGAATCGAATCGAAAAGAATCAAATCAAATCGAATCGAAAAGAATCAAATCAAATCGAATCGAAAAGAATAGAATTGTATTGAAAAGAATCGAATCGAATTGAAAAGAATCGAATCGAAAAGAATTGAACTGAATGCAATCAAATCGAAAAACAAATCGAATCGAATTGAAAAGAATCGAATCGAATTGATTGAATTGAATCGCATCGAATCGAAAATAATTGAATCGAATTGGATAAAAAATAATCGAATCTAATCGAATCGAATCAGGAATAATTGGAATTGAATCGATAATCGAATCCAATCAAATCGAGTCGAATCGAAAATAATCGAATCAAATCGATTCGAAAAAATTGAATCAAATTGCATGGAATCAAAAATAATCGAATTGAATAGTATTGAATTGATTCGAATTGAAAAGAATCGAATCGAATCGAATTGAAAAAATCAAATTGAATCGAATCAAAAAGAATCGAATCCAAAGAATCGAATTGTAGAGAATCTAATCGAAACAAAAAGATTCGAATCGAATCGAATTGAGTCAAAGAGAATCGAATCTAAACGAAAAGAATCGAATCGAATTGAAAAGAATCAAATCGAATCGAAAAGAATTGAATAGAAAAGAATCAAATCGAATCAAAAAGAATTGAATCGAAAAGAACCAAATCGAATCAAATTGATTGAAAAGATCGAATCAAAAAAACCAAAGAGAATCGAAACGAATCAAAACGAATCAAATTGAATCGAATTGAAAAGAATCGTATCGAATCAAATCTAAAAGAATCGAATCGAATCGAATCAAAAAGAATCGAATCGAATTGATTCACAACGAAAAGAATCGAATCGAATCGTATCGAATCGAAAAGAATCGAATCGAATCGAAAAGAATCGAATCGAATGGAATTGAATCGAATCGAATTGAATCAAAAAGAATCGAATCGAATTGAATCGAATAGATTCGAATTGAAACGAATCGAAAAATATCAAAATGAATGGAATCAGATTGAGTGGAAAAGAATCGAATCAAATCGAAAAGAATTGAATCGAATCAAATTCGAAAGAATTGAATTGAATTGAAATGAGAAGAATCGAATCAAATTGCATTGAATCGAAAATAATTGAATCGAATTGAATAAAAAACAATCGAATCGAATTGAAAATAATTGGAATTGAATCAAATCGATAATCGAATCGAATCAAATCAAAACGAGTCGAATCGAAAATAATCGAATCGAATCAAATAGATTAAAAAACAATCGAATCGAATCGAATCGAAAAGAATCAAATTGAATCAAAAAGAATCAAACCGAATCGAAAAGAATCGAATCAAAAAGAATCAAAATGAATCGAATCGAGTAGAATTGAATTGAAGCTAGGGGAAAAGAATCGAATCGAATCAAAAATTATCTAAACGAATCCAATTGAATCCAAAAGAATTGAATCGAATCGAATCGAAAAGAATCTAATCGAAATGTAACAAATCGAATCCAAATGATTGAATCGAATCAAATCGAAAAGAATCGAATCGAAAAGAATCTAATCAAAACGAAAAGAATCGAATCAGAGAGAATGTAATCGAAATGAAAAGAATCGAATCGACTCGAATAAAAAGAATCGAATCAAAACGACAAGAGTCGAATTGAATCGAATCAAAAAGAATCAAATTGAAAAGAATCGAATCGAATTGAAAAGAATCAAATTGAAAAGAATCGAATCGAATTGAAAAGAATCGAATTGAATTGAATCGAATCGAAAAGAATCGAATTGAATTGAATCGAATCGAATCGTATTGAATCGAAAAGAATCGAATCGAAGAGAATCTATTCGAAACGAAAAGAATCGAATCGAATCGAATCAAAAAGAATCGAATCGAAACAAGAGTCAAATCGAATCGAAAAGAATCAAATTCAAAAGAATCAAATCGAATTGAAAAGAATAGAATCGAAATAATCGATTCGAAAAGAATTGAAAAGAATTGAATTGAATCAAAAAGAATCGAATCATATCGAATCGAAAAGAATCTAATCGAATCAAAAAGAATCGAATCAAATGGAATCGATTCAAATCGAATTGAATTGAATCGAAAAGAATCAATCGAATCGAATTGAATCGAAAAGAATCGGATAGATTCAAATCGAAACGAATTGAAAAAAATCGAAACGAATCAAATAAAATCAAATCGAATCAAAAAGAATCGAATCGAATCGAAAAGAATCAAATCGAACTGAATAAAAAAGAATCGAATCGAACAGAACCGAAAAGGATTGAATCGAAAAGAATTGTATCGAATCGAATCTAATTGAATCTAAAAAAATCGATCGATTCCAATCGAATTGAATTGAATCAAACAGTATCGAATCTAATTGAAATGAATCGAATCAAATAAAATAGAAAAGAATCAAATCAAAACGAAAAGAATCGAATCGAATTGAATTGAAAAGAATCAAATTGAATCGATTTGAAAAGCAACAAATCAAAAAGAATCGAATCAAATGGAAAGAATCAAATCGAGTCGAAAAGATCGAATTGAAAAGATTCGAATTGAATCGAATCGAATCACAAAGAATTGAATCGTATCAAATCGAAAAGAATCAAATCGAATCGAATTCAAAAGAATAGAATTGTATTGAAAAGAATCGAATTGAATCGAAAAGAATCAAATCGAATCGAAAAGAATTGAATCGAATGCAATCAAATCGAAAAGCATCTAATCAAATCGAATTGAAAAGAATCAAATCGAATTGACTGAATCGAATCACATCGAATCGAAAATAATTGAATCGAATTGAATAAAAAATAATCAAATCGAATCGAATCGAGAATAATTGGAATTGAATGGAATCAATATGGAATCGAATCAAATCGAGTCGAATCAAAAATAATCGAATCGAATCAAATCGATTCGAAAAAATCGGATCAAATTGCATTAAATCAAAAGTAATTGAGTTGAATCGTATTGAATCGATTCGAATTCAAAAGAATTGAATTGAATCGAATCGAATAGAAAAGAATCACATCGAATCGAATCAAAAAGAATCGAATCCAAAGAATCGAATTGTAGAGAATCTAATCGAAATGAAAAGATTCAAATCGAATTGAATCAAATCGAAAAGAATCGAATCTAAACAAAAAGAATCGAATCGAATCGAATCAAAAATAATCGAATCGAAAAGAATCGAATCATATCGAATGGAATTGAAAAGAATCGAATCGAATAGAACCGAAAAGAATCGAATCGAATACAATCGAAAAGAATCATATAGAATCGAATCGAAAAGAATCGGATTGAATCTTATATACTCGAATCAAAAAGAATCGAGTCATTTCTAATCGAAAATATCAAACCGAATCGAAAAGAATCGAATCGAAAAGAAAAGAATCGATTCAAATTGAAAATAATCAAATTGAATCAAAACGATTCGAATCGATACGAAACGAATCGTATCGAAAATAATAGAATCGAATCGAACCGAATCAAAATGAAAATAATCAAATTGAATCGAATTGAAAATAATCGAATCAAATCAAATTGAAAATAATTGAATCGAATCTAATCGAAAATAATCGATTCGCATTGAATCGCATCGAAAATAATCGAATTGAATTGAATTGAAAATAATGAAATCGAATCGAAAATAATCGAATCGAAAGTAATCTTATCGAATCAATAATCGAATCGAAAGTAATCTTATCGAATCAAAAATAATCGAATCGAATCAAATCAAATCGAAAATAATTGAACCGAATCGATCGAATTGAGTTGAAAATAATCGAATCGAACCGAATTGAATTGAAAATAATCGAATCGAATCGAAAAGAATCGAATCGAATCGAAAAGAATCGATCGAATAAAAAATAATCAGATCGAATCGAAAATAATCGAATCGAATCCAATCAAATCGAATCGAAAATAATCAAATTGAATTGAAATGAATCGAAAATAATCGAATCGAATCGAAATTAATCAATCGAATCAAATCGAATCGAATCGAAAATAATCACATCGAATTGAATTGAATCGAAAATAATCGATTCGCATCGAATTGAATCGAAAATAATCCAATCGAATTGAATTGAAAATAATCGAATCGAATCTAAAATAATCCAATCAAATCGAAAATAATCCAATCGAAAAGAATCAAATCGATTCCAATCAAAAATAATCGAATCAAATCTAAAATGATTGATTCGCATCTAATCGAATCGAATCGAAAATAATTGAATCGAATTGAATCGAAAATAATCGAATCGAATCTAAAATAATGGAATTGAAAAGAATCGAATCGATTCAAATCGAAAATAATCGAATCGAATTGAAAATAATCGAATCGAATCGAAAATAATCGAATCAAACCAAAAATAATCGAATCGCATTGAATCGAAAAGAATCGAATCGAATGCAATCGAATCGAATCAAAAAGAATCGAATCAATTAGAAAAGAATTGAATCAAATCGAATCGATAATAATCGAATCAAATCATCGAATCGAAAATTATCGATTCGCATCGAATCGAATAGAAATTAATCTAATCAAATTGAATCGAAAATAATCGAATCTAATCAAAAATAATCAAATCGAATCTAAAATAATTCGAATTGAAAAGAATCGAATCGATTCGAATCGAAAATCGAATCGAATCCAAAAGAATCGAATCGAATCAAAACTAATCGAATTGAATCGAAATTAATCGAATCGAATCAAATCTTGTTCAATTCGTTTTGATTCTTTTTTATTTGATTTGATTCCTTTCGATTTGATTCAATTCAATTCGATTATTTTCAACTGGTAAGCATGTGGGAGGTTCAAGTCCAAAGCTCAATCCAAAGGAGTGTGCATGCCTTGGAGGCAGCTGTCCGCTAGGCGCGAAATTGACAAGGCAGACACTTGGTTCTCACTCCGCTACTCTCACGCATACAACGAAATGCTGTGGAAGCAGAACGTACAGGCAGTCAGATGGGGGAGGTACAGGCTATAAGCTCAAATCTCCGAAGTGTGTATGCTTTGCAAGCCGATGTCTGCTAGACACTTATCGAGGTGAGGCATACCCGAGCTACACTCTAATTGAACAAGGACGTTGGCAATCGATGTATCGAACTCAGATACACGTGAGTATAGTCCTGACACTTCCAGTCGCATTTCTATAACATCTCCTAGCACTCCACATAAAGATGTTAGCAGCTATGACTATGGGCAGGCAAGATGCGGGAGGGTCCTGCCCTGAGCTCAGCTCTCACAACAGAGCATGCCTAGAAGCCAGCTTTATACTAGCTCGTTCTGATGGCCGTGAGAATGTAGCAGAATTGTAGGCGGTACGAATACAATGAATACCGCTCTACTGTACCTGGAGACACAACCATTGAAGCCTGCAGCTGGCCCTTGCGCCCCATGAGCTTCTGACAAACATGTCTAGTGAGGATGTTCGTAACTGCATCTGCATGCAGTGTGGAACAGGAAAGAACTGCATGTCAGCTCATCTGGCAGAAGGAAATTCCCCAGAGAGAGAGCTTTCAGCTAGGCACTCAGGTTTGGAAGTAAGTATGTAGCTCCCATCTGAGGGAGGAATTCCTCAAGTCGCTGGATTGAACTAAGAGACACTTGCCTCTCGCAAAACTTGCGTCCCATATCAAATGAAATCCTTTGGAAGTGAAGCGTACAGGCGGTCAGCATGTGGGAGGTACAAGCCATAAGCTCAAGCCAAAGGCGTGTGCATGCCTTGCAGGCAGCTGTCCACTAGGCACAAAATTGACAAGGCAGATACTTGGTTTTCACTCCGCTACTATCCCGCATACAACGAAATGCTGTGGAAGTGGAACGTACAGGCAGTCAGGAGGGGGGAGGTACAGACCAGAAGCTCAACTCTCAAAAGTGTGTATGCTTTGAAGGCCGATGTCTGCTAGACACTTATCGAGGCGAGGTATACCCGAGCTACACTCTAATTGAACAAGGACGTTGGCAATCCTGTATTGAACTCAGATACACGTGTGTAGAGTCCTGACACTTCCACTTGCATTTCTCCAACCTCTGCCAACACCTAACATAAGGATGTTAGTAGCTACGACTACAGGCAGGCAGGATGCGGGAGGGTCCTGCCCTAAGCTCAGCTCTCAAAAGGAGGCATGCCTAGAAGCCAGTATTCTACTAGCTCTTTCTGATGGCCATGAGAACGTAGCTGCATTATAAGATGGGACGTTCCATGAATACCGCTTTACTGCACCTGGAGACACAACCATTGAAGCCTGCAGGTAGCCCTTGCGTCCTATGAGCTTCTGACAAACATGTCTAGTGAGGATGTTCGTAACTGCATCTGCAGGCAGCGTGGAACTGGGAAGGACCACGATTCAGCTCATCTCCGAGAGGGAAGTTCCCCAGAGAGAGAGCTTTCAGCTAGGTACACTGGTTTGGATGTTAGCAACCGCTGTATTGATCTCAAATACATGTGAGGACAGTCCTGACACTTCCACTTGCATTTCTCCAACCTCTCTCAACACCCAACATAAGGATGTTAGCAGCTAGGACTATGGGTAGGCAGGATGCGGGAGGGTTCTGCCCTGAGCTCAACTTTCAAAAGGAGGCATGCGGGATCCCTGGGTGGCGCAGCAGTTTGGCGCCTGCCTTTGGCCCAGGGCGTGATCCTGGAGACCCGGGATCGAATCCCACGTCGGGCTCCCGGCATGGAGCCTCCTTCTCCCTCTGCTGTGTCTCTGCCCCTCTCTCTCTCTCTCTGTGTGACTATCATAAATAAATAAAAATTTATAAAAAAAAAGGAGGCATGCCTGAAGCCAGCTTTCTACTAACTGCATTCTAATGGCCATGAGAATGTGGCAGCATTGTAATTCAGGATGTTCCATGAATACCGCTTTACTACACCTGGAGACACAATGTTGAAGCCTGCAGCTTGCCCCTTGCGTCCCTTGAGCTTCTGACAAACATGTCTATTGACGATGCTCGTAACTGTATCTGCAGGCAGTGTGGAACATGGCAGGACCACGTTTCAGCTCATCTCCGAAAGGGAATTTCCCCAGAGAGAGAGCTTTCAGCTAGGTACTCTGGTTTGGATGTTAGTATGTAGCTCCCATCTGAGGGAGGAATTCCTCAGAAGTTGCTGGCTTGAAAAGAAAGAAGAAAGAAAGAAAGAAAGAAAGAAAGAAAGAAAGAAAGAAAGAAAGAAAGAAAGAAAGAAAGAAAGAGTGAAGTGGCACCTGTGTGGCTCTGCCAGTTAAGCTTCTGCCTTAGGCTCAGATCATGATCCAGGTCCCAAGGCAGGCTCCCTGTTCAGCAGGGAACCTGCTTCTCCCTCTCCCTCTGCCTCTCTCGCTCATGCTTTATCTCTCCTCACTCTCTCAAATAAATAAAAAACATCTTTGAAAAAGAAGCAAACAAGCAAACCCACAAGGAAGAGAAATCGCCCATGTAGAAGAATTTCAAACAATTTGTGAAGACATTCCACCCTCAAGTTCTTGAGCGTAGCTTCCCACTCTTACGTGTGGAATACACATAGTAACTTCCTCTACAAAATATAATATGAAAAACTTAAAATAATATTGATAATATAATAATAATTAATAATAATAAAGAATGAGTTTACTACTGAGAAAGCTGACAATCACTACCTCAGCAAGATGATCAGATCGATACCAAGACTGATAAATCATGTTGATAGTATCTATCCTTTATATGATATAATGAAAATGGCAGTATATCTCTGTATATAATCCACAAAAACAGTTCAGTCATGAGATAAACAACAGACATGCCCCAACTGAGGGAAATTTTACAAAATACTCTACTTCTCAAAGTGTTCCAGTTCAACAACAACAAGGAAAGGCAAAAAGACTGTCACAATCCAGATGAGCCTAAGGAAACAGGAGGACAAATGGAATGTGATATGAGGGATTGTAACTTAGCAAAAACTAAGGAAATCTGAATAAACTATGGCCTTTGTTTTTCTTTTTTTTTTTTTTTGGTCTTTTTTTAATGCGAAGTTTTTAATATTGATTCATTAGCTAATATTTGTACCGTACTAATATAAGGTATTAATAATTGGAGAAATTGAGTGCAAGCGCATGAGAATGCTCTGTACTATCTTTTCAATTTCCCTATAAATCTTTGTTTTTTTCCTAATAAATAAGATTTATTTTGAAAATTGACTTAAATGAATCAGGCTCCAAGTGTGAAGACATTTTAAGAATAGTTGAATTAACTTTTGCCTTATTCTTAAAGAGTTCCTTTGATGGAAACAAAGTAACAATTTTAGATCAGAAGGAAAGAAAAACACTTATGAACATGCATAATGCCTCCTCAACCTGAAAAGCAGGAACAGATAATAAATAGCAAAATTCAGATAAAAATAATTCTAGTATAATAGACACCATATTGCAAGTGCATTTAAAATTAGCAGCGCATAACATTTATGAGTTCACAGTGTTTCAGTGTCAGTTGAAACAGGGGAAGAATCTCAGGGAAGGATCCTTCACATAAATAATAGGACCATTGGTAATAATGTCTCTCAGTTCTTTCTAAATCCATAAAGATGCATTTCCTGATGAGTGACTGAGCTGTGAAGAAAGAGATGAGAAACCCTCATCCCTCTGAATTACTTGTGTCAGAATATTTTAACCATAGTACCACAGATAGTAAATTATCCTTATTAACAGGAAATATGTCTCAGATTGGAATCTGAGCAATTAGATGCGCAGAGAAAAAAAGCTTTGACTCGCTCTTCATCTTTTAAAGACAAAGGAGAGCTTTTCTATGTACAAAGTCAGTTGTCAAGATAGCCTTATGGAATAAGAGTCTGCAGCATGGAATCCCGCTGCACAGCTGGGAAGCCCACGCCCCAGGTCTTCCTGATCCCAAATCCTTGGACCTGTCCCCCAACACAGGCTGCCAAGCTGAGGTCATTTGCAATTGCTCTCTTAGGAGCTCCGGGGAAGGGGGAAGGAGCTAGATAGTATGGGTAGTATGGGATGGGAAGCGTGGAGGCCAAGAAAATTAAGGCCATTCCAATTTAAATTCAGCTTTAGCACAAGTCCACCCATCCCAGGTCCCTGTGAAGAAGAGCTGAAATTTACATTACTTCAGTTACAGGAAAAAAACAAAAGTTTACAGCTTAATGACCTAGAAAGCCCCACAATAGAATCAAAACTGAGCCCAGGCCAAGGACAGGAAGCCTCTATTAGAATAAGAACAGAGCTCAATGCCCTTGAATGTCCCATATCAAAATGTAAACAGAACTTGAGGAATTGCTTCAGCCCTTCTGGAGGTCCCCAAGACCAGCCCTTAAAACTAAGCTAAAACCCACCTCGTGGTCCAAGTCCCTGCTCCAATCTGTTGGGTATACTTGGACACAAGCTCGAGCTTGTAAATAAACCCTCGTGTGTTTTCATCAGTGTCGGCTTCTCTGAGATAAAAAAACAAAACCAAAAGAAGCTCGGAGACAGGTAGAGTAAACGCAGGGTTCTGAGAGAATCGGCGGAGACCCGGGGGCTTGGGAGCTCTTCTGTGGAAGCCCATGCAGACTGGGGGGGAAGGATGCTCAGCCCCAGAGCCAGAGGACCCAGAGACCCCGCCCGCATCCTGCCCACCAGAGGGGGTCTCAGGGAGTAGCACTGCACCACCCACTGGAGGCCAGAGGTGCTGACGCAAACCCCGCCTCTGACCCCGCAGTTGCATCTACCAAGCAGATGTGCACCTGATAATCAGCGCCAGAGCCCATCCCCAGACCCTGCACAGACCACTCACTGCCACCAAGTTGTCGGACCACAGAGGATGCAGAGATTCAGCTCTGCCTGGAAAGTAGGATCTAGCTTCCTTTGTACTTTGTGCTTTATTTTCATTTATTTTCTTTGATTTTTTTTATTAATTGCCTTATTTTAATTTTTATGTATGTACCTTATATATTTCTTATTTTTATTTTCATGGTACTTTAATTGTGTTTCATATTTTGGGATTTAGAGTCTTTTAAAATGCAGGCCAAAATAATCTGGTGTGGTTTTTATTTATTTATTTTTTTTTGGAGGGCAGTTGTTATTGTTTTCCATGGTTTTTCTTTTTCTTCCCTCTTTCTTTTCTGGAAAAGGTAATGAGATGGAGAAATTCACCTCCATAAAATAATATGAGGTAGTACTCACAGCCAGGAAGTCCATCAATACACATATATGATGTCTAACTACAGTTTAAAACAATGATTATAAAGATAGCAGCTGGGCTGGAAAAAGAGCACAGAAGAAAACTAGAGAATCCCTTACAGTAGAAATAAAAGAACTAAAATCTAGTCAGGCCAACGTTAAAAATGCTATAACTGAGACGCAGTCCCACGTAGAAGCCATAAAAACAAGAAAGGTTATGGACCACAGAGACAGACGTAGGGAAGTCAGCCACTTATTAAAACAATAACATTCATATCTTAGGTGACTCAGAAGATGAAGAGAGAGAACAGGTGGGCCTTGCTCAGCTATTAGAAACGACAAATACCCACCATTTGCTTCAACGTGAATGGAACTGGAAGGTATTATGCTGAGTGAAGTAACTCAATTGGAGAAGGACAAACATTATGTTCTCATTCATTTGGGGAATATAGATAATAGTGAAAGGGAATATAAGGGAACAGAGAAGAAATATGTGGGAAATATCAGAAAGGGAGACAGAATATAAAGACTCCTAACTCAGGGAAATGAACTAGGGGTGATGGATGGGGAGGAGGGTGGGCGGTGGGGGTGAATGGGTGATGGGCACTGAGGGGGGCACTTGCCGGGATGAGCACTGGGTGTTATTCTGTATGCTGGCAAATTGAACACCAATAAAAAATAAAATTATTATTAAAATAAAAGAAAGAAAGAGGGATCCCTTGGTGGCGCAGTGGTTTAGCGCCTGCCTTTGGCCCAGGGCGCGATCCTGGAGACCCGGGATTGAATCCCACGTCAGGCTCCCAGTGCATGGAGTCTGCTTCTCCCTCTGCCTGTGTCTCTGCCTCTCTCTCTCTCTCTCTGTGACTATCATAAATAAATAAAAATTAAAAAAATAAACAAACTTAAAAAAAAAGAAAGAAAGAAAGAAGAAAGAAAGAATGAAAGAAAGAAAGAAAGAAAGAAAAAGAAAGAAAGAAAGAAAGAAAGAAAAAAAGATAGATTGGCACCTGGGTGGCTCAGTCAGTTAAGCTTCTGCCTTAGGCTCAGATCATGATCCAGGTCCCAAGGCAGGCTCCCTGTTTAGCAGGGAACCTGCTTCTCCCTCTCCCTCTGCCCCTCTCGCTCATGCTTTTTCTCCTCTCTCTCTCTCTCATATAAATAAATAACATCTTTGAAAAAGAAACAAACAAACCCACAAGAAAGAGAAATCTCCCATGTAGAAGAATTTCAAACAATTCGTGCAGACATACCACACTCAAGTTCATGAGCATATCTTCACACTCTTATGTGTGCAATACACATAGTAACTTCCTTCTGCAAAATATATTATGAAAAACCTAAAATAAGAATGATAATATAATAATAATAATAATAATAATAATAATAATAATAATAAAATCACTTTACTACGGAGAAAGCTGACAAACACTACCTCAGCAAGATGATCAGATCGATACCAAGACTGATAAATCATGTTGATAGTATCTATCCTTTATATGATATAATAAAAATAGCAGTATATCTCTGTATATAATCCACAAAAACAGTTCAGTCATGAGATAAACAACAGACATGTCCCGACTGAGGGAAATTTTACAAAATACTCTACTTCTCAAAGTGTTCCATTCAACAACAACAAGGAAAGGCTGAAAGACTGTTACAATCCAGAGGAGCCTAAGAAAACAGGAGCACAAATGGAATGTGATATGAGGGATGGTAACTTAGCAAAAGCTAAGGAAATCTGAATAAAGTATGGACTTTGGTTAATGCGAATATTTTAATATTGATTCATTAGCTCATATTTGTACTGTACTAATATAAGATATCAATAATTGGAGAAATTGAGTGCCAGTGCATGCGAATGTTCTGTACTATCTTTTCAATTTCCCTATAAATCTTTGTTTTTTTCCTAATAAATAAGATTTATTTTGAAAATTGACTTAAATGAATCAGGCTCCAAGTGTGAAGACATTTTAAGAATAGTTGAATTAACTTTTGCCTTATTCTTAAAGAGTTCCTTTGATGGAAACAAAGTAACAATTTTAGATCAGAAGGAAAGAACAACACTTATGAACACGTATAATGCCTCCTCAACCTGAAAAGCAGGAACGGATAATAAATAGCAAAAATCAGATAAAAATACTTCTATTATAATAGACACCATATTGCAAGTGCATTTAAAATTAGCAATGCATAACATTTATTTCCTTGACATTTGTCTTCCAAAGAGTTCACAGTGTTTCAGTGTCAGTTGAAATAGGGGAAGAATCTCAGGGAAGAATCCTTCACATAATAATAGGACCATTGTAATAATGTCTCTCAGTTCTTTCCAAATCCATAAAGATGCATTTCCTGATGAGTGACTGAGCTGTGAAGAAAGAGATGAGAAACCCTCATCCCTCTGAATTACTTGTGTCAGAATATTTTAACATAGTACTACGGATAGTAAATTATCCTTATTAACAGGAAATATGTCTCAGATTGGAATCTGAGCAATTAGATGGGCAGAGAAAAAAACTTTGACTCGCTCCTTATCTTTTAAAGATAAAGGAGAGCTTTTCTATGTACAAAGTCAGTTGTCAAGATAGCCTTATGGAATAAGAGTCTGCAGTATGGAATCCCGCTGCACAGCTGGGACGCCCACAACCCAGGTCTTCCTGATCCCAAATCCCTGGGCCTTTCTCCCAACACATGCTGCCAAGCTGAGGTCATTTGCAATTGCTCTCTTAGGAGCTCCAGGGAAGGGGAAAGAGCTAGATAGGATGGTACTGGATGCAAGGAGGCCGAGAAAATGAAGGCCTTTCTACTTTAAGTTCAGTGTTCGAACAAGTCCAGCCATCCCAGGCCCCTGTGAAGAAGAGCTGAAATTTACATTACTTCAGTTACAGGGAAAAAAAAAACAAAACTTTACAACTTAATGTCCTAGAATTCCCCACAATAGAATGAAACTGAGCCCATGCCAAGGGCTGGAAGCGCCTATTAGAATGAGAGCAGAGCTCAATACCCTTGAAGGCCCCATATCAAAATGTAAACAGAACTTGAGGAATTGCTCCAGCCCTTATGGAGGACCCCGAGACAAGCCCTTAAAACTAAGCTAAAACCCACCTCTGGGTCCAAGTCCCTGCTCCGCTGTGTTGGGTGTACTTGGACGCAAGCTCAAGTTTGGAAATCAACCCTTGTGTGTTTGCATTGGTGTCAGCTCCTTAGTGGTTTCTCGGATTCGCAATCTTGAGCACAACATCCCCATGTCCCCTCCCACCTTGGCTGAACCTCTATCCCCTCCCACCCAGGGTGATAGTCACCTCCCTGCCTACAACAGCTGGGCACAGGCCATCACACAGGTCCCATGGGCACGGTGGGCACTCCTGCCATCCCTGGCCTCCCAGAGGAAGGAAGGAGGTTTTGGCAGTACATACTCCCATGGTGGCCCCAGGGCTCCCTGCCCCTGACAGACATGTTGGGGTCTGTGTCCCTGACATCAGCTCCTCCTCCCCGGTTTTCCCACAGGAAATGAAGGAGGAAGCCCTGGTCTCCTCTAGGGACATCACGCTAGGGGACCTGGACGTCAACAGGATGTTCAGCAGTCACGTCATGTTTTGTGACTACTATGGGGTAGGGTGAGGCTGAGGGGCCAGGGGGATCGGGACCCAGGAGGACCAGGGGCTTCTGGGTAGGGAACACCGGGCTTCAGAGCCCAGGGGAAGAACAGCGGCCAACAACACACGGCTGCATTGTAGGTTGTTTGGGATGAACACCGTGCCCCCACCCTCGGGGTCTCAGGGATGAGGAGGCCACTAGGACGGGGCCTCCAGGGATTGAGCTGAACCCCAAAGGGGTGAGGGACGGCCCCTGAAAAGCAGGGTGTTGGGGTGGGGGCCATGGGGCAAGTAAGGGGACCTGGGGGCAGGATGCATGGCCGTGACTGGAGGAGGACACACATCGATCTGATGAGGGTCGGAAGGGTCAGGGTGATACCCACCATCAGCACTTTATATATTTCTAAATTCTATGCATTCAATTTGAGACAATTTGCAATTTGTAAACATACATAGTATGATGACCCCCAGATAATGCCCCTGGTCCAGCCAGGGCCCTGCACTCACCACACGGGGCCCCAGGGGCAGGTGACACAGCATACCCCAGACTGGGGTCGCCTTTATCTGTAGACGTCTCCGTGTGCATCTTAGAGAAAGGGGATGCCCTGTGTTTGCTGGCCCCCCACACCATCCTCCCATTCCCCAGACCCACACCATCCCCTAACATCATCATCCCCCGTGGCATAGCCCCTACACCATCCCCCATACACACACACAGCCTCACACAATCCCCACCCACACTATACCCCAAACCATCCCCCCTACACCATCCCCCACACCCCACCACCGTCATACCCATGACCACACACCATCCACCCCCACACCGTTGGCCCCTAACAAGGACCCAGTGCAGCTGCACCCTGTGGGACATGCTCAGACTCCCTGGGGTTCTCTGGATACCCTGCTCCCATCAGAAGCCCGGGTGTCCCATTGAGTACCCAGGGGTTGCAGGGAGGAGGGAAGGCAGGGAGCCCCGGACAGTTTGTGTACAGGAGAGTGGTGCAGAGGACACACTGTGCCCTGCCTCCACCCACGGTCCCTCCTGGAGGGTGGGACACCCTGCACAGGACAACAGCCCCTAACCCAGAGGGACCTGGGCTGACTTGGGCCCAGGCTCTGTGGGGGCTGGGTTGATTTGAGGCCCCACCAGTCCCAGCTCAAAGACTAATGTAATCAGGCCCCCATGGCCCTGGCCAACCCTAGATTCTGGCCCCGGGCTGAGCGAGCCCTCTCAAAGCTGGATGTGGCCTCCTGGGCCCTGGGCATGCCCCACAGATACAGGTCGCTTATCTAGGGCAGCCCTGGGGATCCCGGGACACACCAGTGTGGGGAGTGGAGGGGTAAGCCGGTGGGCCACACCCGCACCCACACCATGAGGCAGGCTTCTCCAGGTGCTGGGGCCCCAGAGGGCCCGAGGCCGGGGTCCAGCTGCCCTGCGGGGACCCAGCACAGGAGCCCATGAGCTGCAGGTCCAGGTCAGCTCTGCTGTCCTCAGAATTGTCACTCAGGCTGAAACCTCAGGACACAAGCCCCCACCCGGAGTCCACACATGCTCCCAGGTGGGGAACTCCAGCACCAGCCCACCCACCCCATTTGATTCTTGCCCCCACTTAAAGGACAGAAAGGTCTCCTTCCCAGGGGAAGGCACGCACCCACGGCTCTGGGCCCGATTGCTGTAGAAAGTCAATAAAGTGATGTGGTGCGAAAATGCACAGCCAGCCCATTTCTGTGTCTCCCAGAACTCTTTGCATAGGGCGTGGAGAGACCCCCAGAAAGGAGGAACGGGCACCACCTAGGCCCCAACCAGCCCCTGCAGGGGCGCCACCAGGCAAACACAGCTGATGTCCCCACCTGCCTTCCAGGGGAGGCCGGACCCACTGCTGGATATGGGAATGTGGCCAAGCAGGAACTTCCAGCTCAGCTGACCCTCCAGCTGAAAGTCCTGCACGAGTGAGCCCCGGCATAGCCAGGAGAGCCCAGCTAGCCGCCCAGCGCCAGCACCAGAAATGATATTCTGCCAAGGATTTTGGGGTTTTGGGTGACCCAGCCAGAGGATCCGACAGCTGCACGGGATAGCTGCATGTGATAGACACACATGCACCTCAAAACCAACAAAAGTTGGAATCCCCCCAATGTTGTCAAACAGCAGCCAGATGGTTACATACACTACGCTGTGGTCCCCAATAGGATACATGGAAAACGCTATAAGCCATGACTGCAGAGGTGCTGGAGGCATGGAGATGTGCCTGCTGTGTTCCAACAAAGAGGGCAGAGGGGCAGGAAGCATCCTTCGGAGGGGGGGCCTTCCTAGGAAAGGATACCAGGTCCCTGTGAAGGCTACGGAGAGTGAAATCTGTCCTCCTCTCTTTCTGCTTCTGGTTTTCATCCTAAATGCCATTTTCCTTAATCATATTAGCAAGAATTTATTTTATGTTTTTAAATTTCTTTTTATTGGAGTCCAATTTGTATGAATTCTTTCTTCAGCAAGTGTGTCATTCAGGAGAGAAAGAGAGATAAAGATTTTCCCAGACAGGCAACATATAAAGGAGTTCAGGACCACTTAACCAGTCCAGTAAGGAATTTTAAGAGGGACTCTTCTAGTGGGGGAAAAAAAAGAGATCAAAAGCAACAAAGACTAGAAAGGCCCAGAGAACGTCACCAGAAACACCAACTCTTCCGGTAACACAAATGCACAAAGTTCATATCTTTGAATAATCACTCTGAATGCTGATAGACTAAATGCTTCAATCAAAACATATAGGGTATCAGAGTGGCTTAAAAACCAGGATCCGGGATGCCTGGGTGACTCAGGGGTTGAGCCTCTGCCTTTGACTCAGGGTGTGATCCTGGAGTCTGGGATCGAGTCCCATATTGGGCTCCTGGTGGGGAGCCTGTTTCTCTCTCTGCCTAATTTTCTGCCTCTCTCTCTCTCTCTCACTATCATAAATAATATTATTATTAAAAAACAACATCCATCTGTACGCTGCCTAAAGGATGCTCACCTTAGACCTATAGACACCAACAGATTGAAAGTCAGGGGATGGAAAATCATCTATGATGCTAATGGATATCAAAAGAAAGCTGGAGGACCCATACTTATATCAGACAAATGAGATTTGAAACCAAACCCTGGGGGACACATGGTGGCTCAGTGGTTGAGCATCTGCAATTGGCTCAGGGTGTGATCTTGGGATCCCAGGATCGAGTCCCACATCAGCCTCCCTTTGGGGAGCCTGCCTCTCACTCTGCTATGTTCCTTCTTCTGCTTCTCTGTGTATCTCTCATGAATATATAAATAAGTAATTAAAATTTCAAAAAAAAGAACAAATACTGTAAGAAGAAATGAAGAAGGGCAATATTTCATAATTAAAAAGACTCTCTATCAAGATCAAACAACTAGATATTTATGCTGCCAACATGGAAGTACCTAAATATAGAAACCACTGTTGGTGGGAATGTGAACTGGTGCAGCCACTCTGGAAAACTCTGTGGAGGTTCCACAATGAGATGAAAATAGACCTGTACAACGACCCAGAAATTGCACTGTTGGGGATTAACCTCAAAGATTCAGATGCAATGAAACACCGGGACACCTGCACCCTGATGTTTATATTAGGAATGTCCACAATAGCCAAACTGTGGAAGGAGCCTCGCTGTCCATCAAAGTTGAATGGATAAAGAAGATGTGGTTTATATATACAATGGAATATTACTCAGTCATTAGAAATGACAGATACACACCATTTGCTTCAACGTGGATGGAACTGGAAGGTATTAAGCTGAGTGAAGTAAGTCAAACGGAGAAGGACAAACAGTGTATGTTCTCATTCATTTGTGGAATATAAATAATACTGAAAGGGAATATAAGGGAATGGAGAAGAATTGTATAGGAAATATCAGAAAGGGAGACAGAACATAAAGACTCCTAACTCTGCGAAATGAACTAGGGGTGCTGGGAGGGGAGGAGGGCAGAAGTGTGTGTGAATGGGTGATGGGCACTGAGGGGGACACTTGACGGGATGAGCACTGGGTGCTATTCGGAATGTTGGTCAATTCAACACCAATACAAAATAAATTTATTTAAAAAAAAAAGATCCAACAACTAAATATTTATGCTGCCAACATGGGAGTACCTAAATATAGAAACGAATTAACAACAAACGTACAGGAACTCACTGATAATAATACAATGACAGGGGATTTTAATACCCACTTATGGCAATGGACCGATTGTCTATGCAGAAAATCAACAGGGGAACAATAGCCTTGACACACTGGACCACAGGGACTCAACAGATATAGTCTGTTTATTTCTTCCTAAAGCAGAATACACATTCCTTTCAAGTGCACATGGGATATTCTCCAGAACAGATCATATCATGGGCCACAAATCAGCCATCAACAGGTACAACAGGTACAAGAAGGTTGATATCACACACTGTACATTTTCGGAACACGATGCTATGAAACTCGAAGTCGACGGTAAGAAAAAAAAAATGGACAGACAAAAAACACGTGGAGATTATGAACATCCTTCTAGAGAATGAATGGATCAACCAGGAAATTAAAGAAGAAATTTAAAACAAATGAAAATTAAAACATGTTTCTCCAAACCTCTGGGATGTAGCAAAGACAGTCCTAAGAGGGAAGTACATAGCAATACAGGCCTACCTCAAGAAACAAGAAGTCTCCAATACACAACCTAACCCTACACCTAAAGGAGCTGGAAAAGAAATACCAAACAAAGCCTAAAGCCTACAGAAGAAGGGAAAAAATAAAGATGAGAGCAGAGATAAAAAATACAGAAACAACAAAACAGTAGAATGGAATAACGAAACTAAGAGCTGGATCTTCAAAATAATAAATAAAATGGATCAAGCCATAGCCAGCTTTATCAATGAGAAAAGAGAAAAGACCTATATAAATAAAATCACAAATGAGAGAAGAGAGATCACAATCAACACCAGAAAAATTAGACAATTATAAGGGAATACTATGAAATTATACGCTAACAAACTGGGAGAACTGGAAGAAATGGACAAATCCCTAGAAATGTGCAAACGAGCAAACCTGAAATAGGAAGAAATAGAAAATGTGAACAGACCCATAACTAGCAAAAGAATTGAATCAGCAAGGAACCTGGGTACCTCAGTGGTTGAGCATCTGCTTTGGCTCAGGTCATGATCCCGGGCACCTGGGGGATCAAGGGTCCCCGCATTGAGCCTCATTTTCCCTAGGCCTATCCCTCTGTCTCCCTATGTCTCACATGAATCCATAAATAAAATCTTTAAAAAAGAAAAAAGATAAAAAGATGAGAAAGGACCCAAATAAAATCACAAATGCGAAAAGAGAAATAACAACCAACACTACAGAAATACAAATGATTATAAGAGAACATTATGAAAAATTATATGCCACAACCTAGAACCTGGAAGAAATAGATCAATTCCTGGAAATATATAACATAACAAAAATGATAAAGGAAGAAATAAGAAACTTGAACAGACAGATAACCAGCAAAGAAATTGAATCAGCAATCAAGAATCTCCCAACAGGAGATGCTTAGATCAATAGAACAAAATGGAAATCCGAAACAAGATACAAACCTGTAACTCTATGATCCATTAATCGACAACAAGGCAGCAAGGAATATCCAAAGGCACAAAGACAGTCTCTTCAACAAACCCTATCCATGACCCCAGGATAAGAACAAATGGTGTTGGGAAAACCAGGCAGCCACATACAGAAGAATGAAACTGGACCACTTTCTTATACCATATATATAAAAAATAAATTCAAAATGGATGAAAGACCTAAATGTGAGACCTGAAACAATACAAAGAAGAAAAGATAGGCAGCAAAGTCTTTGACATTGTCCATTGGATCTTCTTTCTAGATATGCCTCTGAGGTGAGGGAAACAAAAGCAAAATTACTATTGGGACTTCATCAAATTGAAAAGCTTCCGCAAAATGAAGAAAACAACCAAAGCTAAAATGCAACATACAGGAGGAGGGGCAAGATGGCGGAAGTGTAGGGTCCCCAAATCACCTGTCCCCACGAAATTACCTAGATAACCTTCAAATCATCCTGAAAATCTATTAATTCAGCCTGAGATTTAAACAGAGACCAGACTGAATGCTACAGTGGAAAAGTTCGTGATTCTATCAAGGTAGGAAGACGGGAAAAAGAAATAAAGAAACAAAAGGCATACAAGGGTGAGGGGCCCTGTGAGGAGCCTGGCTAAGGCCGGGGCGAGTGCCCACAGGACAGAAGAGCTCTGTCCTGGGAGAAGGAGGAGCTGCACCAATCTTCCAGGGCAGAATGGCACCTTCAAGGAGTCAGAGCCGGACCCAGGAGGGCGGGGATGCCCTAGGGCTCCCTGGGACACTAATAGACACCTGCACTCCCAGGAGAGTGCAGCGAGCTCCCTAAGGGCTGCAGGGCACCTGCATTGACCGGGGAGCAGCTCTGTCGGGCTCGGGTGGCAGCTCTGCACAGAGGGGTTTGCACGGCCCTAAGAGCAGCTTGGCAGCGGCGCCTCCTGCAGAGGAAGAGGCTCCATTCAGAGGGGGATGCAGAGCTCCGGGAGCAACTCAGAGGGGCTCGGGCGGTGGCTCCGCAGTGAGGTGGCTATGCGGCCGGGAGCGAGAATCCAACAGCACAGGCCCCGGAGCACAGGGCGCCGGGGCACAGCCCAGGATTCGGCCTCCCCGGGGACAAGCAGAGGCCTGCAAGGCCCAGGACAGCAAGGACGCTCCTGTCCAGAGCTGAGCAGATCAGTGGACCTGCCCCAGAGCCTCCAGGACCTGCAGAGGGACTGCTCCTGAGTTACTGCGGGGGCTGAATACAGGTTTCCAGAGCTGGCCGCTACCACTGGGGTTGTTCCTCCTGGGGTCTCATGGGGGAAACTAATCCCACTGAGCCCTGCACCAGGCAGGGGACAGAGCGGCTCCCCCAAGTGCTAACACCTGAAAATCAGCACAACAGGCCCCTCCCCCAGAAGACCAGCTAGACAGGCAAGTTCCAGGGGAAGTCAAGGGACTTAAAGTCTACAGAATCAGAAGATACTCCTCCATGTTTTTTTTTTAATTCTGATTGCTTCGCACTCTCCTTTTCCCCCTTTTCTTTCTTTCTCTTTCTCTTTCTAATTTTTTTAAGGTATTTATTTATTTATTTATGATAGTCACAGAGAGAGAGAGAGGCAGAGACACAGGCAGAGGGAGAGCAGGCTCCATGCACCGGGAGCCCAATGTGGGATTCGATCCCGTCTCCAGGATCACGCCCTGGGCCAAAGGCAGGCGCCAAACTACTGCGCCATCCAGGGATCCCTTTCTTTCTCTTTTTATTCTCTATTTCCTTCTTTCTTCCTTTATTCTTTTTCGTTTTTCTCTTTTCTTTCCTTCTTTCTCTCCTCTCTTTTTCTCCTTTTCCCAATACAATTTCTTTTTGGCCACTCTGCACTCAGGAAAATGAATAGAAGGAAAACCTCACCTCAAAAGAAAGAATCAGAAACAGTTGTCTCTCCCACAGAGTTACAAAATCTGGATTACAATTTAATGTCAGAAAGCAAATTCAGAAGCACTATTATACAGCTACTGGTGGCTCTAGAAAAAGCATAAAGGACTCAAGAGACTTCATGACTGCAGAATTTTGATCCAGTCAGGCCGAAATTAAAAATCAATTGAATGAGATGCAATCCAAACTAGAAGTCCTAATGATGAGGGTTAACGAGGTAGAAGAATGAGTGAGTGACATAGAAGACAAGTTGATGGCAAAGAGGGAAACTGAGGAAAAAGGAGACACACAATTAAAAGACCAGGAAGACAGATTAAGGGAAATAAACGACACCCTGAGGAAGAAAAACCTACGTGTAATTGGGGTTCCCGAGGGCGCCAAAATGGACAGAGGGCCAGAATATGTATTTGAACAAATCATAGCTGAAAACTTTCCTAATCTGGGAAGGGAAACAGGCATTCAGATCCAGGAAATAGAGAGATCCCCCCCCTAAAATCAATAATAACCATCCAACACCTCAACATTTAATAGTGAAGCTTGCAAATTCCAAAGATAAAGAAAAGATCCTTAAAGCAGCAAGAGACAAGAAATCCCTGACATTTATGGGGAGGAGCATTAGGGTAACAGCAGACCTCTCCACAGTGACATGGCAGGCCAGAAAGGGCTGGCAGGATATATTCAGGGTCCTCAATGAGAAGAACATGCAACCAAGAATACTTTATCCAGCAAGGCTCTCATTCAAAATGGAAGGAGAGATAAAGAGCTTCCAAGACAGGCAAGAACTGAAAGAATATGTGACCTCCAAACCAGCTCTGCAAGAAATGTTAAGGGGGACTCTTAAAATTCCCCTTTAAGAAGAAGTTCAGTGGAACAATCCACAAAAACAAGGACTGAATAGATGTCATGATGACACTAAACTCATCTGTCGATAGTAACTCTGAACGTGAATGGGCTTATTGACCCCATCAAAAGGCACAGGGTTTCAGACTAGATAAAAAAGCAGGACCCATCTATTTGCTGTCTACAAGAGACTCATATTAGACAGAAGGACACCTACAACCTGAAAATAAAATGTTGGAGAACAATTTACCATTCAAATGGTCCTCAAAAGAAAGCAGGAGTAGCCATCCTTATATCAGATAATCTAAAATTTACCCCGAACTGTAGTGAGAGATGAAGAGGGACACTAAATCATACTTAAGGGATCTATCCACAAGAGGACTTAACAATCCTCTACATATATGTCCCGAATGTGGGAGTTGCCAAATATTTAAACCAATTAATAACCAAAGTGAAGAAATACTTAGATAATAATACACTTACACTTGGTGACTTCAATCTAGCTCTTTCTACACTCTATAGGTTTTCTAAGCAAAACATCTCCAAAGAAACGAGAGCTTTAAATCATACACTGGAGCAGATAGATTTCACAGAAATCTACAGAACTTTACATCCCAACTCAACTGAATACACATTCTTCTCAAGTGCACATGGAACTTTCTCCAGAATAGACCACATACTGGGTCACAAATCAGGTCTGAATAGATACCAAAAGATTGGGATCGTCCCCTGCATATTCTCAGACCATAATGCCTTGAAATTAGAACAAAGGTATCCCTGGGTGGCCCAGCAGTTTGGCGCCTGTCTTTGGCCCAGGGCGCGATCCTGGAGACCTGGGATCGAATCCCATGTCGGGCTCCCAGTGCATGGAGTCTGTTTCTCCCTCTGCCTATGTCTCTGCCTCCCTCTCTATCTATCTATCTCTATCAGTGTGGCTATCATAAATAAATTTAAAGAAGAAAAAAAAGAAAAAAATAGACCTTCCCTACAATCCAGCAATTGCACTGGTGGGGATTTACCCAAAGATTCAGATGCAATGAAACGCCGGGTCACCTGCACCCCAATGTTTATAGCAGGAATGTCCACAATAGCCAAACTGTGGAAGGAGCCTGGTGTCCATTGAAACATGAATGGATAAAGAAGATGTGGTTTATGTATACAATGGAATATTACTCAGCCATTAGAAAAGACAAATACCCACCATTTGCTTCAACGTGGATGGAACTGGAGGGTATTATGCTGAGTGAAATAAGTCAATCGGAGAAGAACAAACAGTGTATGTTCTCATTCATTTGGGGAATATAAATAATAGTGAAAGGGAATACAAGGGAATGGAGAAGAAACATGTGGGAAATATCAGAAAGGGAGATAGAACATAAAGACTCCTAACTCTGGGAAATGAACTAGGTGTGCTGGAAGGGGAGGAGGGCAGGAAGAGAGGGTGAATGGGTGACGGGCACTGAGTGGGACAGTTGACGGGAAGAGCACTAGGTGTTATTCTGTATGTTGGTCAATTGAACACCAATAAAAAATAAATTTATTTAAAAAAAAGTTCCAACAACTAAATATTTATGCTGCCAACATG
The DNA here is from genome assembly GCF_011100685.1 of Canis lupus familiaris. Classification (NCBI taxonomy): domain Eukaryota; kingdom Metazoa; phylum Chordata; class Mammalia; order Carnivora; family Canidae; genus Canis; species Canis lupus. Next base: position 148,885 of record NC_049222.1, read on the forward strand.
GGAGTACCTAAATATACGAACCAATTAACAACAAACATACAGGAACTCACTGATAATAATACAATAACAGGGGATTTTAACACCCACTTATGTCAATGGACCGATCATCTATGCATTAAATCAACAGGGGAACAATAGCCTTGACACACTGGACCACAGGGACTCAACAGATATAGTCTGAACATTTCTTTCTAAAGCAGAATACACATTCCTTTCAAGTGCACATGGGACATTCGCCAGAAAGGATCATATCATGGGCCACAAATCAGCCCTCAACAGGTACAACAGGTACAAGAAGGTTTATATCACACCCTGCACATTTTCGGACCACGACGCTATAAAACTCGAACTCGACAGTTAGAAAAAATTTGGACAGACCAAAAATACGTGGAGATTATGAACATCCTACTAGAGAATGAATGGAGCAATCAGGAAATTAAAGAGGAAATTTAAAACAAATGAAAATGAAAACATGTTTCTCCAAACTTCTAGGATGTAGAAAAGGCAGTCCTAAGGGGGAAGTAGAATAGCAATACAGGCCTACCTCAAGAAACAAGAAGTCTCCAATACACAACCTAACGCTCCACCTAAATAGGCTGGAAAAGGAATAGCAAAAAAAGCCTAAAGACTACAGAAGAAGGGAAAAAAAAAGGTGAGAGCAGAAATAAACAATACAGAAACAACAAAACAGTAGAATGGAATAATGAAACAAAGAGATGGTTCTTCAAAATAATTAAGAAAATGGATCAAGCCCTAGCCAGCCTTATCAACGAGAAAAGAGAAAAGACTTAATAAATAAAATCACAAATGAGAGAAGAGAGATCACAATCAACACCAGCAAAATTAGACAATTATAAGGGAATACTATGAAAGATTATACGCTAACAAACTGGGGGATCTGGAAGAAATGGACAAATCCCTAGAAATGTGCAAATGAGCAAATCTGAAATAGGAAGAAATAGAAAATGTGAACAGACCCATAATGAGCAAAGGAATTGAATCAGCAAGGAACCTGGGTGAATCAGGGGTTGAGCATCTGCTTTCGCTCAGATCATGATCCCGGGGTCCTGGGGAATCATGTCCAACACAGGGCCCACTGGAGCCTCATTTTCCTTCTGCCTTTACCTCTGCCTTTCTGTGTCTCACATGAATACATAAATAAAATATTTAAAAAAGAAAAAAGATAAAAAATAAGAAAGGACCCAAATAAAATCACAAATGGGAAAAGAGAAATAACAACCAACACTAGAGAAATACAAATAATTATAAGAGAACATTATGAAAAATTATATGCCACAACCTAGAACCTGGAAGAAATAGATCAATTCCTGGAAATATATAACATAGCAAAAATGAAAAAGGAAGAAATAAAAAACTTGAACACACAGATAACCAGCAAAGAAATTGAATCAGCAATATAGAATCTCCCAACAGGAGACGCTTAGATCAACAGAACAGAATGGAAAGCCGAAACAAGATACAAACCTGTAACTCTATGATCCATTAATCGACAACAAGGCAGGAAGGAATATCCAATGGCACAAAGACAGTCTCTTCAACAAACCCTAACCCTGATCACAGGATAAGAACAAATGGTTTTCGGAAAACCAGGCAGCCCCATGTAGAAGAATCAAACTGGACCACTTTCTTACACCATATATATAAAAAATAAATTCAAAATGGATGAAAGACCTAAATGTGAGACCTGAAACCATATACAAAGAAGAAAAGATAGACAGCAACGTCTTTGATATTGGCCATTGGATCTTCTTTCTAGATATGCCTCTGAGGTGAGGGAAACAAGCAAAAATATTATTGGGACTTCATCAAATTTAAAAGCTTCTGCAAAGTGATGGAAACAACCAAACCTAAAAGGCAACATACAAAATGAGAGGAGATATTTGTAAACAACCCGTCCAATAAAGAGTTAGTATGCAAAATACATAAAGCAAATATAAATCTCAGCATCCTAAACACAAATTATCCAACTACAGATGGGCAGAAGAAATGAAAAGACTTTGTCTCTGACAAGACATCCAGATGGCCACCAGACACACGGAGAGGCACTCAGCATCACCCATCATCAGGGAAATGCAAACCACAATGAGATGTCACTTGACAGACGTCAGAATGGCTAAAATTAACAACACAAGAAACAACAGATGTTGGTGAGGCTATGGAGAAGGGGGAGCCCCCTTACACTCCTGGTGGGCATGCGAAAATGTACAACCACTGTGGAAAACAGTGTGGAGGGTCCTCAAAATTTTAAAAATAGGGGATCCCTGGGTGGCACAGTGGTTTGGCACCTGCCTTTGGCCCATGGTGCAATCCTGGAGACCCAGGTTCGAATCGTACTTCGGACTCCTGGTGCATGGAGCCAGCTTCTCCCTCTGCCTCTGTCTCTGCCTCTCTCTCTGTGACTATCATAAAAAAAATAAAATAAAAAAAGTTAAAAATAGAGCTACCCTATGATTCCAAAATTGCACAGCTAGGTATTTACCACGAGGATACAAAAGTAGTTTAGTAGATTGGAAGAGGGACACGCAGCCCAGTGTTTGTAGCAGCGTTATCAACAAAAGCCAGTCTGTGGATACAGCCCAGATGTCCATTGACAGAAGAATGGGCAGAGACAATGTGGTAAATATACACACTGTGACATCACTGGGTCATCAGAAGAGATGAAATGAAGCCATTTAAAATGACGTGGGAGAAGTGGAAAGGACTTATGCTAAATGAACTCAGTCAGTCAGAGAAAGACAAATACCAAATACCATACAATGGTATTCACATGTGAATTTTAAAAAACCAAACAAACTGGCAAAGGGGCAGAGGGGGGGATGAGAGAAGCAAACCAAGATACACACTCTTAACCACAGTGAATAAACTAATCAACACCAGAGGAAGGTGGGGGAATGGGGAATCAGGGGATGGGGATACTGGAGGGCACCTGTGACCAGTACCAGGCGTTGTATCCAAGGGTTGAATCACTATGTGGTAAACCTGAAACTATATCATACTGTGTTTACAAACAGGAATTCAAGTAAAACTTTAAAATGATAATTGGTAGGATTGATTAAACATGTGCGCACAAGAGATAAAATCAGAATGGCAACTGAAAATCCAAATAAAGAGTATTTAGAGCCACAAATCCCCTCCTTAGCTCAGCTTGGGAGAAGCCTGCCATGTCTATTCTGACCCCAGCAGAAGCCTGGATTTTGATTCTCTGGGGAGGCCACTGACTTGCTGGAGTCAGGCTATCTTTGAAACCAAAACCTAAATAGAGTGCATAAAACTAAACTGCCCAAGATGCCAGGAGTCCCAGTGCAGGCACATACCAAGACCCGAACTCTAACCATATACAGACATAACCCTAACCCTACACTTAATCCTAATGTTAACCTAAGCCTTAAACAAGACCCATCACTAATGGAAAACCAAACACAAACCACAAGACCGAAACACATTCACTGAACCTTCCTGCCAACCCTCACCCTAACTCCTAAACCTATTCTAAACCCTTAAGCCTGACCCCTACCTTAAATTTAACCCTAACCCTACCCTCTAACCCTAACCTTAACTTAATGTACTCAAATACTATTCCTAACCTTAACCAGTACCCTAACCCTAACCCTCTAATACGAATCCTATCCCATACCCCAAACTGTACCCTAACCCGTACCCTAAAACTAACCCCTAACCCACTCCCTAACCGTATCTCTTACCCTTTTCAAATCCGTACCCTGACCTGATCCTAAACCTAACCCCTAACCAAACACTAACGCTAACCCTAGCCCTAATCCCTATCCTAACCCTAACCCTCGCCCTAACCCTAAAACTAGCCCTTCTTTAACTCTAACCCCTAACCCTTAACCCTAACCCTAACTCACACCCTAACCCCTAACCCTAAATGCAAACCTAAGCCCAACCCTAACTCTAACCATAACCCTATCCCCAACTCCAAACCTCCTGCCCTAATCCCTAGAGCCTAAACCTGAACCCTAACTCTAAATCCTGTCCCTAACCCTAACCCCCATCCTAACTCTTAACTACTGACCCTTACACTTATGCCTCACCTAACCTCTAATCCGTAACCATAAGCATAATCATAACTCCTAACATCTAACCTAAGCCTAACCACCAACTGCCTCCGCTCCCCTGACCCTACCATTTATTCTACACATTCACTTACCCTATGGTTGTGAGTAGTCCCTTCTGATGTGGACGTGGCCCCCAATGGTGCCTCCAGAGTCCTCCACGGGGTCCTGAAAATCCAGGCTCATGTGAGTGCAGACGTGGCCCCACATGTTCCTGAGTCATAGTCAGCAGGTCCTGAGGACACCGGGTCTCCTATCACTGTGGACTATACCTCACATCCTCTGGAACCCTCACAGCAGGTCCTCAGGAGGCCGGGGGCTCCTGTCAGCTTGGGCATGGCCCCACGTCCCCCAGAAAACTTACCGCAAGTCCTGAGGAGGCTGTGGGCTCCTGTCAGCATAGACACATCCCCATACGTCCCAAAGCCAAAGTGCAGGTCCTGAGGAGGATGGGGGTCCTGTCACCGTGAATGCGGCACCCAGCTTCCAGAAGCCTCAACTTATGTCCTGAGGGGGCCGGGAGCTCCTGCCAGAGTGGAAGCGGTGCCACATCTTCCTGAAGTGTCCCCACGGGTCCTGAGGCAGCTCAGGGGCTCCTGTCAGCGTAGATGCGGGCCCACAATTTCCTGAAGCCTCCCCGCAGGACCTGAGGCGGCTCAGGGCTCCTGGCAGTGTGGATGCAGGCCCACATCTTCCTGAACCTCACTGCTGGTCCTGAGGAGACAAGGGATCCTGTCAGCATGAACGCGGCCCAATTTCCCCCTGAGACTTCCAAGGTCCTGAGGAGGCTGGGATTCATCAGCGTGGACACGTCCCCATGTCCTCCTCAGGCCTCCCCAACACAGGCTGGCTCCTGTTAGTGAAGGCAGAGGAGGCCTACTGCACATGCGCACCCCTGGGTGGGGCCTGGGCTCGGCTGCCCCCTGCGGGACGCTCAGGCGCTGTAGGAGGCCATGCAGGAGGAGTCGGGTGCTCCAGAGGCCACACCTGCCTCATCCAGGCTCCAGCTGTGGCCTGTTAGCTTCAGAAACATCTCACTGAAATGGAGCCCAACACCCGGTTTCCCCAGAAATACTTAAGGACAAGGAATTGGAGCCCACAGGACACGAAATGAAATGTGGACCAGACTTTTACCACGTCCTGCAAAACTCACTCAATCCTCTTCCACTGTGGGCTGGACTGCGGGCTAGTGCAGCCACCCTGGACAGTGTGAAGGCTCCTCAGGAAGTTACAAATAGAGCCGCCCTGCAACCAGCAGGTGAACAGCCTGTAGCTCACTCCGAAGATACAGATGCAGTGAGACTCGAGACACCTGCCCCCCAATTTCCACAGCAGCCGGGTCCACAGTAGCCACACTGTGGGAGGAGGCTTGGTGCCCTCGGGCAGATGATGGATAAAGAGGACGGGAGATAGATGACGGTCATAGAGAGAGGAATGGTATTCAGATATCAAAGAGAAGGAAATCTTGCTATTTGCAATGACGTGGATAGAACTAGAGGAATCATGTTAAGTGAAATAAATCAGTCGGGAAAGAGAATGACCGTGTGGTGTCATTCATAGGTGGAATTAAAGAAGCAAAGCAGGTAACAACTGTAAAGGGAAGGAAAAACAAATATGATAAAAACAGATGCAGGAAATACAGACTCTTAATGATAGGAAACAAACTGAGGGCCGCTGGAGGTTGGGGATAACAGGGGACCGGCATGAAGGAGGGCACGTGATGTCACATGCACTGCTGTTATCTCTAACTGGTGAATCCCTGAATTCTTCCTCTGAAAGTATAATACACTATACATTAATTAATTTAATTAATTAAATTAAAAAATCATTTGTATCAGAGCACATTTCCTTCTAGACTCTCAGTTTTGCTCATTCAGCTTATACCGAGACCACCCACCGTGGGTGTGGTTTGTCTAAATAGGCCCCATGCCTCGTCCATGGCCCAGCCCGGGGCTAGAACTCACGACCCCTTAGATCAGGACCGGAGGTGAGGTCAGGAGTCGGATGCTTAACCAACGGAGCCAGCCAGGGGCCCGAGAACCACACTGCTTTATCCTGTGTCTCTGTGACATCATTTGAAATAGGAAAGTGCTGCGTCCCAGTCTCTCCTGCTTCTCCAATACTGATTTGCTGTCCGGGGTCATTTGTGGGGGCGGATGGATGTTATGGGTTTTTTTTTTTTCCTATTTCGAAGATCTGCCACCATGATTTTGATACAAATGACATTGAATCTGAGGGTGGATTCAGGAACTGCGGACATTTTCACAAGATGAGGCTCCCACCCCACGAGCACAGGACGGCCTCCCAGAGCCTGGTATGGCTCAGTGCACAAGTCTTGTGCTCCTTTGGTTCAGTCTCATTATTAATTCTCCTTGATGATCCTGAGAAGGGAGTCACGTCCTTCATTTCCTTCCTGAGTGCTCATTGTCAGGACACAGCAAGGCTACACTGCTCTGTAGGGTCAGTTTGTGTCCCCTGACTTTACTGAACTCACTCCTTAGTTCTACCAGGTTTTGGTGGAGGCTCTCGGGTTTCCTGCTTCTAGCACCGCATCTTCAGCATATAGGGACAGTGTCACGTCCCCCTTCCAGGTGTGGAACCTTTGCTGTTTACAGTTTAATGTCCTAGAAAGCACCACATAGAATCAAAACTGAGCCAAGGACAAGGACAGGAAGGCCCTATTAGAATGAGAACAGAGCTCAATACCCTTGTAGGCCCCATATCAAAATGTAAACAGAACTTGAGGAATTGCTCCAGCCCTTCTGGAGTTCCCCAAGACTAGCCCTTAAAACTAAGCAAAAACCCACCTCGGGGTCCAAGTCCCTGCTCTGCTGTGTCGGGTATACTTGGACACTAGCTTGATCTTGTAAATAAACCCTCGTGTGTTTGCATTCATGTCGGCTTCTAGGTGGTTTCTCAGATTCCCAATCTTGGGCACAACAGTCTGAGATAAAAAACAAAACCAAAAGTAATTCGGACGAGGGCAGAGTGAAAGCAGGGTTCTGAGAGAAGCAGCAGAGACCCAGGGGCTTGGCGGCTCTTCTTTGGTGGGCCTGCAGACTGGGGGACGGGATGCTCAGCCCCAGAGCTAGAGGACCCAGCGTCCCCACCCGCATCCCTCCCATCAGCGCCGAGTCTCAGGGAGCAGCACAGCGCCACCCGCTGGAGGCCAGAGGTGCTGAAGCCCTCCCCACCTCTGACCCCGCAGAGGGGTCATGCGCCATGGCCCATTCCCTGATCCCGCACAGACCACTTGCTGCCACCAAGTTGTTGGACCACAGAGGCTGCAGAGCTTCAGCTCTGCCTGGAAAGTAGGGTCTAGCTTGTTTGTACTTTGTGCTTTATTTTCATGTATTTTCTTTGATTCTATTTTATAAATTGCCTTATTTTAATTTTTATGTATGTACTTTATATATTTCTTATTTTTAGTTTCATGGTACTTTAATTGTGTTTCTTATTTTGGGATTTAGAATCTTTTAACAAGCAGGCCAAAATAACCTGGTGTTCTTTTAGGAGGGCAGTTTTTATTGTTTTTCTTGGTTTTTCTTTTTCTTCCTTTTTCTTTTTTGGAAAAAATAATGAGATGGAGAACTTCACCTTCATAAAATAACATGAGGTAGTACTCACTGCCAGGAAGTTCATCCATTCACATATATGATGTCTAAATACAGTTTAAAACAATGATTATAAAGATAGCAGCTGGGCTGGAAAAAGAGCACAGAAGAAAACTAGAGAATCCCTTACTGTAGAAATAAAAGAACTAAAATCTAGTCAAGCCAACGTTAAAAATGCTATAACTGAGATGCAGTCCCAAGTGGAAGCCTTGAAAACAAGGATGGTTATGGACCACAGAGGCAGACTTGGGAACTCAGCCACTCATTAAAGCAATAACATTCATATCATAGGAGACTCAGAAGATGAAAAGAGAGAAAAGGTGGGCCTTGATCAGCCATTATAAATGACAAATACCCACCATTTGCTTCAAGGTGGATGTAACTGGAAGGTATTATGCTGAGTGAAGTAACTCAATCAGAGAAGGACAAACATTGTATGTTCTCATTCACTTGGGGAATATAAATAATAGTGAAAGGGAATATAAGGGAAGGGAAAAGGAATGTGTGGGAAATATCAGAAAGGGAGACAGAACATAAAGACTCCTAACTCTGGGAAGCGAACTAGGGGTGATGGTAGGGGAGGAGGGCTGGGGTGGGGGTGAATGGGTGATGGGCACGGAGGGGGGCACTTGATGGGATGAGCACTGGGTGTTATTCTGTTGTGGGCAAATTGAACACAAAAAAAATAAATTTATTACTAAGAAAAAAAAAAAAGAAGGAAGAAAAAGTGGCACCTGGGTGGCTCAGGTGCCTTAGGCTCAGAGGTCCCAAGTCAGGCTCCCTGTTCATCAGGGAACCAGTTTCTCCCTCTCCCTCTGCCCCTCTCGCTCATGGTTTTTCTCTCCTCTCTCTCTCAATTAATTAAATAACGTCTTTGAAAAAGACACAAACAAACCCAGAATGAAGAGAAATCTCCCATGTAGAAGAATTTCAAACAATTTGTGCAGACATTCCACCCTCAAGTTCATGAGCATAGCTTCCCACTCTCACGTGTGCAATACACATAGTAACTTCCTTCTACAAAATATAATATGAAAAACTTTAAAAAGTAATGATAATAATAACAACAATAAAGAATCACTTTACTACGGAGAAAGCTGACAAACACTACCTCAGCAAGATGATCAGATCGATACCAAGACTGATAAATTGTGTTGATAGCATCTATCTTTATATAATAAAAATAGCAGTATATCTCTGTATATAATCCACAAAACAGTTCAATCTTGAGATAAAGAACAGACATGTCCCAACTGAGGGAAATTTTACAAAATACTCTACTTGTCAAAGCGTTCCAGGTAAACGACAACAAGGAAAGGCTGAAAGACTGTCACAATCCAGAGGAGCCTAAGAAAACATGAGGACAAATGGAGTGTGATATGAGGAATGGTAACTTAGCAAAAACTATGGAAGTCTGAATAAGGCATTGTCCTTGGTTAATGCAAATATTTTAATATTGATTCATTAGCTAATATTTGAACCGTACTATTATAAGATATCAATAATTGGAAAAATTGAGTGCAAGTGCATGAGAATTCTCTTACTATCTTCTCAATTTCCCTATAAATCTTTGTTTTTTTCCTAATAAATAAGATTTATATTGAAAATTGAGTTAAATAAATCAGGCTCCAGTGTGAAGACATTTCAAGAATAGTTGAATTAACTTTTGTCTTATTCTTAAAGAGTTCCTTCATTGGGAACAAAGTAAAAATTTTATATCAGAAGGAAAGAAAACACTTATGAACACGTACAATGCCTCCTCAACCTGAAAAGCAGGAAAGCATAATAAATAGCAAAAATCAGATAAAAATACTTCTATTATAATAGACACCATATTGCAAGTGCATTTAAAATTCGCAAGGCATAACATTTATCTCCTTGACATTTGTCTTCCAAAGAGTTCACAGTGTTTCAGTGTCAGTTGAAACAGGGGAAGAATCTCAGGGAAGAATCCTTCACATAATAATAGGACCATTGGTAATAATGTCTCTCAGTTATTTCCAAATCCATAAAGATGCATTTTCTGATGAGTGAGCTGTGAAGAAATACTTGAGAAAGCCTCATCCCTCTGAATTACTAGTGTCAGAATATTTTAACAATACTACTACGGATAGTACATTATCCATATTAACAGTCAATACATCTCAGATTGGAATCTGAGCAATCTGATGTGCAGAGAAAAAACGCTTTGACTTGCTCCTCATCTTTTAAAGGCAAAGGAGAACTTTTCTATGTACAAAGTCAGTTGTCAAGATAGCCTTAGGGAATAAGAGTCTGCAGCATTGAATCTCGCTGCATAGCCAATACGCCGATCTCCAGGTCTTCCTGATCCCAAATCCCTGGGCTTGTCCCCCAACACAGGCTGCCACCCTGAGGTCATTTGCAATTGCTCTCTTAGGAGCTCCGGGGAGGGCAGCAGGAGCTAAAAAGTATGGGACATTACGCGTGGAGGCCGAGAACATTACGGCCATTCTACTTTAAGTTCAGCATTTTCACACGTCCAGCAATCCCAGTCCCCTGTGAAGAAGAGCTGAAATTTACATTACTTCAGTTACAGGAAAAAAACAAAAATTTACAGCTTAATGTCCTAGAATGCCCCACAATAGTATAAAAACTGAGCCAAAGCCAAGAGCTGGAAGCCCCTATTAGAATGAGAAGAGAGCTCAATCCCCTGAAGGCCCCATATCAAAATGTGAACAGAACTTGAGGAATTGTTCCAGCCCTTCTGGAGGTCCCCGAGACCAGCCCTTAAAACTAAGCTAAAACCGTCCTCGGGGTCCAAGTCCCTGTTCCACTCTGTGGGGTATACTTGGACCCATGCTCGAGTTTGTAGAACAAACCTTGTTTGTTTCCATCAGTCGGTTCCTTAGTGGTTTCTCGGATTCGCCATCTTGTGCACAACACCCCATGTCCCCTTCCCACCTAGACTGACCCCCTGTCCCCTCCCACCCAGGCTGACCCTCAGTCACCTCCCCGCCCACAACAGCTGGGAACAGGCCCTCATACAGGTCCATGGGCATGCTGGGCACTCCTGCCATCCCCAGCCTCCCAGGGGAAGGAAGGAGGATTCGGCAGGACACAGTCCCATGGTGGCCCCTGGGCTCCCTGCCCAGGATGGCACCTGGTGACATGTCAGGGTCTGAGTCCCTGACGCTGGCTCCTCCACCCTGGTATTCCCGCAGGAAATGAAGTAAGAGGCCCTGGTCTTCTCCAGGGACATCAAGCAGGTGGACCTGGACATCAACATGACGTTCAGCAGTCACATCATGTTTTGGGATACTACGGGGTAGGGTGAGGCTGAGGGGCCAGGGGGAATTGGGACCCGGGGGAGGACTGGTGGCATCTGGGTAGGGAACATGGGGCTTCTGAGGCCGGGGGAAGAACAGCAGCCAACAAAACACAGCAGCATGGTAGGGTGCTGGGGATGACCTCCGTGCCCCCACCCCCGGTGTCTCAGGGATGAGGAGGCCACGAGGATGGGGCCTCCAGGGGTTGCCATGTGAGCTGAGCCCCAAAGGGGTGATGGACAGCACCCTGAAAACCAGGTGCCTGGGTGGGGGCCATGGGGGGCATTAAGGGGACCTGGGTGCAGGTTGCATGGCTGTGACTGGAGGAGGACACACATCGATCTGATGAGGGTCAGAAGGGTCAGGGTGACACCCACCCTCGGTGCTTTATATATTTCTAAATTCTATGCATTTAATTTGAGACAATTTGCAATTTGTAAACATACATAGTATGATGACCCCCAGATAATGCGCCCGGTCCAGCCAGGGCCCTGCACTGACCACACGGGGCCCCTGGGGCAGGTGTCACAACAAACCCCAGACTGTGGTCGCCTTTATCTAGGATGTCTCGGTGTGCATCTTAGAGAAAGGGGATGCCCTGTGTCCACAGGCCCCCCACGCCATCCCCCTCATTCCCCACCCACACACTATCCCCCTACATCATTATCCCTCATGGCATCCCCCCTACAACATTCCGCTCACACCCCCACACCAACCCCACCCACACTATACCCCAACACCATCCCCCCTACACCATCCCCCTCAATCCACCACCATCACACCCCTGCCCCCACACCATCCACTCACACACCATCGCCCCCCAGCAAGGACCCAGTACATGCAGCGGTCCCCTGTGGGACATGCTCAGCCTCCCTGTGGTTCTCTGGACAGACTGTTACCATCAGAAGCACGGTGTCCCATAGAGCATCCAGGGGTTGCAGGGAGGAGGAAAGACAGGGAGCCCGCGAGGAGGAAAGACATGGAGCCCATGACAGGGTGGGTGCAGGTGGGTGGAGCAGAGGAAGCACTGTGCCCTGCCTCCTCCCACTCTTCCTCCTGGAGGGCAGCACAACCTGCACAGGACACCAGCCCCTAACCCAGAGGGACCTGGGCTGACTTGGGCCCAGGCTCTTTGGGTGCTGGGTTGATTTGAGCCCCCACCAGTCCCAACTCAAAGACTAATGGAATCAGGCCCCCATGGCCCTGGCCAGCCCTGGATTCTGGCCCCGGGCTGAGCAAGCCTTCTCACAGCTGGATGTGGCCTCCTGGGCCCTGGGCTTGCCCCACAGATACAGGTCGCTGATCTAGGGCAGCCCTGGGGATCCCGGGACACCCCAGTGTGGGGAGAGAAGGGGTAAGCCGGTGGGGCCCACCCGCACCCACACCAGGAGGCAGGCTCCTCCAGGTGCTGCAGCCCCAGAGAGCCCGAGGCCGGGGTCCAGCTGCCCTGTGGGGACCCAGTGCAGGAGCCCATGATCTGCAGGTCCAGGTCAGCTCTGCTGTCCTCAGAACCGTCAATCAGGCTGAAACCTCAGGACACTCGCCCCCACCCAGAGTCCACACATGCTCCCAGGTGGGGGACTCCAGCACCCGCCTCCCCACCCTGTGTGATTCTTGCCCCCCCCTTAAAGGACAGAAATGTCTCCTTCCCCAGGGGAAGGCACGCACTCATGGCTCTGAGCCCGTTTGCTGTAGGAAGTCAATAAAGTGTTGTGGTGTGAAAATGCAGAGCCAGCCCATTTCTGTGTCTCCCAGAACTATGTGCACGGGGCGTGGAGAGACCCCCAGAAAGGAGGAGGGGGCACCACCTAGGCCCCAACCAGCCCCTGCAGGGGCACCACCAGGCACACACACCTGACGTCCCCACATGCCTTTCAGGGGAGGCCGGACCCACTGCTGGACATGGGAATGTGGCCGAGCCGGAACTTCCAGCTCTGATGACCCTCCAGCTGAAAGTTCCTGCACGAGTGAGCCCCGGCGTGGCCAGGAGAGCCCAGCTAGCCACCCAGCGCCAGCACCAGAAATGATGTTCTGCCAACCATTTCAGGGTTTTGGGTGACCTAGCCAGAGGATCTGATAGCTGCATGGGATAGCTGCATGTGATAGACACACATGCAGCTCAAAACCAACAAAAGTCAGAATCCCCCCAATGTTGTCAAACAGCAGCCAGATGGTTACATAGACTACACTGTGGCCCCCAATAGGATATTTGGAAAACGCTATAAGCCATGACTGCAGAGGTGTTGGAGGCACGGAGATGTGTTTGCTGTGTTCAAACAAGGAGGGCAGAGGGGCAGGAAGAATCCTCCGGAGGGGGGGCCCTCCTAGGAAAGGACACCAGGTCCCTGTGAAGGCTACGGAGGGTGAAATCTGTCCTCCTCTCTTTCTGCTTCTGGTTTTCATCCTAAATGCCATTTCCCTCAATCATATTAGCAAGAATTTATTTTATGTTTTTAAATTTCTTTTTATTGGAGTCCAATTTGTATGAATTCTTTCTTCAGCAAGGGTGTCATACAGGAGAGAAGGAGAGAGAAAGATTTTCCCAGACAGGCAACATATAAAGGAGTTCATGACCACTTAACCAGTCCAGTAAGGAATTTTAAGAGGGACTCTTCCAGTGGGGGAAAAAAAGAGATCAAAAGCAACAAAGACGAGAAAGGCTCAGAGAACGTCACCAGAAACACCAACACTTCTGGTAACACAAATGCACAAAGTTCATATCTTTGAATAATCACTCTGAATGCTGATAGACTAAATGCTCCAAGAAAAAGATACAGCATATCAGAGTGGCTTAAAAAATAGGATCCAGGATGTCTGGGTGGCTCAGGGGTTGAGCCTCTGCCTTAGAATCAGGGTGTGATCCTGGAGTCTTGGATCGAGTCCCATATTGGGCTCCTGGTGGGGAGCCTGTTTCTATCTCTGCCTAATTTTCTACCTCTCTCTCTCTCTCTCTCTCTCACACTATCATAAATAAAATTATTATTAAAAAAACAACATCCATCTGTACGCTGCCTACAAGATGCTCACCTTAGACCCATAGACACCGACAGATTGAAAGTCAGGGGATGGAAAATCATCTATGATGCTAATGGATATCAAAAGAAAGCTGGAGGACCCATACTTATATCAGACAAATGAGATTTGAAACCAAACCCTGGGGGACACATGGTGGCTCAGTGGTTGAGCATCTGCAATTGGCTCAAGGTGTGATTCTGGGATCTCAGGATCGAGTCCCACATCAGCCTCCCTTTGGGGAGCCTGCCTCTCACTCTGCTATGTTCCTTCCTCTGCTTCTCTGTGTAATTCTCATGAATAAATAAATAAATATTTTAAATTTCAAAAAAGAAAGAACAAATACTGTAAGAAGAGATGAAGAAGGGCATTATTTCATAATTAAAAAGACAATCTATCATGATCAAACAACAAAATATTTATGCTGCCAACATGGGAGTACCTAAATATAGAAACCACTGTTGGTGGGAATGTGAACTGGTGCAGCCACTCTGGAAAACTCTGTGGAGGTTCCTCAATGAGATAAAAATAGACCTGCACAACGACCCAGAAATTGCACTGTTGGGGATTTACCCCAAAGATTCAGATGCAATGAAACGCCGGGACACCTGCACCTCGATGTTTATATTAGGAATGTCCACAATAGCCAAACTGTGGAAGGAGCCTCAGTGACCATCGAAAGTTGAATGGAGGGATCCCTGGGTGGCGCAGTGCTTTGGCGTCTGCCTTTGGCCCAGGGCGCGATCCTGGAGACCCGGGATCGAATCCCACGTCGGGCTCCCAGTGCATGGAGCCTGCTTCTCCCTCTGCCTGTGTCTCTGCCTCTCTCTCTCTCTCTCTCACTGCATGCCTATCATAAATAAAAAAAATTTAAAAAAAGAAAGTTGAATGGATAAAGAAGATGTGGTTTATGTATACAATGGAATATTACTCAGCCATTAGAAATGACAGATACCCACCATTTAATTCAACATGGATGGAACTGGAAGGTATTATGCTGAGTGAAGTAAGTGAATCGGAGAAGGATAAACAGTGTATATTCTCATTCATTTGGAGAATATAAATAATAGTGAAAGGGAATACAAGGGAATGGAGAAGAATTGTGTAGGAAATAACAGAAAGGGAGACAGAACATAAAGACTCCTAACTCTGGGAAATGAACTAGGGGTGCTAGAAGGGGAGGAGGGCAGGAAGTGGGGTGAATGGGTGACGGGCACTGAGGGGGACACTTGATGGGATGAGCACTGGGTGTTATTCGGTATGTTGGTCAATTCAACACCAATAAAAAATAAATTTATTTAAAAAAAAGATCCAACAACTAAATATTTATACTGCCAACATGGGAATACCTAAATATAAAAACCAATTAACAACAAACATACAGGAACTCACTGATAATAATACAACGACAGGGGATTTTAACACCCACTTATGGAAATGGACCAATTGTCTATGCAGAAAATCAACAGGTGAACAATAGCCTTGACACACTGGACCACAGGGACTCAAAAGATATAGTCTGAATATTTCCTCCTAAAACAGAATACACATTTCTTTCAAGTGCACATGGGACATTCTCCAGAACAGATCATATCATGGCCCACAAATCAACCCTCAACAGGTACAACAGGTACAAGAAGGTTGATATCACATGCTGTACATTTTCAGAACATGACGCTATGAAACTCAAAGTCGACAGTAAGAAAAAAAAAATTGGACAGACAAAAAATACTTGGAGATTATGAACATCCTACTAGAGAATGAATGGAGCAACCAGGAAATTAAAGAGGAAATTTAAAACAAATGAAAATGAAAACATGTTTCTCCAAACCTCTGGGATGTAGCAAAGGCAGTCCTAAGAGGGAAGTACATAGCAATACAGCCCTACCTCAAGAAACAAGAAGTCTCCAATACACAACCTAACGCTACACCTAAAGGAGCTGGAAAAGGAATAGCAAACAAAGCCTAAAGCCTACAGAAGAAGGGAAAAATAAAGATGAGAGCAGAAATAAACAATATAGAAACAACAAAACAGTAGAATGGAATAACGAAACTAAGAGCTGGTTCTTCAAAATAATTAATAAAATGGATCAAGCCATAGCCAGTCTTATCAATGAGAAAAGAGAAAAGACCTAAATGAATAAAATCACAAATGAGAGAAGAGAGATCACAATCAACACCAGAAAAATTAGACAATTATAAGGGAATACTATGAAATTATATGCTAACAAACTGGGAGACCTGGAAGAAATGGACAAATCCCTAGAAATGTGCAAACAAGCAAAGCTGAAATAAGAAGAAATAGAAAATGTGAACAGACCCATAAGTAGCAAAGCAATTGAATCAGCAAGGCACCTGGGTGCCTCAGTGTTTGAGCATCTGCTTTGGCTCAGGTCATGATCCCAGAGTCATGGGGGATCACATCACACATCAGGCTCCCTGCATGGAGCCTTATTTTCCCTCTGCCTATACCTCTGCCTCTCTGTGTTTCTCATGAATACATAAATAAAATCTTTAAAAAAGAAAAAAAATAAAAAGATGAGATAGGACCCAAATAAAATCACAAATGCGAAAAGAGAAATAACAACCAACACTACAGAAATACAAACAATTATAAGAGAACATTAAGAAAAATTATATGCCAGCAACCAAGAACCTGGAAGAAATAGATCAATTCCTGGAAATATATAACATAGCAAAAATGATAAAGGAAGAAATAAGAAACTTGAACCGACATATAACCAGCAGAGAAATTTAATTAGCAATCAAGAATCTCCCAATAAGAGATGCTTACATCAATAGAACAGAATGGAAATCCGAAACAAGATACAAACCTGTAACTCTATGATGCATTAATCAACAACAAGGCAGGAAGGAATACCCAAAGGCACAAAGACAGTCTCTTCAACAAACCCTAACCCTGATCACAGGATAAGAACAAATGGTGTTGGGAAAACCAGGCAGCCACATGCAGAAGAATGAAACTGGACCACTTTCTTACACCATATATATAAAAAGTAAACTCAAAATGGATGAAAGACCTAAATGTGAGACCTGAAACCACACAAAGAAGAAACGATAGGCAGCAACGTCTTTAACATTGGCTATTGGATCTTCTTTCTAGATATGCCTCTGAGGTGAGGGAAACAAAAGCAAAATTACTATTGGGACTTCATCAAATAGAAAAACTTCCGCAAGTGAAGGAAACAACCAAAACTAAAATGCAACATACAGGAGGAGGGGCAAGATGGCGGAAGTGTAGGGTCCCCAAATCACCTGTCCCCACGAAATTACCTAGATAACCTTCAAATCATCCTGAAAATCTATGAATTTGGCCTGAGATTTAAAAAGAGCCCAGATCGAATGATACAGTGAGAAAAGTTCATGATTCTATCAAGGTAGGAAGACGGGAAAAAGAAATAAAGAAACAAAAGGCATCCAAGTGTGAGGGTCCCAGCGAGGATCCCAGCTAAGGCCGGGGCGAGTGCCCACAGGACAGAAGAGCTCTGTCCTGGGAGAAGGAGGAGCTGCACCAATCTTCCAGGGCGGAATGGCACCTTCAAGGAGTCAGAGAAGAACCCCAGGAGGGCGGGGATGCCCTAGGGCTCCCTGGGACACTAACAGAGACCTGCACTCCCAGGAGAGTGCACCGAGCTCCCTAAGGGCTGCAGGGCACATGCATTGACCAGGGAGGAGCACTGAGGGGCTCCGGCGGCGGCTCTGCATGGAGGGGTTTGCCCAGCCCCAGGAGCACATTGGCGGTAGCGACTCTTGCAGAGGAAGAGGCACCGTGTGGAGGGGGCTGCGCAGCTCCGGGAGCAACTCGGAGGGGCTCGGGCGGTGGCTCCGCAGTGAGGCGGCTATGCGGCCGGGAGCGAGAATCCAAACGTGCAGGCCCCGCAGCACAGGGCGCCGGGACACAGCCCAGGATTTGGCCTCTGCTGGGACAGGCAGAGGCACGGAGGGCCCAGGATAGCAAAGACGCTCCTGCCCAGAGCTGAGCAGATCAGCGGACCCGCCGAAGAGCCTCCAGGCCCTGCAGATGGACTGCTCCCGAGTTACTGCGGGGGCTGAATACAGGTTTCCAGAGCTGGCCGCTGCCACTAGGGTTGTTCCTCCTGGGGCCTCACGGGGTAAACTAACCGCACTGAGCCCTGCACCAGGCAGGGGACAGAGCGGCTCCCCCAAGTGCTAAAACCTGAAAATCAGCACAACAGGCCCCTCCCCCAGAAGACCAGCTAGACGGACAAGTTCCAGGGGAAGTCAAGGGACTTAAAGTATACAGAATCAGAAGATACTCCCCCCATGTTTTTTTTTATTTCTGATTGCTTCCCCCATCCTTTTCCCCATTTTCTTTCTTTTTTTCTCTTTTTATTATCTTTTTTCCTTCTTAGTTCCTTTATTCTTTTTCCTTTTTCTCTTTTCTTTCCTTCTTTCTCTCCCCTCTTTTTCTCCTTTTGCCAATTCAATTTGTATATGGCCACTCGGCACTCAGGAAAATGACTAGAAGGAAAACCTCACCTCAAAAGAAAGAATCAGAAACAGTTTTCTCTCCCACAGAGTTACAAAATCTGGATTATAATTCAATGTCAGAAAGCCAATTCAGAAGCACTATTATACAGCTACTGGTGGCTCTAGAAATAGGCATAAACGACTCAACAGACTTCATGACTGCAGAATTTAGATCCAATCAGGCCGAAATTAAAAATCAATTGAATGAGATGCAATCCAAAGTAGAACTCCTAACGACGAGGGATAACGAGGTGGAAGAACGAGTGAATGACATAGAAGACAAGTTGATGGCAAAGAGAGAAACTGAGGAAAAAAGAGTTAAATTAAAAGAACAGGAAGACAGATTAAGGGAAAATAATGATTAAGGGAAATAAACGACAGCCTAAGGAAGAAAAACCTACGTGTAATTGGGGTTCCCGAGGGCGCCGAAATGGACAGAGGGCCAGAATAAGTATTTGAACAAATCATAGCTGAAAACATTCCTAATCTGGGAAGGGAAACAGGCATTCAGAACCAGGAAATAGAGAGATCCCCCCCTAAAATCAATTGAAACCCCCCAACACCTCGACATTTAATAGTGAAGCTTGCAAATTCCAAAGATAAAGAAAAGATCCTTAAAGCAGCAAGAGACAAGAAAATCCTGACCTTTATGGGGAGGAGCATTAGGGTAACAGTAGACCTCTCCACAGCGACCTGGCAGCCAGAAAGGGCTGGCAGGATATATTCAGGGTCCTCAATGAGAAGAACATGCAAGCAAGAATACTTTATCCAGCAAGGCTCTCATTCAAAATGGAAGGAGAGATAAAGAGCTTCCAAGACAGGCAAGAACTGAAAGAATATGTGACCTCCAAACCAGCTCTGCAAGAAATGTTAAGGGGGACTCTTAAAATTCCCCTTTAAGAAGAAGTTCAGTGGAACAATCCACAAAAACAAGGACTGAATAGATATCATGATGACTCTAAATTCATATCTCTCAATAGTAACTCTGAATGTGAACGGGCTTAATGACCCCATCAAAAGGCGCAGGGTTTCAGACTGGATAAAAAAGCAGGACCCATCTATTTGCTGTCTACAAGAGACTCATTTTAGACAAAAGGACACCTACAGCCTGAAAATAAAAGGTTGGAGAACCATTCGCCATTCAAATGGTCCTCAAAAGAAAGCAGGGGTAGCCATCCTTATATCAGATAAACTAAAATTTACCCCGAAGATGATAGTGAGAGATGAAGAGGGACACTATATCATACATAAAGGATCTATCCAACAAGAGGAATTAACAATCTTCAATATATATGCCCTGAATGTGGGAGCTGCCAAATATATCAATCAATTAATAACCAAATTTAAGACATACTTAGATAAAATACACTTATACTTGGTGACTTCAAACTAGCACTTTCTACACTCGATAGGTCTTCTAAACACAACATCTCCAAAGAAATGAGAGCTTTAAATGATACACTGGACCAGATAGATTTCACAGATATCTACAAAACTTTACATCCAAACTCAACTGAATACACATTCTTCTCAAGTGCACATGGAACCTTCTCCAGAATAGACCACATACTGGATCACAAATCGCGTCTGAATCAATACCAAAAGATTGGGATCGTCCCCTGCATATTCTCAGACCATAATGCCTTGAAATTAGAACTAAATCACAACAAGAAGTTTGGAAGGACCTCAAACACGTGGAGGTTAAGGATCATCCTGTCAAAAGATGAAAGGGTCAACCAGGAAATTAAGGAAGAATTAAAAAGATTCATGGAAACTATTGAGAATGAAGATACAACCGTTCAAAATCTTTGGGATGCAGCAAAAGCAGTCCTGAGGGGGAAATACATCACAATACAAGCATCCATTCAACAACTGGAAAGAACTCAAACACAAAAGCTAACCTTACACCTAAAGGAGCTAGAGAAAAAACAGAAAATAGATCCTACACCCAGCAGAAGAAGAGAGTTAATAAAGATTTGAGCAGAACTCAATGAAATCGAGACCAGAAGAACAGATCAACAAAACCAGGAGTCTGTTCTTTGAAAGAATTAACAAGATAGATAAACCATTAGCCAGCCATATTAAAAAGAAGAGAGAGAAGACTCAAATTAATAAAATCATGAATGAGAAAGGAGAGATCACTACCAACACCAAGGAAATACAAACTATTTTAAAAACATATTATGAACAGCTATACGGAAATAAATTAGGCAATCTAGAAGAAATGGACGCATTTCTGGAAAGCCACAAACTACCAAAACTGGAACAGGAAGAAATAGAAAACCTGAACAGGCCAATAACCAGGGAGGAAATTGAAGCAGTCATCAAAAACTCCCAAGACACAAAAGTCCAGGGCCAGATGGCTTCCCAGGGAAGTTCTATCAAACGTTTAAAGAAGAAACCATACCTATTCCACTAAAGCTGTTTGGAAAAATAGAAAGAGATGGAATACTTCCAAATTTGTTCTATGAGGCCAGCATCACCTTAATTCCAAAACCAGACAAAGACCCCACCAAAAAGGAGAATTATAGACCAATATCCCTGATGAACATGGATGCAAAAATTCTCAACAAGATACTAGCCAATAGGATCCAAAATACATTAAGAAAATTATTCACCATGACCAAGTAGGATTTCTTCCCAGGACACAAGGCTGGTTCAACACTCATAAAACAATCAATGTGATTCATCATATCAGCAAGAGAAAAACCAAGAATCATATGATCCTCTCATTAGATGCAGAGAAAGCACCTGACAAAATACAGCATCCATTCGTGATCAATACTCTTCAGAGTGTAGGGATAGAGGGAACATTCCTCAACATCTTAAAAGCCATCTATGAAAAGCCCACAGCAAATATCATTCTCAGTGGGGAAGCACTGGGAGCCTTTCCCCTAAGATCAGGAACAAGACAGGGATGTCCACTCTCACCACTGCTATTCAACATAGTACTGGAAGTCCTAGCCTCAGCTATCAGACAACAAAAAAGAAATAAAAGGCATTCAAATTGGCAAAGAAGAAGTAAAACTCTCCCTCTTCACATGTGACATGATAATGTACTTAGAAAACCCAAAAAACTCCACCCCAAGATGGCTAGAACTCATACAGCAATTCGGTAGTGTGGCAGTATACAGAATCAATGCCCAGAAATCAGTGGCATTTCTATACACTAACAATGAGACTGAAGAAAGAGAAATTAGGAATCAATCCCATTTACAATTGCACCCAAAAGCATAAGATACCTAGGAATAAACCTAACCAAAGAGGTAAAGGATCTATACCCTAAAAACTACAGAACACTTCTGAAAGTAATTGAGGAAGACACAAAGAGATGGAAAAATATTCCATGCTCATGGATTGGAAGAATTAATATTGTGAAAATGGCAGTGCTACCCAGGGCAATGTACACATTCAATGCAATCCCTATAAAAATACCATGGACTTTCTTCAGAGAGCTGGGATAAATCATCTTAAGATTTGTGTGGAATCAGAAATGACCCTGAATAGCCAGGGGATTGTTGAAAAAGAAAACCAGAGCCGGGGGGGGGGCATCACAAGGCCGGATTTCAAGTTGTACTACAAAGCTGTGATCATCAAGACAGTGTGGTACTGATACAAAAACAGACACATAGATCAATGGAACAGAAGACAGAACCCAGAAATGGGCCCTCAACTCTATGGTCAACTAATATTCAACAAAGCAGGAAAGACTATCCACTGGAAAAAAGACAGTCTCTTCAATAAATGGTACTGGGAAAATTGGACAGCCACGTTGAGAAGAATGAAACTAGCCCTTTCTCTTACACCAGACACAAAGATAAACTCAAAATAGATGAAAGATCTAAATGTGAGACAAGAATCTATCAAATCCTAGAGAACACTGGAAACACCCTTTTTGAACTTGGCCACACCACCTTCTTGCAAGATACAACTATGAAGGCAAGGAAACAAAAGCAAATGAACTATTGGGAATTCATCAAGATAAAAAGCTTCTGCACAGCAAAAGAAACAGTCAACAAAACTAAAAGACACCCTACAGAATGGGAGAAGATAGTTGCAAATGACATATCAGATAAAGGGCTATTATCCAAGATCTATAAAGAACTTATTAAACTTCACAGCAAACAAACAATCCAATCATGAAATGGGCAAAAGATATTAACAGAAATGTCACCAAAGAAGACAGACATGGCCAACAAGCACATGAGATCATGCTCTGCATCATTTGTCATCAGGGAAATACAAATCAATACCACAATGAGATACCATCTCACACCAGTGAGAATGGTGAAAATTAACAAGGCAGGGAACAAGAAGTGTTGGAGAGGATTTGGAAAAGGGTAGCCCTCTTCCACTGCTGGTGGGATTGTTAACTGGTACAGCCACTCTGGAAAACTCCATGAAGTTTCCTCAATGAGTTAAAAATAGAGCTACCCTACAACCCAGCAATTGCACTGCTGGGGATTTACCCCAAAGATACAGATGCAGTGAAACGCCAGAACACCAATATTTATAGCAGCAATGTCCACAATAGCCAAACTGTGGAAGGAGCCTCAGTGTCTATCAAAAGATGAATGGATAAAGAAGATGTGGTCTATATATACAATGGAATATTACTCAGCCATTAGAAACAACAAATACCCACCATTTGCTTCAACTTGGATGCAACTGGAGGATATTATGCTGAGTGAAATACGTCAATCGGAGAAGGACAAACATTGTATGGTTTCATTCATTTGGGGAATATAAAAAATAGTGAAAGAGAATAAAGGGAAAAGGAGAGAAAATGAGTGAGAGTATCAGTGAGGGTGACAGAACATGAGAGACTCCTAACTCTGGGAAACAAACAAGGGGTAGTGAAAGGGGAGGTGGGCGGGGGGATGGGGTGACTGGGTGACAGGCACCGAGGGGGGCACTTGACGGGATGAGCACTGGGTGATATGCTATATGTTGACAAATTGAACTCCAATTAAAATAAATAAATAAATAAAGGGATTAAAGGGGAAAGGAGAGAAAATGAGTGGGAAATATCAGAGAGTGTGACAGAACATAGACTCCTAACTCTGGGAAATGAACAAGGGGTAGTGGAAGGGGTGGTGGGTGGGAGGACGGGTGACTGGGTGACTGGCACCAAGGGGGGCACCTCATGAGATGAGAACTGGGTGTTATAGTATATGTTAACAAATCAACCTGAAATTTAAAAAAAATACTTAAAAATAAAATTAATTTTTCTTTAAAAAGCAGCAATCAGCCCAAAAAGAACCGTCCCAGTGGGGCACAGGAAGACAGCAAATGAAATGGTGAATAGCAGAACTGCCTTATAGGCCATGTGAAAAGCCAATATTTTTACTCCTCAAAGTATTTTCCACTTCAGAATTGTTGACTTTTCTTCCTTGATCTATCTCTTATTTCCCAGGTAAGTTTCAGGCTTGCTTTCTTCCAGTTTCAAACCAAAATAACCTCCCCAGATATAGCTCTCCAAACATGGTTTTATCAAGAAGGCTAACAGACCTGCATTGTGTGGGGGTTACAAGCACCTCTGATATGGGTGAGAGCAAAACAGCCTTCTTGCCTCCAGGGAGGGCTGCCAGACAGGCTGTCACTTTAAATAGACAGCCTTGCTGTCTATTTAGCCTCTCCAACCTTGCTCTCCTCCTGTTCATCATGCCCTATATCCAAAATCTCTGTCCATCATTCACACTCCTGTTGGTCTGGACAAGTGAGGGACTTTGGCAAGGCTCTGAGAATACTCCTCATGATCTCTGGCATTCCTCTTTGCGGTCTAGCCAACCACAGTGGATTAGTTCTTTTTCCCATTCTAAGAGATTTTAGGAGTTAGTGGACCAATTTCAAGATTCCTGTGTTAAGAGTTCAGATTACTGAGAGTGGCAGAATCCAAAGGATAGGGAGAGAAAAGCTCCATTGAAAAAAAATGGCATTTGGAACGCCTGTGTAGCTCAGTGGTTGAGCATCTGTCTTTGGCTCAGATCAAGATCCTGGGGTCCTGGGATCAACTCCCACATCCAGCTTCCTCAGAGGAGCTTGTTTCTCCCTCTGCCTATGTCTCTGCCTCTGTCTGTGTCTCTCATGAATAAAAAAATAAAATCTTTAAAAAAAGAAAAAAAATGACATTTGAGCAATGGCTTAAAGGAAATCGGGAAGACACTCCATGGGGACAGGAAAAAGCAGAATCTCCATGAGGACAAGGATAAACAGAGCTTCATGGGGAAAGGGATGAGCAGAGTCTCCATGAGGACAGGGAAAACAGAGCTTCCATGAAGACAGGGATAAGCAGAGTCTCCATGGAGACAAGGAAAGCAGAGCCTCAGGAAGACAGGGATAAGCAGAGACTCCATGGGGAAATGGATAAGCAGAACCTCTTGGGGAAAGGGAAAGTAGAGCCTTTATGCATACAGGGATAAGTTGAGCCTCTATGGGGACAGGGATCAGCAGAACCTCCTTGGGGAGGAAATCTCCCCAAGCAGGACAATATGGGGACATGGATAAACAAAACCTCCATGAGGACAGAGATAAGGAGAGCCTCAATGAGGACATGAATAAGGAGAGCCTCCATGGGGGAAAGGAATAAGGTGAGCCTCCATGGGGACATGGATAAGCAGATCCACCATGGGGACAGAGATAAGCATAACCTCCAAGGGTACAGGGATAAGCAGAGCCTCCATGGGACAGGGTTAAGCATGGACTCCATGAGGACATGGATAAGCAGAGTCGCCATTGGGAGAAGGATAAGCGGACCCACAATGGGACAAGGATAAGCTAACCTCCATGAAAAGAGGGATAGGCAGAGCCTCCATGGGTACAGGAAAAGCAGAGCTTCCCTGGGACAGGTAAGGGCTGAGCCCCATGAGGACAGGAATTCGCATACCCTCCTTGGAGAGAGGGATAAGCAGAGCCTCTTGTGTAGAGGATTAAGCTGAGCCTCCATGGGGAATTGGATAAGCAGAGCCTCCATAGAGACAGTGATCAGCAGAGCCTCCATGAGGATAGGGATAATAAGCAGAAACTCCATGGGAAGAGGGATAATCAAAGCCTCCATGGGAAATGGATAAACAGAGCCTCCATGGGGATAGGGAAAGTAGACCCCATCTTGGGGACAGGGATAAGCAGAGCCTCCACAAGGACAGGTATAAGCATAGCCTCCATGAGGACAGGGATAAGGAGAGCTTCCATGGGGACAGAGATAAACAGAGCCTCCATGGGGTCAGGCAAAACAGAGCTTCCATGGGGAAAGGAGTAAGCAGAGTCTCCTGGGGTCAGGGAAATCAGAGCCTCCCTGGGGAAAGGGATAAGCAGACTCAAAGATGGAGAAGGTAGGAGGTGGCTATGGACATACCATCATCCTTATATGTCCCATTTTAACAGGGACAAATAACAGGATCAATGAAGATGCAGAATAAAAATAGTGTTAATATGTTTATTGGGGTCAGAGATGAGTGTAAAAGAAGCACAAGGTTATTTTGTGGCCTTCCACAAAACCACAACCATTTTCCTATCTACTCTGTGTCAAGGTCTACCATAGCCACTGAGGTCACCACAATGTCTCAGACACATTCCTCAAAATCCCCTGGAGGAATTCTGTCGCTGCAGGTTGAGGTGAATTTTGTTCTGGCTTTTACATTTTGACCACCTTCACTCATTTTTCCTACCCCACCAATGTTTCTAAAAATATTCAGTATTTTTAGATTTCACATATAAGTGAGATCATACAGTATTTGTCTTTCTCTGCCTGACTTATTTCTCTTCTTATAATGGCCTCAATGTCCTTCCATGTTGTTGCCAATGGCAAGTTTTCTTTCTTTTTTATGGCTCAGTAATATTTCATTGCATATAAATACCATGTTTTCTTTATCCATTTACCCATCAGTGGACACTTAGGTTGTTTCCATGTCTTGGCTGTTGTAAATAATGCTGCCCTAAACATGGGGGTACAGATCTCTCTTCAAGGTAGTGTTTTTGTTTCCTTGGGCCATATACCCAGAAGTGGGATTGCTGGTTCATATGACAGCTCTATTTTTAATTTTATTTTTTTTAAGAAACCTCCATGCTGTTTTCCATCATGGCTGTACCAACTTACATTTCCATCTGTTGGTACACAAATTTTCCCTTTCTCCACATGTCTGATGGTAGCCTTCTAACAGTTGTAAGGTTTCTGTGTTGTTTGTGCTTTTGATTTGCATTTTCCTGATGATTAGTGACATTGAGCACCTTTTCATGTACCTCTTGAATGACTTCTTTGGAAAAATGTTTACTCAGCTACTTTGCCCATTTTAACACTCAATGATTATTATTATTGCTATTAAGTTGGGATTTTATTTATATATATATATTTTAAAGATTTTATTTATTCATGAGAGACACAAAGAGAGAGAGAGGCAGAGGCACAGGCAGAGGGAGAAGCAGGTTCCATGCAGGGAGACTGACTGAGTCCCAAGACTCCAGGATCACACCCTGGGCCAAAGGCAGGTGCTAAACTGCTGAGCTACCCAGGGATCCCTAAAGTTGGGACTTTAAAAAATTTTTATTTATTTGAGAGAGAGAAAGCACAAGCAGGGGGAGGGGCAAAGGAAGAGGGAGAAGCAGGCTCCCCTCTGAGCAGGGAGCTCAATGTCAGGGTCCATCCCAAGACTCTGAGATCATGACCTGAGCTAAAAGCAGACATTTAACTGACTGAGCCACTCAAATGCCCTTGCTATTAAGTTTTATGAGTTCATTATGTATTTTAGATATTAATCCCTTTTAGACATATGGTTTGCAAATATGTGAGATCCTTATTTATTTTGGATATTGAGCCTTTACCAGATACATGGTTTGCAAACAGTTTTTCATATTCTGTATGTTGCCTTTTTATTTTAACGATCATTTCTTTTGCTGTGCAGAAACTTTGTAGCTTGATGTAGTCCCACTCGCTTATTTTTGCTTTTGTTGCTTTGTGTTTTAGGTGTCATATCCAAAAAATCATTGCCAAGACCTATGTCAAGAAGGTTTTTCCTTATGTTTTCTCCTAGGCATTTAATGGTGTCAGGTCTTACATTTAAGTTTTTAAATGCTTTTGAATTTATTTTTGTGAGTGGTGTAAAATCCAGTGTCATTCTTTTATATGGAATTATCCCATTTTCTCAATACTATTTATTAAAGAGACTGTCCTTTTGCCATTGAATATCCTTGGATAATACTAGTTGACCATGGGAGGAGATGAATTTGAACTGGGCATTGAAGAGTGAGACAATCAGAAGTTTGGGAATTAACAGACACACATGAGCAGAAGGGATATGGTTGAGAGCAACTATGTTTGAATCGGTGGAATATTGGTAAATATTTAACAACCAGCTGTTCACGTTCCCCCCAACAGTGCAAGAGGGTTCTCCTTTCTCCACATCCTCTCCAACATTTGTTGTTCCTGTCTTCTTAATTTTCACCATTCTCACTGCTGTGAGGTGGTATCTTATTGTGGTTTTGATTTGTATTTCCCTGGTGGCAAGTGATGCGGAGCATTTATTCATGTGCTTGTTGGCCGTGTGTATATCTTCTTCAGTGAAATTTCTGTTCATGTCTTTTGCCCATTTCATGATTGGATTATTTGTTTCTTTGCTGTTGAGTTTAATAAGTTCTTAAAGGGGCGGGGCAAGATGGCGGAGGAGTGGGGGTCCTCAACTCACCTGGCGCCACCAACATACCTAGATTACTTTCAAACCATCCTGAAAACCTACAAATTTGACCTGAGATTTAAAGGGAGAACAGCTGGCATGCTACAGAGAGAAGGGTTTTCACTTCTAACAAGGTAGGAAGGTGGAAAAGAAAAAAATTTAAAAAAATCAAGTGGGGGAGTGCCCCACTAGGAGCCGGGCTAAAGCCTGTGGGCAAAAGCCTCAGAAGAGGGAAGTCCAACCCGGAGAAGCAGGAACTTTAAAAATTCTGCACCAGATTCTTCCCAGACAGAAAGGCCTCAGCTGGGAACTCAGGCAGAACTGCAGGAGGGGCAGTGGAGCCTCCAGTCTCCCGGGGTCACTAACAGGGGGGGCGCCCGGGGGAGAGCGCCCCACACACCAGCCCAGCCGCGGTAAAGGGCTGGAGCGCCAGGCCGTGCCTCGGGGAGAAGCCAGGGGTCAGGCTGGGACTTCAGGTGGAGGGGGCTGCGCCCTGCTGCTTTCAGGAGCCCTGGCCCCAGGAGCGCAATTCTAGCAGCAGAGGCCCTGGATCCCAGGGCACTGGGTGGACACAGCCCAGGATCCTGAGTTCCCCTCAGGACAGGTGGGAAGTGGGAAGGGCACAGGACAGAAAGGACTCTCCTGCTGCCTAGTGTCCCCTAGTTGTGCAGGTCAGCGCCCCCACCCCATGCCCAGAGCATCCAGGCCAGTGCGGTCTAGAGACTGCGGTAGTTACTGTGGGACCTGACTCCAGAGCTGGAAAGCTGGCCCCTGCCAGTGTTGTTGTTCCTCCTGGTGTCACCCTGTGCCTGGGAAGGGCGGGGCTACCAGGAAACAGAGGCCTCATGGAGTCAACAGCTCCCACTGAGCCCAGCACCCAGCAGGGGGTGGGGGAGGTCCCCCAGGTGCACACACCTGAGAGTCAGCACAGCAGGCCCCTCCCCCAGAAGACCAGCTGGAAGGACAGGGGAAGAGCAAGTTCTTGACCCAGCAGCACTGAAAAGCTCCAGGAGAAGTCCAGGGATTTACAGTATATAGAACCAGAGGGTATCCATCCTATTTTTTTTCTTCCTTTTCCCAGTAAAACTCGTTTTTATATCAGACTGTAAATTTCCATTTTTTTCTCTTTTCCCACCTTAACTACAATACTTTACCACCTCTTCATTTTTAAGATTCTTCCTTTTTGACTTTCATACTTCTACAATTACAGGTCCTAGATATATTTTCCACTTCTAGATTCCCTTCAACATTCTCACCTTGGGAAATATACAAGATATGTTTTTTTGTTTTGTTTTGTGTTTTTGTATTCTCTGCCTCATTTTGTTCTACAATGGAAGGAGTTAATACCTTCTAAAACACGATCAGAATGCACCCAGAACCAAGTGGTATAACATGCTAGTTCATTCAGTGAGATTCCTCATTCCCATTCTGCCCCCCTCTTTTATTTTTATTTTTTAAAAATATTTTATTTATTTATTCATGAGAGAGAGAGAGAGAGAGAGAGAGAGAGGCAGAGACAGAGGGAGAAGCAGGCTCCATGCAGGGAGCCTGACATGGGACTCAATCCCGGGCCTCCAGGATCACAACCTGGACTGAAGGCAGCGCTAAACCGCTAAGCCACCTGGGCTGCCCTGCCCCCATCTTTTATCTCATTTATGTTTTGGTGGTCAATGTTGGGGCCTTCTACAAGTATTTCTGCTTTATATAAATTTGGGACCAAGCATCTTCTAACATACAGAACTTAATATACTCAGAACCAAGAGGATCACCCTCTAGAACCCCTCAGGTAAATTACATTCTCCCTACACTACAACTCCATCACCACTGCCATATCCAAGTCCCCCACCCTTTTTCTTTCTTTTCTTCCCCCCCCCCTTTTTTTCTCTTCTTCTTTGGGATTCTAGGCCTTTTATTTTTTACTAGTGTTTTTAAAAGATTTTATTAATATATTTATTCATGAGAGACAGAGAGAGAGAGAGAGGGAGAGAGGCAGAGATACAGGCAGAGGGAGAAGCAGGCTCCATACAGGGACCCTGACATGGGACTTGATCGCCAGTCTCCAGGATCACACCCTGGGCTGAAGGTGGCGCTAAACCACTGAGCCCTATTTTTACTACTTAATTTTAAAATTTGCTTTTCACAGGCAGCCCTCTGCCTCTCTCTCTCTCATGAATAAATAAATAAAATCTTTTTTTTTTAATTTGCTTTTTTTACTTCTTTTTTTAATTTTATTTTTTAATTTTTTTTTAATTTATGATAGTCATACAGAGAGAGAGAGAGAGAGAGGCAGAGACACAGGCAGAGGGAGAAGCAGGCTCCATGCACCAGGAGCCCGATGTGGGACTCGATCCCGGGTCTCCAGGATCGCGCCCTGGGCCAAAGGCAGGCGCCAAACCACTGCGCCACCCAGGGATCCCCTTGATTTGCTTTTTACTTTAGTGGTCCTTTTGTTTTATTTCGTTCTGATCTTTGTTTTCAGTTTCTGGTCTCTGACCAAGCAGAATCATCTAGGGTGAAATTTATTTAGGTCATGGTTGATATTCCTGACTCAGCCTGCTCATACAGCCACTCTGCACTGAGCAAACGAGTAGAAGGAAGAACTCACCACAAAAGAAAGAATCAGAAACAGTACTCTCTGCCACAGAGTTACAGAATTTGGATTACAATTAGATGTCAGAAAGCCAATTCAGAAGCACAATTATAAAGCTACTTATGGTTCTGGAAAAAAAGCATAAAGGAATCAAGACACTTCATAACTGCAGAATTTAGATGTAATCAGGCCGAAATTACAAATCGATTAAATGAGATACAAATCACAATGGAGGTCCTAACGACAAGGGTTAATGAGGTAGAAGAAAGAGTGAGCAACATAAAAGACAAGTTGATGGCAAGAAAGGAAGCTGAGGGAAAAAGAGAAAAACAATTAAAAGACCATGAAGAAAGGTTAAGGGAAATATGATAGCCTCAGAAGGAAAAATCTAAATATAATTGGGGTTCCAGAGAGCGCTGAGAGGGACAGAGGGCCATAAAATATGTTGGAACAACTCATAGCTGAGAATTTCCCTAATTTGGGGAGGGAAACAGGCATTCAGATCCAGGAGATAGATACTCCCCAAAATCATTAAAAATCATTCAACACTTCGACATTTAATAATGAAACTTGCAAATTCCAAAGATAAAGAGAAGATCCTTAAAGCAGCAAGAGATAAGAAATCCTTAACGTTTATGGGGATAAGTATTAGGTTAACAGCAGACCTCTCCACAGAGACCTGGCAGGCTAGTAAGTGCTGGCAGGATATATTTAGGGTATTAAATGAGAAGAACACACAGTCAAGAATACTATATCCAGCAAGTCTCTCGTTCAAAATAGAAGGAGAGAATAAAAGCTTCCAAGATAAGCAGAAACTGAGAGAATATGTGACCACCAAACCAGCTCTGCAACAAATATTAAGGGGGACCCTGTAAAAGAAAGAGAAAGCCCAAAGAAATAATCCACAAAAATAGGGACTGAAGGGACACTAAATTCATATCTTTCAATAGTAACTCTGAAGGTGAATGGCCTAATGATCCCATCAAAATATGCAGGGGTTCAGACTGGATACAAAAGCAAGACCCAACTATTTGCTGTCTACCAGAGACTCATTTAGACCTAAGTACACCTCCAGCCTGAAAACGAAAGGTTGCAGAACAATTTACCATTCAAATGGTCCTCATAAGAAAGCTGAATAGCAATCCTCATCAGATAAACTAAAGCTTATCCTAAAGGCTGTAGTAAGAGATGAAGAGGGACACTATGTCATACTTAAAGGGTGTATCCAACAAGAAGACCTAATAATCACATTTATGCCCCTAATGTGGGAGCTGCCAAGTAAATCATTAAATAATGAAAGTGAAGAGATACCTAGAGAATAATACAGTAATAGTAGGCGACATCAACATGGCACTTTCTGCAAATGACAGATATTCTAAACACAACACCATCAAAGAAATAAGAGCTTTAAATGATATGCTGGACCAGATGGATTTCACAGATATATACAGAACTTTGTATCGAACACAACTGGATACACATTCCTTTCTTTTTTTTTTAAAATTTTTTATTTATTTATGATAGTCACATAGAGAGAGAGAGAGAGAGACAGAGACATAGGCAGAGGGAGAAGCAGGCCCCATGCACCAGGAGCCCGATGCGGGATTCGATCCCGGGTCTCCAGGATCGCGCCCTGGGCCAAAGGCAGGCGCTAAACCGCTGCACCACCCAGGGATCCCTACACATTCCTTTCAACTGCACATGAAACTTTCCTCAGAATACAACAGATACTGGGTCACAAATCAGTCTCAAATGATACCAAAAGATTGGGATTGTTCCCGGAATTTTTCAGACCACAATGCTTTGAAACTAGAACGCAATCACAAGAAGAAATTTGGAAGAAACTCAAACACGTGGAGGTTAAAGAGCGTCCTGCTAAAAAATGAATGGGTCAACCAGAAAATTAGAGAAGAATTAAAAAAATTCATGGAAACTAATGAAAATGAAGATACAATCATTCAAAATCTTTGTGATACAGCAGAAGCAGTCTTAAGGGGGGAGATACATCACAATACAAGCATCCCTCAAAAAATTGGAAAAAAACTCAAATACATGAGATAACCTCACACCTAAAGGAACTGGAGAAAGAACAGCAAATAAAACCTACACCAAACAGAAGAGAGTTAATAAAGATTCTAGCAGAACTCAATGAAATAGAGACCAGAAAACTGTAGAACAGATCAACAAAACCAGAGTTGGTTCTTTGAAAAAATTCATAAAATAGATAAACCTCTAGCCAGCCTTATTAAAATAAAAGAGAAAGATTCAAATTAATAAAATCACAAATGATTTTGGATCGGAAGAATTAATATTATGAAAATGGCAATGTTACCCAGGGCAATTTATACATTCAATCCCTATCAAAATACCATGGACTTTCTTCAGAGAGTTGGAACAAATCATCTTAAGATTTGTGTGGAATCAGAAAAGACCCTAAATAGCCAGGGGAATATTGAAAAAGAAAACCAGAGCCAGGGGCATCACAAGGCCGGATTTCAAGTTGTACTACAAAGCTGTGATCATAAAGACAGTGTGGTACTGGCACAAAAACAGACACATAGATCAATGGAACAGAAGAGAGAACCTAGAAATGGGCCCTGAACTCTATGGTCAACTAATATTTGACAAAGCAGGAAAGACTATCCACTGGAAAAAGGAGTCTCTTAAATAAATGGTGCTGGGAAAATTGGACAGAAGAATGAAACTAGACCATTCTGTTACACCATACACAAAGATAAACTCAAAATGGATGAAAGATCTAAATGTGAGACAAGAATCCATCAAAATCCTAGAGGAGGACACAGGCAACACTTTTTGAACTGGCCACAGCAACTTCTAGCAAGATACAGCTATGAAGGCAAGGGAAACAAAAGGAAAAATGAACTATTGGGACTTCATCAAGATAAAAAGCTTCTGCACAGCAAAAGAAACAGTCAACAAAACTAAAAGATATCCTACAGAATGGGAGAAGATAGTTGCTAATGACCTATCAGATAAAGGACTAGTACCCAAGATCTATAAAGAACTTGTTAAACTCAAGAGTAAAGAAACAAACTATCCAATCATGAAATGGGCAAAAGACATGAACAGAAATCTCACCAAAGAAGACATAGACATGGCCAATAAGTACATGAGAAAATGTTCTGCATCACTTGCCATCAGGGAAATACAAATCAAAACCACAATGAGATACCACCTCACACCAGTGAGAATGGTGAAAATTAGGAAGACAGGAAACCACAAATGTTGGAGAGGATGTGGAGAAAGGGGAACCCTCTTGCACTGTTGGTAGGTATGTGAACTGGTACAGCCACTCTGGAAAACTGTGTGGAGTTTTCTCAAAGAGTTAAAAATAGAGCTACCCTATGACCCTGCAATTGCACTGCTGGGGATTTACCCCACAGATACAGATGCAATGAAACAGCAGGACACCTGCAACCCAATGTTTATAGCAGCAATGTCCTCAATAGCCAACTACGGAAGGAGCTTTGATGTCCATCGAAAGATGAATGGATAAAGAAGCTGTGGTCTGTATACAATGGAATATTCCTCAGCCATTAGAAACGACAAATACCCACCATTTGCTTCGACGTGGATGGAACTGGAGGGTATTATGCTGAGTGAAATAAGTCAATCGGAGAAGGACAAACATTATATGGTCTCATTCATACTGGGAATATAAAAAATAGTGAAAGGAATTAAAGGTGAAAGGAGAGAAAATGAGTGGGAAATATCAGAGAGGGTGACAGGATATGAGAGACTCCTAACTCTGGGAAATGAATAAGGGGTAGTGGAAGGGGAAGCAGGTGGGGGATGTGGTGACTGGGTGAGGGGCACTGAAGAGAGCACTTGATGGGATATATGTTGTCAAACTGAACTCCAATAAAAAATAAAAAATAATAAAAAGATAAAAACAACCAGCTGGAGGAGATGGAAGTTCCTGGTTTATAGCAATAGAAAATTTTTACTGTAAATGCTTCCATGATAGCCAATTTCAAACTACCGATGTGAAGTCCCTCAGCTTGCAAAATCTCTGACAATTATCAGTTGCCTCTGTTGAGGCTGTCCCCAAGGGACCTCTGCCTAGTTTGAACATGTTGAATTGAGCTGATCTTCAGACATCTAAATGAAGATGTCTAGTAAGAATTACAAGTCTGAGAGTTGAGCAAAGCAAGGTCTTCAAAGTCTCAAAGGTCTACTATTTGGTGAAATGTCACTGAGAAGTCAAGTTCTAGGTTTCACACCTCTACTCAACGAAAGTAGATGTTATAAATATTTTATGTGAAAACAGGAGGTACCACTTCACCAATTTAGAGGCACCAGATAAAACAGTAGTTCAGGTTACATTCACATTAAAAGCTAACTGCAGATCCCCATGATGTCCAACATGCCCTTGGAATTGCCTTTCCAAACAGCCCTGGGCTCCTTGGAAGCCTGTTACAGATTTTCCATAATCACTTACTGCCACCTGCTGGGTGAAGAGGTGCAGCACTCGAGGTCAAGGAACCACCTGAACTCTACATAGCTAAGACTTCTGGGCTATTTGCAGCCTAGTGTCATTGTTACTGTTAAAGCAAAAGCCAGGGATCCCTGGGTGGCGCAACGGTTTGGCGCCTGCCTTTGGCCCAGGGCGCGATCCTGGAGACCCGGGATCGAGTCCCACATCGGGCTCCCGGCGCATGGAGCCTGCTTCTCCCTCTGCCTGTGTCTCTGCCTCTCTCTCTCTCTCTCTCTCTGTAGCTATCATAAAAAAATAAATAAATAAAAAATTAAAAAAAAAAAAAAAGCAAAAGCCATTTGAAAAGACAGTCCACCCAGTTTAGAGAAATGTGCCCAGTGTCATATCCAGTCATTGCTGGCAATTCGCAGAGTTTCAACATGCCTGCTGAAGATCTCTGCTGATTTGCCCAGGCTTCAGTGACCTTTGAGATACAAAGGAAGGCACTTCTCACATACGATGCTCCTGTAAATAGATCCTCTTAGTGTTCAGTGCTCTGGATGGATACTCAGACAGGTAGACCATGGTTCCCAAGGAACTCCTATGGCATCTGTACATTGAATTCCTATGCTCCTAGTATTCCTAAACTGAAGATATCCTATAGTGATATGTCACTGTGATCTAATAATATTTCTAACATTCATATCATCCACTTTATCCTATAAGTAAGCTGAGACTTTGTTTGGCAAAGTCATTGTGCCAAAAAAAATTACTAGTTCTACATAAACATAATTGCAAGGGCCAACTAAACAGTTGCTGACTTATTTTATTTTCTTTAATTCAGAAGGATGAGAACTTCATTATGAAAGGGGGGAAAAAACAAGAGAAGACACAAAATATATTTCAGATTAATTGGTTAGGTAAACTATTAATGTGATCATTGCTTTTCATATAATTACTACAAAGTGGAATTTAAAATTATTTATGAATACATCCTCATAGTTACTAAAAAATTCTACTAAGAATGCAAGTTTTTGGTATTATTTTTG
This sequence comes from Canis lupus familiaris, assembly GCF_011100685.1. Classification (NCBI taxonomy): domain Eukaryota; kingdom Metazoa; phylum Chordata; class Mammalia; order Carnivora; family Canidae; genus Canis; species Canis lupus. Next base: position 185,146 of record NC_049222.1, read on the forward strand.
TTTCTAAATATTTATTTTAAAAACTGAACATTTTGTACAAAACAATGGACACTCATAAACATAGCAACTAATGTTCATATTTAATTTGGGAATAATAATAAAATGCATATCTTGCACCTTAGAGTGGTGGGATTGGGAAGAAGGTAAAAATTCCACTCCCCACTGCTATTCAAAATGATATTGTAAGAAAAAAATGATATTGTAATTTCTAGGATGGAAATAGAACAATAAAAAAGGGAATAAAAGAAAGATAGGTAGGAGAGATTAAAACTGTCCTCATTTGCAGATGCTTTGATTGCCTACATAAAAAGTCCCAAGGAATATACAAAAAAAGTTAGACAGAATCACATATTTCTGTAAAGTCCTACTGACTGTGCCTGCCTCTCCTGCCTCCCCTTCTGCTTCCTCCTTCTCTTTTGCCTCTGCCACCCTGAGACAGTAGGACCATACTTCCACTTCTTCCTTATGGTGATCCATTTCCACTTATTGAACAGTGAATAATCATCACACCATATAGTTAATCAACCTGTCGTGTATGTGTGTCTTCATGTGACAATCTAATAACTAAGGCAAGAACCATATGAGACATTTCTGTGTCTTCTTCATTATCAACTAAGTATTCATGATATAGAGCATTGTGTGTAAGACTCGTATAGAAGTGGATAACCTATGTTCACACAGGCATAAGGGGAGTAATATTTAATATAAAATTAATATTGTCAGTTTTCTGTTTTATAACTTCTCTTTTAGAGAATTACATTATCTTTTTTTTATTTATTTATTTATTTTTTTATTTATTTATGATAGTCACAGAGAGAGAGAGAGAGGCAGAGACACAGGCAGAGGGAGAAGCAGGCTCCATGCACCGGGAGCCCGATGTGGGATTCGATCCCGGGTCTCCAGGATCGCGCCCTGGGCCAAAGGCAGGCGCCAAACCGCTGCGCCACCCAGGGATCCCGAGAATTACATTATCATACAGTACACCTCTCTCATGATTGGAGAAACAGGGTGTCAGCCTATCATCACACAAAAATGATTTCTTAAAAAGACCATAACAATGTTTCCAAAGTTGTATTGTAAACATGACTGTAATATTGTATGCTATGAAATTTTGTGATGACCCACTAGTCTATAAACTAAGCTACTGCAAAGCAAAGCAATGACATTGATTGTACAAGGCTCCCAGAAAACAATCATATTGCTACTTCATTATCACTTCATGAGTCATTATACTTGTAAATAAATGGGAATTTCTTTTTCATTTTTCGTTTTACTTTTTTATGTGTAGTGTTAGTAATATGTATAACATCAACAGTGTTGTATCATATTAGATAATATCTATGTAGGTTCTACAGATACTTCATTTTGTAAACAGATGACATAACTTTGCAGTATGGATAAATGCTATACTATAAGTGTATTTTCTCTTCCTTATTATTTTACCAATGACATTTTCTTTTCTCTAGCTTACTTTATTGTAATAATACAGTGTACAAGATATGTAACGTACAAAGTATGTTAACTCTGTTATCAGTTAGGCTTCTGGTCAACAGCAGGCTATTCATAGGTAAGTTTTGGGGGTGTAAAAACTTATACGAGGATTTTTTACTTCATTGAGGTTGGCACCACTAATAATATTCAAGGGTCAACTGTAATTATTTAAAAATAATAAGCTGCTTAAAAATACAACCAGAAAAAAATGTTCATTGACAATATCTGTGTACCTACCTATGATTAGATAACCTCTTATTGCTGAATACTAAGGGCAAGAATCCAATGTACTGATTATACCTCTGCTGAACTGCTTTACTACCTTATTTATGCCCCAGTTCTTATATGTCACTACAAGTGATTTCTATCAACTCACAATTCCTTACTGCATTTGATTTAATAATTCACATGTGTATATCATACTATTATATGTCAAACCCAATGTCATCTTTGAAACCTCAGTGTTTATTACAATGCCTGGCACATTATAGAAAGGCCAGTGAATGAATGAGCTATATCCAAATAAACAGTATGTTACTTTTAAGAAATGGAAGAACAAATGAATGAGTAATTGCAGATAATGGCTACAAGAGTTTTCAGGAAATATTTTTGTGGATAAAAAGGTCTGTATTTTCATGGCAGGAAAATCTTGTAAGGAATGTTCTCACTCTCGCTGTCCTGGTTTTCGCCTAAAAACATTTCAAGATGGCCAGCAGGGGGAGAATTACTCCTTACTTTAGAGTTAGAATCCAAACTACGTAGCAGGCATCTTCCGCTTTTTGAAAGTTTGTGCTAGGCCACTTTGCTTTTACACACACACACAAAAATCCTACATTATTAGTACCTAGTTTTGCTAACCAAAAGAAGAGGATTTGAAGAGGATTTTTGCCTTTACAAAAAAAAACCAAAAATTCAAAAGGCAAAAGTAGCATTCAGCACTTGCTTTGCAGTGAGCCTTTACCCAGGCAGTGTGCACCTCCTGCAGCAAGAAGGGCTCCACCAGGCTCCTTCCTGAGAGAACTACATGGCATCTCAGCATCAAGCCACCAGAGCTTTGAACTGTCTGTGAGCATCTGTGCTTTATCTTGATTTATTTGGTGACTTTGTTAGCAAGATATGCCCTAAGGTACCAAAAAAGCCTATGAGAAGATATTGTTTCATCTGGGAACACTCAAAACAATTTCCACATACACTAATGGTAATTGCTTCTTCGCTCTATACCATTTCTACTTAGCAAAAGGTTCATAGGAACGCTCTATTTTCAGATAGTGGGGGGAAATTGTATTTGTGGCTCTCGTAGTTTCCTATGTTCAATTTTATTTCAATGCCAGCATTTATGGAGCTAAACATTTCTAAAGTGAGGATTGTCTTTCGGTATTTTTACTGCTGTTATATTTATTATTGCTGTGAAGCATACCTGTAAACTTGCAGATTACCATCTACCATCAGGATAGATCTATTCTGTCACCCTGTCCTCTCCCTCCTCATTTTTTTTTGTAAATTATTGTAAAACTGACAAATAAAATCATGTAACACAAAATTTGCCATCTTAACCATTTTAAGTGTACAGTTTCATAGCAGTAAGTATGTTAATACTGTTGTACAAAAGATCTTCAGAAAATTTCCATCTTTCAAAATTGAAGCTCTGTATTATTACATAACTCATATATCCTTCCTCTCCAACCCCTGGTAACTAACTACCTGGTAACCTTTCGCTTCTATGACTGACTCCGTTAGATAGTTCATACATAAGTAGGACTGTACAACATTGGCTTTTTGTGTCTGGCTTATTTCACTTAATGTTCTCAAGGTTCATCTCTGTTATAGCATCTGATATATTTTTTCTTTCATTTTAAGGCTGAATAATATTTTATTGTTTGTAGATAACATATTTTATTTATCGATTCATCTGTCAATGTACATTTAAGTTGCTTCCACCACTTGGCTATTGTGAATAGTTCTGCTACAAACATGATATGCATCAATATGGCCTTTTTAAAATTTTTTTATTGGAGTTTAATTTGCCAACATATAGCATAACACCCAGTGCTCATCCTGCCAAGTGCCCCCCTCAGTGCCCATCACCCAGTCACCCCCACGCCCTGCCCACCTCCCCTTTCACTACCCCTTGTTCATTTCCCAGAGTTAGGTGTCTCTCATTCAACATGGCCTTTTATTTTTTTATAAATTTATTTTTTTATTGGTGTTCAATTTGCCAACATATAGAATAACACCCAGTGCTCATCCTGCCAAGTGCCCCCCTCAGTGCCCATCACCCAGTCACCCCCACCCCCGCTCACCTCCCCTTCCACCACCCCTAGTTTGTTTCTCAGAGTTAGGAGTCTCTCGTGTTCTGTCTCTGTTTCTGATATTTCCCACTCATTTTTCTCCTTTCTCCTTTATTCCCTTTCACTATTTTTTATATTCCCCAAATGAATGAGACCATATAATGTTTGTCCTTCTCTGATTGACTTATTTCACTCAGCATACTACCCTCTAGTTCCATCCATGTCGAAGCAAATGGTGGGTATTTGTCGTTTCTAATGGCTGAGTAATATTCCATTGTACACATAAACCACATATTCTTTATCCATTCATCTTTCGATGGACACTGAGGCTCCTTCCACAGTTTGGCTATTGTGGACATTGCTGCTATAAACATCTGGGTGCAGGTATCCTGGCGTTTCATTGCATCTGTATCTTTGGGGTAAATCCCCAGCAGTGCAATTGCTGGGTCATAGGGCAGATCTGTTTTTAACTCTTTGAGGAACCTCCACACAGTTTTCCAGAGTGGCTGTACCAGTTCACATTCCCACCAACAGTGCAAGAGGGTTCCCCTTTCTCCATATCCTCTCCAACATCTGGCCTTTTAAATATAAAATCAATACACATACAAATGACTTAGATCTCAATTTGTAACTCAAACTTGTTGCTTTCACAAACAACTGAAGATAGATTTTTGAAGAATGCCAACATTATATACCACATACTAACATAGGTAGTCCTTTCTCTGCCTCCCACAATCTCTGTAGCATTTTCCAACCTCTGCCTACTGCCTGGTCCCAAAGTCAATGCTACATGTTTCAAGTTGTACTCGGGGAGGTGGGGCAAGATGGTGGAGGAGTAGGGTCCTCAACTCACCTGGCCCCACCAACTTACTGAGATAACTTTCAAACCATCATGAAAACCTACGAATTCATTAGGTTTAATGAGAGAAAAGTTGGAACACTACAGAGAGAAGGGTTTTTGCTTGTAACAAGGTAGGAAGGCAGAAAAAAATAAAATAAAAAAGACTAAAGTGGGGGAGGGGCCCTGCGAGGAGCAGGGGTAGGCCTGCGGCAAAAGCCTCTGGGACAGGAAAGCCCAGGCCAGGAGAAGCAGGACCTTTAAAAAAAAATCCGCATCAGATTCTGCTTGGACTGAAAGGTCCTTAGCGGGGAAATCGAACAGAATGGCAGGAGGGGCAGGGAAGCCTCCAGTCTCCCAGAGTCACCAATAGAGGAAGTGTGCCCAGGGGAGAGCATACCACAAACTGTGGGCTGATATCAAAGAGCTGGAGTGCGCAGCCAGTGGGGAATCAGGGAGAAGCCAGTGGGTCAGGTGGGCGGTTCCAGACAGAGGGGTCTGTGCCCTGCTGACTTTGGGAGCCTCGCACCCCGGGAGTGTGATTCCAGTAACACAGGCCCTGGATCCCAAGGCGCCAAGCGAACACAGCCCAGAATCCTGCGTTTCCCCCAGAGAGGCAGAGGACAGGAGGACACAGGACAGCGAAGACTCTCCTGCCTCTGGGTGCCCCCGAGCTGTGCAGATCAGTGCCACCACCACCACCCCGGAAGCATCTAGGCTAGTGAGGACTGGGAGACTGCAGTAGTTACTGCAGGGAGCTGACTCCAGAGCTGGAGACCTGGCCGTCAACAGTGTTGTTCCTCCTGGTGTCACCTGTGCCTGGGAAGGGCGAGGCTGCTAGGAAACAGAGGCCTCATGGAGTCAACAGCTCCCACTGAGCCAGGCACCCAGTGGGGGATGGGGCAGCCCCCCCAGGTACACACACCTGAGAATCAGCACAGCAGGCCCCTCCCCCAGAAGACCAGCTGGAAGGACAGGGGAAGAGCAAGTTCTTGACCCAGCAGCACTGAAAAGCTCCAGGAGAAGTCCAGGGATTTACAGTATATAGAACCAGAGGGTATCCATCCTATTTTTTTTCTTCCTTTTCCCAGTAAAACTCGTTTTTATATCAGACTGTAAATTTCCATTTTTTTCTCTTTTCCCACCTTAACTACAATACTTTACCACCTCTTCATTTTTAAGATTCTTCCTTTTTGACTTTCACACTTCTACAATTACAGGTCCTAGATATATTTTCCACCTCTAGATTCCCTTCAACATTCTCAACTTAATTTTGGGAGATATACAAGATACGATTTTTTTGTTTTGTGTTTTTTGTTTTTTCTGCCTCATTTTGTTCTACAATGGTGGAAGTTAAAACCTTTTAAAACATGAGCAGCATGTACCCAGAACCAAGTGGTATACCATGCTGGTTCATTCGATGAGATTCCTCATTCCCATGCTGCCCCCCTCTTTATCTCAATTATGTTTTGGTGGTCAATGTTGGGGCCTCTACAAGTATTTCTGCTTTATATAAATTTGGGACTAAGCATCTTCTAACATACAGAACTTACTATACTCATAACCAAGAGCATCATTCTCTAGAACCCATCAGGTAGACTACATTCTCCCTACACTACAACTCCATCACCACCACCATATTCCTGCCCCCACTCCTTTTTCTTTCTTTTTTCTCCTTTTTTTTTCTCTTCTTCTTTGAGATTCTTGGCCTATTTTTTTTCTACTTTGTTTTAAAATTTGCTTTTCACTTTAGTGGTCCTTTTGTTTTATTTCGTTCTGATCTTTGTTTTCAGTTTCTGGTCTCTGACCAAGCAGAATCATCTAGGGTGAAATTTACTTAGGTCATGGTTGATATTCTTGACTCAGCCTGCTCATACAGCCACTCTGCACTGAGCAAAATGAGTAGAAGGAAGAACTCACCACAAAAGAAAGAATCAGAAACAGTACTCTCTCCCACAGAGTTACAGAATTTGGATTACAATTAGATGTCAGGAAGTCAATTCAGAAGCACAATTATAAAGCTACTGGTAGTTCCGAAAAAACGCATAAAGGAATCAAGAGACTTCATGACTGCAGAATTTAGATCTAATCAGGCCGAAATTAAAAATCAATTAGGGATCCCTGAGTGGCTTAGCAGTTTGGCACCTGCCTTTGGCCCAGGACATGATCCTGGAGTCACAGGATCAAGTCCCAAATAGGGCTCCCTGCATGGAGCCTACTTCTCTCTCTACCTGTGTCTTTGCCAATCTCTCTCTCTCTCTCTCTCTCTCTCTCTCTGTGTATCTCATGAATAAATAAAATCGTTAAAAATTTCTATTAAATGAGATACAATCCACACTGGAGTTCCTAATGATGAGGGTTAATGAGGTAGAAGAAAGAGTGAATGACATAAAAGACAAGTTGATGGCAAGCTGAGGAAAAAAGAGGAAAACAATTAAAAGACCATGAGGAAAGGTTAAGGGAAATAAATGATAGCCTCCGAAGGAAAAATCTAAATATAATTGGGGTTCCAGAGAGCACTGAGAAGACAGAGGGCCAGAAAGCATATTGGAAGAAATCATACTGAGAAAATCCCTAATTGGGGGAGGGAAACAGGCATTCCAATCCAGGAGATAGAGATACCGCCCCCCAAATCAATAAACACCGTTAACAGCTTGAAATTTAATAGTCAAACTTGCAAATTACAAAGAAAAAGAGAAAATCCTTAAAGCAACAAGATATAAGAGATCCCAAACTTATATGGGGAGAAATATTAGAGTAATAGCAGACCTCTCCACAGAGACCTGGCAGGCCAGAAAGGGCTGGCAGGACATATTCAGGGTGCTAAATGAGAAGAACATGCAGCCAAGAATACTATATCCAGTAAGGCTCTTGTTCAGAATAGAAGGAGAGATAAAGAGCTTCCAAGATACGCAGAAACTGAGAGAATATGTGACCACCAAACCAGCTCAGCAAGAAATATTAAGGGGGACCCTATAAAAGAAAAAGTCCAAAGAAATAATCCACAAAAACGAGGACTGAATAGATATTACGATGACACTAAATTCATATCTTTCAATAGTAACTCTGAACATGAATGGGCCAAATGATCCCATCAAAAGATGCAGGGGTTCAGACTGGATACAAAAGCAAGACCCAACTATTTTCTGTCTACAAGAGACTCATTTAGAACTAAGGACACCTCCAGCCTGAAAATGAAAGGTTGCAGAACCATTTACCACTTAAATGTCCCTCAAAAAAAGCTGGAGTAGAATCATATCAGATAAATTGAAGTTTATCCCAAAGAATGTAGTAAGAGATGAAGAGGGACACTATATCATACTTAAAGGGTCTATCCAACAAGAGGACCTAACAATCATGAATATTTATGACCCTAATGTGGGAGCTGCCAAGTATATCAATCAACTAATAACCAAAGTAAAGACACACTTAGTTAATAATGCACGAATAGTAGGCGACTTCAACATGGCACTTTCTACTAATGACAGGTCTTCTAAACACAACATCTTCAAAGAAACAGAACTTTATTTTTTTATAATAAATTTAATTTTATTGGTGTTCAACTTGCCAACATACAGAACAACACCCAGTGCTCATCCTGCCAAGTGCCCCCCTCAGTGCCCGTCACCCACTCACCCCCACCCCCCGCCCTCCTCCCCTTCCACCACCCCTAGTTCGTTTCCCAGAGTTGGAGTCTTTACGTTCTGTCTCCCTTTCTGATATTTCCCACACATTTCTTCTCCCTTCCCTTATATTCCCTTTCACTATTATTTATATTCCCCAAATGAATGAGAACATATAATGTTTGCTTTAAATGATACACTGGACCAGATGGCATTCACAGATGTATATAGAACTTTGCATCCAAACACAACTGAATACACATTCTTTCAAGTGCACATGGAACGTTCTCCAGAATAGTCCACATACTGGGTCACAAATCAGGTCTCAAGTGATACCAAAAGATTGATATTGTCCCCTGCAATTTTCAGACCACAATGCTTTGAAACTAGAACTCAATCACAAGAAGAAATTTGGAAGAAACTCAAATACATGGGGGTTAAAGAGCTTCCTGCTAAAAGATGTATGGGTCAACAAGGAATTTAGAAAAGAATTAAAAAGATTCATGGAAACTGGGATCCCTGGGTGGCGCAGCAGTTTGGCGTGGGCCTTTGGCCCGGGGGCGCGATCCTGGAGACCCGGGATCGAATCCCACATCGGGCTCCCGGTGCATGGAGTCTGCTTCTCCCTCTGCCTATGTCTCTGCCTCTCTCTCTCTCTCTCTGTGACTATCATAAATAAATAAAAATTTAAAAAAAATTTAAAAAAAAGATTCATGGAAACTAATGAAAATGAAAATACAAGCATTCAAAGTCTTTGGGATACAAAAGCAGTCCTAAGAGGGAAATGCATTGCAATACAACCATCTCTCAAAAATTGGAAAAAAACTCAAATACACAAGCTAACTTCGCACCTAAAAGAACTGGAGAAAGAACAGCAAATAAAACCTACACCAAGCAGAAGAGAGTTAATAAAGATTCTAGCAGAACTCAATGAAATAGAGACCAGAAGAATTGTGGAACAGATTAACAAAACCAGGAGTTGGTTCTTTGAAAGAATTCATAAGATAGATAAACCCCTAGCCAGCCTTATTAAAAAGAAAAGAGAAAAGACTCCAATTAATAAAATTATGAATGAAAGCGGAGAGTTCACAACCAATAACAAGGAAATACAAACAATTTTAAAAATTTATTATGAGCATGTATACATCAAAAAATTATACAATCTAGAAGAAATAGACGCATTTCTGGTAAACCACAAATTACCAAAACTGGAACAGGAAGAAATAGAAAACCTGAACAGGCCAATAACCAGGGAGGAATTTGAAGCAGTCATCACAAACTTCCCAAGACACAAAAGTCCAGGGCCAGATGGCTTCCCAGGACAATTCTATCAAACATTTAAGAATAAACATTTAAGAATAAACAACACCTATTTTACTAAAGCTGTTCTGAAAGATAGAAAGGGACAGAATACTTCCAAACTCATTTTATGAGAGCAGCATCACCTTGATTCCAAAACCAAAGACTCCACCAAAAAAGAGAATTACAGACCAATATCCCTGATGAACACAGATGCAAAAATTCTCAACAAGATCCTAGTCAATAGGATCCAACAGTACATTAAGAAGATTATTCACCATGACCAAGTGGGATTTATCCCCAGGATGCAAGGCTGGTTCAACAGTCATAAAACAATCAATGGAATAGATCATATCAACAAGAGAAAAAACAAGAACCATATGATTCTCTCAACTGATGCAGAGAAAGCATTTGACAAAATACAGCATCCATTCCTGATCAAAACTCTTCAGAGTGTAGGGATAGAGGGAACATTCCTCGGCATCTTAAAAGCCATCTATGAAAAGCCCACAGCAAATATCATTCTCAATGGGGAAACACTGAGAGTCTTTCCCCTAAGATCAGGAACACAACAGGGATATCTGCTCTCACCACTGCTATTCAACATAGTGCTGGAAGTCCTAGCCTCAGCAATCAGACAACAAAAAGAAATAAAAGACATTCAAATTGGCAAAGAAGAAGTCAAACTCTCCTTCTTCACATATGACCTGATACTGTACATAGAAAACCCAAAAGACTCCACCCCAAGATTGCTAGAACTCATACAGCGATTCAGCAATGTGGCAGGATACAAAATCAGTGCCCAGAAACCAGTGGCATTTCTATACACTAACAATGAGACTGATGAAAGAGAAATTAAGGAGTCAATCCCATTTACAATTGCACTCAAAAGCATAAGATACCTAGGAATAAACCTAACCAAAGAGATGAAGAATCTATACCCTAAAAACTACAGAACACTTCTGAAAGAAATTGAGGAAGACATAAAGAGATGGAAAAATATTCCATGCTCATGGATTGGATATTGTGAATGAATATTGTGAAAATGTAAATGTTACCCAAGGCATTTTACACATTTAATACAATCCCTATCAAAATACCATGGACTTTCTTCAGAGAGTTGGAACAAATCATCTTAAGATTTGTGCGGAATCAGAAAAGACCCCGAATAGCCAGGGGATTGTTGAAAAAGAAAACCAGAGCCGGGGGCATCACAAGGCCAGATGTACTAAGTTGTACTACAAAGCTGTGGTCATCAAGACAGTGTGGTGCTGGCACAAGAACAGACAGATCAATGGAACAGAAAAGAGAGACCCAGAAATGGGCCCTCAACTTTATGACCAACTAATATTTGACAAAGCAGGAAAGACCATCTACTGGAAAAAGGACAGTCTCTTCAGTAAATGCTGCTGGGAAAATTGGACAGCCACGTTCAGAAGAATGAAACTAGACCATTCTCTTACACCAAACACAATGATAAACTCAAAATGGAAGAAAGATCTGTGGAGGCTGAGAAAATTAAGGCCATTTCACCTCAAGTTTAGTGTTAGCACAAGTACAGCCATCTCAGGCCCCTGTGAATAAGAGCTGAATTTTACAGGAAAAACCGCAGAATGCCCTTGACAGAAAGTCATATCAGAATGAAAACAGAGCTCAGAACGCCCTTGACAGAAAGTCCCGTATTGAAATGAAAACAGAGCTTAAGAAACTCCTCTACTCCTTCTGAAAATCCCGTAGGCCAGCCCATAAAAACCCAACTGTAACCCCCCTCGGGGTCCAAGTCCCTGCTCCGTTGTGTCGGGAATACTTGGACCCAAGCTCGAGCTTGTTAATAAAGTGCCATGTACTTGCATCAGTGTCAGCTCCTTGGTGGTTTTCTCAGATTCGCAATTTTGGGCACAACATTTAAGGGCTCGTCCAGGATCCGAGAGGCCCCCAGGACCCCATCTGGAGGGTTTCACACCTGGTGAATGTACTCAACTTTTTCTACCTGTGTCTTTGTTATTTTCTGAGAGCTCTAAACTGTATTTTTACCTGTAGGAATTCCAATCTGTATTAGGTCAACATTGGCTTAGGTGGTCGCGCTGGCAGGTTGTCGACTTGGGGTCTTGGGAGACATCCCTTGCCCCCGCCAGGAGGACGAAGTCCTCATTTGAGGGGGTCTTAGGAGATGTTCCTTGCCCGCTCCAGGAGGATGAAGTCGTCATCTGTGAGGAGGACAGGCTGTCATTAGGGACTACCTGCCCTTCGGTTTACTTTGTTTTGTCTCGGCAGCCGCACTGGAACATTTGTCTGTTTTACTGTGTCTTTGTTAATTGTCATAACTGTCTGTGCCTTGGTGTGGATGGGGGACATAATGGGGCAGACACAAACCACCCCCCTGTCTCTTATGCTCTCCCACTTTTCAGACGTTAGGGAAAGAGTTCATAATCTGAGCACAGACATATGGAGAGAAAAATTTCGAGAACTTACTGCATGTCAGAATAGCCAAGCCTTGATGCAGGATGGCCCTGAGAAGGAACTTTCCACCTACCTATTATCTTACAGGTTAAGGCCGTGGTCTTCAGGAATAAATCTGACGGCCACCCTGACCAGGTGCCCTGGCCTGGCAGGACATGATGAAGAATCCCCTTCCTAACTATTTTTACCCCCAAGCAGGACCTACCAAGACTCTAGCCCTGCGAAAGGCCGAGAAGGAGACTGACCCTAAGCCCCTTTATCTGGTCTTGCAGGATTCCTCCCTGGAGGACCTGATTCTCCCACCGCCCTACCCGACGCCCCCTCGCCCTCCCCCCCATCAGAGGCACCGGGGGCTGCAGAAGGGGCACCACCCCTCCCTGATGAGGGAGTTCCTGTGCACAGGCTGGCAGCAGGGACACGTGGACAGACCCACCAGGCAGCCCCACCCCCTAATGCGGGGCCAGCCAACTCCACCGACCCTCCCCTCCACACCATGGGACCCCCAACGAGACCAGTGGACAGCCAATGTTATATTGGCTGTTCTCCGCCAGTGATTTATATAATTGGGAAACCCAGAATGCAAAGTTCTCTGATAACCCGAAAGATCTAATTGGGCTTTTAGATACTGTTCTCTTTACCCACCAACCTACAGCTCTTGCAGGTTCTCTTCACCACCGAAGAGAGAGAACGAATTCAGGTGGAAGCCCGGAAGTCTGTCCTGGGAGAGGACAGACAGCTGACTCAAAACCCAGACCTCATAAACACTGCCTTCCCCTTATCCCACCCCACCTGGGACCACAACTCAGCTGAAGGTAAGGAGAGACTCCGGGTCCACCACCAGACTCTAGGGGCAGGTCTCAAGGCTGCCGCACAAGCCGACCAATCTGGCCAAGGTATATGATGTGAGACAAGGTAAGGATGAGAGTCCAGCAGCCTTCTTAGAATCATAGAGGCTTTTAGGTAGTACACCCCTATGAACACAGAAGCCCCAGAAACAAAGGCCGCAATTAGCGTGGCTTTTGTTAACCAGGCCACTCCAGACATCAAAAGAAAACAAATGGGATTAAATTCTTTGGACATCTAGGTCTTTTCCAAACAGGAAAAAATGCTGAAACGTGCATTTGAATCTGTTGGTGAACATGCTTTGTACTTAACTGTTTCATAAATTTGCCGTCTAAAGAATTCTGGTGTGATAGTTCAAAATCGGTTACTCCTTAGTTTTCACTGGAGACTAAGGTTTCTAAGAATGAAAAACTGCTAAAATAAGACTGATGACTGATAAAGGAAGCAACTCTGTATGTAGGAAAGATGTGTAAGAAAGATATAAGGAATGGGAATATATTTTTGTTCAAGGTAAAAGAAAGCAATTTTGTCCTAAGTTAGACTGAAAAAAAAAAAAAAGACTGGAAAAAATGGCTTGGGACAAATTCTGAATGCAAAGGAAGGTGTAGAAGGTTTGTGAAGGGAAATCCTTGGAAAGGAATTTTATATATGGTCAAGACAGACTATCAGATATGCGGGGGCAGCTGTAACCACGGAAACGGAGACCATCTGGGCAGAGCCGTTGGCAGCCAGAACATCGGCTCAACAGGCAGAACTGATTGCACTGGCCAAGGCGCTGACCATGGGAGAAGGTAAACGAATAAACATCTACACCGACAGCAGGTACGCCTTTGCCACTGCTCATATCCACAGAGCACTTTACAGAGAGAGAGAGAGCTTCTGACAGCAGAAGGAAAGACTGTTAAAAACAAAACAGAGATCCTTGAACTCCTGAGGGCCCTCTGGCTGCCTAAGGTACCAGCTATCATCCATTGTCCGGGCCACTGGATCAAACACTTGCCTATGACCCAGTGATTGTGTGACTGGTGGAGGGCCGCAGACTCCAGCATCATCTTGCCAGAGGAACTGGGACGGCGAGTCCTATCCAAAATGCATCGGAGTACTTGTATGGGAACAAGATGAATGGAAGACCTCATACGACATGCAAAGATCACTATTAAAGACTCTTGAGCAAAGATCAAGTAGATCGTGGCAAGCTGCCATACATGTCAATTAACTAATGCCACTGCCCATGGATCTAACCCGGGTACCCAGCTCTGGGGGGACCGCCTAGGAGCCTGCTGGAAAGTGGACTTCACTGAGGTAAAACCTGGGAAATACGGATACAGGTATTTACTAGTGTTTGTAGATACTTTTTCAGGATGGACAGAGGCATTTCCCACCAAACATGAAACAGCACAGACCGTGACCAAGAAACTGCTGGATGATATCTTACCGAGGTATGGTTTTCCTGTTAAGATTGGATCAGACAATGGCCCAGGATTCTTCTCTATGGTAACATGGGGAGTGGCACTAGTACTTGGGGAAGATTGGAAATTACATTGTGCATATAGGCCCCAATGCTCAGGACAGGTAGGATGAACAGAACATTAAAGGAGACCTTAACTAAATTAGCCCTGGAGACTGGCAGGGACTGGGTGACTCTCCTCCCCTTCGCCCTATATAGGGTACAAAACTCCCCACATAAGATGGGACTTACCCCCTACGAGATCATGTTTGGTATTCCTCCACCTATTATACCCAATTTAAAACCTGAGGTGCTCACTGAATTTGATGATCACCAGCTCCTTTTCTCCCTCCAAATGTTACAACAAACTCATGAACAGGTATGGCCTAAGCTGAGGGCCCTTTACAAGACCAGGCCACCCCCAGACCCCCATCAATGTCGGCTGGGTGACTGGGTGTACGTCCAGAGATACCAATACCAGACACTTCAACCATGCTGGAAGGGACCCTACCTCATGAGCCTGACCACTCCTACCACTCTCAAAGTTGATGGGATTACTCCCTGGGTCCAGTAAACCCACATCCGGCCAGCTGACCCACACGCCGTTCTCAAGGACTTTGTTCCAGAATAGAAAATTCAACCAGACAAGGACAATCCCCTAAAGCTAAGACTGTGCCGTTCTCACTTACACTACTAATGTTGCTTATGCTATGTCCTCTTCATGCCAGAACCAATCCCCATCAGCCATTTAATCTAACCTGGCAGGTAATAGATGTCTCAAGGGGAGAAGTAATCTCACCCAGTCACCTCACTTCCTCCCCTAGCCTACTATGGGGTTTCATCCTGTCGCCCCCTGCTTCGCTTCACACACACACACACACACACACACACACACACACACACACACAAGGACAGGTGGGTACAAGTTCCACTGGAGGAAAAATGGCAAGGACTGACATTTTCCCCTTGTAAAAGGCCTTCATACCAGATAATGAGCTCAAAAGACTGCTTTCACTGTGATTGTGCACAGGAGGAACCTGAGCCTTGGGTCTTGCATGTCCCTGGCTCACTCACTGCTGAGGAAGAGGAAGGAGAGCAAGGCTTAAGCTAATGTGTAACTGGTCAGTTGGCAAGTGGCAGAAAGAGCCTGCAAGGGAAAATGTGGGGAGGATGTGCAGGCTATGCAGCAAGGCCCAGCATCCCAGGTGGGCAGCAACAGGTGAGGTGAGAAAGGCAAGAAAGACTATGTTTGGGATGCAATGCAATGAAGGGTATCAAAGGAAATAGTTGTGCTCTGCACTAGAAAATTGGGTTATGTAAATGATGGTATGAATGCTGAGCCAGAGGCGAGATCAGGGAGTTGGTATAAGGTCTGTTTATTAAATGGGTGAGTCTGGTGCCGTTTCTTTTAGCGAAGTCGGAATCGAAATTGAAGAGATCAGACCATGAAAATCACTGCACTCGTTTACCATCAGGATTAAAAATATGCACCCAATTCAGCCTTGCTTTTAAAGTCTTTTAAAGTTTAAAAAGATGGGAGCATCTTAACTATAGAGAGGCTTTTGCAAGCAAGGGGGGCTTAAACCCACAGTATCATGTTTTGCATTAAGAAAATAGACTTTCCCTTGGGTGACTACATTTTAAACATGCAAATCTATATGCTGCCTTTTCTTTACTGACCACTCAGGAATAGTCTAGGAATCTATGGCAAAAGTCAGAGAAAGTTGGCTAGACATAAACAGGAATGAGAACAGCAACAAGGTTGGTTCGAATCCTGGTTCAATCATTCCCACTGGCTCACTCTGAGACCAACCTGGACCCATGATTGGGTCCTTCCTTAGGTTCCTCTTAGAGGGGGAAATGTGGAGGCCAAGAAAATTAAGGCCATTCCACCTCAAATTTAGCATTAGCACAAGTACAGCCATCTCAGGCCCCTGTGAATAAGAGCTGAACTTTACAGGAAAAACCACAGAATGCCCTTGACAGAAAGTCCCATATCAGAATGAAAACAGAGCTCAGAACGCTCTTGACAGAGACAGAAATTCCTGTATTGAAATGAAAACAGAGCTTAAGAAATTCCTCCACCCCTCCTGAAAATCCCCTAGACCAGCCCATAAAAACCCAACTGTAACCCCCCTCGGGGTCCAAGTCCCTGCTCCGTTGTGTCGGGAATACTTGGACCCAAGCTCGAGCTTGTTAATAAACCCTCATGTACTTGCATCAGTGTCAGCTCCTTGGTAGTTTTCTTGGATTCACAATCTTGGGCACAACAGATCTAAATGTAAGACAAGAATCCATCAAAATCCTAGAGGAGAACACAGGCAACACCTTTCTTGAACTTGGCCACAGTAACTTCTTGCAAGGTACATCTATGAAGGCAAGGAAACAGAGGGAAAAGTGAACTATTGGGACTTCATCAAGATAAAAAGCTTCTGCACAGCAAAAGCTAAAAGTCGACAAAACTAAAAGACATCCTACATAATGGGAGAAGATAGTTGCAAATGACATATCAGATAAAGGACTAGTATCCAAGATCTATAAAGAACTTATTAAACTCAACAGCAAAGAAACAAACAATCCAATCATGAAATGGGCAAAAGACATGAACAGAAATTTCACAGAGGAAGACTTAGACATGGCCAACAAGCACATGAGAAAATGCATCACTTGCCATCAGGGAAATACAAATCAATACCACAATGAGATACCACCTCACAGCAGTGAGAATGGTGAAAATTAACAAGACAGGAAACAACAAATGTTGGAGAGGATGTGGAGAAAGGGGAAACTTCTTGCACTGTGGTGGTAATGTGAACTGGTACAGCCACTCTGGAAAACTGTGTGGAGGTTCCTCAAGGAGTTAAAAATAGAGTAACCCTATGACTCAGCAATTGCACTGCTGGTGGTTTACCCCAAAGATTCAGGTGCAGTGAAAGACCGAGACATCTGCACTGCAATGTTTATAGCAACAATGTCCACAATACCCAAACTGTGGAAGGATCCTTTGTGTCCATTGAAAGATGAATGAATAAAGATGTGATATATACATATATATACACAATGGCATATTACTCAGCCATTAGGAACAACGAATACCCACCATTTGTCTCAACGTGGATGGAACTGGAGGGTAGTATGCTGAGTGAAGTTAATCGGAGAAGGGGAAACATTATATGGTTTCCTTCATATGAGAAATATAAAAAATAGTGAAAGGGATTAAAGGGGAAAGGAGAAAAAATGAGTGGGAAATATCAGAGAGGGAGACAGAACTTGAGAGATTCCTAACTCTGGGAAATTAACAAGGGGTAGTGGAAGGGGAGGTGGGCGGGGGGACGGGGGGACTGAGTGATGGGCACTGAGGGGGGCACTTGATGGGATGAGCACTGGGTGTTATACTCTATGGTGGCAAATCAAACCCCATTAAAAATATATACAAAAAAAGTTGCAACTCAGTACTACCCACTCTCAGGCATCAAATGTATATGATTGCATACAAGCACTCTAATACATAGTAGCTTAAAAAAATGATTTAATAATTCTCATGATTCTATAGTTGTGCTCAGCAGAGTGGTTCTTCTGTTGGTCTCTCTGGGGCCATTCATACCACTGCCGCCATCGGGCAGCTCCATTCACAGTGGAGGGCATAAGATGGCCTTACCCTCTCCTCTGTTGGGGCCTTGTACTGGTTGTGACCTCAGCCTTTCTTCCACACAGTTTCTTGTTATCCATTGCGTTAGCCCTGGCTTCCTACCTGGTGGTAGGAGTATTTTCAGAGCCTAAAGCATAAGGTACAAAGACCTTTAAGGATCACATCATAAGTGAAAAAAATGTCACTTTATGTCAAAGCAAGTCACAAGGCTAGCCCACAATTCAAGGCTGGAGCAACAAAGTCACACTGAAAAGAAGCATGCAGGACAGAAAGAGAGAACAATCTATCTCAATGGTGGAATGGGGGAATATAATGAGAATTATTCTGGGAGAAAACTCAGGGACATAAGGAAAGAGAAAAGGGAGTTGAAAGAGATATGCAATCTCCTGGGTATCCATCAAATTGAGAAAATGAGCCACAGTCCAAGAGTATCGAACACAAGAATTGTTTACTCTCCAGACAACGTGAACATTTGTATGAGACACAAGCTCAGAAGAGGGAAGACCAAATATATAGAAAGTCCAAGACAAACTCAAACTCTCTTTTCTCCCACCACTACTTTACCCCTGGGCTTCAAAAAAGTGGATGGGAGGCAAAATATTTCTCCCTGAAACTATAGTTTAAAGGAATAAACACATGACTCTCAGATACGATTGGAAGATGGTCACCCACTCCATCTCTGAGTATAATAGCGTGACAAACAGGAGGAAGATGAAAAGGAATGGCATTAAACCCAGCAAATATATTATGGGCTAAGACAAGAGGAAAGAAAGGAGGGAGAGACAGAGGCAGGGAGGCAGAGGGGAGGTGAGGAAGGAAAGCTTACGCCATCTATTCCACCTAGAGGAGAACATAGGTCAAACAATAAGAAGATAGACACATGAATTCAATAAATAAAAATAAGCTCAAAGAAGATATGATAAATAATAAAAGATTTTAAAAGAGCAGATGGCAGGCCCAGAGAAATAATACTACAGAAATAATAAATCACAAATAGCAAAGAAGAGAGTAAACATACTGAAAAATAGATTCAGGGGCATAAAGGGATTCTTGAGATAATTACAGTGATTGGAAATATATCTAAGAAAGATTAATGCAATAATGGAGAAACTAATGAAGAAGCCAGCATGTGAGTAGAGATCTGCATGGGATGATGATTATTTCTCACCTATACTTTGCAGAATATTGTTACATTTCCAAAATAAAAATGAAATCTGTCAATTAGGAAATCATTGTTCTTTTTTAAAAAGAGCGGTTATGGGAGGTGGGGAGGGCTGGGGAGGTGATCAGAAACCAAATTATTAGAGTTTCAAACAAGGGGAGAAGTTAGTGAGGCAATAAGGTCAGGGGCTATAAGCCAGGCACCTACTGGCCCTGTTTCACTGTTTGAGCTCCAGGGACAGATGCAACAAGGGGGATGCATAGGGAAAAGGAGGGACCAGTACATACAGGTATCTCTCTAGATGGCAGCAGCACAGAGGTGGGAATCACAGATGGTGGCTGAGGAAGAAGGGTTAATAACGAAGAAACAAAGCCCTGGGAGAAGTGAGAACTCAGGTCTCAACAAACAAACAAATCCCATTTTCTCCATGAGAGACTAGAAGTTAAGGTGGCAGGTGCCAACACAGAAGCTTGGAAGGGAAAGAAAGAGGACCCAAGACAAATGTTTTGTGTCATATGGTGAAATTCAAGTCCAAGTGAGCTTTTTTGGAAGTGTGTGAACATCAGCATGGTGAGTAGCAGAGCAATGAGGGAATATCGCTCATACACTACTAATATGCACCCAAGCAATATCCTAGGTACTGGGTACTGTCTGCTGTTTGGATGCTTATCACCACATATATAGACATGGGTGCAGTCACTTCAAATATTTTCTAAGATTCAAGAGTACTTTTTGTCTAAATGAATTTTACTGGTGTTTTTTTCCCAGATTATAGAAAAAAGGAATTATAGAAGAACAAGACAGTGAGGATCACCCCAAACCCCCAGCACTCAGTTAAAATCATTGTAAATATTTTACTGTGTACTAGAAAAACATATAGAAGAAGAAGGGGAGGAAGAAGAGGAAAGGGGATTTTATTTTTCCTTTCACCAAAATGGATACATTATCATATGATATTTTAGAAGTTCATTTTTGATTCCTGTATTGTGAAGTTTTCCACTTTAGTAAATTCAGATAAAGATCACATTTGAGAGAATATTCTATTGTATGAATATACTATAACTATTTCTCTAATAAGAGTCAACAATTTCAATTGAGCATCATTTTATGTCTTCGTACAATTGTACAATGGCTTCAGAATAATTTGAGGAACTGAAATGTGAGTCATAGTTCATGAACAGTTTTTAGACTTTTGGAATGCAAATTATCAAATTTTACGTCGGGCTCCCGGTGCATGGAGCCTGCCTCTCCCTCTGCCTGTGTCTCTCCCTCTCTCTCTTTCTCTCTCTCTGTGTGACTATCATAAATAAATAAAAATAAAAAAAAAAAACAAATTGTGTTCACATGGGCCATAACAATTTGTGCCGCCACCCTCAAGGTGTGACTCCTGCCGATTAACTTCCCAACTCTGGAGATCTGCATCTTTTAAAGCTTTTCCCACATGGTAAGCACACAAAGATGTCACTTGTATATCTTTGTTGTTGTTGTTGTTGTTGTTTTTTCACTTGTATATCTTTATGAACTAAAACACTTTTTATGGTTTTGCTTTCTTTTACAGCTCTTTTCTTTATGAATGTTTTAATCTAGACTTTTTCAATTTGAGAGTTAACATTTTTTTAAATTTTGCTTTTAAGTGCTCTTTTTAAAATAGCGATATTTCAAGTTCTTAATACACTATTAATTTAATTCAGAACTGATTTGGAATTCAGCTGCTGATGGAGTAGACCTTGATGAATTTGAACACTTTTAATGTTCTCTTCAAGAAGGTGGTGTAACATGCTGTTTAAATATATGAGCTTTACCAAGACGTGGGCTCAAATCCCTGCCAGTGATAACACACTAGCCAGGGTTAGGATTACTATTTTCACATTACAGAGTTGTTGAGAAAATACATGTAAAATGTCATTTGGTACAATGTCTGGAACACAATAAGCACCCAGTAAAGTTAGCCATTATTATAATTATCATCATATTTGATCTAGTTTCAGAGACATCTTTGTTATCATAATGATGAATACTAGGTACACAAATAATCAAATTGTCTACTATCAACTTTCCATGATGGAAAGGGATGATTTCATATCACTAACATCTCTTAGTTCGTCACTATCTTAGCCAATGCTAGATTCAATTACCCTAAACTTCACAGATAGTGAGAAGATGTAGGAGAATCTCTCTTGTCTTCAGTAAAATGAAGTTGCCTGAAATGTTTGTTTTAAGGTGCTCCAGCATGGTTCCTACCAACTTATTTCTTCCAAGCTGATATGTTTTTCTTCATAGAAAAAGGTGTTACCTGAGGTTGATAGAGGAGATGCTCCCATGCTTTTCCACCTTTGCCACTGAATGTTTACGACAGCACTTTGTTGCTGGAAAAACACTACATGCTTTGTAGAGAGGTTTTCATTTGAGATGTCAAAACTCTGAACAAAGTTCATTCTTTTCCTCTTCAGTTCACCAGGCAACATACCTTCCACAGGATGTAGTCAATGAAACTATGAGTGGCCCTTGAAAGGCATTCTTGATCTTATATTTATTGTATTTTTATTTTTATTTTGTATTGTATTTATTTTTAAATTATGCCTTGTACACTAGGAAGACATATACAGATGCACTCCTTTTAAAAAAAATACCCATCTGGCACATAAAAACCACAGATGCAAAGAATAATTAATGTCACTGTGATGTCCCATAGCTGCATTCTATAACCTGTGATTCCCGAGCTACCTTAAATGAATGCTTGGGTAGGATTAGCTTATTGGGTTTTATTCATCTGGACTTTTTTTTTTTTTTCATTATTAATAACCAACGACTATGTGCCAGGCACTGTACTAGAAACAGTGGCTATAAAGATTATTTCTGTTCTCAATGACAGTTTTGGAGACAAAATGGAGAAATACATGAAAAGGAATTTGTCAATTTAAAAAATATATGCTTAATGTCAAATGAGAGTTACAACCACTGTGGGGGAAAGTTCCACAGGATTCAGTTGTATTTCTTATGAAACAGCACACTCTTGACATAAATCTCATCAAAGTTATAGTTTTAGAGAAGAAATTCAAAGGGTATATTCTTAGCAAATTTAACAGAAGACCACAGGCTGGAAATACTTAGATAATGCAGCTTCTTGGGACTTCTCAATCTCAAGAGGTTGGTGGAATGTGTTCTCTTTAGGATAAGACCCTGCCAGGTCCCTGAAAGCCCTAGGTGGAAGCTAATACTTCTCTTATACCTAT
Organism: Canis lupus familiaris; assembly: GCF_011100685.1. Classification (NCBI taxonomy): domain Eukaryota; kingdom Metazoa; phylum Chordata; class Mammalia; order Carnivora; family Canidae; genus Canis; species Canis lupus. The sequence continues at coordinate 207,479 of NC_049222.1, forward strand.
AACCACATCACCCTGAAATTATTTCCTTTTATGGTTGCAGACTACCTTTAACAAGCCACACACTTGGATCTAGTATCAGGGCCTGAGTACAGTTTCCTAGTAAGTCACAGCGCCACTTAGTAACATTAGGTACAGATTATAGGACAATAAAATGCATTACACATGTGCAGTTGGTTACAATGACTAGCCTGAGGGCCTGTGGCCTGTCTTCTCTGAAGCCTGGGAGGGTCTGATCACATGACCATGCTTTAAGGATAAAGAGAACTGATGTCAAAAGCAAATGGGCCTTGAGCTATATCTTGAAATCAAGGTGAAATGTTGGTAAGTAAGTATCACAAGGGCAGGCATCCCATCTGTTCTGTTCCCCAATTTATTCCTAATGCCTATTTCCTTGACACAGAGTAAACACAGCTTTGAAATCTGTTGTCAGTCTTGATTTAATTGAATTTAATCTAGTTGAAGGCAGCAAAGTGTCCTATTGAGTTAAACAGTGATGAGATCTTGAAAACACACAAGAACATAAAAGACCTCATGGGTTAACCACTGTTTCTGTTTGGACCTTCATAAAAGTGAGTAACTCTTCAAAACAGTGAAATTGTGTCAAGATCTAGAATAGTTTATGAATGCAAAATTGTAGATTTTGATCTCAGATTTTTTAAATTGTAAAAATTTGAGCAATGAGATCCATTCATTGAACTGAGAAAATACTAGTCTCATTTATTTAAAATAATCTCCAGTCTCTATTAATTTATAAACCTTCAGTTCTGACAGGTTTATATTACACTTATTACAATGTCATCTAATTGTAGGCATAAAAAATTTTGATAGTGAGAAATACCTGGATGTCCTGGGGCAAAATTATTAAGAGATATAAAAACTCATTTCCTGGATATTTATTAAATTGTTTTGTGTCTCTATCTGTGAAAGCTGAAATCTATCCTAATTCTGAGTTCTGAATTTGTTTCAATGAAATTCTATGAGAGTTTTAAATGAATGGGTTATTTTTAATAAAATCCTGCCCCCTGAGTTGAAGTTTTATGGGCAAGTACGAAATCAAATTTAAAACGATGACTTTGGGGTAGAATGAAAGGCACATTTTTTTTCTGTTGCTTCCTTTCACATCTCAGGAAGAGATTCTTTCATTTCTAGCAGACCAAGACTAATTTTATGCACCTATAGTTTCTGCCATAGCTATAAATTCTAGTAAATATTTTTCCCTCAATTGCTGGTTATACACAATGGAAAGGAGAAGTACAAAAATTTCATACTAAAAAATTCTATGGAAGTTACAAATTGGATACTTTCCCTCTGGCTTCAGACCATTCTAAATATTGGAAGGATGTTTATACATGCCAGTCTTTTGTTTTTACCTACAAGTATGATTCCAAATAATTAAAAACCAAAAACAAGAATAATAAGTCACAGATCAGAAATTCATGTTTACTCTGTGAACCTGAAATGAACTTTGGATCTTTTCTCCCCTACCATCAATACAACTGTGGCTGTCTACAATCCTTGCATGCAGTACCATCCCTGAAAAAAAATCACCATCCCATTCCCTGTCCCCGCCCTCCACACACATGCACACACAGGAAAGCAGCCACGCTTCTGCATATATCACTTTTATTGGTAAATCCGCATTTCTTAGCTTAGAGACATATTCTGTAGATTATTCCCCTCCCCCTTACAATATCTAGACTGCCAAAAATCAAGGAAAATGTCACTGGACTGCAGTCATGTTAAAATTTTACCAAATGCTTATTACGAAAGCACCAACACACCAGATTCCTGTGATAGGCTTTGGCATGAAGTGTAATCACATTTAGTTTCAAAAGTTCAAATGCCTGTTCCTGTTATACATAAGCAGGTACCCACAAGGCAAGGTAGGACAGTTACTGTAGCTAATGAAAGAAAAAAGTCAGGGTGAGGAGAAGTAACCGCCTTTCCTGGAGGAGTGGGTGGTCTCCGCTACAATCTCATCTGCCTCCTCTCCTGAAACAGGACTGGGCCAACTGGCCTAATGGTCCTCTACACATTGATCTACCGTGCTGGAACATTGGCCTTCAGCCCCCTAAGGTTTGCCCTCTTTTCTCTGAAACTTCTAGGTATTTTTAAGTTCCAGCTGGTTCTCTGCTCTGCCATAAACGAGCTGACTGAGCTATGAAATCTTATACGGAAGTTACTTACATCATTTAAGAAGTACTAATCAGAGGCATTGCAATAAAATGAGGGAAAAGTAAAGGTTTTGCTTTGTATATGAAAAGCAAAGACCAGCCTTTACTGTAGAGAGTAGGATAAAGACATTTTCATACATAGTCTTGTGACTTTACCATTCAAATTGAGAGAGTGAAGGCCAGTCACTTGTCTTAAATTGATAATATGTCAAAGGAGAGATCTCTTTCGAGACAAAATAAGAAAAAGAACACTGTAAGAGGAACTGAAAAAACAAGCTCAGTAGGAATAGATGTGGGTGCCCTTTAAAGAGCCAGCATAGCATTTATAGTCTGACTTTTAAGAATAGATTATTATAACAAAGCAGAAAAAATAAAGCGGTTGTACATCATAAGTTGGTCATAGCAACACTCGTAGGAAATATCAGAAGTAAAAGAGTAAATGGGAAGAGGCCAAGGATGTATTCGTCCAACGGATATTAAAATGTCCTTTCCTGGAATGCCTGGGTGGCTCAGCAGTTTAGCACCTGCTTTTGGCTCAGGGCATGATCCTGGAGTCCCGGGATCAAGTCCCAGATTGGGCTCCTTGCATGGAGCCTACTTCTCGCTCTGCCTGTGTCTCTGCCTCTTTCTCTCTCTGTGTCTCTCATGAATAAATGGATGAAATCTTTAAAAAAATTAAAAATAAATAAATTTGAAAAATGTCCTTTCCTTACCTGTTCACCTGAAGAGTTCCACTTCACACCAAGTTCCAGTCCAAATGTCACCATCCATGGGAAGTCACTGATAAGACTACCACGTACCACCCAGTGTCTCTTCTCTCCTCCCTGGCACCCTGCCTGGCTCCATTAAAACAATTACCACCCTTTTGGGATCATCTACACTTCTGCTATGTCCTCTCCCTCCCTAAAACTGTAAGGATTATAACTTGTCCTTCTTTGTATCCCTGGTGACTGGCAAAAGGGAGAGACATCTATCCATTTAATTAAGATCTGCTAAGATACTTTATATAGAGGCAATCATGTGTCTGCATGTCTTTTGAAGAATATATAAAAATCAATGAGACACTTCTATAAAGAAGTAGATATTCTTCTGCTAAGTGCAGATAAAAAGCTTAGATATTACATATAAAACAAAAATAGGAAGATTCTGACAGGTGGAGAGAAGGAGGCAAACAGGCTAGGGACCTTGGGACCCAAAAGACAAAGCTGTGATGAATTGCCCTGAGTTTGCTTTTTAGTTCCTATGTCCCAGACTTGGAGTGAAAGAAGTCACAACCTGTACATGCCAACAGAGTGCGCAGAAAAATGTCGGAAGAAAGGCCTACTCTCTAGCCAAAGGACTGGAAGAGTAGCCTACCAAGAGAGAAAAGAGTAATGGCTCCACTCCAGGAAACACCACTGAAAAGACCATGGCCCTACCCATGCCAGCAAAGGCCAAGTGGGGAGCCTAGACTTCCAGCCTCAACAGGTTGTAATGAAGTATCCTAACTCCCCTGAAATTGCGGTGTCTGAGAAGGTTGAGTAGGCAACTGGTCATTTCATCCCCTCTTGGGTCATAATAATGCTTTCCCAGCATTCCTGCCCAGTGTCAGTGGATACCACATGGGAGCAAGGACACGGCTCACTGCACACCCTAGCCAGGAATGCACTCAATGGAGGCCCAGTGGAGAGCTGACCTCCCACCCTACACAGCAGCGACAAGGGTCTCATCTCGCCCCGACCATCACTGGAGGCTGAGTGGGAAACCTGGACTCATAGCCACGCGTGGAAATAACTAGACAGTGCTTCTAATTCGCCCACTGAGCTGATGTCAGAGAAAGTCTGCTAAAACAGATGGTTTAAAAAAGATCTATACTCACATAATACCTAAATTATTCAGTTTTCCACTGAAAATCATTCATCATGCCCAGGACCAGGAAAATCTCTTTCAATTTGAAAAGAGACAACATATGCCAACCTTTAGATGACACAGATGCTGGCATTATTTGAAAAGAATTTTGCAGCAGCCATCACCAAGATGCTTCAGTGGGAAGTATGAAGTGCAATGGAAAAAAATGAGAAAATAGAAAATCTCAGCAAAAAAAAAAAGAAAATTAAAATTCTCAGCAAAGAAAGAAATGACATGAAGAAGAACTAAGTGGAAATTTTAGAAAACAAAACAAAACACAATTATTGAAATATAAAAATCAGTGGGTGGGTGGGCTCAACAACAAAATGGATGAGAGAGAAAAAAAAAATCAGTGAACTTAAAGACAGAACAATAGAAATTGACCCAAATTGAATAACAGAAGACAGATTGGAAAAAAGTAATCTACAAACTCTCAGGACCCTATGGGACTAAGACAAAAAACAACCCAACTATATAAGTCATTAAATAATTTCTAGATACAAATTATATTATCTAAAGGATTCTGTGCCCTGTAGTCTGTTGAAGAATGATTATTATATGAAGAGCAAATACAGATTTCTGGTGGACTAATATATCACTGAAATCAAACCCAGGTTGCCTAAGAGTGAAGGCCAACTCTGAACGTTCACAGGTTGGGACTAAAAGATACAGGCTATGTGGTGGAGAGGTCAGGTTCCTTTATGACTGATGACCAAAAAGACGTAAAGCAATGGTTACACATTCTCTCCATATCTGGGGAACTTCAAAATGAACAGCTCAGCACAGTTCTGCTGTTGGCGGGGTCATTTTTGTGCAGAGGAAAACAACCTACTGTCTTGAAAAATGCCACGACGCATGTGCTGACAAGTTCTCTGAAGTTCCACCAAGTCATTTTTAATAGTCTAAAAGAACCACTTTTAGAGCTATTTTCCACCTATGTTAATTACCAGTGAACAGGATGGGAATCTCTTTTTGTATAAATGTAGAAGAAAATTTTATAGCAGGTAGATCTACTAGATTACTCAATTCACACATCTTTCCTCGAAGTTTAACTTGTTAAAGACTTTAAATCTGAAGAAGCCAGTCACAACTAAAAAAAAAAAAAAAAAAAAATACCCACAGGATGACATATTTTGGCTTTTGAAGGGGTATAGGGCAAAGACAGAAAGAGGGCCTTAGAAATATTTTTGCTTCTACTAATTTTTTCAGTTAAAACTAAAATGAATGAAACTCCAAGTTAGAAAGTATCCAGAATCACTTTTTAAATCCTTGTGAAAATACTAATGTAACACAGACTATTCCAATCCTATCCATTCAGTTGTGTTTGCCAGTTCCATAAAAGTTTATTAAAGAAAATAAAATTCAAATATCTGGTGTCCAGACAAGGTTCACAGCTACTTCTGCCCTTAAGAGAAGTAGAAGAGTAGTTTTAGAGATAGTCTGTCTTTATTCCCCAAATTGGAACAATTAAGAATTGTTCATTCAACCGTGTGTGAGATTCAGTAAGAGCATTTTTCTACTGCCAAGCGGAGGCCACAGGGTTCCCTGAGATGATTGTATCGCAGAGGATTCTCAGCTCTGGTAGACATTTTCCAAACAATGTGACAGCGTGAAGAGAGGACTGTATAAAATAAAAGGTTCTTTCCAAAACATTGTGCTATGTTTTTAGAATTAAAAATATATCAGTCTTCAAAAAAAAAAAAAAAAAAAAAAAGAAAATCAGTCTTCTTGGTCAAAGGCTGGCAGCTGTGTTTTCAACTTTAGAATGTCTGAAATTGACTCTCTTCTTTCTTGATAGAAGCTGAGTCCAGTGAGGTGTTCAACATCTGTGATCCGAGCTCTGTGTAACCTCAGTAACTCTTCAACCCACAGAGACTCATGCTTTCCATGCTATGAAAGTGAGGGGGGAGAAAGAAGTCACTGGAGAGAACAGTCAGTTCACTTTCCTTACAAGCACTCCATCTTCACATTTCAAAGATTTACATCACTCTAGCTCCCAGAAGGCAGGTGCTACAAGCTTTGTTAGGCATGATCTCTGCTCTCGAGTAGCTCACCATCTAATACATACCAAGCAGGCTTATTTAATTAGATGTCTCAAGTTTGGGAAAAGGGACATTTACCTGGAATCGATGCTCATGTACTGCATTGGTGCAAGAACCTTCAACAGTGTGGGAATTAGCAGAGAGAAACTTGGATTTAAGTCCTGGTCCTGTCACCATCACACCATGTAAACTGAGGCAAGTTATTTAACATCTGAAATCTGATGCTCCTACCTACACCCTCCTGAGACGGTTGTTCTGAGGACCAAATGTCATGATGTGTGCAAATGCACTATGAGAACACCAGTTCTAATCAGAATCAGTTATTTACACAGTTGCAATGCAGAGGGGATCTGGGGACATAGTAAAACACAATTTCCTTTCTGGTGGGGTAATGATGTCTCGGCTAACGGGAGATCAGACAAGAAGTAAAGACACATGCTCTGGCACATGGAAGCAGAGCCAGTAGCTGAGGCAGGTAACAGAGATGGAAATCATACACTTATGTGTAACTATACATTTTTCTGAATATGCCTCCTGTTGGAGTAGGATGAAGAAGGTATGCATTGCTGGTGGGCTATAATTGTACTTTAAAGACATCCTCCAATAAAGATTTCTGTACCCTTGGGGCATTATATTAGTTGGAAATAATTCAGACTTTCTATATAAAAAGGGAATGGATCAATCATTTCCATTTTCCCATTAGCCTCCAATGATCACTATACCCAGTGCTACTTACTACCCCACCCAAGCTCTTTCTCTCCAACAATCTTCACTCTGGCTCTTAGAGGAATAACCCTGACTCAGTGGACTACTAGGCCAGTAGATACTTTCCATTCCTGTTGTCCCAACACATAGAGATAGATAAAAAGTACAGGTAATGCATCTTCCTCTCACGTCAATATCTTGCTGATGGTTAGTCACTACTTCAGAGATGAAACAGAAGCGATCAGTCAACATATGTGATACACCTTCCAATAATCCTCTCTCTGGTTCAAGTCCAATATTTAGTGTGTTCTAGGTATACTGCTATTATAGAATTTGGTTAAATGTTTACATTTAAGACATTGGTACAATAGCTTTTGGAATGGTAGAGATGGAAAAGGAGCCCAGTGCCTAATTAGGGACAAACGTGATTTTTATAATGAAGTTATATGTAGAAATTAATCTGAAATACTACCTAGCCATAACTTTAAGACTAATTTATAACAGTGCTGACACTTTGAGAATTATCAATCTAGTTTTGAAACAAGAGTAAATTTGTAGTTTAAATAAACCTGGAATTTAGCAGCTAAGCCAAATGCAGGTGCTAAGATTTTATTTTATTTTTTTTTAAGATTTGTTTATTTACTCATGAGAGACAGAGAGAGAGGCAGAGACACAGGCAGAGGGAGAAGCAGGCTCCATGCAGGGAGCCTGATGTGGGACTCGATCCCGGGTCTCCAGAATCCCAACCTGAGCCGAAGGAAGATGCTCAACCACTGAGCCACCCAGGCATCCCTTAAGGTTTTACATTTTGATCTGTTTTTTTGTGTTTTAACAGACAAGAGTGGTCTTCGCCAAAGATCTATCATCTCGAAGTTTCGAATTCAAAACCACTCTGCAGAGTTCATATAAAGTACATTCTTTCAAAGTACATGCATATTCACATTCTGTTTTTGCCCACAGTAATGTCAGATACGATACACACAAATATACTTATATTCATATTTTCTATTCAAATTAACAAAGGTAAATTAACAAAGGCTTCTTACCACACAGCTCTCACTGTTGTCAGCCCTGTGAGGCAAAATGAAAGCTAAGCTGTCTAAATCATCACACTGTGAGGGAGTCTGGAATGTGTCTTTACAATTTGTCAGCACAATGAAGAAGTGAGTTGGGATCAGAATTTCTTGATTATGGATGAGTCGGCTGTTTCTAGAAAACATGAAAATCTTCACTTTAAGAAAAACATAACCATCTTTTTTTAATGAATATGTCAGTAAAGTATATTTTTAGTACAATGCATCTAAAAATAAAATTCAGTCAAATAATTAAAAATATTGTGAAGAAGTTAGTGATCATAATACCTCAACATGTTCTGCCAGATTGAGAGAATTAGAGCTAGAAAACAGATGAACATGAGCCAAGAAATTTTTATTTCCTATAAAAATTTACTGAACTTCAGATTTTTTTTTTTGTTAGTTCTACCTTAACACAGTGGAATTGGGACACTAAAGAAAAAAATCTATCATTCTCGAATCCCTACAACCAGGATTCCAAAGCATTATTGTCTTCCAACTCTGTGCTGCAGTACACAGATGGCAGACAGAGAGGGAACTGGTTTGGGATGTTTTCTACTCCAGCCCTGCCAGAGAAGTCATGTTTCTGTGAACCCTCCTTGCTTTTAAAGGGATTTTCTTTCTCATCCTGAGAACTTCTTTTAAATTGCAGCACATTTTCCAACATGTCCCTTTACCTCATCTTAATGCTATTTCCTTTGGCCTCAAAACCAGGTTTATTTATTTGTTTTTCAGTATCTTTCCAAATTTAAGTTAGTGGGAGCATTGTTTTCTATCATAACCTTATGCAGAACCATAATATATAAAACTTATTAAAACTGAGAGCTCTGGTGGAAGGGGAAAGGCATGAAATTCTCTTCTTTACCCATTCTACTGCTATGACCTCTGAGGCAGTTATGTTGAGACCCTTATTTATTTATAATAAATAAACAAACAAACAAAACCTGTCATTTTACAAACCAATGTCTATAAATTATACAGGACAAACTAATGTGTCACCGGTACATGTGTGTAAGAGTAATCCCTGAGCCCGCCTGGGAGAGCAGTTCTCCAGAATGAGCTGAACATCAGCATACATCTCATTCTCTTTTTCCTGTAAGCCTTAATAGCAATATTGCTTCAAAAAATCATGCTGTTATTATTTTAAGAAAAATCAAGTGGTTTTGAAAATGTTCTGCTGCTCTCCTTTATAAAAACAGCACCCACTGATGGTTTGAGTCACTGATGGTGACTCAGCCTCCCTCTAAGCAAGGCTAGGTAAAATCTGTGACATTCACCCAAGGTCTATGCTTAGATACTACATCTTTATTCTTCCATTCATGATGCCTCTAGCCACACCACGTGGTTATCTTCTAATCACTTTATTAAGACAGTATCGTAACAATTAGCCACACAGAGAGATCTTAAACATGTATCTTAAACCTTCTTAAAATATGGCAGACTTCAGTGTTTGATCTGAACTCAGGAATTACTCATCTAAACTGAGTGGGGGAGAAACACTCTTTCTTTCCTCTAAAAAAACATTTTACTGAACACTGAGCAAAACATCAAAATTAATCAGATATTTCAAGGGGCTTCCAGTGTAATCAGAAATGTCATGTTCAGCAATATGAATAGTATCAGACAGAAAAAGCTCCACTGACTCAACTGGATGGTAATCTCACTTGACAGCTGTTTTTAAGAGTAAATGAAATATGTTCTTACTGCCTCAAGGTCTCTGAGGAATCATAACGTCCATCATAATCAGAGTCAAACACAGGACCGCTGACAACATTGACACCATTTCTTTCCTCCACATATCTTTGCAGAAGGGTACCATGAAAGTAGTGCCATATAACTGAAACAAGAAGGAAGTCATGCCGCCATGTTAAATAACTCAATAATCTTATTCAAAATTAGAATCTGTAATAATTAAAGACAATGTCAAATCTGACTTCAGTCTTAGTGTGATGCCAAAAATACATTGTTCAGCTTTGGCCTCTGGCAGAAGAGACAGATGTTGAAATCAACACTATTTTGGGCATCCCTGACCATGTGCATCACCATGAATTTGTGATCACAGATCACCATTAGGCATTAAAAACCATGAACCTAAATGCAAGGCAGGTTATTCAGATATACTGTTAATATCCAAAAATTCCCTTTGAAATATTCACAAGTATTCTACACGTAGAGTAAAAGCCTCCTTGTGTGCTCTGTATTTTGAAATTCTATGACATCTAAAGAAAAAAATGTGTATTTATTTTTGTAAGAGTTCCAAATACTGTAATAGTTAATGATGATGCAAAAATCTATTCATTTTAAGATCAAAAACAATTATCAAGAACCTCCAAAAGTTAAATGGGAAAACATATTGAAAGTTAATGTGTTAGTAGGCTATATTAGCCAGATAACTTAGGAAAAATATTACATACTTTTTCCACCAAAAAATGTTTATAAACATTTAAATACAAAGTAGAATAATAGACATTGGAATATATCATAATTCTAAGAGTTGTAGAAGTTTTGTGTACTGATATTGTTAAAGTTAAGAACAGATAAGAACATATACCTGTAAGAATGTGTTTGATAGTCATTTAATTTAGAGGATAAGTCTTATTAATATAAATTATACCTATAATATACAGAAATTCATTGAAATTGTGAGATACAGGGTTAAAATTTTTTACCTTGAAAACTCTGGTACATTGGCACTATATTAGTACTAAGCAGTGCTTCAGAATATAGTTGATTTGAACCTTTATTTAGTTCTACAAAGAAAATTAAAAAAAAAGTAACTATTTCGTTCTTCATGAATAACATTAGAAATTATACTTTCTCATGGGAGGGCATTTATTTTTTATTTCTTTTTAACTTGTTTCTTTTTTTTTTTTTAATTGGAGTTCAATTTGCCAACATATAGCATAACGCCCTGCTCATCCCGCCAAGTGCCCCCCTCAGTACCCATCACCCAGTCACCCCAACCCCCCACCCACCTCCCTTTCCACTACCCCTTGTTTATTTCCCAGAGTTAGGAGTCTCTCATGTTCTGTCTCCCTCTCTGATATTTTCACTCATTTTCTCTCCTTTCCCCTTTATTCCCTTTCACTATTCTTTATATTCCCCAAATGAATGAGACCATATAATGTTTGTCCTTCTCTGACTGACTTATTTCACTCAGCATAATACCCTCCAGTTGCATCCACGTCGAAGCAAATGGTGGGTATTTGTCATTTCTAATGGCTGAGGAATATTCCATTGTATACATAGACCACATCTTCTTTATCCATTCATCTTTCGATGGACACCGAGGCTCCTTCCACAGTTTGGCTATTGTGGACATTGCTGCTAGAAACATCGGGGTGCAGGTGTCCTGGCGTTTCACTGCATCTGTATCTTTGGGGTAAATCCCCAGCAGTGCAATTGCTGGGTCATAGGGTAGCTCTATTTTTAACTCTTTGAGGAACCTCCACAGTTTTCCAGAGTGGCTGCACCAGTTCCATTCCTACCCAAGAGTGCAAGAGGGCTACCCTTTCTCCACATCCTCTCCAGCATTTGTTGTTTCCTGTCTTGATAATTTTCACCATTCTCGCTGGTATCTCATTGTCATTTTGATTTGTATTTCCCTGATGGCAAGTGATGCGGAGCATTTTCTCATGTGCTTGTTGGCCATGTCTGTGTCTTCCTCTGTGAAATTTGTTTATGTCTTTTGCCCATTTCATGATTGGATTGTTTGTTTCTTTGCTGTTGAGTTTAATAAGTTCTTTATGGATCTTGGAAACTAGCCCTTTATCTGATATGTCATTACAAATATCTTCTCCCACTCTGTAGGTTGTCTTTTAGTTTTGTTGACTGTTTCTTTTGCTGTGTAGGAGCTTTTTATCATGAGTAAGTCCCAATAATTCATTTTTGCTTTTGTTTCCCTTGCCTTCATAGAAGTATCTTGCAAGAATTTGGAGTGGCCAAGTTCAAAAAGGATGTTGCCTGTGTTCTCCTCTAGGATTTTGATGGATTCTTGTCTCACATTTAGATCTTTCATCCATTTTGTGTTTATCTTTGTGTCTGGTGTAAGAGAATGGTCTAGTTTCATTCTTCTGAACGTGGCTGTCCAATTTTCCCAGCAGCATTTATTGAAGAGACTTTTTTCCAGTAGATGGTCTTTCCTGCTTTGTCAAATATTACTTGACCATAGAGTAGAGGGTCCACTTCTGGATTCTCTATTCTGTTCCATTGATCTACGTGTCTGTTTTTGTGCCAGTACCACACTGTCTTGATGACCACAGCTTTGTAGCACAACCTGAAATCTGACATTGTGATGCCCCCGGCTCTGGTTTTCTTTTCCAACATTCCCCTGGCTATTCAGGTCTTTTCTGATTCCACACAAATCTTAAGATGATTTGTTCCAACTCTCTGAAGAAAATCCATGGTATTTTAATAGGGATTGCATTAAATGTGTAAAATGCCTTGGGTAACATTTACATTTTCATAATATTCATTCTTCCAATCCATGAGCATGGAATATTTTTCCATCTCTTTGTATCTTCCTCAATTTCTTTCAGAAGTGTTCTGTAGTTTTTAGGGTATAGATACTTTACCTCTTTGATTAGGTTTATTCCTAGGTATCTTATGCTTTTGGGTGCAATTGTAAATGGGATTGATTCCTTAATTTCTCTTTCTTCAGTCTCATTGTTAGTGTATAGAAATGTCACTGGTTTCTGGGCACTGATTTTGTATCCTGCCACACTGCCGAATTGCTGTATGAGTTCTAGCAATCTTGGGTGGAGTCTTTTGGGTTTTCTATGTACAGTATCAGGTCATATGTGAAGAGGGAGAGTTTGACTTCTTCTTTGCCAATTTGAATGTCTTTTGTATTGCTGAGGCTAGAACTTCTAGTACTATGTTGAAGAGCAGTGGTGAGAGCAGATATCCCTGTTGTGTTCCTGATCTTAGGGGAAAGGACTCTCAGTGCTTCCCCATTGAGAATGATATTTGCTGTGGGCTTTTCGTAGATGGCTTTTAAGATGTTGAGGAATGTTCCCTCTATCCCTACACTCTGAAGAGTTTTGATCAGGAATGGATGCTGTATTTTGTCAAATGCTTTCTCTGCATCAATTGAGAGGATCATATGGTTCTTGTTTTTTCTCTTGTTCATATGATCTATCACATTGATTGCTTTATGAATGTTGTACCAGCCTTGCATCCCAGGGATAAATCCCATTTAGTCGTGGTGAATAATCTTCTTAATGTACTGCTGGATCCTACTGGCTAGAATCTTGTTGAGAATTTTTGCATCTGTGTTCATCAGGGATATTGGTCTGTAATTCTTCTTGGTGGGGTCTTTGTCTGGTTTTGGAATTAAGGTGATGCTGGCCTCATTGAACAAGTTTGGAAGTATTCTGTCCATTTCTTTTAGAACAGCTTTAGTAGAATAGGTATGGTTTCTTCTTTAAACATGTGACAGAATTCCCCTGGAAGCCATCTGGCCCTGGATTTTTCTATCTTGGGAGGTTTGTGATGACTGCTTCAATTTCCTCCCTGGTTATTGGCCTGTTCAGGTTTTCTATTTCTTCCTGTTCCAGTTTTGGTAATTTGTGTTTTTCCAGAAATGCATCCATTTCTTCTAGATTGCCTAATTTATTGGCATATAGCTGCTCATAAGTTTTAAAGATCGTTTGTATTTTCCTGGTATTGGTGATAATCTCTCCTTTTTCATTCGTGATTTTATTAATTTGAGTGTTTTCTCTTTTGTTTTTTAAGGCTGGCTAATGGTTTATCTATGGGAGGGCATTTAAAAAAATTAGCTATCACCTTAAACTCATAAAACATTCCTAGGTACTGAGTCAAGGGAAAGTGCAGTGTGTTCGGTCAAGTCCCTTAAAAAAAAGTAAAATATAGATCTTTTCTTTTTCAAGATGAATTTACTAAAGAAACAAAAGTTTAATAACAGCCCCAATTGGGGATCCCTAGGTGGCTCAGTGGTTTAGCACCTGCCTTCAGCCCAGGGCATGATTCTGGAGTCCCAGGATCAATTCCCACGTCGGGCTCCCTGCATGGAGCCTGCTTCTCCTCTGCCTGTGTCTCTACCTTTCTCTCTTTCTATGTCTCCCATGAATAAATAAATAAAATCTTTAAAAAAAAATAACACCCCCAATTTAAATATATTCAAATTTCAACTAAAATGTATTGACAACCCTCTCTCCTTAAACTCTTCCAATAGTGAGAAGAAAAAAAGAGAATATATGGCTTCAGAACAGTACTTACTACCCAGAAAAAACATCGCAGGATGCCTGCCACTAATTACTGTACAAGACTTCTTTGTATAGATTTTTGGCTTGGGCCTGGTCTATTTTTATAAAGCAATAGTCAAGTTCTGACTTCAGACACTTACTCTGGGGATTGGACTGGATATTGAGAATATTTGAGCACCTGGAGCCTTCTGATTTTTGCCTTTTTTAAATTTTTTTATTTTTTTATTATTTTTTTTTATTTTTGTCTTTTTTTTTTTTAAGATTTTATTTATTTATTCATGAGTGACACAGAGAGAGAGAGAGGGAGAAACAAAGGGAGAGGGAGAAGCAGGCTTCATGCAGGAAGCCCGATGTGGGACTTGATCCCAGGACTCCAGGATCACGCCCTGGGCCAAAGGCAGACACTCAACTGCGAGCTACCCAGGTGTCCCTGATTTCTGCCTTTTAAGGCCAGCCTCAAAACATCTTCTCATTAACCCACAAATGTGCCACATTAAAAATAAACACAACTTCAAAAAAAAAAAAAAAAAAAAGCCATTCCCTAGCAGCTCCATCTCCATGAAAGAGCAAGTACACCTAGGCTCTGCCTATTCCTAATTCTTTGACAAATTACATTTTCCCTTTTTAAAAAATTTTTATTAAAAATTTATTTTATTTGCGAGAGAGGGAGAGAGCATGACTGACAAGTGGTGGGAGAATGAGGGGCAAAGGGAGAGGGAGAAGCAGGCTCCCCGATGCGCAGGGAGCATGACATCCCAGGACCCTGGTATCATGACCTGAACCGAAAGCAGACACTTAACCGACTGGGCCACCCAGGCACCCCTACATTTTTCCTTGTAAGAAACAAAAGATATTTCCTTCCTAAGAAAGAACCCTGATATATCCTTCTGATCCAAGCTTTCTCAAATTCCATGTCAAAGAAATGTAGAAACGTGAAGAATGTTCTATTTTCTAAAATTCAAGTTTTAGGCACTGTACACTTTTCCCTAATAGTTATACTTTTCATTCACAATTTTCACCAATAAAAAAAAACAAGATATGTACCCTGCCTCATAAGGAAAAGAAAAGGAAGACAGAAAGATGACAAGAGGGAGAAAAGGTCAGAGACTTAGAAACTTACGTGGTGGATAGAGGAACCCATAACTCAGTTCAGCATTATTTTTATAAAAGGAACACTTATGGATAGGACTCAGAGGAATTCGAAGATCCTGGTAAAGACAGTTGGAAAAGTCTTCTGTAGAGAAACTGTCCTGAACAACAAAATGAAAACAGCCATCAAGTATCACACATATAAAAGAAGATTGCTTTGAGTAGCTGAAGGTGAATAACACCATACAATTATAGAGCTCCAGCTGTCCTCCACCATTTCCCCATTTTTCTAGTAGTATATTCATCTTTTTACTAAAGATGTAAATGTAAAACCTCTTTAAGATATTAAGGATATTAGACATCTGTCGTATATGGGCAAATATTTTCCTATTATGCTGGCTCATTTTGTGGCACTGCTTTTGTTTGGTCAATTGCAAACCGACTGAGGATGAAATGCTGTTTTGGGGGAGACCTGAGTCTCTCTTTCATACACAACTACACAGACTATAAAGCTAGGAGTGGGGAGCCACTGAACAATAATGCGGCATGAAAGCCTCAGGAGTAGTGATGACAATATATGCGGCTTTGATTATATAAGAAAACTGAACATTTGAACAGAATTAAAGAACACTGTAATTAAGGCTTTAAACAACAGTACATCTGCTGGGGACCTACAAAACACCACACAGACTCTCATATATCACAAAGTCAAGTAAAAAAATGTATTTACAGTGTTGGAAAATAGTCTTCAAAATTACAACAATCAAATTTATGGTAGAAACTTTATGTAATCATGTGAATATGTGCAGGTACATTGTACATACACACACACACACACACACACATATTTAACACAGAAATTACATATATACACACACATATCCCTATCTTTTTATTTGGCTTTCTCAGTGAGTATTAACAATAGTTTTATTCTTTAAATCCAGCTGCTACACTCAGTTAAGCTCTCTCAAATCCCCTTTCCATCTCTTAAGGGCATCCTGTAGCTTGCCAGGCATTCACTTTCTGAAAATCTGGTCTAGTTTAAAACTTCAATTTGATTAAAATCTAAATCTCATCCCCTCCTCCATTCTCTCTTCCAAGGCCCATCTTCCGTTTCTCTTTATATCACAGCAGCCAGGGAGCAGGGGTGAGGGGGAATGATGGTCTTATTCTGAGGTATTTGCCCTCTTCACCCCCAACTCTTTTCAAGGCCTTCCTATGTTCTGGGAGGTGGACAGGACCCCAGCCTCTCCCTGGTTTGGTTTGGGGGTCGTCCTGTGAGTGGTATATACAGGGAGGTTACTGAGCTTTAACAGCCTCCCCCATTAGTGAGGACCCCCTCAGGTGCACGCAGCTAAGGAAGATCCTTTGTGCTCACACATCTATGTATTTAGAGATGAAGAACTGTGCCTGACTAAAAAATTGATTTTGCAAAATTGTAAATTAGAATCATAAGATAGTAAAATGAACAAAAAGCATGGGAGGAACTCCTATTACATGCAATCCCTCATTTCACAGAAGAAATCTGTGGAGTCGCATAGCTAGTTAGTGGCAGAGCTAGAACCAGAACCTAATTTTCAGACTCCCAGTTTAGTGACCTTCTACCTCAGGAATTGAGTATAGAGCCAAGATTAACTGACCAAAATTAACTATGCTTTCAATGTTTTGCTTCATGATAATTTGAAATATCCACAATAGCTAAAGAGGAGACCAATACTTGCATTTCTGTCGACAGTGTAAGATGTCCAAAGGGGCATCAGGATGTCATGGCTGTAACCACTCACAAACTGGTGCTGGTATAGAAGACAGACTGTGGTGTTCTTCTGGATAACTCTGGGTCTTCCATAAGGTAAAGTGCCGCGCTTAATAACCTTCTCTTGGGTCATAGGGGAATAATGAAACCACCATTCAAACATACTTACTGTGAGTTCTAAGACAATATATAATGATACATTCATCCAATTCTTTCCTCTACTTTTCCTACTGAAAAGTGATTTTTAAGTGTAAAAAAAACCCCTAATTACAAAGACCAGAACCATGAACAATTAAGAAAACAAAAGAGATTCACTATAGTTTTTGCCCATGAAGATTCTGAAAGATAAACATAATATCAAGATATCACAAGAGGACACTATATGAAATTGCTAGAAATTTCAGCAACTAGGACTTAAAAGAATATTACTAAAATTCTTAGCATTATTTTAATGATTTATTCTTCAGGGAAAACTACAGACAGAGAAATTTCTGGGTGATGCATGTGCTTAGGAAGTAAAAAATTCACAGCCGAAATTATGAGACTGAGCTGAATGAAGCATTAATAAGATAGACCATTTATTGTATTTTTGCCAAGTATCAAGTGCTTTGTAGAGTCTTTTATATACATCATCTAACTTAATTCTTACCTAGCCCTATGAATTAAGGTTATATGCCCCATTATACAGATGAGTAGTTTACAGGGATTGAATACTTTATCCATGGACATACAGTTCCTATGCTCATATTCAAACACTGATCAGTTCCAGAAGTGTCATCCTTTACCACAACTCTTTGCCATTACAGAGCCATCAAAGATTTCTCTAAACATTTACAGAGCTTTTTTATTTCATTTGATTTGATTTTTATGTTATGTTATTCTATTTTTGAGAGAGAGTGAGAGCATATGCAAGAGGGGGGAGGAGCAGAGGGAAAGGGAGTGAGAGCATCCCAAGCAGACTCCAAACTCAGTGTGGAGCTCGATGTAGGGCTCAATCTCATGACACTGAGATCATGACCTAAACCAAAATCAAAATCAAGAGCCGGATGCTTAATTGACGGAGCCACCCTGGTGCTCCAAATTTAAAGAGATTTTATATAAGCAAATTCAACTTGGGAATGATGCTGAATTCACTTTTATTCCAGAAGGAAAAAACTGAGCCAAGTAACTTAAGGATCAGAGACTATATCCATGTGTATCAGAGACCATATCAAAGTGATGCTGAACATCCCAGTCACAACTGATGAATGTTAACAGTTGTCTGTATATTAAGCATACCTAATTTTCATTCAAAAGTTATGAAGAAATAACTTTAGATAAATAATTTATACACTCTGAACTAAGAACCAAGTGAAATAGAAATTTAACAGGTGTTTACAATGGAAATCTGAAGATCTCTTATAGACCTATTAAAATCCTCAAAATCTCAAACCACCTCCACTGTGTTCATAAAGAGTAATTCAGCTTCCATTAAATATATGATGTGCTTTAAAGATTCCTTCTTTCTTTATGATGAACAGTCTAGAGTGTTAAGCAATGACCTCTCTTTGTTTCCTCAGGTGGTCCTCCACCACTACTACCTTTAAGTTATTGGTTGTTCTCTCTCTCTCTCTCTCTCTCTTTTTTGGAGTTCTCTATAGTCTTTTTTAAATTTTATTATTTTTTTTATTGGAGTTCAATTTGCCAACATATAGCATATCACCCAGTGCTTATCCTGTCAAGTGCCCCCCTCAGTGCCTGTCACCCATTCACCTCAACCCCCCACCCACCTCCCTTTCCACCACCCCTTGTTCATTTCCCAGAGTTAGGAGTCTCTCATGTTCTGTCACCCTCTCTGATTCTTCCCACTCATTTTCTCTCCTTTCCCTCCTATCCCCTTTACTATTTTTTATATTCCCCAAATGAATGAGACCATATAATGTTTCATTGTTCTCAACTAATGTCCCCAAACCAACTTTCTGTGGTTGATACTGTTGAGAAAAAGCCTGCTTCCACATTCCAAGCTCAAGAGTAAACATGTCTTACCTTCTGCCACAGTCAAATTCAACTGTGTCTCAAAATCTGTAACTGGCAAAACCTAAAAAGGTAATAGTACTATTTTAAGTAACGAGAGACATGGGGTTTTATTTTGTTTTTGTCTTAAGACATGCTTTAATCTTGAAAGAAACAACTTCTACAGCCATCATGGGACAAAGGTAAAACCATCTTGTACAAGTGAAAGTTATTTTTTTGAAGAATAGGATAAAAGGTCAGATGACAGCTACAAAAAGGCAAAACTGTTACATAAGCCCAACAGTATGAATGAAAAATGAGAATTGCTGCTTTATCATTTTATCACTATTCTTATAGTCTTTCTTTGAGCCTAAAACAAAATGGAAAGCATAAAATCAACTGCTCCCCAAATCTCTAAGGACACTCTCAGTTTTGTTCACTTGTCACATATTTTTATCTTCTTACAACTGTATGTGAAGATAGGAGTAAAAAAGAAACAGTGCCATATATTCATTTCATACCAAAAGAAATGTGATTTTCCCTCTAACTTTAAAATAAATTGAGATATATTTTAGAGAAAGAATACTGTGATTGGTTTATAATAAAGACCTCACTGCTAGGATAACAGCACAGATTCTCATGATTCAAGATGCTCTAGGACTTAGCTGGACTTCTCCCAACCTGCACCTAAGTCAAGTCACAGCACCAAGGGATAGAGACAGAGGTGAAAATGCAAAAACTAGGGAGAGGAAAAATAAACAATAAAAGTGGTGCAGTGTTCTACCAGAATTAAACATAAATATATATTTATGCCCACTCATAGATTTTAATTTGACCATTAATTGTTTCTAGAACACAAGCTATGCAGAGGGTGCCGTAAGATCAAACTGGGCTACGTTTTTGAAGATACTTACTGAGGGATCGCATGAGCAGTCAAGGTTATGTCTGGGGGCTCTTGTGAAGGGGCACTGTACCATGTGATGAACTTCTTTGGGGTTCTTTGGGGTGTAGACAGGATTCTTTAGAAGGTGGTTAAGACTTCCATGAGTTCCATTATTAGGAGCAGGTGTCAAATTCAGTAAATCTGCATAATTCCAAGAATGATAAATCGTTAGAGGTTTCAAAATCAAATAAACAGTAGACTTATCCTTTGATTTTTATTTTTTTAAACCCTATCTATAAAAGAGTTTACTCTCTACCTAAAATGAAACTGTAACACTCTCTTGAATTTTAGAACATTTATGACTAAGGTATTCTTAATGGAATTACTAATATGTATGCTGTAGTTCTCTATAGAAACTTCTGAATTTTAATGTGTAGGATAGTTACCACCATTAGTATGCTTATTATATGCCAACCACTGTGCTAATATATTTTTCTTACTTAATCCTCAAAACAATTTAATAAGTTATTGTCAATACTTGGTAGATGAGTAATCACAGTGTTTTGCTCAAAGCCTCAAAGCTTTAATGGAGTAAGACCTAGGATTCAAAACTAGCTTACTCTGAGTCTGACTCATGCTCTTGGTAATAACAACAGCAAACACGGGTGCCTATGTGGCTTAGTCAGTTAAGCATCTGCCTTTAGCTCATGATCCCAGGGTCCTGGGATCAAGTCCCACATGTGGCTCCCTGATCAGTAAGGAATTTGCTTCTTCCTCTGCTCCTCCCCCACTTATTCTCTCTCTCTCTCTCTCTAACACACACACATAAATTAATTAATTAATTAATTAATTAAATCTTTAAAAATAAAATAGCAAACACTTCTATAGTAAAGCACTTAGGATGTGCTGGGCATTGTTTTAAGTGCCTTAGGACATATTAATTCATTTAAATATATAGGTTCCCACTGAAAGAATTACACTGAGGACATATTTAAGTTTTGCAAATGCCTGGTATCATTATCAGAAAAAGGAAATAATATTTAAAACACATATCTGACCATAAAAGTATTAATTATATGGTCTCATTCATTTGGGGAATATAAATAATAGTGAAAGGGAATAAAGGGGAAAGGAGGAAAAATAAGTGGGAAATATCAGAAAGGGAGACAGAACATGGAAGACTCCTAACTCTGGGAAACGAACTAGGGGTGGTGGAAGGGGAGGTGGGTGGGGGGTGGGGGTGACTGGGTGGCGGGCACGAGGTGGGCACTTGACAGGATGAGCACTGGGTGTTATTCTGTATGTTGGCAAATTGAACACCAATAAAAAATAAATTTATTATTAAAAAATAAAATAAAAAAATAAAAGTACTAATTAAGAAAGTACAGAGTAAACCAAGAATGTATCTAATGAGTCCTCCTCAATTTCTACCACCTTGACACTGTCATCCATTCAACTATGATTACTACCAGAGGCTCTGCCTGTTTGGTGTACCCTTCACAGACTCCAAACTCTCTCAGGCTTCCCCCCAGGCCTGTTTCAAATGTTATATAATTAAGCCCAAGTCCTGGCAAAGTGTGAGGCATTGGGGATGTACCTGCTCTGGATGTTCCAGTTTACGTGTGTGCAGCCTAGTGGAAGAAACATTTGTAATCAGATGGCATGGTCCCCATATTTTTTTTCAATCACTCCAGGTCAGGAAGAAGAAGGTCTGTTTCCCCTCATCACCCTCTCTATAAAGGAGCCCACCACGTGGCCTACTTTGGATAGTCCTATATCAGCTCTGTTTTCAGACAAAATGAAAGAAGCCTGTTCACACTTACCACACATTAAATTATAGACTTCAATATTTTCAAAGGAGTCAACTTCAATGTTGTGCTTGAATCCAGGTCCATAGCCAATAAAAAGTGCCTAGATTGGCCAGAAAAGTGAGTTTGTCAATTCATTTCAGCTATGTATGTAGTCAGTGACAAAAACTATTTTATATTATCCACACTGTATATGTATAAACTGGTTAAGATAATGGGAAAAATGCTTGTGTCCATGGACTCCACAGGATACTGTTTTAACCCGTGGTGCACATTTAATCTAAGGACACATGGGCTATTTCTCTCAGCTTTACTGCAATCCTGACTTGACAGTCAGAACAGATGATGAAATCATTGCTCATCTGTAAAATGGGATATAAATGTCACCCTGCTCACCACACACTGTGCAGTAGAAATCAAATTAATCATTGTGAGTATATTTTGAAATTTTAAATTGCTAGTTAAATATAAGGCATTATCTTCATTTAGGAAAAAAGCATGATATCTTTTCCCCTATTAAATCACTAGTTTTCATTTACTATAGAGCAATATTCTTAATGGAGCAGAAATACAGGCAAAATAATTATTAGAAATTTAGTCTAAGGTAAAAACCACAAGTTCATGAAACATGAATATAACATTTTAACAAAATTCTATTAATGTAATGCCCAAAGTAAAACAGCTGTATAAAATTATATGCTTCATTAATTTTCCTTCAAGACATATAATCACATTCTATGTTTCTAAGTCTATAACTTCATACAGTTTTCTTCAGATATAAACTTTTTTTTATAAACTATCATTTTTTAAAGTATAACAAGTTTACTTACTTGCATATTTGAAAACAAATTGTCAGAACCATGGAATCCACTTCCACAATGTTTTCTTTCTGAAGGATTCCTAATTTTGACATAGTATGAATTAATGACGTAAAGTCTATTCATAGTACCAAATTTATAATCATGACATTATTTATGTTAATAAAGAATAAGGCCCTATTTTGTTAAAGCAAAAAAAAAAAAAAAAAAAAAAAGCAAACAAAGTCACCTGGCTTGGAAAGAATTAACTGGCCACCCTTATCTTTTATTTTGTAGATAAATCAACTCTATAAGCAATATAGCATAGAGGAGAAAAGACATAAGCATTGACACAGAGTTGATTTTGAATGCTGACTAGGCTATTTACTAGCTGTGACTTTAGCAAGCTAGTTTTCTTTTCTTGGTTTCAATTTTGTCGTTTTTGGTTATTTGTACAAATTAAATGGTTTAGTCTAAAGAAATCTTTGGAATATAATAGATGTCATTGAAATATTAGTTCTCTCATGAGGGTAAAGACCACCACTTCCTTCATATTTTTCTTCCAGACACTAAAAGTACAGCTCTCTAGTAAATGGAGTGAAACATTAACTGAATCCTTGTTCATTGCTTAGGCTTTGCTTTATCATCCCTGACTTCCTGGCAACCATCAAAAGAGTTAATTATCATGTTTTGAGATATTAACAATATTAACCATTCAAATAGTTTTCCAACACACCAAAAAACTGAGGTGAAAAACAACTCTGTAAAATGAAGAAAGTAATCGTTCATTATAAAGAGGTTTTACCAATTAGTTGCTGGATTTATTTTTATTTATTTAAGTATTTATTTGTTTGTTTGTTTATTTATTTATTTGGCAGACAGAGAGAAAGAGTAAGCACAAGCAGGGGTAGTGGCAGAGGGAAAAATAGAAGCAGGTTTCCTGCTCAGGAGCTCCATCCCAGGACCATCGGATCATGACTCGAGTTGAAGGCAGCCGCTTAATGAACCACCCAGGCACCCTATTTGCTGGATTTAAAGGTATTAGTAGGACAGCTGTAATGTGCAGCAGGGATACAATGGTAAGTGGTAGAGCATAAGAAATAATCATATGGATGTGAGCAGAGGAGTGGTATCTAGCTGGGGGTGAATGGCTCTCCCCAGGGAAACTGGCAATGTCTAGAGACACTTTTGGTTGGCACAACTGTGGAAAGGGTGCTTTTTAATCTAATGGTTAGAAGCCAGGGATGCTTTCAAATATCCTGCAATGTGAAGGACACCACAAAGAATTATCTGACCCAAAAGGTCAACAGGCCAAGGTTAAGAAATTCCAGGATAGTGTGAAGAGAATCTATTTGTACAATTTTCATATAACAAGATTGTTGGAAAGGGGCCAATGGTTACATGGAATTACTAACATATGAGGCTAAGTTTATCTGGAAGCCATCAAACTTACAATGCGAGTTGCCACTGAGGGTCCAAATAGAATGTCAAGGGCTCAATCCTGTCATTTTTGGCAAAATGCATACGCTTTGGTAAGAAATGTTTCAGATAAGGTTTGAAGTGCTGGTTTGGTTCCCGGCACTGAAATTATAGGAGGTAAAGAAAAACTCTTATTTCCATATCTTTTTAGGTGTGAAATTGCTTAATTCTGTATGAATTTTTTCTGATAAAATTTTTACCAGACTGCTCAATAAGTCACAGATACAAAAATAACTGAGTTCTTACCAGTTATATAATGTACCAGTTGACCATTCCCAACAATTCAACACTCATATTTTTTACAAGAAATCAGACTTCATAAAAACCCACAAACTCTTAAGACTTTGGCACTCAGTTTTGTTATTACTGATTATATTATTTTCAAACACTTAGAACTACAATGTCAAGAATTTTAATACTTAAAACATACCATGTAAAAAACTGTACTGTAGATAACTTATCAACAAGACAGACATTTATTTTTTAAATAGGTATAAAAAGACTGCTAGGAAATATGTAATAATGTTAACAGTACCTATGGTAAAATAGCTATAGATTTTTTCCTTCTGTTTTTTCCAATTATTTCTTTTCTTTTAAAAAAAAAAGATTTTATTTATTCATTCATAAGAGACACAGAGAGAAAGAGAGAGAGAGAGAGAGAGAGAGAGGCAGAAACACAGGCAAAGGGAGAAGCAGTTTCTATGCAGGGAGCCCAATGTGGGACTCTATCCTGGATCCTTGGGATCATGCCCTGAGCTGAAGGCAGACTCTCAACCACTGAGCCACCGAGGTGTTTCTCCAATTATTTCTTTACTGTCATAAAAATGAAACAATGACAATAAACGAATTCTTTAAAATTTTTTTAATTAATTAATTTATTTGAGAGAGAAAGAGACAGTGTGCATGCATGTGTGTTGGGGAAGGAGGAACACAGGGAAAGAGAGAAGCAGACTCCCTAGTGAGCAGGGAGCCTGACATGGCCTCAGTCTTGGGTTCCTGAGCTCATGACCTGAGCCGAAGGCAGATATTTAACCCACAGAGGCACCCAGGCACACCCTTAAAAACTTTCAATGCTAGCTTATTGGGACATATCCTCAAAGTTATTTAAAAACAACAGAGCATATAAATGTTGGCCCATATACTCAAAATTCTAATGCTAATTCTAATGCTAAAACCCCAAGAACTGAACCCCCTTTCTAAACACATATTAAACAAACAAACAATAACTAGATAATGGAGACATAAAGATACTTACAGAAAGATTTTTGGCAAGATCTTCATAATTAACTGAAGGGGGACAGAGATAAGAATTATTGTTGATGGTATGCTACAATTAAAACAAAAATGCTGCATGTCAAACTCAAACTCTATATTAAAATATCAAAATATGTTTCAAGCACCTTATTTAAATCATTAGTTATTGGCAAGATTGAGAAGGCAACCACCTCATGCCTCTAAAATTATGTCATATTGTTCAATGAAAAGGCAAGTTACAGAATAACTTTCTATCCATTCATCTGTTAATTTATATATGTGTCCACCCATCTGACCACCCACTTATCTGTCCATGCACCTAGATCTAGAACGATTTCATGGTATAAAAATTAAAAAACAAACATGTTTTGTATACACATACCAGATATCTGGAAAGACATATCCCAACCTAACAAGATTTATCTCTAGAGAGAGGAAATGAGTCATGAATTAGGGAGATTTAGGGAAACTGTTATGTTTTACTTTACATATTTTGATATTCAGTAATTCTAGAATTTCCAAATAAAAAGGAAACACGGGAACTTAGGAGAGGGCAAGTAGACTAGCTTTGAAACTGAATTTGCAAAGCAAGATTTAGTGTATTCTGTGCTACAAATCAATAAATGTCTAGCTTTCCAAAGATCCTTCTAGTATACTTTATATAAACTTGAGAAAATTACTCAGATAAAAGAACATGTATTATAAATATATTTTATGTATGTATACTGATAAATAAATATAGATACAGTTTTTGCTTTAATTTGGGAAACAGAAGCCTAAGGAGATAAGGGTGTGGTCAAAGCTTAGCCATCCCATCCTAAACAGCTCTGGGCACTGCCTCTGCCTGCATAGTTCTTATAACAGGTTTTACAATAATTGTATACTACTTTTATAAATTAAAAAACTACTAATTAAAACTTGCCAGGCATATACAGAGTCTATGCTTAGTGTCACTACATTAATAGTTTAATATTTGCATAAACATTTTCCTGCAGTGACATCTACTTCTCCTCATGAATATTCAACATGACACATACAGCATCACACTGCCCAAACCTAATTCTGATAAATGTCAGACAAGCTTTTTATCTCTTCTATTTCAAAGTTTACTGTAGTAGAGAGATAAACAGGACCTGCTGTAGGCATCTGGAAGTTAACAAAGATGGCAATCAAGAAGTGGGCTACAACAGAGGTTCAAACAGTTAGCAAACGGACCTCACTTGCCAAATAATTAATATTTAAAACCATTTCTTGGCAGGTGGGGTTCCACATGTGTCAGGACAGAATGTGAAGAAATTTCTTCTCCATTTGCAAAACACATTCTTACTCTGTTTTGGAATGGTCAAGGAAAAGTCATTTATGAGGACAAAAACCAGTTGTTTATAGAATTTTAAGAATTACGGAATTGCCAACATTCCTCCTCATAATGGAATATTATTCTATAACAGCTCTAAGCTATTTTAATGGAATGTTATTAAACTTGAATACGTGTAGCTGAACTTTTCATTTTTTTTTTTTAGTACAAGTATTCTTGAACCTAATACAAGTAACACACACACTTCAACATAAAATTGTACTAAGTTCATCAAATAATATATTAGCAATGAGCAACAAAGATAAGTGGTTGGACCTGTGTCCTCATACCCAGTCCCCTTATAGAATCCCTTTGAGTGCCAAAGATCTGCATTGGAGAACTGATCATGAAAAAGAAATTAACTTTGATGCACTTTAGTGAAGAGACATAATAATTTAGAGGAAAGTATTATAAATATAATCCAAGTTAGCATCCATGTATACTTACATGAAAAGTACTTATTTGGGACATCAGAGGGTCTCAATCGAGCTGCAGGTCCATATACAATTTTGATATCTTTAACATCTCCCAAATATTTATTCAGATATACATATTTCTTGCAACTGCCTTGTTCCATGCCTGGGAAGAAAAAAATTCCCAAACATTTTGCAATTTTAATAAGGAATTTAAATGTAGAAGAGAATTTCTTTTACCTCCAGAATTTAACATCTCCCAAATATTTATTCAGATATACATATTTCTTGCAACTGCCTTGTTCCATGCCTGGGAAGAAAAAAAATTCCCAAACATTTTGCAATTTTAATAAGGAATTTAAATGTAGAAGAGAATTTTTTACCTCCAGAATTTATTTCAATAATTACATGCTCAGTGCTTATGTTTGTTAAACATCTAATAGGTAAGACATAGAATTTCAGCTATATATACCACTCCACTTCAAAAAAAACCAAAGAACTTTTTCCCTTCTTTCATCCACAATTCATTTACTGTTTCTTCTTATTTATGTAGTATAGTAACTTTATGTGAGTGAGGAGGAATATCAGTTTCAGACTGAAAAGGAAAGCCCACTTATTTTCCCTAAATCACCCAAAATACTAATGGTAGCATAAAATTCTCAGTCTCATTCCAGAACTGCAGCTTCTTTGGCATAGAACTTCTTACAACTGTTTCTAGAAATAGCTTTTAGTAATTATTTCTGAAGCAAACAGTAACAAGAGAAAACAAATAAGAATTTGTTTTCTATTTTCTTATATACTCATTACTTCTGTACTCCCAAGGCTATTACTGTTCTAAGATCAAAGTAAAAATGAAATTAACATAGTGCTAAAATTAATTTATACTGCTTCTGAAATCAGATTTATCATGGTAAGGAAAATAGAAAAAGCACCCAACAATGTGCTCAAAGGAAATCTAAAATTGTTAGACTAGATTTACCAAAATTTATTATTAAATAACTTTGTTTTAACTATTCAGAATTCCTGGTATAAACCTTCCCCAAACTTCATCAAGATAAGAAGCTTTTGCACAGCAAAGGATACAGTCAACAAAACTCAAAGACAACCTACAGAATGGGAGAAGATATTTGCAAATGACATATCAGATAAAGGGCTAGTTTCCAAGATCTATAAAGAACTTATTAAACTCAACACCAAAGAAACAAACAATCCAATCATGAAATGGGCAAAAGACATGAACAGAAATCTCACAGAGGAAGACATAGACATGGCCAACATGCATATGAGAAAATGTTCTGCATCACTTGCCATCAGGGAAATACAAATCAAAACTACAATGAGATACCACCTCACACCAGTGAGAATGGGGAAAATTAACAAGGCAGGAAACAACAAATGTTGGAGAGGATGCGGAGAAAAGGGAACCCTCTTACACTGTTGGTGGGAATGTCAACTGGTGCAGCCACTCTGGAAAACTGTGTGGAGGTTCCTCAAACAGTTAAAAATATACCTGCCCTACGACCCAGCAATTGCACTGTTGGGGATTTACCCCAAAGATACAAATGCAATGAAACGCCGGGACACCTGCACCCCGATGTTTATAGCAGCAGTGGCCACGATAGCCAAACTGTGGAAGGAGCCTCGGTGTCCAACGAAAGATGAATGGATAAAGAAGATGTGGTTTATGTATACAATGGAATATTACTCAGCTATTAGAAATGACAAATACCCACCATTTGCTTCAACGTGGATGGAACTGGAGGGTATTATGCTGAGTGAAGTAAGTCAGTCGGAGAAGGACAAACATTATATGTTCTCATTCATTTGGGGAATATAAATAATAGTGAAAGGGAATATAAGGGAAGGGAGAAGAAATGTGTGGGAAATATCAGAAAGGGAGACAGAACGTAAAGACTGCTAACTCTGGGAAACGAACTAGGGGTGGTAGAAGGGGAGGAGGGCGGGGGGTGGGAGTGAATGGGTGACGGGCTCTGGGTGTTATTCTGTATGTTAGTAAATTGAACACCAATAAAAAATAAATTAAAAAAAATAATAAAGTGAGGACATGTGACTCCTCCTTTCACTTAAACATAAAAAAAAAAAAAAAAAAAAAAAAACCACCTTCCCCAAATCAGGAGATGGGTGTATTGTCATTTTTTTTTTTTTTTGGGTGTATTGTCATTGATAGGCTTTTAGGTTTCTGTGAATTTTGTGTTTTACTCGTACTTTATGTTTAATATAATTTTTTTCTAAAAACTTTCCACAAAAAACTACATTAAAAAAAAAAGAATTAACTATAACAATCAGAAGAAATAATGAAACAATAACCAATCAAGGAAACTTCTTTTTGGCACCATTTAACCTGAAGGGTAAATGATACAAATTCAGATTACCATGGTCTGATATAAGGATGAGGTTCAGGCATCGATGCAAGTTCAGCCCTTTCAGGCCATCCATCAGCATGCCAACCATGTTGTCAACCCTCTGCAATGCTCTGATGACCTAAGAAAGGGAAGCAATTTCATATGATGGATTCCATACTAATGGCTATTTCTATATCTGTTAATAAAGGGAACGTTCAGTGTATGCTATGATGAACTGACTTACATTAGGCTAAGACAGGTCAGTTAAGACAATACTCATTAACAAAAGAAGGGCCCAAATCCCATATGTGCTCAATTATAAATATTAGGAATGACACCAGCTGATCTGATTGTCTTAACTGCCAGATGTCAAAATTATTCATGAAATGCTTTTTATAATTCTTTGTATTTGATTTTTAAAATTAGAATTCTTAGGAATACAACCTATTATTTCCTTCCAAACTACATGTATTTTGCACAAGTTTATCACAAGGACACAGAAGAGCAAATGGTTTTAGCAACTTGCTTTTTGACATTTCCCTTTACAGCTCTCTTTGCAAAGCTGCCTGAGGAAAATTCTTTGCAGTTCTACATGTGCTTTCTGTTATGTATCAAATCAATCTTATTTCTATGGTCAATGTATTTCATCTCTACAGTCAATGTATTTCACTGAAATATGAAACAAGCTCCTTCAATACAGTCTTTCATTCATCCAACTTGAATTCAAAGTTTAAAGTATTAAAATAAGGTGGGTTTTGATGTGCCAGAAATACTAGAATTTAACAGCTAATTAAAGCTAATTCAAGCTATCCAACTTGAATTTGAATTTTAACAGAATTAGAATTTAACAGCTAATTCAAGCTAATTCAAGCTATCCAACTTGAATTCGAATTTTAAAGTATTAAAATAAGGTGGGTTTTGATGTGCCAGATATTAGAATTTAACAGAGTTTACAAGTTGGCGACTATGATGAAAAGCAATGGGCTCAATCTTAATGCAGGTGAATCAAAAAAGTAGTCCTTTGGCAAATCTTCTGTGAAATTAGAATAGGCAGACTTTACAACTTCTAAGAGCTGATCATCAAACAATTACAAAATGATCCTCAGACTTACTTGTAGACAAACTGACCTCGACAGGAATCTTAAGTGTCAGGGTATTTAGTGAACAAATAAATAATAGGCATCTGGCCAACTGTCAAACCAACATAACACCAACAAGAAGGTTTTCCCTTCCAGTTATGACATCATTGCATTGTCAGCTGTGTGTCTTCTTTACTCTACCTCTCAGGAGCATTTTGTCTTAGTGGAAGGCCAGAAGCAAAGCAAGGCACATGGAATTACTAACTACATTAGAGCTGCTGCAGATGGGTTTTGATGGAAAGAACCTAGAGAGTAAATACTGACCTAGACTGAGGATCAACTTCCCTCTCTCTTTGTCTCTTTTAGCTGACAATGTGGCATCCAAGAGGAACCTATGCTTTAAGAGAGGCAAATCTGGTGTAAAGTAAAAAATCCCTTCCCGGGGCAAGGGAAACCAGAAGATGGTGTAGGCAGGTGTTTTAAATTCAAATGAGAAAAAATGAGCCATGTTTTCCCCTCCTCCTGCTGCTGCTGAAGGAAGCATTTAGAGCAAATAGCACTCTCAAAACCAGAGCTCACGACAGACACAGTGGTATAGGCTCTGGTCTGGACTCTGTGCTACAGAGTCTTTGAAGCTCACAAACTATCCATCCTGAGGGTGAAATTCTAGCTATTCCTGGTCTTTTATCTCTTGGAGTCACATGGGGAAAAAGAAAACAAGGATTCTGAGATTAGGGTCCCTGGCTATATGGATTCTCCTTTCATTATGACCAACAATATTCACAGATCTTATTTCTTGTTTCTTTTCAGATCCTGGGTTACAGATAAAATATACATCATAAGGGAAGTCAGCTTAGAGGTACAAGGAAAGAAGTTCAAATCATCATCTGTGCTATCGCTTCCTCTGCTCCAAGAAACAAAAATTACATAGCCACTCAAAAACTGAAAGCAGTATTTGATCTTCTAAATCTCTAAATCTCTTTTCTATTTACATAGAAAATTGGAGTCTTACCCATTTTCAGCATTTCCAAGGAGCCCTTAGTTTTTTAAGTTGATGTAGTGAGAAATGGAGTGAATGAAAGCTTTGGAAATGAGAATACGCAATTTATCACCAGTTCAATTTAGCATTGCAAGACGTTTAGATAAGACCAATTCTCCCTACTATTTTTACTAAAGTGCATCTTATTCATTCCAGAATCATGGAATCTTACAGAATGGTCCAGAAGCCTGCTTCAAAGCAAGGTTTAGTTAGAAGTAATCACTGATAAAAAGGCACTTACTTCACTGCTGACTGGTCCATATGAATGACCTGAAGAATCTGGTTCTTCTAAATACAGAGTGTAAAAGTGTGGTCTAAATCAAACAGCATCAAAATGTAATATTTTATAAACACATTGTAAAACAGAATGGAAAGAATAATTTAACAATCGACAGTGAGTAAAAAGTCTACAACACTGGGGTAACATTTCTAAACTTCCTAAGAAATAATTTACAGATTTGGAGTTCTTCAAAATGTGGCTATTAGAGCTACATTAAAAAAATTCATTTGGATATAAGATGCCAGAGCCAATCGCAAAGTTTTTTTTTGCAACTTATTTAAAAATATTGTGTGATTTCTGTAAAACAAAGCAGTATTTATCATAGAAATTAGTCCTCTACATACCTTTCATCTTTAGGAAGCTGTAACCACTTAAGAACAGCTAAAATCCTTTCTTCAAATGGTATTGAACTAAAATTAAGGATAAGCAAAATGAAACAATTTGTGACAATGGTCTGAGTTTAAAATGGCAGTGTTTTTCTTACTCAAAACAACACTGAAAGACTAAAATAATCCCTTGCATTGTGTTTGAAACAATGTAAAAGTTTTATTTGAAAACTCAAATTTCTTTTCCCAATAAAGGAACAAAGGTTAAGATTTACACATATGAGAACTGTAACTGGGTTTAAAAATTTGCTTCTTGGGGCTCCTGGGTGGCACAGTCTATTAAGCATATGACTCTTGATTTTGGCTCAGGTTGTGGTCTCAGGGTCATGAGGTTGAGCCCCCATGTAGGGCTCCCCACTCAGTCTGCTTGAGACTCTCTTCCTCTCCATTTCCCCCTGCCCCCTGCTCACATTCTCTCTCTCTCTCTCTCAAATAAATAAGCAAATCTTTAAAAAATAATAATGAATAAATAAAAATAAAAATTTTTCTTCTTATATCTACTTGAGGATATTATTTCTCTGAGGACAGTAACTGCTTCCAGGTGAATGACCCATGTGTTGATACATTCTACAAAGGGTACCTCTTGGATAGTTCACTCACTTGTGACTCTTACATAAAAGTTGGAGTCAGTCACCACAACTTCATTTTTTCCTCCTGCCCAAAGATCTGAATGCAAACTCCAACACATTACCAGCACTTTCTAGAAAACCTCTAGAACAAGACTGTCTAGTTTTACTGGCCATCCATGTATCCAAAACTTACTTATCTTCCACCTAAAAGGTAGCTGAGATAGAGTTCTTATTCTGACCATTCTCATTTTTCAGCCAACGCATCACAGAAATGCTGGAACTTAGACTTGATAACAAGGAGAAGCTGAGATTTAAAACAAATAAGCTATTCTGAAAAAAAATACAACTATACATACCCATTATACATTTTATAGATGTCTGGGAGAATTCCTTTAATTTCCACATCTGATCCTGGCCAAAAAAATGTGCCACTTTTCAGGCCTTGATATTTAGTGGTGAGCCAAATCTGGGGAAGAGAATGAAGGCAATTCAGAAAATTATAAAACCGTGCATCTGTTAGGAAAGTATATGTTCATGTGACATCAATGCACTCTTCTCAAGTGCTACAGTATTTTTGAGGTTAGTAAGCTCCTGCAGTGAGACTAAAATAATCACTTAATAGGACTCTGAATAGCAGCAAAATGAAATGAAATAATTAGAGATTAAATTAGTCTAAAAAAATATAGACACCATCAGTTGAAAACCTCTGCAACTTTCAGAGCCCTAACCCTACCTACTTAATGGGCTCCCCTTGAAAGAAGAAAATATTCCCAAATATTCATCTGTTTAATTTGTTGACATATTTGTTGTATAACTAACACTTATTAAGTACTTACTGCCAATTATAGTTCTAAATAATATCCCCATAAGCATCCCAATTATTAATTTAGATAATCCTCACAATAACCCCATGAGGTAGTTAATGGTATCATCTACAGGATAAATATGAGAAAACCAAGCTATAGCAAAAATTGCCCAAAGTCACATAATTTTAAATATCAGTACTAGAATTTGAATTTATTTCCTGAAAATTAAACATCATGCTCTTTTTCCTTCTAAGAGGAATATTGAGACTATCCAAAAAAGTCTCCACAGAATTTCTGGGGCAATTTTTAAAAAATACAATGAACACATCTAAATCACAGCAAGAAAGAATCTTCTAAGTTAGCATATATAAATGAATTCAAAGTTTACCTCCTTTGGAAACAATTTGTTATATGTGGATCAAAATGTGGCCCCCAGACTACAGTTATAAACTACTAGTACAAGAAGGTAGAATCAAGCAGAAAAGAAAAATGGTTCAGAATTTCCCCAACCCAGCTATGAAATAAAATTACTCTCATTATACAATGATACAAGCTGTATTTAGGATTATCAGCATTCATCTCCATCACCAAAAGGATGACCACAGATATGATAAATGATGTAGGTTATTAAAAGCTTCAGTAAATCTGTTATTTTACTGTGATTGAAATAGATTAGAGTAATTTAAAAAAACTATTTTATTAGCTAAAATGAACAAACAACTCACTGGTTCTCCTTTGTACCACTCAGGATTAAATTTCTCCTTACTTTTAAGTGCAAAGAAAGCATTCATTTTGGGATCATATATCTTATTGTCAATTATGCCATGGGATTCTGGATAAAGTCCCTAAAAAATATAAAAACAAGTTTTATGCAGGTTGTGAGGTTTTTAATGTTAAATAAATTCAGAGAACAAAATCATCGAAGAGAAACAGGTAATTAAAGCTACAAGAAACTTAACATAGGTTAAGGAGAGAAAAACAAAGAAATGGAATTGTCAAAACACAATCAACCACTCAAGATGTTTTATAATATTTGTGTTTTAAATTATGTAATAAGTAGGAATGCTATGGATGAGGATCTAGATAAATAGGCAGCCTCCCCAATGTTTTTAAAGATTTTAATTAATTAATTAATTTCTTTCTTTATTTATTTATTTGAGAGAGAGAGAGTAGAAGCAGGGGGAGGAGCAGAGGGAGAGGCAGACTTCACAAGGAGCAGAGTCTAACTCATGCTGGATCTCACAACACTAAGATCATGATCTGAGCCGAAATCAAGAGTCAGATACTTAACCAACTGTGCCACCCAGGCATCCCTATAACCTCTTCAATTTTTAAGAGTGTTCTATTTTCCTTTCACATTGCTGAGTAAAGTATTTTTGTAGAATAAACTTTGTTTTAGTTGAGTCTGAGAATAGCTTGCATTAACACAACCTCAGGAATTAATTTTCTGGCTTCAACCCTAATGCCTAATATATTTGACTTTTTTTCTGGACTCCAATTAAATTGGGAAACTTTGAAACAGAAACAGGATTGTAATCCTGTCTAGAGTCAGGCAAAGTGATTGCTTAAACTCAAACATCAAGATGACTGGAAAGGCAAAAGGAAGTCAAGAAATCATTTCTCAGAGACTTTAGTCACCTCTTTTCAAGATGGAAAAATTGAGACCAGAAGGTAAAATGACCTTCCCCAAACTGCAGCAGTAGTGGCAGAGCAAAGACTAGGTTTCCTTGCTTAACTACATATTGGAAAAGTTATCCTTTTCTGATCTGATGTCTAATTATTCCCTCGAAAAATGTAACATTTACATTTCACTTCTGTGAACATACAAAAGTTGAAACTTGGAGCTTACAGTGACAATGCTGTAGTGATTAGGAAAAGTTTTTGTTGGATATACTGGTCTCATGTTTTTGGTATATGTTCCACAGTTTTCTATAAGGGAAAAAATTAAAGATTGTTATTAAATACAATTGATAATCGGTTTACATCATCTAGCTTTGCTACCAATAAGTCTAAATAGTATTAAAAAATTAACCCAGGAGGAATTTATAACCATATAAAAATTTAGGGCTACTTATAAAGCAACACTGTAGATTCAAATTCAATGTTAAGAGTTCATTTTTTTCGGAAAAATATCAAACAAAATAATTAAGCCATTGAAATAATTATCCCATACTCATCAATAACCTTAAGTTCTAGGTGGACCATTTGTAACGAGGATGCCTACTAGATCTCTGTCTGATATTACTTGGTGCTTACATACCTAAATTATAAGAGGTAGTTTAAAAAAAAAAACTCCACTGGTAGCAAAATCTGCAACATTAAAACATGGGTGAAACAGTAGCTGGGATGACAGTATCCCAATCTGAAAATCCACAACCAACTAATTCAGGACAAACTCAACACGGCTCTAAAGATAAAAGATATCTTCTGGCTTTAAGCTAGAGAAAGCACAGAAGTCAGACTGCTCCAGATTTAGCCTTGGTGTCATGCTCCTTTTCTCCTGCCTCTACTATTGAAAAAAGAACACATAAACTAATGATTCTAGCATTTCAGTACATCATTGCTAAAAATGTTCCTGAACTGGCATGTGTCGATCTATCTCAATGCCTTCCAAACAGTGCAGAATTACAGAGTATGTTCCCCAATTATGCGAAGCTGGGGCTTAGGCTAATTGTGTACTGATTTCTTTTTGAATTTCGCATATAGTTAGCTACAGCTCCTTAATTCTGAACTCAAGATGCCATGTTTGCCATCTTTCCTCCTAATGGTTGCAAAGGACTAGATTCAAGCTTCAAAGCCCATGGGCCTAACTGATAAGAACAGAGCCTTCCTTGCCCATGCATGCTTTTTGCTATGGACTTTTTTCATGTCAAATGATTATTTATAAAAATTATTTTCTTCTAGGTAGAAATTAAAAACTGAATTTTTAAAAAGTTTTCCCAAAATTTTGTCATAAAAGTAAAATAAATGCACATGTGTATTTACTGAGTGTGATTTTAATGTTTAAACTAATCTCAAGTACTCAAGAGTCTAATAAATATTTTAGAATTCCAGAACACTAAAATCACTGTATTTGCTTCTATTTCAGTCTTGTATTATACTGTAATGCTTAACTATTGATCACCGATAATGAGCAAATTTCCACAATTTTTAGATCCATAAGCAATCTTTTTCCTTTTTCAATTAACAATGATGATACAAATGGTACCCATAAAACTGGGGGTTAACTTGACTTAAAACTTTAGCATTAATACCAAGAAAAGACCGTTCTACTATTGCATCAATAACTTATAGGACAATCATTAAATTAAGGCTTTGTATGAGGCAAAGAAATTTGGAAGGATGCTACATGATACTATAGGATAACTGGGAAATATTCAGTGTCTACATTACTAGAGTGATATCAGAAATACTTTCAGTTTTTGAAATTCTATTTTAAAATGTAATAATTATTATTTTCCACAAAATGAACCCAAAAATTCTAAGAAAAAATACATACATGCCTATAGAGATCTAAATGTATATATGTATGTATGTGTGTGTGTGTATATATATATATATATACACACACACACATAACTGTATTATCTTAGAAGTAGTTAAAAGGCAGCTTCAAAGTAATTACAATATTGGAAACTAGCTCCTTATCATCAGGTTCAACTACTTCGCAATAGAGATGCTTGGTAAAACACATTCTGCCAGTACTTTTCCAAAACAAAACAAAACAAAACAAAACAAAACAAAACAAAACAAAACAAAACAAAACAAAAAGTCTGCTTCATCTAGTTCACTGAAAACGGTGACACCTCCAACAGGGAACTCCAAAGTTACTCACTTAGTTTGCTAATAACAGGAAGAAGGCCACCCCAAGTGTGTAAATATTCTGCCCTGAAGCCATCCAAGGAAAATAAGAGGGTAGGAGGCATTTCAAACCTGGGTAATGAGAAAGAAAAGAAACAAATGTATAAAGAAGCAGAAGGAACATACACACATCCAATGAAAGTTCTTCTCCTTCTTTGGCAAAAGTCCAATGAAGACTTCTCCCTGAGATCATTTTGTAATCTAAAGTAAACAAACTTACAAGCTCAGCAAGCATCCTTATAAAGGAGATTTTACATTTATATCATATATGTGCTTATACATTCCATAATGTATATATATGATATATACATACATCATCAAATAGTATTTCTCAAACACTTCTACCATTTTGAGCCACTGTATTGAGAATATCATTCACAGTCCCTGCTATTCCAAAAACTGGGCCAAATGCTACTAAAATATAATATTTTCCCAATTTGTAGGAATATAAATATTAATAAATAGGATTTTTCTAAATTATGTTTTTGCTTCCATTAAGTTTTTTCCTGAGCAACCACTTCCTGACATTGTTTCTATGTGAATCTAATATATGGTACCTTATATCAGATAAATTATATATAATATTTAGTTTCTAAATTTACTAAATTTGAAAGATACTATTTTGTAGAGAGATTTGAGAACTACTTACACCATAGCTCAGTTAGAAGTTTCCAGAATCAGCTACATAGGGTCTCAATAGTCCAGAACTGTATAAAATCATTTGTATTCAAGCAACATAAAATATAAGTTTCTTGTGCCACCAGATAAATATACTGGTATAACTTCCAGTATAATAACACATGTTCTAAATTATAATCTTATTGTAAAGAAAGGATTTTTTTTCCACTAAAAAGATCCACTAAAAAGATCGACATTACAAATCAAAAATAATGATCAATATGTAGAAGGGAAAGAAAGATTCAAAATTCACTAAATCTAAATTTTCCAATATACCTTGGACTTAAAAGACAGCTTAAGGTAT
The DNA here is from genome assembly GCF_011100685.1 of Canis lupus familiaris. Lineage (NCBI taxonomy): Eukaryota > Metazoa > Chordata > Mammalia > Carnivora > Canidae > Canis > Canis lupus. The sequence continues at coordinate 245,774 of NC_049222.1, forward strand.
AAGAGAGTTCCCTTTGAAAAAAGTCTCTTCTGTTTTAATCTTTTGGTTAGGGTTTAGTTTTTGCACCTGCTATTACTGTTGTTTCCAAAAAAATGTACTCTCTCATCCCAAAGGAAAAAAATACATTGTATAAAGCAAAGATAAATTATATACACAAACAACGTAAGCTAAAAGTACAGTTTTAAAATTTTCATCCTTTGGAAAAATATCATTATTTTAAAAAGGTAAAAATGTATTTCTGAAGACGAATAATTCAAATTATATGAGGTAATAGATCTCAAGTGGAGCCAAGATAAATATATCTAACATCTTCATAAAACTCCCCCCTTTGAATTCCACACAAATTGTTTCAATGACCTACCTAGTACACATAAGACACTGTGCAAAATACTTTAAGGACAAAAAGAACAAATATGAATTATAAAAAAAATTTAAGATTTTACTTATTCATTCATGAGAGACACACAAAGAGAGAGAGAGAGAGAGAGAGAGGGAGGCAGAGACACAGGCAGAAGGAGAAGCAGGCTCAATGCAGGGAGGCTGATGTGGGACTTGATCCCAGGACTCCAGGATCACGCCTTGGGCTGAAGGCAGGTGCTAAACCGCTGAGCCACCCAGTGATCCCTAAATTATAAAAATTATGTAATATTCTCAGATAGACACATTGCTTATTCCCAAAATTTATAAGTGAGCCAAAATACAAAAAATAAAAAGGAAGCTATAAAGTAATTTGCCAAAGGTTTAACTCTTAAAGCTACAAATGAAAGTAAAAAGCCTTCCTTCCCAAGTAGAAGGACAAAAGATTTCCACTCAATGCTTACAAACACTAAAACCTAAAGTCATGGCCTCTCTTTTTCTGTGAGCTTCCAGAGGGGGGAGGTCATTCCATAGTCAACTCTACACCATCAGTGCCTGACCACAAGGCCTGACTAAAAACAACATTTAATGAATCAAAAATGAATTATTATCTTTTCAACTTGGAAAGAGAAAAAAAAAATAGTACCTTAAAAGAATAGTATCTTAGAATATATCTTACCCTGCTGGACACTGCGGCTCATCAATGCTCTCACATGTTTCTTCTACCCAACTTTTCTCTCCTAAAGTATTTTCAAGAAATAAAACAAGTTGAACACACTAAACAGTTAACAATAATTGTGATGTTGTGAGGCAATGACAGATTCCAAAACAAAATAAACCAGATATATAGGTAATATGTGGCATGATTTTAGGGAAATACAACACATATAGAAAGCAAAATAAGAGCCTATGAGGAAAAAAAAAATAAGAGCCAGTTGATACCAGGAAGAAAAAAATGTATAATTGCAAGACTACAACATATTACTGAATTTGTGAGAACTTAAAGGCATCTTTTTCATTCTTTAGTTGTTAATATTTTTAGCCAAAATTTATAGCCCTCCTTTTATCCACCCGACATATTTTAGTACTAAATCCTTGATGTCTTAGTTCCCTTCATATTAATTTCAAAGAATCCTGTAACACTTGGACAAGACATCACAATAGCATCAGTTTACATAATACTCTACAATCATGGGCAGTAATTTCACATCTATTCTTTCAATACATGGCAGACACTGTCCTCATTTACTACGAGGCAACCTGGGACATGATAGTCAGCCACGACTGCAGAAGTCATCTTTCCACAAGGCATCATTAAATGTATAGCTAATATCAAAATAACATGAAGGGGTGGTAGTGGCAGAGTGAGTAACTATAGATAGAATGAGATTTGCTGTGCGTAGATAATAGCAATTCTTCAACTGATTGATAGGTACAAGATTCTTTGCATACTCTACTCACGTTTGAATTTTTCTTTAATAAAGTATTTTTTCAGCTAACATAGTTGGTCAATAAATATGGCTCCTAATGTAAAAAAACAACACCTATGCAAAACCCCGCCACCATGTAGGGGGATGTCCGGCTGCTGTGGAACCAGATGGGCATTTGAAACCTCACCTAGGCATACAGAACTATAGTTGACACAGCAGTCGCCCTTGTCCCTGCAGTCATCTGAACAGGAGCAAAGACTTCTGGACAACCTTTTCTCACCACACCTGAACTTGCTGCATGTCCATATGCGTTCTAGAAACAAAGAACAACAAAATCCATGTTATGGTCCAAACTGAATACATCTAAAGTGGACACACAATGCCTCTCTTCTGGAGAACAATCCATGAGACGCAATGAGCTCTTTCATAACTTATAGTTACTCACAGAATCTGCCACCACAGTGGTCGATCTGAACTAATAGAAAACATGCAAGCAGTAATTGTTATTATGTCACTAAAAGAACCCAGAATTTCATCATTTTGAAACATGGACAAATATTATTATTATCAAATCATATACGGATCTTTCTTGGCTTTTTTCCACCAGCCATTTTCAGGGTTCTGAAATTTAAGCTCAATCTGGTTTATTCTCATTTAAATATTAAATACCCATGTCAGATGTAGAGAAGTCCAAATCAAACTGAGAAAATTTACATATTCTGATGGTTTTATTTTGAAGTATAAGTAGACATCTACATATACTTGAAACTAATGTAACATTCTGTGTCAACTATATACTTCAATAAAAAGAAGTGGCTATCTAAGAACTGTGTTTTAATGAGCCCACACTGAAAAGATTCATATATTTCAAGCAACCTTAGGTTAGTTTAAGTGCAAATTAGATTATGTTGGCTTTCAGCGTACATTAAAAACAAGCACAGTTTTGCTAGCCCTAAAGTGTTGAACAAAGGCAAAACACATGAAATTTTTTCTCTAAGGAAAAACCAAGGCCAAATTTTTAAAAATCTCAAATGAGTTAGATAAATCACATACCTAAAAGATGCAGAACTTTTCTTTGATCTTTTACTAAATGCCCATGGCCCCATCTTTTGCCCTGAACATTTTTATTTACCTGGTTCTATGCACGTCTCCTGGTAATCCAGACAGCAGTTTCCAAGGTCAACACAAGCAACATCACAGCGGCAGTTCCCAAATGTTCTCTCAAAACAACGACCTTTGCAACTTTTAACTGAAAATATTGAATAACAAGTTAGAGGTTTCTGATCATAGAAACACAAAGCAAACATCAACTAATATACCTAAGATAAAATCAAATCCTACCTTAGAAAACACAGATTGGGGTAATAAAGTTACCTAAGAATATTTTCATAAATATACATAGGAAGTGGCACAACAGAAGGCATAGAGTTTTGATTTTATCTCTTGCCATAGAAAAAAGGACTTTTAAAATTTATTACAAACCCAACTGGGGCTGATAAGATTTAAATCCTTATGGCACGGTAAAGAAAAGTCAGAATAAGGACTTGTTCTGAATGTGTTATGCTCTGAGAAGTTTGGCTTACACAGCCATAAAGTTCTCTAAAATCTCAAAATGTGAGGTAAAGTTTGTTTTTTTGTTTTGTTTTGTTTTTTGTTTTGTTTTTTGTTTTGTGAGGTAAGATTTTAAAAGTGATTATCTGAGCATTTCAGAAAGAGAAAGAATGTCTGACTTAACTCCCCCCCAGTCTTGGTATATAAAAGAAGTAATGTCCATGTGCGAATGTTTTGCAAGACTGTCCCTCCCATCATCATCCAAAATACCCATTTCACCTTCAGATCCAGCCTGGTGCCCAAACTCCCCAGTCAAGGTCTGATTTCCTTGTTTGAAGCTTGTATAAAACCTTGTCCTTCCACTCCATCACTTAATTCCATTTGAACCAGAGTATTTGGTTAATATCCCAGTGTCATACTACACTACCAGCTTCTTTTTTTTTAAGATTTTTATTTATTTATTTATTTATTTTAAAATTGTATTTATTCATGAGAGACACATAGAAAGAGGCAGAGACACAGGCAGAGGGAGAAGTAGGCTCCATGCAGGGAGCCCGACACAGGACTCAATCCCGGGACTCCAGGGTCACGCCCTGGGCCAAATGCAGGCGCTAAACCACTGAGCCACCCTGGGATCCCAGACTACCAGGTTCTTAAGAACAAAGACCACATGTGGAATTTGCCCAGCACCCTACAAGGTGCTTGACTATAGTTAGTACTAGCAAGTTTTTGTTAAATAGATAAATGGTGGATATGAAAGGAAAACTTTTTATTAAGAACAATAATTTTATGTTTTAATTGTTACTAGATATCTGAAAAAAGATAGGTTTTCATTAGATTACTAAAAAAATCAGGATGGTGAGGAAAAAATCCATTGTAAAATAATGCAAATCCAACAGAAAAAAAGGAATAATTGTAGCTTTTGACCACCAAGGCCGATAATTTTAAAAGCCCAAAGGGCGTGTAACCATTAAGTTTCTGGTTGCCCAATGATGCTAAGTGATTACCTAGTAGTACTGTAGGGCTGCTTCAGTAACTAACTCCTTGTGAAAAAAAGAGTGCCCTAGGAGTCCCTGGAGAAAGTGAGGGAGAGGGCTCCAGGGGCACACCACCAGAATCTCTAGGCCATATTTGCCTATTTGCTTCACCGTTCTTAATTTATTTTTTGTTGTTTTGGTGGTTTTCTCTTTGGTTAATTTTTTTTGGTCATAGCCCCTGTTTGTTGTTTTAGGATGAAGTTTTGCAAGTAAATACAATATTTTTTTTTTGTAAATACAATATTATGGCTAAAATAATAATAATAATAAAACTTCAAGAAGGCTCAAACCAGCATGAAATCTGCAGTAACTATGGAGTACCCACAGATCAGGACATAACACTTTTCTCAATCACATTCTGAAGAAGTCTAAGTAGCAATACATGTGCACATATGCACACAGGCACGCACACTCATTACTGTGGTAATTACCTTCTTTGGCACAGCTTGGTTTCAAACCAAATATACAACCAAGAATTGTTGTTAACACACAGACTGACAATACCTGTAGAGAGAAAAAAGAAAATTATATAGCTTCAAAATCCTTTTATTTAGTCAAATGTTTCTAAACTTGCTGGTGCTGCTCTGTTTCCTGATGTGGGTGCAGGTCACATGGATACATGTGCTTTGTGAAAAATTCAAACTGCATGGCTATGCTTTGTGCATTTTTCTGTATGTATGTTATAGTTCAAGAAAAAGTTTATTCAAGTGTTAGCAAACAAATCTGTGCCATTGAAAATGTTTCCAGAAACTTCCCAGTTGATGCAAATGAATCCAGTCAGAGAATTCTGAACTAATTAAGGAAAGGAGAGAGGAATAAAATCTATTTAGAGATTCAATTTCTTATTTGTTAATCCATAAAAGGCAACATGAGAATATTAGATGCTTCCTTTATATAGTTTACATAAACCTAAACAATATCCTCATAGGCCCCGTGCCCCACAGCTGCTCATGGGAACAGGCACTAGATAGGGCTGGGTAACTCCAATGTGGGCCCAAACATCACCACAAACTGGTTGTACAACTTGGGGGAGATCACTTACAATAGTCTAGACATCAGATTACTCACTTATACAATCAAAGGGCTGGACTACATGGATCTCTAAAAATCTTCCCAGCTCTAACATTTTGCCGCTTTCTCATTCTCCACTCTTTTAAAATAAGTAGATACACCAAATAGAATTTTTATTTGAAAATTAGAGAGAGAGAAAAAAAAAAATCCAGAGAACAACTCTCAATATTTTTACTGGAATGGAGTTCCCTTGACAGCTCCCTGGAGTCTTGCTTTGCAGAAAATCCAACAAACTATGCATTCAGTACCAACTATGTGTAAAGACTGCTATGCACAGGAAAGAACGGAGAGATACCTCAGGGAGCTTCTATTTGTGTGGCAAAAGATAAATATAACAGCATAAATGGCTCATATTTGGCAGGTCCAAGGAGGCAGCTGCAGTTCCACGGTTATTTAAAGAAGGAGAAAAGTTGCAGTTTTTGGAGAGAGGATCAGAGAAGACTTCATGGAGAAAGTCCTTAGGTGGTGCTCTGAAAGGGGAAAATGATGGTGTGACATGATAGGTGATAATGATGGAGCAAACTTCTAGGAGGAAGGCCAGCATTAGGATGTCTGAAGGAAGAAGTGGAAGGCAGGCAAATGAATAAGCAGCCTACTTTAGCTAGAACAAAGAATATGCAAAGGGGAATGGATGTAGTGGGGACAGGTAGATTGGTGTTTCCCAAAAGCCAAGCTAAAGAGATAATAGAAACAAGAGGAATGAGTAAATGGGACAGGGTGGATGCTGGGTACGGGCATTTTTGAACTCACTCCCTCAAACAAAACATATCAAGTATTGACCATATATGCCAGTCACCATATTAGGTACTGGATACTCAGTAGTAAAACACACATGACCTTTATCCTCGAGGTGCCTAATGTCAAGTGACTACAAGAACTAAAGAGAAAGGAAATGGCAAACTGAATCAGCAGGTCTAATTTATTTCAGAAGAAAATGAGGGTAAAGGAAGAGAGAGCAAGAGTATAGTGGGTTTCAAACACAACAGGGTCTAGGTGAAGCTTTTTTCTTAGGAAACCAAAAACCTAAGTGTATCTATGTCCATCAAAATAGGGAGCCATCCGAGGAAGAGCTTCAACAAACAGGTAAATGATGGCAAACAGAACGAGGCACCAGCAGAGAGCACTAACAGATTGCCCTGAACCTTTGATGGTAGTATAAGTTGACACAAACATATGAAAAGTAATTTTTAAGTCTCTATCAAAAAACACTAAACACTCTTATTGTCACATAGGGAAATGAAACAATTGTAAAACTAATCTGTATTTAGTATATTGTAATTTAAAACCTGGAGAATTAAAGTTTTCATTGTAATAAATTTATAAGAATAGTTTGAACAGTGCTTTATTTTCTTGTCATATAGCTTACAATACAGAATGAGAATCTTTTCCATGCCTCAGCACCCTGCCACATTCCTTTCTAAACTTAGTGATGGTGAGTTTATGGACATAGTGAGGAGTGTGGTTGGATGGATAGGATAAGGATGTCCCAGAGAAAGAGACACTGGCACAAGAAATCATACTAAAGGAAGTCTTGGAGATACTGCACAATACTTAAAGTGCAAAGCCTAAAACGAGGGAAACTGATGTAAGTTCCTCTGGCTGCATAGCTGGAGTCTGCTAAACAGAGGCAGTGTTAACATGCACACAGTTGGCTTTTTCTTCCATAATCTCATTTACACTTGAACTGAATTTCACTTCTGGCGTCATCACTTTTTTTTTGCCTTTACTCAATTTTCATCTTTATTGGCCAATACTCTCTTTAAATTACACATTTTTATAAAAGGTCATGTACGTTTGCCACCGGCAGACAAAGAAGCAACATAACTACTTGCTTTGCTGGCTGTGAACTGACCAACACATGCATAGTAACCAATCACTGACAGACTTTTTTAATATTTTATTTATTTATTCATGAGAGACACACACAGAGAGACAGAGATACAGGCAGAGGGAGAAGCAGGCTCCCTGTGGAGAGCCCAATGTGGGACTCGATCCCAGGACCCCAGGGATCACTGTGTGAGCCAAAGGTCGATGCTCAACCACTGAGTCACCCAGATGCCTCTCACAGACTTTTAAAAAAGCCAGTTGGTCACAGACCACCATACACATCTGTTATTTACACAGTGATTTGCAGGCTGAAAAAGCTAGCAGCAAAGACTCTACTCTGTGCAACTCTTTACAGTTAACAATAAATCTTAGTAACTAAAATGATCCATGTTGTTGGGGGACTGGTGTTATTAAACTGTGGTTACTGAAATTGAGCATGCCACTGAGTCATGCAAAACTAGGGCTGCCTGCGCTCTCACGCATGGGCAACATGGCTGTCCAAGGCGGCCTATTTCAAAAATGTTTGTCTTCACAATAAATACACAAACAAACAAGAACCAAGAAATAAGTTCATTTTAAGAAACTGCCTTAAAAGGTCAGTTTAATCTACACAATCTCAGGAGGTTAGCCTCAAAGATAGGCATGTCAAAAGAAGGCCTGAGAAGAAACTAAAAAACAAAACAGAGATGCAGACAGAGGAAGCTGGAAGCAGCTGATGGTGGACCCCCTCAATCTCCTTGGGCAAGTAAGAATATCTTCCGGGAACGAAGAAGTCTAGCTGGGGCTCTGTAATGAGAAGGCACAGGATATCACAAATGAAGAATGGCTGCAAAGCCATGGTAACAAAGGAGGCTGAGTCAAGATGGGAAGAGTAGAAAGACCTTCAAGCTCTGGGAGCCCAGCTGAACCTGAAATCATGGATTCTAATGGACACAAATAACCTGAAATTCCAAGGCTGGGAATGAAAGGATAGGACCAAAAGATAACATGGCATGGGGAGATGCAAAGGCAAGGGAAACAGAGCAGAGAAGCTTACAAGAGTCAAAATGTGGCTGCAGTGGCTGAACAGGTTTGGGACCATGTGGACACAGATGTTTGACAACTGAGAGAAGATAGGGCATCAGGCAAAAGTGAGAGTGGGAATGAGGGAGGGAGCAAAGAAGGAGGAAGAATGGAAATTATGAACTTGAAAGGAATTTCAGAGTCTACATTCTCAGAAGTGGGATAGTTTGGAATGGAGATGAAATCAAAAGGAGAAATCTGAAATTGGCATAAAATACTTGTTGGAGTAAGAAGACCTGAAAGTTCCAGGACTTTTACTAGTAATCACAGTTAAGTTTTTACCAACAAAAATCACAGTAGGAGAACTTTATTTATATTCTGAAAAGTATTGGCTTAAAATACACATTCCCTCATTACTGTAAGAAATTTAGTCATGGAGATATATTACCAACAACCATACTACTCTTACTAAACATAAAACAAACTTGCCAATGGTTCTGTTACAATTAAGTCTCATCTTGAGGAAAAGTATGGGAAGAGTTGATCACAGGTAAGCATTTAAATCATAAGAATTAGGGGAGCCTGGGTGGCTCAGTCCATACAGCACGCACCTCCTGATCTTGGGATGTTGAGTTTTAGCCCCTTGGTGGGCAAGGAGTCAACTTTAAAAAAAAAAGTAATGAGGTGGTCACGATTTCAGGGTCCTGGGATCGAGCCCTATTTCGTTCGGGCTCCTTGCTCAGACAGGAGCCTGCTTCTTCCTCTGCCCCTCCTTCCCACTTGTGTGTGATCTCTCTCAAATAAATTCTTTTTTAAAGCAATGTCAAGATTCACTACTCATTTTCACCTCTACATCAATTTAGGTACTTTTCATATTTTGATATTCTCTTAGAAACTTGAGACAAAACATTTCATCTTTGAACACATGGAGCTACCAGACACAAAAGTAAATTGTTGGAATGTTTTACCTCTACATCAGAAGAATATTTATTTGAGAGTTTCCTGCTTCTTCAGTTGGAGTACTTAAATAATTAGGCCTTTCTTGGACATTTAGTGAACCAAAAGAAATAGATACAAAGAAAGCACTCGGTTTTTTTCACACAGATTCCCTCAAATACAGTGACATTAATATAACATGTATTATTCTTTATTGAGCATTCATTCATATATGAGTGTCTACTTGTACCCAGTCCCTTCCCTTTGCTAAAGGTCAGAGACAAATAAAAGTAACTAGTAACTCCTATCCTGACAGAGAAATGAAGCTGGTGGGGGGAGGGCATGGAAATTAATGATTACGATGAAAAGGGACAAGAGCTACAGAAGAAATATGTAAAAAATGTTAACACACAAATAGCACAGTAGAGAGAAGCAAAGGAGAGAATGGTGATTAAAAAAAAAAAATACTTGGGATCCCTGGGTGGCGCAGCGGTTTGGCGCCTGCCTTTGGCCCAGGGCACGATCCTGGAGACCCGGGATGGAATCCCACATCGGGCTCCCGGTGCATGGAGCCTGCTTCTCCCTCTGCCTGAGTCTCTGCCTCTCTCTCTCTCTCTCTCTCTCTCTCTCTCTCTGTGACTATCATAAATAAATTAAAAAAAAAATACTTGATAAAGAGAAATTTGGAGAAAAAGGGATTTCCTCCTCCATCAATAAATAAATGTCCCAGTGTCTGCAGTAGGAGCTGTATTTAAGTTCTATGGGTAAGTACAAAAATAAAACAAAAAAAATTTTGTGGTGAAATCCCTAATCTCTTAGATTACCATCTAATCAGGCTGATAAGTAGAATCTGTTGATGATAAAGACAGCAAGTGGTGAGTAGCAGTCTAAGAATTAAATCACATGGCAGTGACGTGCAATTGACACCTCGTGCAAAGCCAGAAAGGTACAGAAGATAGCACCAGCCTGGGAGACAGAGAGTAATGACCTAAAAAGTGCACTTCGCCAGAACTATGCGCTAGGCACTTTTCTGAGTTTTATACCAAATCATTTAATCTTTACAATAATGAGACATTATTGACATTAACTCAGTTTAAGGAAACAGCTGTGGAGAGCTGACAAGTCACATGGAAAAGATCTGAACTCAGGCAGTCAGGTTGTAAAGCCATGGAGCAGAAGGGAGACACAATAGTGACTGAAGGGGGGCTGTGGTCCTGGGGGCAGTCAGTGAGGAGCCATTGGGGTGTTTATATATGGAAGTGACATGACTGGATTTTCAAATTCTAGAAAAAGCCTTTGGCAACATGTGGAAGGCTCTGGTATGAGTTCAAGTGTGAAATGAGAGCTTGGGCTGATCGATCTCTCCTTGATTCTCAGCAGATGCTCTGTCCTCCTCTGTCTTCCTCACCCCCAAGCACTACAGCCCTCACTATGCACCATGAGACTAATCTGTCTCTGACTAGACTGTAAATTCCAGAAAGGGGTAATTGATGCATTTCTATAATCTCCATGTCTAGCATGGTGCCTAGCACACAGTAGGCATTCAAAAATAATTGTTGAACTGAAAATCAAACTGTGACTTCATTAACCATAATTTGAGGGAAAACCATAAACTTCTCCTTTTCTTCATCTGACTTGACAAAGTCAATCAGTTCAAGTGTCTTGGTATCTGCTTTATATAAATGCCTACAATAAATATATATGAAAAACATTTTTTTCATGAAAAACATTTTTTAAGGAAATGGTAGATGGCTGGATTTGGTATTCAACTGTGACAGATGGAATATAAATGCCCATGTGATGTGAAGATAAGTTGGCTGATCACACTGCCTATCAGTCCTCTGACCTCTGACCAGAGCTACATGCTTTCGGAAGAGAACTTTGTAAGAACTCAGTTCTACAGTGCTAAGTCTTCAGGGAAATTTTTTTTTCCTAGAAGATGAAGGTTAGATCCTCAGAAACTTTCATAGGAGATTCGAAGGGACACCAAAGAAAATGTCATATTCTTGAAGAACTTTTAAGTATTACAGAGTTCAAAGTGCACGTTAGAACAACCGCTTGCATGGATTTAGAACTTTTCAAAAAAATGGTTCTAACTTTTGCTTGTCCTCTTCTACACTCAGTATCATTTTAGTTATGTCTGACATAATTGGAGATTCTCCCAAATGGCAGTGACATTTTATGTAAAGCAATTTATATAAATGATCAAGTGAAAATGAGGGAAGGAGATATCAAACACTGAATAAGCAAAATCAAGTAGGATGCTTAACTGACTGAGCCACCCAACAACCCCCCTAATCCCACATTCTTAAATATTAGTGAACAGCCATGATTCACCACCATACATCTGAGGTAAGCCTACAATGAGATAAACAAAAAGTGTAAGATCAACACAACAGAAATAAAGGGAGAGGGAAAGAAAAATACATAATTACACCTAGTTGGTTTTCTCAGTGGGTCAAGAGGATATACATAAATCTTCAAATCAAAGATTCTATCAAGTATCCAGGATAATAAATCAAAGAAGGCTCAAACTTATTGACATCATTGTAAAATTCCAGAACACCAATGACAAAAAGATCAAGTAAAAGTATGCCAATATTATAAAAATTTAAATGAGCAGTAAAGATGTATAAGATCAGAGTTAGTTTTTCCTTGGAGGTTTAGTAGAACTTACTGGTGAAGCTCTCTGGGCCTAGAAAGATCTGTATAAGAAGTTTATTGATTTCTGGTTCAATTTCTTTGTGGGTTATAAAATTACTTACATTTCCTAATTTTTCTTGAGTCAGTTTGGTAAATTGTTTTTATTCTTGGATTGTTCACTTCATCTACATTTTCAAATATATTGGTATAAAGTGATTTATAATAGCCCTTTGTTATTTCTTCAGTGTCTGTAGATCTGTATTTGTGGTCCTTCTATCATTTTTTACTTTTTGGCTTAATTGCTCACCAGAAGTAATATTCCTTTATAAAGAAGTTACTTTTTGCTTTACCAATCTTCTACATGTTTACATGTTTTTTATTTTATTGATTTCTGGTCTTATTTTTAATTTCCTTCCATAGCCTACATTTAATTTTCTGTTTTGTTTTGTTTTTCCTAAGTTATTGATATGGCTACGTAGGTTATAACTTTATAGATTTTCTCTTTTAATATTACTTGTATTCTAATTTTCAAACTCCTTAAGGCATTGTTGTTATATTACAAGTTCATTTAGATTTACCCAAATATTTATGACTTTATGCATTTTAACACACTTTCTTTTGAACCTTTCATATGGAATTTTCTGAAATCTATTTCCTTCTGCCTAAAGTGTATTTCTTAGAATTTTCCTGATGGCAGATTCTCTATTTGTTAGTGTGTATATGTCTTTATTTTGTTCTCATTCTTGATAGGTATTTCTTTTAGGTATATACCTAAATATATACCTAAATATATGTTGCCATAATATATTATGTTGCCAAAATAACTGGCAACAATTATCTTCTTTCAGCACAGTGAAGATATCACTGCATTCTCTTATGCTTTTAATCATTGCTATTGAGAATTCAGCTGTCTGTTGCACTTTGGAAGGAAACATGTCTTTTTCTCAATACCTTTAAAATTTTTCATTTTTATGTTTACATTTTACAATGTTATTCTATCATGTGTTGATGTATTTCTCATATTTATTCTGCATAAGATTCAATGAGCTACTTAAATCTGAGGATTGGTATCTTTCTTCAGTTCTAGAAAATTGTCATCTCTTCACATAGTATCCAAAATAAAAGGAAAAACGGATATTAGCAGGAAAACCTTAAACTACAAAAAGTGGCCCTAGAAAGTCTTTAAAGAACCAAATAAAATTTCTAGAAATAAAAAATGAACAAAATTCAGTAATAAGGCTTCACATCAGAAGAGACAGTGAAAAATAGAATTGGTAAGCTGGAAGATAGTTCAGAAGACATCGTCTAACATCACAAAAAGAAAGATCACAAAAAATTACCCTTCTTCCCATTCATTATTATTTCTTCTACATTTTCTTCAAAAATAGTCAAGAATTTTACTATCTATGTCTGATAACAATACCATCCGATGTTATTGTGTGCTTCTGTTGTGTGATATTTCTCCTGGTTTCGCTCATGGTGCTATTTTCCTTTGGGTGCCTGGTGGTTTTTAACTGCATTCTGTTCATTGATGTTAAGAATTTTCAGGATTCTATGAAGCCTGGGATGAAAGTGTTTTCTTCCAGAAATGATTTATATTTGCTTCTGTCAAAAACATTAGAGAAACTTCAAGTTTGAGAACACCTTTATAACTTGAGGTAGATAAAGTGAGATCAACTTACATATATCTTTATTTATGGGAAATACACCATAATTACACAATAGAGCTAGATCTTACAGAGTGTTCCAACTTCATACAACCTAATATGTATATAATACATTTATAACACAATTCACAGCATATAAGATATGTAAGCCTGCAAAATTTCTTTACAGAATGAAGTTTTGACTTCAAAATATTATTTCTGATTTATGATAGCCTCCAGAAATATACCTCTTATATTTCTGTCTCTCTTTTCTATGGTCAAGCTCATCAAATTCTGTTCAAGAAATATTAATGCCTGCCTGTACTGTATCAGGGAACATCTAGTATGCTGTCTTTTTCTTTCTTTCTTTCTTTTTTTTTTTTTTTTTGTTTAAGATTTTACTTATTTATTCATGAGACACACAGAGAGAAAGAGAGGCAGAGACACAGGCAGAGGGAGAAGCAGGCTCCATGCAGGGAGCCTGAGTGGGACTCCATCCTGGGTCTCTAGGATCAGGCCCTGGGCTGCAGGCGGCGCTAAACCGCTGAGCCACCCAGGCTGCCCTGCTAACTGTCTTAAGTAAAATGTCCTTTATGCTCATACTTATGCTAGTTATAACGTAATTTACTGAAATAGTGGTATTTTTTATTACCTCAATAACAAGTCTCAATTAAGAGTCACAAATCATTATAGGAATATTTATTATCTTCTGACTAGAATAGGTTAAAGACTACAATGACAGAAGGAGGATCACGTGCTAAAACAAATGAGAAATTAGTCATTTTCAAGTTTGTTTTTTTTAAGATTTCATTTATTTATTTGGAATAGAAAGAGAGTGAGGAGGGGCAGGGGCAAGGGAAAGGGAGAAGACTGCCCACTGAGCAGGGAGCCTGACATAGGGCTTGTTCCCAAGACCCTGGGATCATGACCTGAGCCAAAGGCAGACACTTAACCAACTAGGCCACCCAAGCGCCCCTCATTTTATGAGCTTTTAGGCAATAACTAGCAATTTATTGAGACACACACACACACATTGACAATAAAACCAAAACAAACAAACCAAACCCAGGGTCTTAATGGACAAGGCCATTTGCTACCAAATCACTGCTTCTAACAGTAACTAGAAGGACCAATCAGAAAACTAATGACAATGTAACAGAGGGGGAACACTATAGTGGTTCCTTTGGATCTGCAAAGATCCGTGCATGAGGCACTACTTATTATTACCTGCTCAACCCAGCTGCTAAAGTATTTCTAGGACCTCTCTATTACAAGCAAGCTAACCTCACAAGCCATAGGACTGTCCCTCACAGAGATATCTAGCACTGTGGATAAAAAAATTCTCTGCTACATGGATACTAGTTCGTCACTTTCCACAAACATAAAAGGGTAAATATTGGTTTTAAAATAAGAAATACTGGGAAGCCTAGGTGGCTCAGAGGTTTAGCGCAGCCTTCAGCCCAGGGCATGATCCTGGAGACCTGGGATTGAGTCCCAGGATCGAGTCCCATGTCGGGCTCCCTGCATGGAGCCTGCTTCTCCTTCTGCCTGTGTCTCTGCCCCCTCCCCCTCTCTCTGTGTGTCTCTAATGAATAAATGAATAAAATTTTAAAAATAAATAAATAAAATAAGAAATATTAAGACAGGAGAAACAAACAATCCAATCATGAAATGGGCAAAAGACATGAACAGAAATCTCACAGAGGAAGACATAGACATGGCCAACATGCACATGAGAAAATGCTCCGCATCACTTGCCATCAGGGAAATACAAATCAAAACCACAATGAGATACCACCTCACACCAGTGAGAATGGGGAACATTAACAAGGCAGGAAACCACAAATGTTGTAGAGGATGCGGAGAAAAGGGAACCCTCTTACACTGTTGGTGGGAATGTGAACTGGTGCAGCCGCTCTGGAAAACTGTGTGGAGGTTCCTCAAAAGAGTTAAAAATAGACCTGCCCTACGACCCAGCAATTGCACTGCTGGGGATTTACCCCAAAGATACAGATGCAATGAAACGCCGGGACACCTGCACCCTGATGTTTCTAGCAGCAATGGCCACAATAGCCAAACTGTGGAAGGAGCCTCGGTGTCCATCGAAAGATGAATGGATAAAGATGTGGTCTATGTATACAATGGAATATCACTCAGGCATTAGAAATGACAAACACCCA
This sequence comes from Canis lupus familiaris, assembly GCF_011100685.1. NCBI lineage: Eukaryota > Metazoa > Chordata > Mammalia > Carnivora > Canidae > Canis > Canis lupus. Next base: position 261,454 of record NC_049222.1, read on the forward strand.
CCATTTGCTTCAACGTGGATGGAACTGGAGGGTATTATGCTGAGTGAAGTAAGTCAATCGGAGAAGGACAAACATTGTATGTTCTCATTCATTTGGGGAATAATAGTGAAAGGGAATATAAGGGAAGGGAGAAGAAATGTGTGGGAAATATCAGAAAGGGAGACAGAACATAAAGACTCCTAACTCTGGGAAACGAACTAGGGGTGATGGAAGGGGAGGAGGGCGGGGGGTGGGGGTGACTGGGTGACGGGCACTGAGGGGGGCACTTGACGGGATGAGCACTGGGTGTTATTCTGTATGTTGGTAAATTGAACACCAATAAAAATAAATTTATTATTAAAAAATAAAAATAAAAATAAAATCATTCAAAAAAAAAAAGAAAGAAAAACCATATACTCTTCTTTGGAATATTTAGTTCCTTTTCTCATATCTTAAAAAAAAAAAAAACAGAAGAGAAATAATGTCAGAAGGAGGTAGAACAGTTTAGTAAGACATAAAATAGAAATCCTTAAATTATTATTATTTTAAATACTGGCTCTCTTAAATGCTACCATGTGTTACTCTGGACCTCTGGACATTTAACCCATTTAACCCTTTCCTAAGTGAGAAAGAAAGAAAACAGCAAATAGATATTTTGAAACATTCAGGTATGATACTATGTACATGAAAGACAGAGAAAAGCAGCAATGCCTTCAGTCTCACATGAATCTGTTAGGAGATGCTTATAAAAGAACATGCAGTTCAAAACAATTATTTTGAATAAACACATTTCATATTTGGTTGAACTAGTCTCTTGGGTTGATAAAACTACGAGATTCTTCCCCAAACTAGAATTAGTGGTCCAGAAAATGTTTTGGGGTTTTTTTTTTTTGGCACCTTTGATATTTAAGCAAATAGTCATTTCATCAATTCCCTGATTTTCAAAGACTTATCCTAGTTAAACAAGCATTTAAAGAAAAGTATCCAAAAAAGCTCCTATCTACAGCCAATAAAAGCTGGTAATGATAACTGAAAAATAATCTTTTTTAGGACAAGTTAAAATAAAATATCAAATTAAAAGGCTGGCTTTAAAAATAGAAATAATGTTACTACTTTGCCATAAACTGCAAGGAAATGATTAAATCCTAACCATTTTCAGTTAAAAATATAAGTATGGCAAAATCATGGCCCTAATCACAAAAAGATCAACAACTCTCATGCCATTATATCCAAAGAAGGATGTGTATTATACTTCGAGCTTTGTGATACAGAAGAAGCCACATCATCTGTAGTTCCCACATTGGACTGAATATTTTCTATGGTCCCTGATAAATCTAAAATATCTACCAATCAACTTCTGACAACTGATCCTACTTTTATTTGGATTATTCCTGACTCCATCTCCTCCACCCTTCTCTCTTAAGGAATATTACCTCAAATATGAACATGTATTAAGATTCTTGGCTGACTCTGGAAAACAGTATGGAGGTTTCTCAATAAGTTAAAAATAGAACTACCCTAAGATTGGGCAATTGCACTACTAGGTATTTACCCAAAGGATATAAAAATAGTGATTCAAAGGGACTCATGCACCCCAATGTTGATAGCAGCATTATCAATAATAGCCAAATTATAGGAAAAGCCCAAATGTCCACCGACTGATGAATGGATAAAGATGTTATGGTGTATACACACACATACACACACACACACACACGGGCTATTATTACTCAGCCATACAAAAAATGAAATCCTGCGATTTGTTAGAAAGTGGATGAAGATGGAGAATATTATGTTAAGTGAAATAGGTCAGTCAGAGAAAGACATATGATTTCACTCATATGTGGAATTTAAGAAACAAAAAGGTGAACATAAGGGGAAAAAAAAGAAAGAGGCAAACCAAGCAAGACTTTTACCTATAGAGAATGAAATGAGGGTTGATGGAGGGGAGGTGGGCAGGAGGATGGGCTAGATGGGTGATGGGTATTAAGGAGGGCACTTGGAATGAGTACTGGATATTGTATGTTAAGTGATGCATCACTAAATTCTACTCCTGAAACTAATATTACACTGTATGGTAACTAACTGGAACTTAAAAACTTGAAAAAGAAAAAAAAAAAGACTATTAGCTAAAAATAGTATAGTGGAATAACTATTAGGTCTGCTATGAAAAGAACTGGAAACATCAGCCCTGGAGACTTAACTTCCTCAGGTGAATCAGAAGTACAAGTGGGCGGGGCAACTCACCTGAGCCATATCCTTCATAGTCAAAATTTTTCCTGGAATGCTGCAAAGCCTCCAGAGAACTGAACCATCTAGGACAGCAATTCTTTTCTCTATTATGTTCATTTATTTATTTTCCAGTTTTAACAGGAAATAATTGACATCACTATAAGTTTAAGGCATACAACATGATGGTTTGATTGATACATACTGTGAAATGATTAGGTTTGGTTAACATCTATCATCTCATATAGATCTAATAAAAAGAATAACTTGTTTATTTTTGCTTCAAAAAGTACCAAGCCCTTCATAGGGAAAAATATCCAGTCTTTTTAACTTCTGGCTGAGTAATCACTTTTCTCAGATCTCATCAATTGCTTTCACAGACCATTTCTCTCTGAAGTTAAAGGTCAAAGGGTAAAGCAGTCATTTGGTGGTATAAAGTAATGGTTTCAGTAGATTTAGCTTTGATGGCAACCTTCACCCCATGACCTGTATTCTCTCCTTTAATCTTGAGATATAAACACTTAATTAACAAGATCAGTAACAGAAAATACCTCAACATGAAACAGGATCACTCTTAAAAAGGCTGGAGGTTAACTCAGACACAGCCTTCTGCCACTAAGGCTTCTACTTATATCTACAAATGCATAATACCCACAAATGATCACAGAACATTTTTGTGGTTTTCCTTTATGTAATCTTCTGACTCCAGTCTCTTAAGAAAAGTAATCTATCGAAATAAGATCTTGAGGAAAGTGTTTAACAAACTGGATTTCTATCTCTTGACTTTTAACAAAATAAAATGATGGGGAGTACTTGGTGGCTCAGTTGGTTAAGAGTCCTCAGACTCTTTTTCAGCTCAGGTCATGAACTCAGACTCAGGTCATAAGGTCGGCTCTGCACTAGGTATGGAGCCAGCTTAAGATTTTCTCTCTCTCTCCCTCTGCTCCTCCCCCATCCCACTTAACTGTAGCCTCTCTCTAAAAAATAAAGAAAAAGTTTCAAAGTAAAATGATATGGAATAAATAAAGATTTAACATGAAACCACTGGAAGAAAAATATGAGCAAATATTTTTATAATTTTAGGGTGATGAACACCATTATAAAGATGGCACAAAAATCCAAAAATTAGAATGGAGACATTAATATATTTGATCCATAAAAATAAGGAATGCCTGTAATGCCAAAGAAAAAGAACATCAGCCACTAGAAAGATGGGGTGGGAGAAACTAGGATAAAACATTTCAAAAGGAGCACCTGGGTGGCTCAGCAGGTTAAGTGTCCAACTCTTGGTTTCAGCTCAGGTCATGATCTCAGGATTGTGGGATTGAGCCCCACATCAGGCTTTGCACTCAGTGAGGAGTCTGCAGGAGATTCTCTCCTCTCCCTCTGCCCATCTCCTGCTCTCTCTCTCAAATAAATAAATAAAATCTTAAAAAAATTTTTTTTCAATGTATGACAGGTTAACATCCATAATAATGAGCACATAAAAATCAAGTAGAAAAGATAATCCGCAGTTTTAAAATAATAAAAATAATAAATAATAAACTATTCTATGCAAAGAAGTAAAACAGCTAATAAAAACATATTTGCCTCCATTAAAAATCAAACAACTATAAATCAGAGTCCTTTTTCAGCTAATAAGATTAACAATTATTAAAAAGATTAATAATTGCAAGTATTGGCAAGTATATCAGGTGAAACAGACACTTTTGCACTGCCTTCATAGTATATGTTCCTTTCTAAAAGGTTATTTAAAAAAAATAATAAATAAATAAATAAATAAATAAATAAAAGGTTATTTAGATTAATCCACCTTTCTAAAAAGTTATTTAGATTAATTTATGTAAATTCAAAATGTACATAATCTCCACTCCTGCAATTCCAAATTTAATAATTTGCAGAGAAATTTTCACATAAATGCATTAGGCTATGCACAGAGATATTTATTGTAGCAATTTTTGTAATAGCAAAAATGTGCAAAAAACCTAAATTTCTGATAATAAGCAACTGAATAAATATAATGCATTATGGTAAACCCAAACAGTATAAAATACTGATCAATTCTTTTGAAATTATGTAAATCCATCACTGAAATGCTTACTCTTAAAGTCTTCAGCCCCATGTAAGCTGTCTACTCTGAGGCTATTGTGCCGTAAGCCCAAGCTATCCTATGCATAGATCAGACCACATGAGGAGGTCCCGAAACTATATGAAGTGGGAGGAAGATGCCTGGCCAGCATCTAGATGCTCCATCCCCTGCTGTTACAACTCCAGACACCATCTGACTATAACCACATGACAGACCTGAACCACATCTGCCCTACCACACTTTCCCCAAATTCCTGACCCATCAAATACCATGAGAGGGTTTTGAATCTATACAACTGACAATCAGATACTGAACAGAGAGGAATTTATCAAGCTGGTAATACCAACCAGTATGGCTCTCTGAGCATAGGAGAGAACACACTTTCCTTCCTCCCAGATTTTAAGCCTACATCATTCCCAAGATAAAATGATCAATGGAGGAATGAGTTAACTCTGCTTAAAGTGCCCAATGGCCAGCTTCTTTCAGAGGTAATATTTGTTCCTCATCACTTCATTGAAGGAAGGGAAATGCCTGAAAAATACTTCACATAGGGACATAAGCATGTAAGTGATGTGATGTCTATGTTGCTTCCTTTGGTATGGGCACAGAGAATTTAGGCACAAGTATTTATGTAAGTCCACTCCTAATTTTCAAGTGTAGACTTTTGCTTATGAGTATCAAGAATATTAGTAAACATTTAGGGGAAAAATAGGACAAGATGAGGCTGAAAGTCTGAAACATCTTGTCTTATACGAGAAAGTAAAGGAAGCGCTAAATACCAAACACACACACAATGATGGGGGGAGTGCCAAAAGGTACAAACTTTCAATTATAAAATAAGCAAGTTATAGAGATGTAATTAATGTACAGCATGGTAACTATAATTAAAAATACTCTATTGTAGGGATGCCTGGGTGGCTCAGTGGTTGAGCACCTGCCTTTGGCTCAGTCGTGATCCTGGGGTCCTGGGGTCAAGTCCTACATTGGGCTCCTTGCGGGGAGCCTACTTCTTCCTCTGCCTGTGTCTCTGCCTCTCTCTGTCTCATGAATAAATAAGTAAAATCTTTAAAAAAAAAATACTCGTATATTTGAAAGATGCTAAATCTTAAAAGTTCTCAACACAAGACAAAAAAAATTATAACTGTGTGATGATGGATGTTAACTAAACTTACTGTAGTGATCACTTTACATGTATATTGAATCATTATGTTGTCTACCCAAAACTAACATAGTTATATGTCAATTATACCTCAATAAAAAAATTATGATCCAATTACATTTCACATGGTCAGCCCTCAATACTTTGAAAGTAAAGCAATTATTGTTGTCAACTATATTCAATTTTCTTTAAAAGCCAACTATAATTTAATTTAGAAAAACTGTATTAATCCGTAAGGAAAACAATATTAGTAAACACTTGGGGGGGGTGGAATAGGACAAGATGAGTTTGAAAGCCTGAAACATTTTGTAGTACCAGAAAATAAGGAAGTGTTAAACACAAACACATGCACCACACAAAGATGGGGGAGGTCAAAGGGACAGAGGTGCCAACTCCCAATGGCCAAAGCTACAATAATTTGTGTAAAAATACAATAACACATTTTGGGGTTATAGCCCAAAGTATAAAATAAACATCAGTAAGTACAAACTGAAACAAATGACTGAGTAAATAAGCAATATATGGGAAAGAAGAGACAAATCTCTCATACAGAATTCCAATTAACTTCTGTAGATACTTTACCCTCAAGACAGAACATACTCTAATAAAAGCGTTGGCTGGGATTTCAGAGTACAGGATGGAAAAGTACAAAACAGAGTATCTCGAAGAGTGAAGAACACTGGAAAACACTACCTCAGGGCTCCACCTCCCAAAAGTGAACATTCCCGCTCTACTCATGAGAAAAATGTAGGGAAATCCCAGTTGCAAGACATTCCACAAAATACATGACTAGTACTGCTGAAAACTGTCAAGGTCATCAAAAACAAGAATAGTCTGTTGTCACAGAGATGTGACAACTAAATGTAATGTGGTGTTCCTGGATGGGATATGGGAACAAACAAAAAAGGACAGCAGAGGAAAGATAAGGAAATACAAACAAAGCATGTACTTTAGTTAATGAGGCTGTATGAATATGGGTTCATCATATTGATGATATTGTGACAAATGCATCATTCTAGCATAAGATGTTAGTCATCTCAGCTCCGGTTTCACCATTCTTTCCCCTTTGCCCCTCTTGCCCTCAGGGTGGTAGCAGGTTCCTTCTGTTACCTTTCCTGGAGCTGCCTCATTGCCACACCATCCCATTTGGATTTCAGTTCTTCAAATACCTTTGCAACCTGTTTCTCATACTAAATTCTCTGGATGAGATTACCAAGTATGGCCTTTGTTTTTCTGATTGGACCCTGGCCAATAGAGCTTGGAATTTCTCTCTCAATGCACCCTATACACACACACACACACACACACACACACACACACACACAGACCCCTCAAGGCATAACCTAAAGGTATAATCTAAACTAAACTGAATATAGGCAAAGAACTTTCCATTTTGGGGATTCATTTGTTTTTAATTCTCTATCTCCTAGATACAAAAGATACATATATTTTAATTAAGTCTGGCTTCAGTTGGATTTCAAGAAGAAAAAAAAAAAAAACACTGCCAAAATAATCCTGAAAACAGTTTGTTTCTTTTGAAGCTATGATCAAGAAAGATGAGTCATTAAATGAAAAGTATTATTAACTGATTTTAGAAAAAAATGTTTTAAGTCAAGTTCATGAGATAGAAAAGGGAGGAAAATTAGTTCATTTACAGAACAGGACAGCCCTTTCTCCCCTCAGGCTGAGGACAAATGGACAAAAAAGGTAAGGAACTATGGATTTTATCCAAAATAGTTTTTCTTGCCTAGACAGGTATCTTGCCTTCACAGATGAAAGGTCTGAGATAAAAACAAAAGGGAGAAAGGGCATTGTGCTCAGTTAAGTATATGTGATTTGTTTCCCCTTGCACCCCAAATAATTTTTGCAGCATAATGACTACAGCAACTTATATTTATTCTTAAAAGATGGTGGCAGGAGTGAAGGGAATAGACAACAAAAAGACAATTTATCCAGGGGATTCCTGGCAATTCTTCCCAAGGACAGGAAACAGGATAATGCAAGATAATGCAAGATAATGCAGTGGTTACTCAATCACAATTACAGTAGAAACTTAAAAGACAGAACTTAAAAACGGTAAGGGATACATGGGTTTATAATTTAGGAGGCAACATAATTTTAGAAATGTGTCACCTTTTAACGTGCAGATTTGCTGAATGGCTGAAACCAACTTAATTACACTCATTCAGTTGGATAAAAAAAAAATCTTAAAATTACATTTGGAAGAACATTTACAAAGTAACCCTTTTGAACAATTTCTTTTGTTCTAAAAAATGTCTCTTGAACAAAGAACATTTGTTTTAGGTACATGTTCATTATTACTTCCTGGAAGAACTATAAAAGTAAAAACAACAACAACAAAAACCCTATGATACCACGACCTTCAAGAACTACTAGCAACAGAAGTTTTTAAGATGCTCATGTTCTAACAGCTTCTATTGCCCAGTATGGTAGTGACTAGCACTTAGCTGTGGAGAACTCCAAAAGTGGCTCCTGTGACAACGAACTGGATTCCTTTTTATTTAACCTTACGTAACAGAAATTTTAATTTAAATAGAGACATGCAGAACTTACAATCTAGAGGAAAGGAGAAAATAGTTCTGAAACAGCCAGGTAAAAAAGCAGGCTCTTCCTTCACCCATGTTCCTACTGATGTGGTTTTGGAATGTAGGTGAGTTGGTTGGTGGGGTAAGGTCTGGAGCCAATGAGCTAATTCTTGAGAAGTCTTTGGTGCAAAAAGGTGATTTTATGAAAGCGTGGGGACAGGACCCATGGGCAGGAAGAGCTGCTGCCAAGGGCTTGTGAGGGGTTGTGATTATAATCTTGGGAGTTGGGGGATGCAAGGCAAAGGGAGGTTTCAAAAGGATTTTCACATGCCATTGTCAACTTAAGGCTGTTTTTCCTTCTAGCAAGGCATTAATATGAAGACAGTTGAAATTCTTTCTGGGTTAGTTAGGGTATTGATAAAGATCCTTTTTCTTGTAAATCACTAAGACATTTTGTAAACTGAGGGAGACTTCTGTCTTGCAGGACTGTGATCTCTATTAGTTAAGCATTTCTTTTTATCCTTCCCTTAGTTTTCAGGCAGCCAGGAGTGCCTGAGGAACCTTACATAGATCCCACCTGGGGGAGGGAGGTTTGGGAGGTGTCAACATATGTTTTGCCCTCAGCTTGCCTCTGCTCCCCTCATCACTACCGCTACTGATCTTTCCAAAATGTAAATCAGATTTTGTCACTAAGAATGAAAATAGAAACAAAAACAAACAGTGATTTCCAATTTGCAATGCCCTGCGTGGACCTGGCCCCAGGCCTCCTTCTCAGCCATATCACTCATCACACAACCTCTGCTTACCAGCCACCTGGTTTCCTCCTAATTCTGAGATAGACCGTGCTCCCCGCTATCTCAGGGGGCCTTTGTACATGCAGCCACCTCCTCGGAAGCCTCTTCTGCTCCCAGGTCACTGCCCCCAGGACACCTTCAACCTCTGTGAAGGTGCCACCTCCCCCTCAGGACTCTCCCTCACAGCCCTGGGTAAGGTTCCCAGGCAATTCTTATCACTGCTGCAATGGGAGATAATCATATAGATTCTTTGATAACTGGTACTACGGAGGGTGGACCTTGAGAACAGGGAGGAAGTCTTTCCCTTCTCCTAGCCACATTTAGCCCTGATTCTTGCATGAGACTGCTTACACAGTAGGGACTTGAAATAGTTAAGCTACCCACCCTAACAATAACAATCAACCATAATTAATTCATTTAATCTCTAGACCTATGAGGTAGCTAGCTACTATTTTTCTCCCCATTTTACAGGTGAGGAAACTAAGGCACAAGAGAAGTGAAGGGACTTGCCCAAGGGCACACAACAGTTCTGGACAAAGATGATTTCATACCAGCAGTTTGGCCCTTAACTACTAAGTTCTATGGCCTCTATATGATTAACAGAGGCAAGATAAAATAGCAACTGAGTGCTTCAGGGACAGGGGAGATGGTGCCAAAGAGCAGCTAAGGAATGTTTCCTGTGGGATCCCTGGGTGGTGCAGTGGTTTGGCGCCTGCCTTTGGCCCAGGGCGCGATCCTGGAGACCCGGGATCGAATCCCACGTCGGGCTCCCGGTGCATGGAGCCTGCTTCTCCCTCTGCCTGTGTCTCTGCCTCTCTCTCTCTCTCTCTGTGTTTGACTATCATAAATAATAAATAAAAATTAAAAAAAAAAGAAAAGCTTTAAGGAATGTTTCCTGTGAGAGGAGAAATGGAGTTGGATCCCAGGGAGTGCCTCATGTCAGGTAAGAAAAAGAGGTTTAAAAGAAAAAAAAAATCATTCTTGGGTTAGAAAACAGAAATAGTCAAAACAAGTGTATCTGTAAAACAGTATATATAGGCCTGAGCTGACTATAATGGAAGGTATGTTCCAGCAGAGCTGGGGCACTGTGAACAGGGATATCAAGACCTGGGCTGCCTCCACTGGCACAACACCGGGAGTACAGAAGGGGATATTGATCCGAGTCCTTCAAACATCTAAACCCACGTTAGGCATACAACATCCACATATCCCATATTACAGAAGGGACACAGTGTCCCACCTCCATTTGGGTCCCAGACCTGACTACCCAGCCATCAGATGTGATCCCTGTTAGGTCACACAATCGTGCCGATCAAAGGCGGAAAAGTGCTTCACAGAAGTCTGACACAGAGTCCACTCCATAAAGGCATGTACAAGTTCATCAAATACTTCACAGCTCCTACCACAAGCAAGGGTCTACTCTAAGAGCCTGGCGAACACTGACCGCCCAACAGCCACACATATGCGTCATGGACCTTCGGGGCTGCTATGAATGCATGAAGCTATTCACGCCCAGCCCCCATCGGTAACACTGTTACTCAGGCAATGAGAAATAGGCAAAAAGATTGCGCTTAGGGGTATGCATTTCCCCTTGTATGTTATATTCAGGAAAACTAATAACAATAAGAAAGAGATCTGAGCAGTGGAGGTGAAGCTGAGGAATGAATAAAACAAAACCAAACAAAAAATGTGTTCTAAATTTTTGAATTCTTGGGGACTACGTCTGAGGTATGAGCAGAGATGCTTTCAAAGATTACCCCATGATTTAACCCCATAAAATAAAAGTCTCGAAACCCTATTCCTGAAAGGTTATAAAGCTGTCTAGCAATAACAAAATCTCAATGGAACATAATTTAAAAAGGAAATGGAGCAGTATCTGTAGTATAATTCTATTTTTGTTAAAAAAGTGATACATACACAGAAAAGTCCTGAGGTAGAAACCAGAAACAAAAACAAAACCCTATAAATAGCAGATAAGAGGAATGCAATCTTTATTCTCTTCCTTATATTTCCCCACATTTTCTGAACTTTCTGTAAGACATGGTATGTTTCTAACAAGGTGAAAATACTCTGAGCTCTCTATACTATACAAAGATTTGAATGTACAAGAGAGTCACCTAACCCAAACCTCCTATAACGTGGTTAAAGAAACTGAAAGTCAGAGAAGCAAAGCACATACGTGTTCAAAGGTCACACAGCAATTAATTGCTGTGACTTCACATGCCCATCTCTTAAAATTTGCTTGAATCATCCCAGAAAACTCAATGTTCTCTTTTCCTTTAAAAGTTTCCAAGAGATGACAAATGTAGCAATACTTTCATACATCACCATTCCTCACCTTTACTTCCTTTGAGCTGTAAGGTACTTTAGTGTACAAGTACAGTTTCCTACTTCTCTTTTGTTAATTCAGAGACAAGACAAACACAGTATTCATGATGCAAACCACACCCTTCCCACCTGAATACACTTCATTCACCTGCTTCCAAGGCCCCAGAAGATTCTAATCGAAGTGATGCTGGGTGGCACTCTATAAGAAACCAATGTGTTTGGATGATGAAGTATTATGGAATAAATTCTATGCCAAGGACATTTAATTTGATTCAGTGCCACCTGAAAAAACCCAGGTCCAAGATCTCTTTGTTTTGGTGTTGCATTGGGTATATTGTTGATTGTTGAGAAGGTGCTGGCCATGGAAACTCTGAAGAGTTCTATTTGGTGGTGCAACGTAAAACTGAAATCAGCTTGATATTCTGATAGATGGGTGTCTGAATTGAAAAGAACATCTGAATGTTATCAGATCCCAGCAACCGCAGAAGATTGGCACAGCCGAGAGTAATAAGGAGCAATTAAAGGACAAGCTAGGGCAGAGGCAGGAAAAGGCAGTTAAAGTACAAGAAACAAATGAGAGCACAGGTTGGCTCCTGAGAGACAGTGACTGTACATGTGAAAGGAGGTAAGAAAGACTGTACTTCATGTCCTGTCCACACAAGGGCAAGGGCTACCATCATCAATGCACCGAGGTCCCAGGAAAGAATGAGGCCAAATGCAACAAGCAGTAGCACCACATCAACCCAAAGCCAACACAGCTGAGATCATTAAGGAACACTTAGTAATTTTATTCTTAACTATAACATCATGTATGAAGTCTGTGGAAGCCCAAAGGTCAATGACCCCCAGCCCGAGACATACGGGTTGAAATGCCTCCTGTACCACCCACTTCAACATCCTTAGGAGTGCCACTCCTCAAGCTTTAATGTGTACACAAACCCCTGGTGATCTGCGAAGATGCAGATTCTGGTTTGGGAGGTCTGGAGTGGGGCCCAAGGTGCTGCATTCTGCACAGGCACCGAGGAGGTGATGCCACTAGCCTAGCCTGCAGACTGCTTTGGGTAGCAAGGATATAAATGTCTTCTGAATAAGGAAAAATAAAAAATTCAATCACACTGAAGCATGTCAGGAAGCACAAGAAAAATGAGCACTTATTCAGGGCACATTTTGTGTCCCACTTCGTATACATTGCCTAATTTAATTCTTACACCAGCCAGTATGATTTGATCATCTCTACTTTATTGCTGTGGAAGCTGATATTCAGTAAAATTATTTGCCAGCATTCAAACAGCTAATAACAGTTCCAGGATTTAAACCCAGTCTGAAAAATTAAATAAATAAACAAACAAACAAACAAACAAACCCAGTCTGTCTGACTTGAAAACTGTTTGTCAATAAGCTACAGGGAGGGATCCCTGGGTGGCGCACACCTTTGGCCCAGGGTGCGATCCGGGAGACCCTGGATCAAATCCCACATGGGGCTCCTGGTGCATGGAGCCTGCTTCTCCCTCTGCCTGTGTCTCTGCCTCTCTCTCTGTGTGTGAATATCATAAATAAAAATTAAAAATAAATAAATAAGCTTGTCAAAGTTTAAAAAAAAATAAGCTACAGGGATAGGATTAAGGGAAGTATTAGAAATTCTTAGAGTCCCCCAAATTTCTGAGCCATGATTTTTTGTCCCTAACACAGAGATAATGGCAGAACTATGGCATAGAACAAAAGAGGTAATGGATGTATTTAGAAGTCTAGAAAGGATGTTATATGAAGATACAGTAAGTTGTAACTAGCTTCTAGTTGTAACTAAGAGATATGTCTAAATCTCCTTTCCTTAAAATAGTATTGAATGTATACCTTTCCTTAAAGCAGATATTCTTAAAGCTTTTGGTCTCAGAATTCCTTTATACTCTTACAGAGGACTTTTCAGACAATTGTGGGCATTCTTTAAAATGATTCCAAAATTCTACAAATGGTAATTTCTTAAAGGCAAAATGCAACATGCCACTTGAAACAATATTAATACATTTTTCATACTGCTACATTAAAATCCATTGGTCTATCCTGTACTTTGAATGAAACTTACACTCATTCATAGTTTTGTAAATCATCCATTGATCCCAAAATACTGATTTACTGAGTTACACGGTTCTTCCAAATGTTGACACGTTGTTTTACCCCATGCGAAAAAAATCACACTCCTTACTATTTCCACCAATTTCTATAGAAAAGTTGTTGGGGTTTTTTTAAAGATTTTATTTAGTTAGTTGAGAAAGAGAGCGAGAGAACACAAGCAGGGGGAACTGCAAAGGGAGAGGGAGAAGTAGGCTCCTTGGTGAGCAGGAAGCCTGATGTGGGGCTTGATCCCAGAACCCTGGGATTATGACCTGAGCCCAAGGCAGATACCTGATAGAGCCACCCAGGCACCCCTGAAGAAAGTCTTTAAAAATTGGGATGCTATCAATCATACAATGGCAGCTACAAAGTTCTCCAAAATTCTGATTTTTGCTGAAAAGACTGGATTTTATCATAGGAAACAGGCATCTTAATTTGTTGTCCTTAAAGTGACAAGCTAACATTATGCATTTTGAGAAAATGTGTGCCAAATATTAAAATCTAAAATCTAATCTAAAATATGAAAATCTAATCTAAAATCTATGACATTTATATTATGTGTGTCGGTTGTTCCTTCCAATAAAAATGTTCCATGAAAAAAAAAAAAAAAAAACCCACAGCTAGTTCAACTCACAACACAATCAGTTTTCCCTCCAGAAAACCACAGCACTCCAGTATGCAGCAGATATGCGGCATGCGTACCTCCAATTTCACACCTATTAAAGAGAGAGGTAATTTAGGGTTGATATTTAATAAAAATCTGCTTCCTTGAGGACATTTTTACTGCTTTATCTAGTATACTCTTTTAAGTGAAACTGACTTCTTTTTGTCGTGATCCCAAGTACATGACTACCTGTATTACTGGGGCCACTCATTGCCTTTATTTCTGCTAAGGCGACCACAGAGGCACTTGCCATTGCTTTAATGTCATCAGTGTAAATGTCAGCACAGTTAAAAGGGCAAATGACAGCATGCTACTGTTAAAATCATTTGGAACTCGTAGTCCTCCGAAAGGCTTAACTTAGGGATGGATACCCCAGGAACCCACACACCACACTTTGAGAGCTGCTGCCTGAAATATTTTGGCTTTTGAAACTTCATTCTACCTGTGTTGTCTTTTGCTTATGTGAAGATTTATTCAAAATAAAGGTAATCCGGAGCAACAGGCAACTATTTGGAAAAACATCATAATGAAAGTTGTATTTATTTTGCTGCACGACAGCACCATAAAAACTGCTTAAGTCCCTTCCATGTCTGTCTCTCCATGACAGACCATAGGCCCCAGATGCTTGCTAATGGCACAAAGCTTTTCAAGGAAAAGAAATCAGCTTTAGGAACAAGCTACTTTCTCTGAAAGACTTCCTGAAAACCAAAGTAGAATGCTCTTTAAAGGATATCAAATCACACCTGTGATAGAATGTTTGCCACCTAAATCTATGTAAAGACCTAAGACATGGTGAGAAAATGATCCATCCACATGAGATATGCTTGTGAAAATTCACTCCCTCAAAATGACTTTTTATCATGACTCTCTATTTTCCTATTCTAGTACATTTAAAAATGTATTAAGAAGGAAATTCAAATGAAAGATGAAAATCATTTTCCCAAAAATTGTATACATTGGAAGCTCAGAGTAACATGTGATTACTGACATCACTCTGATAAAAAGGCAAACAAATAGGATGCCATTCACCAATAATTCAGAATAAAAATCCATAGTTAAAAGTCCTTTTGGTTATCAAAGTTTTCTACTTCCAAATGGTATGACTTTTGCCTATAAATTTAACCCACTCTTTCTAGAAGTAGAGTAAATGAACCAACTATGTCTGAATTACTTGAGGTACCTAATATGATGCAGATTCTTTGGGTCCATTCCTATCTTAGTCTTCCCAAACTACTGTGACAAAATATCATAGACTGGATAGCTTACACCGCAGAAATTCTTACAGTACTAGAGCCTGGCAAGTCAAAGATCAAGATGCTGGCCAAACTACATCCTGGTAAAGACTCTTCTTCCTGGCTGCTCTTTCATTATGTCTCCACAGAACCTTTTCTGTGTGTGTTGCAGAGGGCATGGGGGAAAGGAAGGGAGGAGACCACTCAGCTCTCCTCTCTCTTCCCCTTCTTGTAAGGCCACTGATCTGATCCCCACAGCTGCACTCTCATAACCTCATCTAAGTCTTGTTACCTCCCAGAAGCCCCACTTCCAAATATTATCACACTGCAGAGTTGATTTTACCATGTGAATTTGAAAAGGACACAAACGTGTAGTCTGTAACAATTCTTTTTTTTTTTTTTTTTAAGATTTTATTTATTTATTCATGAGAGACACAGAGAGAGAGGCAGAGACACAGGCAGAGGGAAAAGCAGTCTCCCTGCAGGGAGCCCAATGTGTGACTCAATCCTGGGACCCCAGGATCACGCCCTGAGCCAAAGCCAGATGCTCAACCACTGAGCCACCCAGGCATCCCTAGTCCTAACAATTTCAAGCCTTGTACACCATAACCTCTAGGACTGGAGCCCAACAATGTTTTCCTTAATAGTTTCTGGCTGTTCTCCTAAGTATGCTGCAGTTTGAGAAACCTGAGTGTGCCCCTGTGTGCCTGTTTCCTAATCTGTAAACTGGGATTGATAGTCACCATACTTTCCTGTTTCAGAATTGCTGATGTGTTGAGGATCAGTTAAGAATATGTGAGAAAATGCTTTCTAAGACTGCAAAGTGCTTTGTGAATGATAATCATCCAAACTTTTATCACCTACATTTCCACCAGGTCATATTCTAAAAACTAAAAGTAAGGGTGCCTGGGTGGCTCAGTCAGTTAAGTGTCCTACTCTTGATTTTGGCTTAGGTTATGATCTTAGGGTTCTGAAATCGAGCCCTGCAATGGGCATCATCCTGGGCGTGGAGCCTGCTTACGATTCTCTCTCTCTCTCTCTCTCTCTCTCTCTCTCCCTGACAAAAAAAATAAATAAAAATTTTAAAAATTAAAATAAAATAAAAATTACAAGTGAGGGTTACCTGGGTGGCTTCAGTCAGTTAAGCATCTGACTCTTGGTTTCATCTCAAGTCATAATCTCAGTGTCCTGAGATCAAGCCCTGAGTCAGGCACTCTACTCAGTGGGAGTCGGCTTGAGATTCTCTCCCTCTGCCTCTGCCCCTTTCCTTCCTCTAAAATAAATAATCTTTTTTAAAAAACTGTAAAAATGAATAAAAGATTATTACAGATATTATATTAATTCTTACCATAAAACCTCAGATAACTAAAATACACAGTAAATAGAGTGGTCTAGTTAATAGCTGAACATCCTGGTCACTCTTTTGAAAAGTGATTTTAAATATATTATTAAAGTATAATTTCCATGGTAAATACATAACAGATTTTATTTGACGCCAAAGGGGGCTTTTATTTGACTCAGTTTTCTGAATATCAATTCTTGCTACATAAAAGTCAAGCTTAAAAGACTTGTTCTGCCTTGAACTCATTTGCTAAGGGGTCCCTTATTTACTCCCTGTTGTTTGGGAATATTTCATAGCTGATAAAGGCATGTTTATTTTAACCAAAGATAGATCTCTAATCACAAGTTGCATTCCAAAAGCTTACATCTTCCTAAATCATTTGAAACATGAAATGCCTCTCCCTCTACCAAATAAAAATTATGAATCACAATTATATTCTCTAACTTGTCCAAAAACCCATAATACAGATGAAATACATTTGCTATGAGTTAGAAATCACAGGGATATTTTGCCATGAAATTTATCAAACTCAATCTGAGTACATAACTATTCTCATTTACCTTTAACGTTTGTTTGTATCTGAGAAAAAAGCTAGCTGGAGGAAGAGAAGATGATAGGTAAAAATTTCTTTGAATATTCTAAATGGATCAATGGTCCTCAGTTCTTTATTACACAGAATGCATCAGGTCCCTCAACATGGCCATTAGGGATTCTCTTCAGAATCATGAACAGGATATAACAGAGGCAGGGGACAGCAAAACCAAGTGTCCAGAGTTAACTGAACAAGCAGAATGCAAGGGAAAAATAAAATGTTGAAAAGATGTCTGTATCCATGGAGCAGAAACCGCTGAGTATCAATGGTGAGAGAGTGACCAGAATGCATAAGACTCAAACCAGAAAGAATTGAAAGCAATGCTGGAGAAAACAGCCCACAAAAGCCATGAAGACTGAATGGCAGGGTATGCCACAAAGTCACGAAAACAGAAGAGGCCTTGACACAAGTAAAGGAGACTCTCATTTGTACCTGCAGGATGACCTAACCTGTGCATGCCAGATGCGGCCACACTAGGTCATTCATACCTGAGAGGATGGCCAGTGGTTAGATCCTGATTCTGAATCCAAGTGATCACAGAGGCCTTGTTTGGCCTGTCCTAAAGCATGATGGCCTTGGCTGGAAACTTTTGTTTATGGCTTATTCACTGCCTCTTCCATCTGCAATGCCCTAATGGAATGGTATCCTACTTTTGATCTTACCCTGAATTTCTACCCAAGTGCCTTATCTATTGGTGCATCTATATTTAGATTCCTGACTTTCAACTGGTCATATGGGTCTGTGGTTGTATATGCAACTTCTCATCTACCCATTTTCTAAAGCAAAGTGTCACCTGGTCTAAGTAAAAATGCAGTGCATTCATTCATTCAACCAGAAGCTGACACTGTCAGGCACCATCTGAGAACCAGTGGTAAACACAATCATCTTGCTTGCCTCCTAGAAATGTTTGATTCATTTTATCACATGTGAAACAAATACCAAAAGGCATAAACAGGAGGCTTCTTTGGCCTCTAAGATGCTCTGGTCATTTTGAAATATGCTAAACTATGGCTGGATGGATATTAAATTTTACAAATCAAATAACAATGTTGATTCCAAATCTGATTAAGGGCAGAGAACCAGGGGCACCTAGTGGCTCAGCCAATTAAGTGTCTGATTCTTGATTTCGGTTCAGGTCCTGATCTCAGGATTGTTAGAGTAAGCCCCACATCAGGCTCTGCGCTCAGTAGAGTCTGCTTGAGATTCTCTCTTCCCCTCTCCTTCTGCACCTCTCCCTGCTCAGGCTAAGTAAATAAAATCTTAAAAAAAAAAAAAAAGGCAGAGAATTATCTTGAATGTTCTCAATGCTGTATTTTAGAGATAAGACAATGTGTTGTAAAAAAAGGAGAAAATCTAAAAAAAAAAAAAAAAGGAGAAAATCTTATCAGATTAATAGCTTTCATACCCAAACTTCTGATAAATGAGGGCAACCTCTGCCACTTACAAATAATTCTTTCACTGAAAGGCGAAAGTAGTCTTTAGCCACCACCACCCACACATAAAGCCCTTTACACATACACAGGTATATCTATTCATAAGCACAGCAGGACGTCACAAACAAAATAAAACTGCAGAACGACTCACTGGTGAATGGAAAAATGTACTGCATTGTGGCTGAAAATTCTCTGCCCTTTCAAATGATACCAGGGAACAAGGGTTTTTTTTTTTTTAATAACTCTTCAAGTCTAACCTCAGTGGAAGTCAAAATTTCAGCTCAGAATTTATTTTGGAACTAAGGAAAGACATCCAGTATTTAACATATCATCTAGAGCACATACAGAGTAATTCTCCTATTTGCCCTCTGAGTTTTCTGCAGCCTAGCTCAGTGCTTAGGCATTGGCATTTCCAGGGCCCAGGGCCAAAAGCCACCAGAACCTGCAATTCTTTCCCTGGACTCAGACACCACACTAAAGAGAAGCAAGGATAGAGTGGGTTCTTTCCTTCATCCATTCTCCCATTACTACAGCATTTAAACTTATCGGAAATGTCTTCAAAAATGCAAGAGTTGCCACTGATTATCTCTCTGGAAAGCAACTGCAATTATCCTGCTAGGTAAAGACTGTGTGCCCCACGACTAGGTCAGTGGTTGGCTTCCAGTAATCCCAACTCAGGATACAATTAGTCAACACATTCCTTCAGCTTTACAAAAAAGGTGTTGATCTTGACGGGATGAGCACTGGGTGTTATTCTGTATGTTGGTAAATTAAACACCAATAAAAATTATTTCACTAAAAAAATAAAAAATAAAAAATAAATAAATAAATTAATTAAAAAAAAATTAAAAAAAGGTGTTGATGACCAACTTGAAAAAAGGAATCCCATAATTGCAGCTCCTTTCTAGAAGACTTGTCCCAGAACTCTTTGATGTCAATTGTCAGATTCCTTCAGGAGACTTTTCCCTTTGTAAGTGCATCATTTGGGAAAGCGGGAACAGTTGCAGAGGAAAGCAGAGTATTGAAGTAGGGAAGAAAAAGAATGGGTAAAAGTTTTCACATTCACTGGAGTTATTGACATTTCAAAAATACAGCAATGAGTTTAGATGTATATTTAATGTCCCACAGTGTTACATCAAAGACGTGAGATAAGAATTCTTTGCCAATTCATGTTACAGCAAAGACCCACCTAACGGGAAAAGAAATATTCATAACTGTACTACTTGTGAAAGTGAGACCTAAGACACTTTCATGTCCAGTATCCACAGCTGCATCATCAGAGCACAGTGGAATGCTGTCTGACCAGTGACTGCAGGTGTCAGAGACTGAAATGCAAGTTTCAGAGGTAGACCTTTGCTCATACCTGAACGTAAACGAGTAGGAAAAACTTAAAAACAGATATAGTAATTGGCAATTTAGCTACCTTCTAAGACTACAGGCATTTAGGAGTGATTTCACATTAGTTTCACACAGATTCAAATGTACAATTATGGAATAGCTAGGAGTGTGCTAAACCTGAAAGTACAGATACTAAAGAATTTAAGTGATCGTTATAAAAGCAAAGGTCTCCCATTAACAGAAACCTAAAAGGAGACTCAAAAGACCAAAAGTAAGTTCTCATCCTGATGCAAGAATATGTGTTGAGATACACTGTGTGGTTAGTGACTCTCTGAAATTTAGGCTTAGGTTGACTAAGCATACAACACCATCTCTTTAGGAATGTTGGCTCCTCAAAGTATTGTAACAACTCCATGAAACCTGAAATATAGTGAAAATGGAAATGCTTATGAGAAGAGGTAGGTTTCAAATATCAGGAAACGTATTCTCTACACAGCATTGTTCAATCATAATAAGTGATGTTACTTCCACATAATGCAATAAAAATAATGTCTCCTTGTAATTTTCAGTTTACTTCCCCACAAACATTGTTCCCATTGGATCCTCATAATAATCCTACGCAATGGGCAATGAAAGTAATGTCCTCATTTTAACAAATAAGGAACTGAGGTTTGGGAGAGTTATACAAGGACTCAGCAATCACTAACTCAATCAAGAACCCAGGCTCTGACTCTCAGCGCCCCCACTTTCTACCCTAGGAATGAAAATCCCCCACATTTCATAAAATTGGCTGTGGGTCTTGCCACTGTCACAACAAAATAGCAGAGGAATAATGACTACTTTTGTTAGCAACAAAAGCCATGTAACCTACGGTAAAAAGAGTGGACAAAGAATCGTACGCGCTTCTTCACATTCGCATAACATGAATATTGATGGGATTTCTGAACAGCTGCACGGAAATTCCTAAGCGGAGCCAAAAGAAAAGGCATTTCCTAAAGCTCCCCATAAAACTTAGGGAACTCTATTAAATCTTTTCCAGTGAAATAGGTTAATGCAAAGAAAGTCATCAATACTACACCCAGGGTCGCCTAAAAAGAGACTGAAAAGGGGAAAAAAAAAATGTTGGTCCTTCTTAAGACCAGCAATTCTCCGGCTGGCTGGTTATTTTCCCCCAAAAACAACTTCATTCGCTCTTGGGGGACGAGCGGTATTTACAAACAGCGCAGTTCTAACAGCCTCATTTCCCAGCCGGGCCCTCCGAAGCCTCCGCGGCGCCCGGGAGCGTGAACTCCTGCCCCGGGGAGCAGAGGGCACCGAGCGAGGGGCCCGCACAGCGGCCGCAGGCGAGCGCGTGGAGAGGGGGCGCAGGAGCCGGCCGCGCCCTCCCCGCCCTCCGCGCCCTCCGCGCCCTCCGCGCCCTCCGCGCCCTCCCCGGCGCCCGCCGGCCGCGGACCTACCAGCGAGAGCACCTTGTAGGTGTTGGGGTCCTTGGCCGGGCGGGCGCGGGCCGCCTTCTCCAGCGGCTCCTCCCCCAGGTCCATGGGGGCCAGCAAGGCCGCGGCTGCCTGCCCATCCCCCGGCGCCGCGGCGGCTCGAGCGCAGCCCGGGTCGGGGCCGTTCCCCGCCGGGCCCTCCCGGGAGCCGAGGCCCGCCTGGCCGCCGCGCTCCATCGTGGCCCCGGCGCTCTGGCCCGGCCGCCCCGCCGCGCCTCTAATAGGCTCCGCGCCCGGCCCCGCCCCGCGCCCGCCCCGCGCCCGCCCCTCGCCGCCGGACCTTGGCTCGGCTCCCGCCGCCCAGCGCTACTCTGAAGGGAAAGCGACTCAACGCCCCGGATTATTTGCTTCCTGTCTGATTTCGGGCACTCAGCGTGTCGGTTATTTTAGGTCCTGCCCGTGGGCGAGTCTTTAACTTCCCCCAAAGCCTTCTCCTCCCCGCGCCCGGGCACCTTCCGAACACTTGCCGGAGTCGCCCTGCGTGGCCTCGCGGCGCGGGCTGCCCTGGAATTGCAGAGTGTGGTCTGCAGAGGGCATGAGCTCATGGGGCCCCAAAATAGAGCGGGAGGAGGAGAAGGATGCGGCCGGCGGCGCTGCTTCTCCGTGGCCAGCGAGAGCGGTGGGGCCGCGCGTGTTTCTAGGTGCACGTGCAAGCGGGCGGGAGGGTCCGAGGTGGGGTAAGGCCCTCTTCTTTCTTCTCCTGCGTAGAAGCAAGTGAGAACGCCTTCAAAGTCCTGCCACCCACTACCACTCTCCTCTGAGAAACGAATTACCCACCTCTGGTCTAACAAAAGCACTCATATATAAGGGATACTTAGTTTTCCACGGCTTTATGTGGTTTCTGGGGTTTTCTAGCCGATCTTGCCTTAATATATTTGTTAGTTCCTTTTGACTTTCTGTGTTGAAGGCTTCAAAGTGTCCGTGCTGCCTCCTCCTGAGGTTGATCCTGGCACTTGGTTAGCAATACTGAACATTTTAACATCATCTGAAATACTTTGATACTTTATTTTTGATCAAGGACATGAAGCGTAGGCTGTAAATCTTGATGGGTTTTGATTCACCTTTTATTCTACAACTTTCACATTTCCTTCCTCATCAGAAAAACCGCAAGTGTGTAGTGAAGTGATTCTTGTCAAGGGGAAACAGACGAGTGGCTTTCAACAGCTTTGCAATACTAGGGACTGACTTTGAACACCAAGGAAAGTTTCACAGTCCAAAAACATTCATTCTCAATTCATTTTGACTACACGAATGCATACAATTTTTTTTTAAAGATTTGATTTATTTATTCATGAGAGACACAGAGAAAGGCAGAGACACAGGCAGAGGGAGAAGCAGGCTCCCTGCAGGGACCCCAAAATGGGACTGGATCCCAGGACCCCAGGATCAAGCCCTGAGCCAAAGGTGCTCAACCACTGAGCCACTCAGGTGCCCCCAGATATTTTTTTTTTTAACTGAGGATGACTATTTAACAGAAAATGTTTGTTGTTCCCTTTAAAACAGTCAATTTAGGATGCTTTCCATTTATATTGACTCTTCATTCATTCAGTCTTTTGGCCTCCAACTTTGTATACCATATTGAAGATGAAAAAAAATTTATGTATTTCTCAAGTAGCTCTCAGTCTGATGGAAGGGGGTAAAGACAACAAACAAAAAAAAATTTTAAACCCAAGTCCTAAATACAAAATAGTGTCACAAATCAGATATTTTGAAAGTTTAGTGGAGAGGTAACTGACATTTGGAAGGAGTAAAAGGCCATCCCTCAAAACGTTATTGAGCCCACTTTTAATTACCTTTGAGTCAGCTTACAAATCACCCAAAAGAAACACGTTTTCACTGTTTCATAGTCACACATATTTTTTTACCCCAAACTTGGCTCCAAATTTTCCTTTAACTGTTTCCAGAAGTCAGATTCAGGGACAAAGATTTGTGCCACAGAGACTGGTCAAATCAGTGTCAAAACTTCTAAAGGAAACTCCTCAGAAACTTCTAAAGTGGCTTTGAACCTGACAAAACAAATGGAATCAGTATATTGATCGTTCACGTTCCAAGGCAAAGAATCACTTTCAAGGTTTCACCCATTGGAAATGTGAGCGGACACTCTGGAGTCACAAACTCAAACACCATAAAGGAGTGAGGCAGCCCCGGGTAGGTGAACTGTGTGCCCTCGTGAGAGGGGTGAGGCATGTGCCTATCATGGCTACTTAGATTTCTCAAGAGAAACAAGAAATGTAGATGTTTGTGCGAATTCTCCAGATTGCAAAACTGTGTCTACAAAATTCAGAAAAACAATTTATTTAAACACTTGAAACAAAATCTAACACATCTGCAGGGTGGGCCTGGCAAACAGGCCACCAGGATGTGGCCTCTGCCTTATACTCAGGCCTTGCCTGTGCCAGTCGGGACTTGTATGGGTAACTATAAAAGTCCCATTGAAATTTTAAAATCAGGGATGCCTGGGTGGCTTAGCAGTTGGGCGTCTGCCTTCTGTTCAGGGCCTGATCCTGGGTCTGGGGAACGAATACCCCATCAGGCCCCCTGCGAGGAGACTGCTTCTCCAATGTTGTGCCCAAGATCGCGAATCTGAGAAACCGCCAAGGAGCCAACACCGATGCAATCACACGAGGGTTTATTTACAAGCTCGAGCCTGGGCCCAAGTATACCCGACGCAGCGGAGCAGGGACTTGGACCCCGAGACTAAGAGGCTTAGCAGCTTTATAGGGGCCAGTGGCCCATGGGATACACAGAAAGTTGCATAGTCATGCTGGTCCATTGAGCCGGATTTCCGGTTAGGCTGTGCCCTGGTCTTTGACTAGGGCGGGGCAGTGCCCTAGGTAATAAGCAGTCAGCACAAGGCGGGTGCAGCCCTAAATAGAGTCAGTCCTGCTCTGCTTGTCCAGGGGTAGGGGATTTTGTTCAATTTCCTGGGTCTCACATTCCCTCCTTTTTCAGAGGATCCTATGCAGGATCCAATCAAGGGTCCAGGTTGCTCTCAGAGTGAGCCAGGTGGAATGATTAAACCAGGATTCTCACCAACCTTGTTGCTGTTCTTGCTCTTATTTACAGTTAAGGCAGCACATACCCCCCCCCCCCGCCCCCCGCAACCCTTTGTTGTAAGAAGACTAATTCTAGTCTCCTTCTATTTTGAAGGACAACCTCGGACTAGGGAGTCTTGGAGTTGGGAAATAAGTGAGAACGGCACAGTCTTAGCTTTAGGGGATTGTCCTTGTCTGGTTGGCTTTTTTTTTATTCTGTAACAAAGTACGTGAGAATGGTTTGTGGGTCAGCTGGCCGGATGTGGGTGTAGTGGACCCAGGGAGTAATCCCGTCGACCTTGAGAGCGGTGGGAGTGGTCAGGATCACGAGGTAGGGTCCCTTCCAGCGAGGTTGAAGTGTCTGGTGTTGGTATCTCCGCACATACACCCAGTCACCTGGCCGATATCAATAGGGGTCCGGGGGTGGCCCAGTCTCATAGAGGGCCCTCAGCTTAGGCCATACCTGCTCATGGGTTCATTGTAACATTTGGAGAGAGAAAAGAAGTTGGTGATCATCAAATTCATCAAGCACCTCAGGTTTTAAATTGGGGATAATGGGTGGAGGAAGACCGAACATGATCTCGTAGGGAGTCAGTCCCATCTTATATGGGGAGTTCCTCACCCTATATAGGGCGAAGGGGAGGAGAGTCACCCAGTCCCCGCCAGTCTCCAGGGCTAATTTAGTTAAGGTCTCCTTTAATGTTCTGTTCATCCTTTCTACCTGTCCTGAGCTCTGGGGCCTATATGCACAATGTAATTTCCAATCTGCCCCAAGTACTAGAGCCACTCTCTGTGTTACCTTAGAGACGAATCCTGGGCTGTTGTCTGACCCAATTCTAACGAGAAAACCATACCTCTGTACGATGTCTTCCAGCAGTTTCTTGGTCACGATCTGTGCCGTTTCATGTTGGGAAATGCCTCTGTCCATCCTGAAAAAGTATGTACAAACACTAGTAAATACCTATACCCGTATTTTCCAGGTTTTACTTCAGTGAAGTCCACTTCCCAGTAGGCTCCTGGGCGGTCCCCTCGGAGCCGGGTGCCTGGGTTAGATCCATGGGTGGAGGCATTTGTTAATTGGCATGCGCGGCAGCTTGCCACGATCTGCTCGATCTTTGCTCGAGAGTCTTTAATAGTGATCTTTGCATGTCGTAGGAGGTCTTCCATCTTCCCTGTTCCCGTGTGAGTACTCCGATGCGTTTTGGATAGGACTCGCCGTCCCAGTTCCTCTGGCAAGATGATGCTGGAGTCTGTGGCCCTCCACCAGCCACGCAAGCACTGGGTCACAGGCAAGCGTTTGATCCAGTGTAAGTCAGCATCAGTGTAGTTGGGGGTGTCAGGCTGGGTCAGTGCCCCCGGATTGGGTAGCGTGCTAGCTAAGACCTGGGTCACCAAAAGGGACGCCTCCTTTGCTTTTAAATCGGCTAGCCGGTTTCCCCTGGCTACTGGCGTGTCTGCCTTTTGGTGCCCCGGACAGTGGATGATGGCTAGGGCCTTGGGCAGCCAGAGGGCCCTCAGGAGTTCAAGAATCTCCGTTTTGTTTTTAACAGTCTTTGCCTCTGCTGTCAGAAGCTCTCTCTCTGTAAAGGGCTCCGTG
Organism: Canis lupus familiaris; assembly: GCF_011100685.1. Taxonomy (NCBI): domain Eukaryota; kingdom Metazoa; phylum Chordata; class Mammalia; order Carnivora; family Canidae; genus Canis; species Canis lupus. The sequence continues at coordinate 287,413 of NC_049222.1, forward strand.
AATGTGAGCGGTGGCAAAGGCGTACCTGCTGTCGGTGTAGATGTTTATTCGTTTACCTTCCCCCATGGTCAGCGCCTTGGCCAGTGGGATCAGTTCTGCCCATTGAGCCGACTCCGTGGTTATGGCTGCCCCCGCATATCTGAATCCTTCTTGAACAAAACTGCTGCCGTCCGTGTACCAGGTGGCGTCCGCATTCGGCAGTGGCTGGTCCTGGAGATCAGTTCTGATTCCGTGCACCTGGCGGACGGTTTGCGGCTGTGGGATTCTTAAGACAGTTTCCTTCCGTGCATCCGTCAACCATCTTTGTCCATCTTTTAATTTGTACCCAAGGTAGCTCACCTCTGTTCTGCACATCTGGGCTTTTTTAGCTGAGGCCCAGTATCCTAGGGCCGCTATCCTGGAGCAAGTCCCTGGTGCCTTGCAGGCATGTGTCCTGGTCCTCCGCTGCCAACAGGATATCATCTACATATTGTAATAAAGTTAAATGTGGGTGCTCGGAACGGAACTCACTCAAGTCTTTGTGTAAGGCCTCATTGAAGATGGTCGGTGAATTTTTAAATCCTTGTGGTAGTCGAGTCCAGGTGAGCTGGCCATTGATGCCTTTCTCAGGGTCCATCCATTCAAAGGCGAAGAGGTCTTGGCTTCTGGGTGCTAAAGGCAGGCTGAAAAAGGCATCTTTTAAATCTAATACTGTATACCAAGTTTTGTCTGGAGGCAGGGTGGAGAGGAGGGTGTATGTGTTTGGGACCGTAGGGTGCATATCCTCTACCCGCCGGTTGACTCCCCTCAAGTCCTGGACTGGCCTGTAATCGTTAGAGTGCGGTTTTGGAACCGGCAGCAAGGGAGTGTTCCATGCCGATTGGCAGGGCCTTAATATGCCCGAGTCCAGTAGTCGCCGTGTGTGGGGTGTGATTCCCTTTCGTGCTACTAGAGGCATGGGGTATTGGCGGACCCTGACAGGGTCGGCCCCCGGCTTTAGTTCTATGTATATGGCCGGCAGATGTTGGGCCCGCCCGATTCCCCCAGTTTCTGCCCACGCTTGGGGAAATTCCCGCAGCCAACGGTCAATGTCAGTCATTGACACTGAGGGTATTTGGTGGAGACAATATTCATCTTCTAAACTCAGGACAAGCACCTGAATCGGGTGCCCCTTCTTGTTTAGGACTTTTGCCCCTTCAAGGTGGAAGCAAATCTGTGCCCCCATCTTGGTGAGCAAATCCCGACCTAACAACGGGTAGGGACACTCAGGGATGACCATGAAGGAGTGGGATACCTGGCCCGTGCCGAGATCCACAGTTCTTCGGGTAGTCCATGAGTACTGTTTGGTGCCCGTGGCCCCTTGCACCCATGAAGTTTTGTTTGCCAATTTCCCTTGGGGTTGTAATAAAACTGAATGTCATGCCCCAGTGTCCACTAGGAATTCAACAGGTTGCCCCTCCATTTTAAGAGTTACCCTGGGCTCGGGGAGGGGTGCCGAACCCTGACTCCCCTAATCGTCCAGGTCCTCCATTTCTAAGATCTTGGCAGCGGCCTTAGATCTTTTGTTAGGGCAGCTTTTTAACCAATGGCCCTCCTCTTTGCAATAGGCGCATTGGATTTTGTTCAGCTTAGGGCACTCCCAAGGGGGACCAGGGCCATCCTCCTTACCTGTCCCTGGAGCCAGCTTCTTGCGGTGCCTCCGTTTTTCCTGTGGGTCGTCCATGGTTGTGGCCAGCAGGATCTTGGCCAGATTTCAGGTCTGCCGGTCACTTAGTTTGGTTTGTTGTTCTTCCAGACTTTCTCTATTATTATAGACTCGTTCTGCCACTATCACTAAGTCCTGCAAGATCTTATCTCCCAGTCTCTCTACTCTTTGTAATTTCTTTTTAATATCTGGAGTGGCCTGGTTAACAAAAGCCATGATAATTGCAGCCTTTGTTTCCGGGGCTTCTGGGTTCGTAGGGGTGTACTGTCTAAAAGCCTCTATGACCCTCTCTAAGAAGGCTGCTGGACTCTCATCCTTACCCTGCCTCACATCATAGACCTTGGCCAGATTTGTCGGTTTGCACGGCAGCCTGGAGACCTGCCATTAGAGTCTGGCGGTGGACCCGGAGTCTCTCCTTACCTTCAGCTGAGTTGTAGTCCCAGGTGGGGCGGGATAAAGGGAAGGCAGCATTTATGAGGTCTGGGTTTTGAGTTGGCTGTCTGTCCTCTCCCAGGACAGACTTCTGGGCTTCCACCTGAATTCGTTCTCTTTCCTCGGTGGTGAAGAGAACCTGTAAGAGCTGTTGGCAGTCATCCCAAGTAGGCTGGTGGGTAAGGAGAACAGTATCTAAAAGCCCGATTAGACCTCTCGGGTTATCAGAGAACTTTGCATTTTGGGTTTTCTGAATTATATAAATCACTAGTGGAGAACGGCCAATATAACATTAGCTGTTCGCCAGTCTCATGGGGGGGGGGCCCCATAGTGCGGAGAGGAAGGGCGGTGGAGTCGGTCCCCCCGCATTCGGAGGTGGGGCCGTCCGCTGGGTCTGACTGTGTGTCCCCGCTGCTGGCCCGTGCACAGGGACTCCCTCGTCAGGGAGGGGTGGCGCCCCTTCTGCAGCCCCCTGTGCCTCCAATGGAGGGGCAGAAGCGGGGAGGGATGCCCAGTAGGGCGGCGGGTCAATCAGGTCCTCCGGGGAGGAATCCTGGAAGACCGGACGAAGGGGTGCTTCGGGCATAGAGTCGATCTCCTTTTTGGCTTTCTGCAGGGCTAGAATCTCTGTGGGTCCTGATTTGGGGGGTAAAAATGGTTTTAGCCAAGGAGGAGGATTCTCCATCATGTCCTGCCAGACCAGGATGTAGGGCACCTGGTCAGAGTGGCCGTCTGGTTTGTCCCTGAAGATCACGGCCTTAACCTGTAAGATAATAGGTAGGTGAAAAGTTCCTTCCTGGGGCCATCCTACGTCAAAGGTTGGCCATTCTGATACACAGTAAATTTGGAACCTCTTTCTCCTTATGTCTATGCTCAGAATACAAGCTCTTTCCCTAATATCCGAGAAGTGAGAGGGCATAAGAGATAGGGGAGTGGTTTCTGTCTCCCCCATTATGTCCCCAATCCACACCAAGACACAGACAGTAAAGATGATTAACAAGGACACAACAACAGAGACAAATGCACAAACAGTTAGCAAGGACGTACTAACACAGACAAACGTGCAGACAGGTAACAAGAACACGGTAACAGACGAACGTTCCGTGCGGCCGCGGAGACAAAACAGAAAGTAACCTGAAGGGCTCGCAGCCGGCCCCCCTTATAGATGGGGACCTCTGTCCTCCTTACAGATGAGGACCCCGTCCTCCAGGCAGGGGCAAGGGACAGCTCCTCAAGACCCCCGGTTGACCGCCCGCCAGCGCCCGCCTAAGCCAAGGCCGCCCCAACACAGATCGGAATTCCTACAGGTACGGCCCAGTTCAGAGCTCTCAGAAAATAGGCGCGCCAAAGGTGGAAAAGTTGAGTGCGCTCTCCACGCGTGAAACCCTCCGGATGGGGTCCTGGAGGTTTCTTGGATCCCAGACGAGCCCCCAAATGTTGTGGCCAAGATCGCGAATCTGAGAAACCGCCAAGGAGCCGACACCGATGCAATCACACGAGGGTTTATTTACAAGCTCGAGCCTGGGCCCAAGTATACCCGACGCAGCGGAGCAGGGACTTGGACCCCGAGGCTAAGAGGCTTAGCAGCTTTATAGGGGCCAGTGGCCCATGGGATACACAGAAAGTTGCATAGCCATGCTGGTCCACTGAGCCGGATTTCCGGTTAGGCTGTGCCCTGGTCTTTGACTAGGGCGGGGCAGTGCCCTAGGTAATAAGCAGGTCAGCACAAGGCGGGTGCAGCCCTAAATAGTCAGTCCTGCTCTGCTTGTCCAGGGGTAGGGGATTTTGTTCAATTTCCTGGGTCCTACACCATCTGCTTATGTCTCTTCCTCTCTCTGTGTGTCTCTCATGAATAAATAAATAAAATCTTTAAAATTTTTTTGAAAAAAAAATTAAATCAGAGGGATAAGAATGGATCAATTGAGCATGCCACTCATGTTGCTTAGCTACAGACATAGCAATGCCTGTAGTGAGTCTTGCCTCGGTCTTGTTTGTATTCCACACTCCCAAGTACAACAGAACCTTCCTGGTTAGTGCAAGGTTAATAATAAGTTTGATCCTTGACCCTAAATACTCTGCTTTAATGATTGAAGACTATAATCTGGTACAGCAGGAAAGATGAGAATTTAAGATTTTATAAGATTTCTGAAGTTTTATTCTACAGAAATATGTATGTATGTATTTATTTATTTTATTTATTTATTTATTCATGAGAGACGCATGAGAGAGGCAGAGACACAGGCAGAGGGAGAAGCAGGCCCCATGCAGGGAACTCGATGCAGGACTCTATCCCAGGACCCTGGGATCACGCCCTGAGCCAAAGGCAGACACTCAACCACTGAGCCACCCAGGCATCCCTCTACAGAAATATTTCAATGTTTCTCTCCCAGTGCCTGAAACTTGAGACACAGATAGGACCAAAACACCAAATAAAACCAACTTATTTGTGTGTTTGAATTCTGACTTTCACAATGTGAGGAACAGTTTCTGGGTTTTAAAAACTGAAATATGCTGCAGAGTAATTATTTTACCAGCTGCTCCAGAGCTTGTCCAACTTTCTCCGATTCTCCAGTAAAACAGGAAAGACCTCTAGCCCAGCCTAAAAAAGAAAAAAAAAAAAAAAAAACTTTGGCTCTTCAGTCTTCGTGAGACTTAGAAAAAAAAAAAAAAAAAAAAACATTTTCCATGGCATTAATTTATTTTTAAGATTTTTGTAGAATATCCTTTCTCTTTCCTTTTCATAAGCACAAAAGATTTACTCTCTGGGAGAAGCTTGGATAACTATGTGACCTTGTACAGATTACAAGGACTCTCTGAGTCTCGGCTTCCTCATTTATAAAATGATGTTACAAATAATACCATAAAATTACACTGCTGTCTCCAAATGCCAACAACAACAACAACAAAAAATTAACATTTCCCTACTGTCACAAAAATTTGAATGTATTCTTTCCATATTTTTTGTTTATTTTTTATTGGAGTTCGATTTGCCAACATATAGCATATCACCCAGTGCTCATCCCATCAAGTGCCTCCCTCCATGCCCATCACCCAGTCACTCCATCCCCCCACCCATCTCCCCTTCCACTACTCCTTGTTTGTTTCCCAGAGTTAGAGTCTCTCTTGTTCTGTCACCTCTCTGATATTTCCCACTCATTTTCTCTCCTTTCCCCTATGATCCCTTTCATTGTTTTTTATATTCCCCATATGAATGAAACCATATAATGTTTGTCCTTCTCCGATTGACTTACTTCACTCAGCATAATACCCTCCAGTTCTATCCACATCGAAACAAATGGTGGGTATATGTCATTTCTAATAGCTGAGTAATATTTCATTGTATACATAGACCACATCTTCTTTATCCATTCATTGTATCCTTTCCATACTGAAATCACTCAACTCACACCCCTACCAGAGAGAGAATAAACAATTTCATTTTCACGTAAATAATGCATGGTTAACACTTAATTTCTGGAAAGGTTCGAGAGCTGCCAGTGAAAATGCAACTACAAAGGTAGAGCCTGTGGGGTCAGGAAGAGATGCTTGCCCCTCTGGGATGGAGGAGAGACAGCTTCTTAGCAGGCAGATAGCAAAATGAGTGGAGTGAACCACGAAGTGTAAAATGCAGTTGAGAGTTACAGAAACCATGGAAACATGGAAAATACATATCCCATCTAGAGGGAGCTGCCATCCAGGCCTTCACTTTCTGGTACTCTGAAGTCTCTGCCACTCCTGTTTCCTTTTACACCTCATTTCCAATAAAGCCTTGGTTGCACGTGATGTGATAACACTGAATGTTACACTATATGTTGGCAAATTGAATAAAAAAAAAAAAAAAAAAAAAAAACCTTTGGTTGCCAGTAATCTGAATTCATCTCTGCCACTCTGCTATTTGCTTTCCTCGTGCCTCATGTCTTATCTTTCCCTCTGTTCCTCCTTCGCTTCTATAAATTTGTGGTAATTTTTTGTTATACCATGCTATTTCCTCTGTTGAATTTTAGCTTTTTTAAAGGTGTTTTTTCTTAGTAGTTGCATCTTTAACTTACCATCTGCTTCAGATTGATACTGACTTAATTCTGGTAAAATATAGCAATTTTTTCTGTAATACATTTCCCTTTCCTCATCCTTTTCTTTTACTATTGTTGTTATATATATCAATCTGTATGTGTTATAAAGCCAATGATTCAGTGTTATAATCATTTTAAACAACCATATTTTTTTTTAAGAAATTAAAAGAATGGGGATCCCTGGGTGGTGCAGCGGTTTGGCGCCTGCCTTTGGCCCAGGGCGCGATCCTGGAGACCCGGGATCAAATCCCACGTCGGGCTCCTGGTGCATGGAGCCTGCTTCTCCCTCTGCCTGTGTCTCTGCCTCTCTCTCTCTCTCTCTCTCTCTGTGACTATCATAAATAAATAAATAAATAAATAAATAAATAATTAATTAATTAATTAATTAAAAGAACTGGAGTTTAAAAAAAATTAAGAGAACACTCACATATAGACACACAGATTTTTTCCCCCTTGAATATGTGTTACTTTTTCTTGTTTCTTTGCATGTAATATAATTTTTGGTTGAACACTGGACTTGTGGGACTCTGTTATAGCAACTCTGGGTTCTGAGTATTTTTCTGACATTTTTTAATACTCCCCTGGACTTACAGCTACAAATTTGTCCTGCTGTTTTATACCTTTGCCAGGGGACTTTTTGGAGTGATAGAAATGACTTATATCATTACTCCATTTATATATACACCAAAAACTCACTAAATAGCACACCTACAATCGAAGAATTTTACTGCATACAAAATATACCTCAATAATAAGGCTGATTAAAAAAAATGAAGTAATATGGACAGGGATTTCTGGGCAAGGTGTGGATCAAACTCTTTCACTTTCTCCCAAACCACACTCAAACAAGCAAAATGATTTTTTACACACATACAAGGACAAAGAGAACTGGAGAAGAGATGACCAGAATAACACAACTTTAGGTGGAAAAAGAGGTGGACATTTGATAACTGCTTTAGGAGATGAAAGAAACGCAACCCTAAGCCAAAAGCCAAGATGCAACTAGACTTCTATGTAAAATGGGCTGCACTGGGTACCTCTTTTAGAGGATATAAAGGTTGGACTTAAAAACAGGAGAATTGGGTAAAAGTCTGTTTTAGAAGCATTGAGAGGGCCAGAGTCTCACCCCAACTCCATGCAATTGGTCTCTCTCTTTTCCCTTGTCAGCAGAAAACTGGATATTTATTCTGTGGGGAAAATAAAACACAGTCTTTGGACTCAAGGACTCCAGAAATGAGAGGCAAGGAATTACCATATTAACATATCTATCTAGTTACCATTATTGGGAACACATTTATTGATTATCTACTGTATATCAAGGGCTGTATTGGAAACACATGGCGATAAAACAAAAACAAAAACAAAAACAACCAAAGAATTGTCTGGTTCCAGGAGAATAATCTACAGAAGTATTGTTGTGTGTAAATATCCTACTTAGAAAATTAATTTGGGGGGGGGGTATCTTCAAAATATCTTCAATATCTTTGAGCTACCAGAGAATTCATTTTAAGAAATTAAATGTAAGGGATCCCTGGGTGGCTCGGCGGTTTAGCGCCTGCCTTTGGCCCAGGGCTCGATCCTGGAGTCCCGGGATGGAGTCCCACGTTGGGCTCCCGGCATGGAGCCTGCTTCTCCCTCCTGTGTCTCTGCCTCTCTCTCTCTCTCTCTCTCTCTCTCTCTCGATTAAGTAAATAAAATCTTTAAAAATAAAATAAATGCAATTACTTTATTTAAAAAAAGAAATTAAATGTAAGATGAATGGGATGCTAATTATCCACAGGTCTCAAATTTTCCATGTGAATCTAAAACAGTGATTCTGAGTGCTCGCTGTCAATTCACTGAGAACTGAAATTAAGATTAACATTATTTATTTTATTTATTTATTTATTTATTTATTTATTTATTTATTTATTTATTTTATTTATGATAGTCACACAGAGAGAGAGAGAGAGGCAGAGACATAGGCAGAGGGAGAAGCAGGCTCCATGCACCGGGAGCCCGACGTGGGATTCGATCCCGGGTCTCCAGGATCGCACCCTGGGCCAAAGGCAGGCGCCAAACCGCTGCGCCACCCAGGGATCCCAAGATTAACATTATTATAACAGAAAAATTAGTTACCCAGAAATGTTCCTATTCTTGAAATTATCATACTTCTTTATAAAACAAAATGAAGGTCTTAAACTTGCAAATTTTATTAAAGCATGCAAATTAAAGTAGAGAAAATTGAATTTTCAGAAAAAAATGTATGAATAATTAATTTTATTTACTCTTGGCCATATATTTCTTTTTTTTTTCCAAATATTTTATTTATTTATTTGAGAGAGAGAGCATAAGCAGGAGGAGAGGCAGAGGGAAGGGAAGAGCAAACTCCGCAGTAAGCAGGGAGCCCAAAATGGGGCTTGATCCCAGGACCCTGTGACTCTGACCTGAGCAGAAGGCAGACACTGAATCTACTGTGCCACCCAGGCACCCCTTGGCTATATATTTCTTGATCGTAGAAATCTTCATCAGACTAATAAAACTCATACTAAAAATTTTATTGTTTTAGAAAATTAAGAAAAGTCAATATGAATATACATTTTTAATATGCATGACTATTAAATAGAAAAATATTTTACATGTTTTACATCTAAAAATTAACTGATTTATTCTTTATTATTATGCATTCACACATACACATACATATATGTATATCTTTCTATGTCTATACATCCATCCATTGCACAACTATAGGAAACATTAAGATGGTGGGAAACAACATATTTGAAGGAGCACATAACTTTCAGTTTCTGAAGCCATAATCAGGTCTTTGATGGACTAAAATACTCAGCAAATTTATTTGATCTGGCATGGAGACTAACAATAATAATATTAACTTATTTTATTGATTGTCACTGTGTACTGGTCATGGTTCTGGAGACTTAAGTCATTCATGTATTTTTTTTCATCTCTTTATTCATTCATTTATTTATGCATGTATTCACCCAGTATTTATTGAATTCCTACCATGAGTCAAGTGTTATTATAGGCTTGGTCTACAAGAGTAAAAGAACATCAATCTTCTCAAGGAGTTAAGAGTCTTGTGAAAGGAGATAGATATTAATCAAGTAAGTGCTTAGAATTATATTAAAAAGTGCAATAAGCACTATGATGAAAGAGTACAAGAGGCTAGAATATAGATACTGGAATATCTAAACTAGTCTGCGGTAGTGGTAGGATGTGGTTAAAGGATTCCTTGAAGAAGTGATGCTTGGACCAAAATTTGAAAGATAGGTAGGGCTTAATTAGAGGAAGTGAAAATAAGACCACAGACCCAGATGATTTTGAAAAATGCTTACACCGGTTGTGTAACATCTGTATAAAGGAAGAAATGAGATAAATGGGCCATGAGTCATAAACTGAGACAATTCAGGTATCAGTTCTTTATCTGCCAATTTTATGGTGTCCTTTTATACATGAAAACAATTCAAGATCTCTCTAACATTGCCCAGAGTTTTGGGATCTGGATAGGGAGAAGTACTTGAATTTACAAGTGAAAAAAGAACTTCAAAGGGATGATAACAATAATATACATTTGTATGTGTGTGTGTATGTGTGTGTGTGTGTTTAAGACTTTATTTATTTATTCATGAGAGACACTGAGAAAGACAGAGATATAGGCAGGGGGAGAAGCAAGCTCCTCATAGGGAGCCTGATGCAGGACTCAATCCTGGATCCCAGGGTCACGCCTTGAGCCAAAGGCAGACACTCAACTGCTGAGCCACCCAGGGGTCCCAATAATACACATTTGAAATGTGATCCAGGTATATGCATTTTGAAAATAGAAAGTGAAATAGCAAATTAGATAAAATATACATTTGAAAATAGACTCAAATATGTATTTTGAAAATAAGGGAGTCATATAAATGAGAAAAGTTATACATCAAAAAGGAGATTCAAAAAGAAAGCAAATCACAGAATGATGTCGAGAAAGGAAATCTGTAAAGATATTTTTGTTTTGATTTACCTTGAGTTCCGAAGCACTGCAAGTAACAAGTGACCTTTATGAGGTTTTAACAGGAAATTGAATGTCTTGTACTTTTTTTGCTTCAATCAAATAAAGTTAAACTTTCTAAGATATTTCATAGGAATGAATGCTTGGCAAACTGACAAAGCAATGTGAAGATTTATTTTTGCTTTTTTTGCACTTTGTTCAGAGATACTTGAACTTTGTAAGTCACAAATTGTAAAATGATTCAAAATTTCATTTTAGTAAGTTATTATATTTTTCAAAATAGGAGGATGAGGATTCTGTGGGTCACGATGTTAGGCCTTTGTGCATAAAGAAGCAGTTGGCTTCCCAGCTCAGAGGATGGGCAGATCCTCCTCTCTAGTAGTTGCTGTATTGTAAACACAATTCCAAAGAGAGGCAAAAAGGACTTTAAGGATTCATTCAGACATCCTCTTCAGCTCCCTGGAAGTAAGCCATGATTGAGATTGGCTGGAAAACAGCTGTTGGTAACAGATCCATCTGGCAAGCAGCTGAGACATGAAGTTGCTTTTTTTGAGCAAAGGCTTAAAGCCAATGATATCTCTAACAGGCACTGATACAAACAACCACAGTCGCCTTGTAGAGCCTTGTTGCTATGTAACTGCATATTACGGGGAGAAAATAAATGATGATAAATAATAAAATAATACTGGTTACTACTTGTGGGTTTAATGGGGTTCAGGGCAGGCTGCCCCAGAATATGCCATTTTGGCATATTATTTTGAATTAAAGTTACTTGAGAAACAGCCAACACAAGAATACTCTGACTCTCTTTTCTGTCTCTCTGAAAGCAAGAAATAAATCTCCCAGGTAAAATGCACCCTCCATGCACCAGGATATAGAGACATCCTTATTGTTAGAGATAGGGAGTTCAAAGCCATGTAGGCTTTTTGTAAACAAACTCTGCTTAGTTTCCTCACTAATGAGTACTCAAACCTAAGTTTCCTTGTCTTGTCAGTTCTTCACAAATGTATTGTTTCTTTGTCTGAAAGGTATAAAAGCTGCCTTCACTGATCACTTCTTTGAGTCTCATATTCTTATGGGGTTCAATATATACAAAATTAAATATGTGTTTCTCCCATCAATCTGTGTTATGTTAATTTAAGTATTAGACCAGCCAAAAGAACCAAGAGGGGTTGGGAGAAACTGTCCCCTCCCTGACAGTTTTGGCATAGTAGGAAGGGTACTTTGCTGGCTGGACACTACTTGCTCCGGGGCTACAACTGAAAGGTCCTAGGGCCCTGACGCACCAACAGAAAGTAAAGAATTCTTACTTTGTCAGCAGGTCTCTGTCTACAGGGTTCAATGGAAACAAAAATGATAACCCTTCTGCTGTTTTGCAAAATTTAGATTATCAGGAGAAAATATTTGTGGAACTAGTTCCTTGGGTACAAGGACACAGGTATAGATTTTGTATGAGTGCTGTCATTTTGTACTGATCCTTTTTTCCCCAAAGATGGCTACTATTTCTCTTTGTTTCTGTCTATTATATCATTTATCATAAGGAGGAAAAATCAAAGGGTAAAACACTGGCATAGGACCTATAAGCCTGCTGTTCAAGCTGGTTTCACAGACTGGTGAGGTCACACTTCTCACCAGATCAATGTCTGTTTACCATAAACTTTGCTATGGGTTCCCTGTGTAAAAACTAGATCAGGCTTTTCCTTTCATCTTGTTCTATGTCCTGAGAGTGTGCCTTTATGACCAAAGGGAATATTCTTTCTGGTCTCCCCCATCCAGAAGATGTACTTACCAGGGTACACTTTTGTGGTCAGTTGAATGGACTGGGATTCCAAGACACGATGTTATAAGCAACATTCTCTTTGTCTGACCATGCCAACTCTCCAGGGAATTTGTCCTAACACTCCATAAGTGGCCTTTATCATCTCAATGTTTCTGTCTGCTAATCTAATTCCACCAGCACCTGCACAATGTCACAGATTAGCAGGTCTGGGACTGGAGAGGCATCTCATGTTCCTATCAGAGAACAGAAATAGCATTTTCAATTCACCATCCCTTATTGCCTATGCAATGAAGGCCTTAGCTTTCTTAGACTGTCTGGATCTGTGAGGGCTGCAGTTCTTGTAGTCTCTCATAGGATACCTCTGGCATCTTTGGTGAAGCCATAAAAAAGCTTACTGGTTTGAGTCACTATTAGATTAGTATAAGATTCTATTCATCACTGATCACACAATGGATCCTTTGAATTGGAAAAACTTCTATATTTTAGAGAACCTAAACAATTGTCTTATTGATATCAACTGAAAGACCAAATTAAAAAGTGGGTACAAAAAATTATGACAGCTAACTGTAAGGACTCTGTTAACAAGATAAAAGAACAGAAATTAAGCTTAAAATGAAATTAAAGTCCACATCCAACATAAATTCCCTTTCTTAAAATCTGGCCCTATCTCCTCAAATTCCTCTAACTCCTCAAACTCTTCCACCTTCCGCAGAAAATCCCTTAAACACTCAGCTGCTTGTTTTAACTTCCCTTCCCCTACAAGATTTTCAGAGAGCCCTCCAGCATAATCCCTAGGCCCAAGGTCTACAAGTTACTTAGGTAAATACTAAAAGCCAGGAAATAAATCCAGAAATACCCAGGATGAGCAATAAGGTTCATTTTGCTGGGCTTTATAGTCAGACTTTACCAGCTTCAGGTCTTTCTATGCAGAGATCGTAAGCTGTAGGATCTCTGTTTATGTTGTCTGTATGTATGTGTATAATATGTACATTACAAATATGGTATTTTTCTACCTCTGGATGGTATTGCCAAAACTAATTCATAAAAGAGCTCTATTTAATGGCTTTAAGTGCTTGTAAATTAAGTATTTCTGATTCTCAAAAAAGATAATAGAAACTAATCGTATTGATTTTCAAAATCACATGCCCTGGGAAAATATTTGGTATTAGAGCAAGTTTAAGTTTGTTGGTTTAAATAATACAGATGTTTTTAGAGTTCTCAGCATTAAATATAATGCTTTTATTCTGCCTAAAGCTTACCAAAAGTCAAATAAGTTCATGTTATCTCTGTTACAAAATGTGTCAGCAAGAAAAAAAACTTAATGGTTAACTGCTTTAATGATCTCAAGAAATTCTCATGAGTAATCTTTTTTTTTTTTTTCTCATGAGTAATCTAAGTATGATTCTTAAAAACATATGAGTTAAATGTGAGAAGAGTTTTAAAAACTGAATTTTTAAGTAATGATTGCATTGGAATATGTTTACTTCTAGTTTTCCAAATCTACTTGATATCTTCCAGAACTCCTATCCTTAGGATTTTGCTAAGTTAAATCAAATTAAGGGAGCTTGTTCACTGTCTAGATCATTTCCAATAAGATAAATACGGAAACATTAATTGCTGAACAAGCCTAAGTAAAGCTACTTTTGAAGTCTTTTTACAAAGGAACTAGAGAAATTTGGGTGTATTAGTAAATATGCCTTGTGCTATGTTAAATACATTTTGCTACTTCTGTATTTATAATTTTGTCAATCTAAGAATACTGATGTAATAGTTCATAGTTGCTTACTTTTTAATTTTCACTAGAAATTAAGGTTCCTAAGGGTTAAGAATTGTAATTAGCATATGTAATTAAAGCTTTTAGAAATAAGAGAAATAACTGTATGCAAGAAAAGTAGGATAAACATTTTTAGAAAGCAAACATATGAGGAATAAAGATGCATTTTTGTTGAGTTGGAAAAAATAATTCTGTCCTAAAGTAAAGCTGATTATTTTCTGAGCAGGAAAGATAACAAGGACAAATTGAAATAAACATAGGAAGTTGTAGAAGGTTTATGAAGAAGGAATCTTGGAGACAGAATTTTATATGTGATCAAGTTTGATTAATTGAATTAATTTGTTATAAGGGTTAAGGAAATAAGTTTGAATATCAATAGTGTACTTATGTCAAACAAGAACTTAATTTTCTTTCAGCTTCTAAAAGGACAAATAAATTTGACTGGACTATTGGTCTACTCCTCATAAGAGTTTATACTCCTCATCAGAAATTATAAAAAGGTTTTTCTTTACCTTTTAAAGTAATTTGCTTAGAAAACAAGAATTTTATGTTTTTCCAAAATAATTTCCAGTGTTTATCAGGTCTTTGATTGCTAAAGTAAACCTAGTTCTCTTGATATTAAAAGAACTAAGTTTTGCTTAGAACTATGTAACCTATATTTGCCTATGAGGTCTGTAATTGTCACTTTGGTTAAAGAGATAAATAACTAAAGATTATTTCACAGGGAACTATGATCCTATTTTACCAAGTGTTTTAAAACCTTTTGATATTTTTGACAAGCTTCCCCCAAAGCAAATTCTAAATAAAGTCTTTTTGACCTCAGACAAACAATTTTAAGAGGGTCTCTGGGACATCTCAAAAGATTTATCTCTCCTCTTATAAAAGAGAAATGTTGGGGATCCCTGGGTGGCTCAGCAGTTTGGCGCCTGCCTTTGGCCCAGGGTGTGATCCTGGAGTCCCAGGATTGAATCCCACTTCGGGCTCCCGGCATGGAGCCTGCTTCTCCTCCTGCCTATGTCTCTGCCTCTCTCTCTCTCTCTCTATGTCTATCATGAATAAATAAATAAAATCTCTAAAAAAAGAGAGAGAGAGAGAGAGAAATGTTACACAAATTATTCTAATTTAGTATGTTAAATTACATGGGAAGGATTGTCAAATAATAATGATAACTCTTCTTAGGTTATAGGGTATAAGTGAATGTTAATAATATGAGTGCTTTAAAATTATATAAAATTCCTAGAATTCTGATATATCCTGGTATAATGTTATCAATCACAATTCTGGTTATTATTACCTGAAAATGTTGTGTGTCACAGAAATAAATTATCTTGTCAAATTTTCTCATCAATTGTATTATAATGAACTCTCATCACATATTTAATTATGGCTACTTTTAAGTCTTTTGTTATTGTTTTATTCAGATGTTTTTACAAAAGCTTCCTGCAAATTTGTTTCATCTTCAGAGAAATTCATGGAAAGGAATCTGACAAGTACTCTAGAATACAGCTTTCTGATAACTTTCAGAGCATATCACTGAACTAAATAAGAATTTATAGCAGCTTTATTGGGGAAACTGATGGCTTCTTAAAGCTTCTGACAAAAGATAGATCAACAAGAATTAATTGCGTGGGACTGAATAAACTGAGGAGGTTGATTATAATTTTTAAGACTTTCTACTTGAAACCTTGCTATTTTTTTAATGTTTTGTTTCCAGATGTAAGGAAACCTTTTTCTCTTTTTCTTAGGCTTCCTGTGACATGGAGCAAAGATAAAACATCAACAATCTTTTCCTCCCTACCTGATCCCTCCAAATTTGGCAACTCTTGGTGAATATTTTTCTGTTTTTATGGCAATACAGTTATTTGAATAAGTTCAGTAACTGTTGAAGAGTCAAAATTCTCTTTGGCTGAAAAGAAGGGAAAGGAAAAGAAGGAAGCAAAGAAAGTATGTAATTCGGTGGTGCCTGATATCCAGTCCCTACTGGACTGCTCCCAAATGCATTATTCTGAAGGGTCTGCTGCTGTTTGTAAAGATAGCTAAAGAAGTATTGTTTTGTAATGAGAAGAGGCTTTGGACTCAGAATATCTTTTTGGAAGTTCTGGTTTCCCTATTCAATAGTTGGATGACCTAGCCAAGTTACCTAACATCTTTCTGCTTTGATTTCCACATTTGGAAAATGAAGATAATGGTACTATCTGTTCTGCCCATCTCAAAAAGGCTGTTTGAAATATAATGAAGAGTCTAGACATGAAAGCACTCTGTAAGTTTTAAGGGACTAGTAGAGTTGGTGATGATGTTCCTGTTATAA
This sequence comes from Canis lupus familiaris, assembly GCF_011100685.1. Lineage (NCBI taxonomy): Eukaryota > Metazoa > Chordata > Mammalia > Carnivora > Canidae > Canis > Canis lupus. The sequence goes on from NC_049222.1 coordinate 303,455, forward strand.
TTAACTGTAGAGTAGATGCAAACTGAAGCCAAATCATTTATTCGTGAAGGGGAAATTTGCCACTTTGGAGTGGTGGTTTGTTTACCCTAAAATTTCTAGGATTTTATTTTTTAGTTTCAAACAAAGTATTGGTAAACATAACTTGCAAACATTATGTATTTTAAATTAACGCTCATTTTAAATTTCACATCATGACTGCTGAAAAAAAAAATTATTCCCTGAAGAAAATTTTACAGTTTATAACCACAGAGAAAGCAAACTTGTTTTTCTTAATTGCTCCAAAGGACATTCTACCCTGAAGTGATAATTGTGTGAATTTGTAGACCTGTCTGAGGATCCAAAATAAATTTCTAAATATACAGAACTCTATGCAAGAAAATAACCTTTTATTTCAAAGTAAAATTTAACTTTAAAAATAAAAGTCAGGGGGGATCCCTGGGTGGCGCAGCGGTTTGGCGCCTGCCTTTGGCCCAGGGCGCGATCCTGGAGACCCGGGATCGAATCCCACGTCGGGCTCCCGGTGCATGGAGCCTGCTTCTCCCTCTGCCTATGTCTCTGCCTCTCTCTCTCTCTGTGACTATCATAAATAAATAAATAAAAATTAAAAAAAAATTAAAAATAAAAGTCAGTGTGCTTTTTTATAAGATCTGTGGCAAGATAAACAGATGTGCCCACCCTTTCCCCACCCTAAGTACGATGACCTTCATTCCTAAAGAGATCCCATGACTTCTTTGTTGCTTAATATCACTTCTTTTTTACCCCATTCTGTTCTATATTCTTTCCCTCTATGCCTTTTATTCCAAGGTGACATCAGCTTTCAGGTAAAAAGCAATATTCACATATTTTTTCATGAGGAAGATTCTGGATGCTCCTTGATCCTATTGCCCTACCCTCAATATCCCCTGTGCTTTTCTTTCCAAAGATGTATTATTATTGTATGATACACATAATATAGTTTGTATATCATACAATGATTTTGCTGATTTTAAATTACTCTTTGGCTAACAGTGGAAATAAATATTTGAAAGATATCACAGTATTTTTAAAAAATAGAACTTTGTTTTTCTTTTCTTTTTTATTGAAGTATAATTGACATACAATATTATATTAGTTTTAGGTGTCCGAGGTAGTGACTCAACATTTATATATGCTACAAAAATGATCACCTAATGTCTAGTTACCATCTGTCACCATACAGTGCTAATATAATATTATTGTCTATATTCCCTGTGCTGGAAATTTCATTCCCATTATTTTATTTTATAACTGAAAATCTGTAACTCTTGATCCCCTTTACCTATTTTGCCCAACCCCCAACCTCTTCCCTGGCAATCACCAGTCTGTTCTCTGTATCAGTGAATCTGGTTTTGTTTTATTATGTTAGTTCATTTGTTTTATTTTATAGATCTCACATTTAAATGAAATCATATGATATTTGTCTTCCTCTAGCTAACTTATTTCACTTAGCATAATACCCTCTAGGTCCATCCACCTTGTCAATAATGGTAAAATTTCATTCTTTTTTTTTTTTTTTTAAGAGAGAGAGGGTACACGTGTGTGCACATGTGTGTCCTTTGGGAGGGAGGTGATGTAATAGAGGAGGAGGGGGAGAGAGAACCTTATGCAGGCTCCACACTGAACAAGCCTGATGCAAGTCTCCACATGGGACTCCATGTGGGGCTCAATCTCATGACCCTAAGATCATGACCTGAGCCTAAATCAAAGTCAGATGCTTAACCAACTGAGCCACCAAGGCTGGCCGGAGATCTCCTGCCCCCTTTACAATCAGATGTTGTTTTTCTTTCTTTTGAATTCTATGAGTTCTTTACATTTTTGGATATTAGTCCCTCATAAGATCTATGATTTGCAAATATTTTCTCCCATTCAGTAGATCATTTTTTCATTAAGTTGATAGTTTCCTTTGCTGTGTAAAGCTTTTTAATTTGATATAGTCCCATTTGTTTAGCTTCATTTTTGTTGCCCTTGCCTATGGAGTCAGGTCCAAAAAAAGATCACTAAGACAAATGTTGAGAAGCTTACCGCCTATATTTTCCTCTAGGACTTTTGTGTTTTTAGGATATACATTCAAGTGTTGAATCCATTTTGAGTTAATTTTTGTGTATGGTGTGAGAAAATGATCCAGTTTCACTCTTTTGCATGTAGGTGTTTAGTTTTCCCAACAACAGTTATTGAAGAAATTGTCTTTTCCCCATGGTGTATTCTTGTCTTCTTTGTCATAAATTAATTGATTATACATGTGTAGGTTTATTTCTGGGCTCTTAATTCTGAGAAACAGTACTTTGAAATGATTCCCTGCAAACAACAATCTTACAAAAGGAAATAATTAAGCCCATAAAAAAATCACTTGGCTTGCATAGCATCCTAGGTTTCCAAATTTTCCACCAATATTAGAACCTGTCTACACAAGTTTTACATTTGGGAAACATTTTTTTAAAAACTAAGGAATCATGACTCTATTCCATAAACAGCAGGCAAACTAGAAGGGAACCAAAATACCAGGAACCAAAATACCAGGAGTGTTTATAGAGGTGAAACCCTTATAGGGAAGGGGACTAAGACATTCCAGTGTTTTTTTATCCCCTCTCTGAACCCCCGAGCCCCAGGGTGACTAGGACCCCTGGTGAAATCATCCATACTTGAGACTGAAGATTTTCTGTGGGGTATATTAGACTTTCAGTGAGGTATGTGTGTTTTAGGGGGAAAAACAATATTATGATACAATTTTATATATTAAAAAGCCAAATAATTTTTATTTTGGAGGCACCTGGTGGCTCAATCAGTTAAGCATCTGACTCTTGATTTTGGCTCACATCATGATCTCAAGGGGCGTGACTGAGCTCTACCTCTGGCTCTGTGCTGGACATGGAGCCTGTTTAAGATCCTCTCTCTGCCTCTCCCTCTTCCCTTGCCACCTTCCCCTCTCCCCACACTGGTGCACATACACACACATGCTCTCTCTCTTTCTAAAAAAAAAAAAAAAAAAAAAAAAAAATCTGAAATGTCAAATTATTCTTAATTTGGTTTTCCAAGAAGGCATAGATTTTGAAACATTGAGTTCTGTGCAGAGTTTTTCCTCCTTTCAGCTTCCTGTGGGAATTTGCCTGACTTCTCATGCCAGAACCAAGATCTGTACTGAGAGTGGGTATCAATAAGACCACCAGTTTCCCAGGGTATAAGCGAGAGAAATCCAGCCTCCATAAGCTCCCTGGCCCAGGGCACAGATGTTCTACATTTGCCTCCACTCTTCTTCTCAATAAGCCTTCCAGTAGAAACTATAAACCCAATGCCCAATGGTCCTACATGAAGCTTGAGTTACATGTCTGGACAGCAAGCTGATGGAGCTCTGGATGAGAGTTTGGCTACATGGAGGGTTGCCATTTCCAACCAAGCAATTTTATTCCACACAATCTCCTGGGAGAGAAGTAAGACAGAAGTGAGGAAGGAGAAACTTGGCCCACATATATCAATATGGGCTTACCTAAGCCTTTTGCTAAGTAACCATAGAGAAATACATTGAAACAACCAGACTTCATTACTACAACCAGAAAGTATTTTTTCATGATTAATTGCTTCTTGGTTTCCAATTCCTGGAAAAAAGCTCTGCCAATGAGAATGTGCTAATAGTTCTCTCACAAAAACAAAAACAAAACAACCCATAAGCAAAGTTAAAATTCATATGCTGGAATTATCAGGAAATATTAACACATATATGTTGTGTGTTGGTCATTTCTTATAGAGAAATAAAGATGGAAGTCAGTTTACTGCACAGAGTAACCAATGAGAATTAATAAGAAGATTGATGAATTGGCTAGCCTTCTTGATCAATGGTGATTCCAGAGGAGTGAAGTCTAAAGATTTTGTGGTCTTCATAATCTGTAATAAAAAATGGAGCATCTATGATACACAGATCAGTACTCAGTCGACTCTGAAATCAACTCATTCATTTTCTAGTCTCATTTTATTGAACCTTACCTCAACGCGTTCCCCCTTCAAGATAATGTTGGTTATCTGGATAAAAGAAAGAAGCAGAAATGAGTGAACAAGATAAACCAGGATTTCGTATCTAATGAGGCAGGTCAAACAAGATGGAATATCTCTTGGTTAGGAGGGGATTAAAAAATCCACAACAAGTGGCTAGGCACATCTGGAGAAGGGTATTGCAGAAAACAGGTGTGGAAAAGCTTTAAGAACACAAACAGCCTTGCTATGAACCGATGTTCTACATTCCCAAAGTACTCTGGTTGTCCTGGTTTCTGCTGTGTCCCAGTGTCCTCTCTGTTCCCCTACCCACCTAGAGCTTGTCACATCTATTCTTTAACAGCCTGTGATTTCCTCCATCCCAGTGACCCTTGGGTTTCTAGGTTGTTTTCCTCAGAGTTCTGTTTTAAGAAAACTGTTCTCTTCATAAATATCAGCAAAATGGCTGCTCAGAAGTCCATACCAGTGGTCAAATCTACTTCCAATGTAAAGCTAGCAGGCCAAAAATTGGTTTCATCTCACCAGGCCCATCAAATCCTCTCAGCCCCTCCATCTGCCTACCTTGCTACCTAATGAACTATTTTAATCTCCACTACCACCACTGCCACCACCATCAAGGCCCTTATACCCATTTTTAAATAGACATCCATCTCTCTGTGAGACAGATATTGGGAGCCTACCACATGGCTGGCACTGGAAATATAGTAATGGTGGGAAAAGACACCTTCCTGGCACTTCCAGTTTATTGGGGTGGAATGTAGACAACAAGGATAATAAATAAATAAAACTACAGTCTGTCAGCAAGTACTAAGTTCTGTGGAGAAGAATAAGTGGGGAAGGAAGAGAATATTAGGGAGACGTGGCTATAATTTTCATCATAGTGGCCAGAGAAGGCCTTACTGACCCTACTGAGAAGGTAACATCTAAGTAAAGAGTAATAAAGAATGAGGTGACAAAAGGTATCTGGGGAAGGAGTGTTGCAGAAAATGAGAGCTGGCAGGTGCACAGCTCCGAGGTCAGAGCCTACATGGCCTTTCTGAAGCATACCCAAGAGACCAGGGTGGCTGGAGCAGAGCTGGGGAAGAAAGATGAAAGCAAATGAAGTGAAAGAGGTCAGGAAATTGGATTTTGGAGGTGAGAAACAACCCTTATCTACAAATCCCACAAATACTGACTACCATTGTGGGACACTCCCTAGAGAGCTTCTTCTGGGATTTCATATCTTTTATTGCCAAGTGCAGCCAGTGGATTTACTGTACATATGTAGATGCTCTGCCCTCTGTTTGGAGCCTCTGCCAATTTAAGGCAGGATCCTCATGTATTTCTTGGTTCCCTTGAGGGCAGTTACATGGATAGGTTTTTATCTGGACTTGTGTTTGTCCTCAGTTGCTAGGAAGCTATAAATCTGCAGAGATTTTTTTTTTTTTTCTGTTGACTTTTCTGCCAATTAATTCAAGAGCAGAGGAAGTATGCAGGAGGATTCACTATCAGGGATATGGGCATTTCTGAACCGTGACACTAAGAATATGGAGATAAGATAATGACCTGAGGAGGGTGGGAGAGGCGGTCATGAATTCTCAAGGGGCCAGCCTGGCATGTGCCTGTTGCAGTGTCCCCACTACTTATATCAGCTCATCGTTCTTCCCACTGCTGAACAAATGAATGCTTTTCAACAAATTAGTAATATTTTGATAGTTAAGACTTGCTATCTTTTGAATTATTTTTAATGATATTGTATATTTCATAGTACTCAGATGCCATTGTAACTTTTTACCGAGAGGTCTTTTTTAAAAAAGCCCAAGATTGAATCCATGGGTAGGAAGCATTCAGCAGTGAACAAAGATGAACTGACTCTGGTTTCTAACCCCATTCTTTTTTTAAAACCACAATGATGTTTCACCCAAGTTTTCTGTATTAAAAACAATTATTTAGAATACTTATTCTGTACTGGATGCTATCATAAGCACATATTAACTCTTTACATGCATTAACCCATAAAAAAATTTCTGATGTATTGTTATTGTACCATTTTTTAGATTTAAAAAGTTGATGCTTAGAGAGTTTAAGAAAATCTGCGCAGTGTTTCTATGTGTAGCTGCCAAAGGGACATATTTTCATTTACTCTGCAAAGGGAGGTATGAATAACTGGCAAAAATATGTTGAAATCTTAAGAAGCAATAAGCAGACTGTTATCATTAGATCAGTCTGTAATGTTTAATTCAGTTTATTCCTTGATGGATGAGGGATACACTCCTTTTAGGATCTGGTAGAGATTAGGAAAGCCAAGAAAATCTTACAGGCCCGCAATTGGCCTGAAAACACTGTAAAAATAGCTATAGACACATTATCTCACTTTTTCTGTATCTGAGTCCAGTTTCAACTGAGGAAGTCAGAATTATGTGTTCAGGGAAAAATCATGGAAATAAACTAACTGGGAACACCTGGGTGGCTCGGTGGTTGAGGTCTGCCTTTGCCTCAGGGCATAATCCCGGAGTCCTGGGATCGAGTCCCCATCCAGCTCCCTGCCTGGAGCCTGCTTCTCCCTCTGCCTGTGTCTCTGCCTCTCTCTCTGTGTCTCTCATGAATAAATAAATACAATCTTTTTTTTTTTTTAAAAAAAGAAATAAACTAACTGAACACCATCAGTTATGCTGGAGCTTTTACAGCACTATTACTTTGTGAGTTATTGTCTTTTCCTTATCCAGGGGTTAAGAAATCCAGAGATATCTTCAAGAAATTAACTAAGATATACATGAAGAATCTTGACCATTCTTTTTTTTTAACCACATCAGACAAGGGAGTAGTGACACTAAGACTCAAGAAAGGCTCCCCACTGGGGATACCGATGAATCCAAGGACACATGGTTTACTTTTCTTGAGGTGGGTCATATGGGAGTACACAGAGTCACAAGTTCCTCAAAATCCAACCTCCCCATGGTTTTTGCATCAAGATCTTCTACCCACTACCCTCCCACCATTTCCTTGCTCTCATATCATTGCCATCAACTTAAATCCAAAACATTTACATAAAATGAGTTTCTCTTTACAAGTTTGTAGCATTCTAGAAAAGTTCTGATTTACTTTTTTTGCTATTATTATAAGTCTTATTAATGTTCTTCCTTGGGGCACATCATCATTTCAGACATGCTTTCTCACTTGAAGAGCACAATTTATACATATAAATATATATTTTAAATTTACATATGTATATATGTTTAATATACATATATTATTTTACAAGCTACAGTCACATGTCATGATGCCTCAACTTTTCTGAAATGTCATAGTTAAGAATATAATTTCTGATAATATCATTGTATAATCCTGAATTAAAGTGGGTGGATACTTGTGGTAAAACAGCATGGTAATAACATTTGAAAAATTCCCAAATTTTTTTTCTTATCTCTATTTTCAAATCAACGCTCCTCTTGTAAGCTTAAAAATATCCATTGTTCTAACAAATATCAATTTATTTAATAAATATGTCTTGAGTAGTTGGCACGTGCCTTGAGCACCTACCACCTGACAGAAACGTTTGCTGGGCAATGGATATGCAATGAAGAAATGAGCACCAATGAAGGTGAACCTAGCCCTCTCAACTAATCCCACCAAGGAATATAATTATAAGCAAATAAAGATGAAGGCAAGATATTTAGGACTTCCCAATAACTCAAGCCACTTATATGATAAATCATTTCATTAATAAACTACATGAGGATACATAGCAATTGTTTAGGAAGTATCCAACTGGTTGCCCAACAACTGCATTTAGAGATCTACTCAGCATATAAACCTCAATAAGGCAAAAGTAAGCCCCATATCTTGTCCCCAGACTTTCTGTTTGAGGACATCTTTATCCTTTCAGTTGCTTCAGACAAAACCTTGGTGCCATCTTGACTTTTCCTTCTCCTTCTTTTATCTAATCTTTCAGCAAATCTGTGACTCTACCTTCAAAAACATGTGAAACCTGACCACTTCTCCCTCCTGCCACTGATGCCACTCAGGTCTGGATAGTAGAATTCAAGTGATATCAAATCTTGCCTGGATTTTTACCCCCAAATGGCCTATCTTCTACATTGTCTCTGTTGGCAGTCAATTCTCAATGTGGGTGATATAGTGACCCTGATAAAGTCTAAGTCACTCCTCTGCTCAAAATGTTCCAGTCCACACTCCTCATACATTAAATTCACAGTCCTACAGGGGCACATTTTTTTTACTACGACTTCACCTCTTGCTCCTTTGCTCCTCACTCTTTTTGCTCTAACATCCTGGCCTCTTGCTTATTCCTAAACTGGCCAGGAACATCCCTTTTCACGGAGTCTTTGCTTTCCCTGTTCCTCCTGCCTGGAATGCCTCTCCTCAGAGATCTGCATGGCTCCCTCCTTCCCTCACCTCCTTCAAGTCTTATTCAAATGACATCTTTCTAATGAAGCTCATCTTCTATTTAACATGGCAACCTGTCCTGGCCTCCACTCCCAGCATTCCTGACTCCTCTGATTCTGCTCCTCTTTTCTTTTCCCCCAGTACTTAGCGTCTATTAACAAGTATATAATTTTTTATAAAATTACATTGTTTCTTTGTCTTTCCCCCTAGAATCTAAAATTCATGAAGCCAGGAAGCTTTGTCTTTTTTCATTCATGTATTCTAAACATTTAGAACAGTGCCTGGTACTTAATAGATATTTTTCAAATAGATGAATGGAAGTTAGTAAGCAGGGAAATGTAGTGGAAGAGTGCAGACTTGAGTAGGCAAACCTGGGTCCAAATACAACTTTGCATGTTCTAGTTGGGTGAGCTTGGGTGAATTACTACATACACTGAAGCTTTAGTTCCTCCAGCTGTAAAAAGTGTAAACCATAGTATCATTGTTGTCAGCGTTCAGTACATGGACATGCTGCTTCTTGCCACCCCTGCCTTCTACCTTCCCCTTTGCCACCCTCCATCCAAGCCCTCAGGGCAGCTGCTGGTTCACTCCTGCTTGCTGGGGGTCTGGGAACATTTGGATACCTCTGGACACTCTATCCAGTGTTCTGACTTTCCTACATGATCTTGGCCAAGTCACTTATTGACAATTACCTGATCTGCATGAAGTCACAAAGGGTCCTCATGTTGTGATGTTACAGGATCCTCTAATCATGCTCACTGTGCACATATAAACTCATTTGATTCTCATGACAACTCTGCAAGATACTGTTAATGTACCCACTTCATAGTTGAGAAAGCAGGCTGTAGAGAGAGGTGGTTATTAATTCCCTAAGGTCATATGGCTAATAAATGGAAGAACTGGAATTCAAACTTACTGAACTCCAAAGCTTGAGCTCCTCTGTAATTTCAGGATGTAGAACAGAGATTATCACTATCCTCACCAAAGAAAGGAAGAAAAAAAGAACAGAAGGAAGGAAGGAAGGAAGGAGAAAGAAGAAAGAAAGAAAAGAAAAGAAAAGAAAAGTAAGAGAAGAAAGAAAGAAAGAAAGAAAGAAAGAAAGAAAGAAAGAAAGAAAGAAAGAAAGAAAGAAAGAAAGAAAGAAAGAAAGATCTTTGTGAGAATTACACACGAAACACCCAGGGTGACAGGTTTTCTAGGTGTGGTTATCAGAGATCTCATCACCATATTTTTATATGAGATAGTTAACAAAACATATAATGCCATATTTTTTCAAACAATGGTCTATAAGTCATGTAGATAGCTTGTTGAGTGCTCAAAAATATGTGCTCATTTTGGCAGCCTAGGCAGTAGTCAGAACACTAAAGCTCATCAACAGCATGAGTTCTTCAGGTTTCATTGCTACAGGATTTGTGCTCCTAAGTGCCCAGGTTCTTGGTCACTCCACTTCAAAGAATGAAGAGGTAGACCAGACCAAGAGTGGTGAGCAGCAAAGCAAGGTTTACTGAGCGAGAATATAGAACTTCCAGAGAGAAGGGGGAGCCTGAGAGGGTTGCTCCTGGAGTTTCTAAGTTTAGGGATTTTTAAGAGCTCTTTTGCAGAACTATCTTAAGCAATCAGGGTGTGCTGAGTCCTGCCAATCAGGGCTTTGGTCCAGTATCTGTCTACCTATTAGGTTAATGTGTCTGTGCTGTTGATGGCCTTTTTATGCTGATATCTGGGGGCTTAGGTCTTCACTGCCCCTTGCCCGTGACATTGACAAATGCTTTGTGGCTAATTGTCTCAATTTAGGATGTTTTGCAGAAGTCATTTCTGCAAGGGCTGCAAAGCAGAATGTGAGTGTGGTCCCGTGTAATCTGTAGAACAGGATGTCAGTAGTGTTTTTCTATCTGTCCTGACTCCATATTTTTGTGTTGGGGATCCTGGTCCTGACTCCCTAACTGTTCAGCTAACTCCTAACAAAATGAGATAAAGCCCCAGAGGAGAGTCTGCCTCAAAGATAGTTTATAGATATTCAGCTTTTTCCTAGATTTCACCCACCTTGTAACACCCTTTCTAGAATGGAGGTCGCTATTACATATCCCCTGAATCTTCTTTTCTCTCAGGATGAACACATGTGGGGTTTTTTCTTTTCAGCTTTTCCTTATATGACAGAGTCTGTGCTCCTCCTCCTCATACTTGTATTGTCCTTGTTTTAACAAGATTCCTTTTATTTCAATTGTGCATGGAACTGAACTCATACTTCAGGTGATGTGACCTCCACAGAAGGGAGTGACCTTTCTATCCTCTCTGAACAGGATTTCTCTCTCAGATCAGACCAACGTCACCTTTGGGGTTCCCTCAATGGTCTATTGACCTATAACAAGTTGAGTCTCCTACATTTTTCACCATTCGTTGCTCAGGGGCCTGCCATGGCTGTGAGTACCCGTGATAGGCTTTGTCAGATGCTTTCTGGAGATCCAGGTGTGCTCTGACTCTGGCATTGCCTTTATTTACTGATTACTAAAAATAAACAAAGGAACAAACAAAAAATACATGATGTTATTCTCCATAAGGGTGGGAGTTTTTTCATTCAGAAGACATATACTGGATGCCTGGCACATGATAGGCCCTCAGTGACTTTTAAATAAATGCATGAATCTGTAGTTTATGAGTTGATTGGCTCCTGTTACTCTCTTGTGGTACAGGGTTGTGGGATTCTGGTCTCATGGAGTCAAAGAATGCACCTCGCAGATGCAAAAGGGTGAAGTGAAAGTTTATTAAGTGAAAGTGAGAACAGAAAGAAAAGAAAAAGCCCTCTGGAGTAGAGGGGTTACTAAAGGGTTGCCACTGTGGGCAACAAGTCTTATTGAGAACCAACCAGGGAACTTAAATCTTCTTGACGTCTCTATCACTGATAGTGCCATGCTCACTTTTTCTTTGATGTTTAGTAATTTTTAGTGGTCCAGCTGTAACTATAACAGAGATATCTGGTCTCTGACATTAATGGCAAATGAGGTAGTCTTGTTAATCTTGTTACGTTCCCTTATCTCTGGTTTTGAATGCCTCAGGATTTCTCCACAGCTGGGATTTCTGTGAGCCTGGTCACTGGACCCCTGCATGAGCCTGGTCAGGGGAGTCAGGGGCTTCTATCTCTCCCTGTCTATACCTTAACCTGTCCCTTACTTAATTGCTTAATACAGGTTTGAAAGGCAAGCCATGGCCTGTGCAATTTACTTTAGAAAATTGTAACTATAGCAGTTTCACTTATCTCTTATTGCACAGCAAATATATTTCAGTTCACTTCTTAAAAGTAACTAGAAATGGCTCAGAAATCTTAAGAGCCCACCAGTTGAATTTGTGAGGATAAACTGGTTCAGAGTAGCGTCCTTTTCTCTCACGGCCTCACATATCTCAAATATTTTATGCTTCTATCTCCTCTCAATAATGTTTGTTCTTCGTCTGATGTTTCTTCTACACAAAAGAAAATCAAAAAGCAAAATTGAATGCATTTTTATTCCTGCTTTCTTTCAGCCATTTGCCAACATTACACTATTTGTTATAAGAAATGAGCCTGTCTTTTCTAGTCTTTTAATTTTGTATACTATTAATGGGGCCACTTTGTTATCCTTAGGTGTTTATGACTATAAAAATCTGGTATTAGATCATTATATCTTTCAGTTGCTAATACTGTTAGGAGTTAGCTAGATGGTTAGGGAGTCAAGACCAGGATCCCCAACACAAAAATATGGAGTCAGGACAGATAGAAAAACACTACTGACATCCTGTTCTACAGATTACACGGGACCACACTCACATTCTGCTTTGCAGCCCTTGCAGAAATGACTTCTGCAAAACATCCTAAATTGAGACAATTAGCCACAAAGCATTTGTCAATGTCACGGGCAAGGGGCAGTGAAGACCTAAGCCCCCAGATATCAGCATAAAAAGGCCATCAACAGCACAGACACATTAACCTAATAGGTAGACAGATACTGGACCAAAGCCCTGATTGGCAGGACTCAGCACACCCTGATTGCTTAAGATAGTTCTGCAAAAGAGCTCTTAAAAATCCCTAAACTTAGAAACTCCAGGAGCAACCCTCTCAGGCTCCCCCTTCTCTCTGGAAGTTCTATATTCTCGCTCAGTAAACCTTGCTTTGCTGCTCACCACTCTTGGTCTGGTCTACCTCTTCATTCTTTGAAGTGGAGTGACCAAGAACCTGGGCACTTAGGAGCACAAATCCTGTAGCAATGAAACCTGAAGAACTCATGCTGTTGATGAGCTTTAGTGTTCTGACTACTGCCTAGGCTGCCAAAATGAGCACATATTTTTGAGCACTCAACAAGCTATCTACATGACTTATAGACCATTGTTTGAAAAAATATGGCATTATATGTTTTGTTAACTATCTCATATAAAAATATGGTGATGAGATCTCTGATAACCACACCTAGAAAACCTGTCACCCTGGGTAGTCCGTGTATAAAGCCTGCACCCTTCCACTACATTACCCTGTTTACTAACTTTCTCTCAATTTTAGCTTTAAAGTGCCTGATTCCTGATGGACACAGCACCTAATGTCTCTTCACAAGCACACAGGGAGCCCGGGAAGGGATCCAGAGAGCGTGGCCTGAAATGCCACAGCAGCCCAATCCCATACATCAACGTGTTGACAAAGGGCTCAGACCAGTGCAGACATAGCTATTGCTGGTTTCCCAAATGGGACATTGGGCTTCTAGAACGTGGTATCCACTTTTGAAAACGAGAGAAATTGGTTTGCCTGGGTTGGGAGAGTCTGTTGGACTTCTCCGCTTCAACAAACATCTCTGAATCAGGCTTCTATTCCTTCAAGAACCATACTTACCTTCAAGTACATTTTGGCTCAGAGAGGCCCTCATTACCAGTTATGTTCACAAAGAAAGGAATCCTTTCAGGGAGACTTCAGAAAATATATGAAAAGGGTCTTTGAAAGCTATCATATTTTGAAATTGACTTTCAATGAGCTACTGCAGCTGCAGTGATCACGTCATGTAGATGCAATGGTTTTTCTGTATTTTTAGTATTCTAGAGTTCACTTTTCCCTGCTATTCTCAAATAACCTAAATATTCTGAGCCTTCTGATGCTCTCTTTACAAGAAAACTGATAGCATAAGAAGAAGCATTCTTTTTCCCTGGTAATGTCCCTAGCAGATTTCTGCATTGCTGACAAGACTATGGTTAACGAGGGCAGCCCTGGTGGCTCAGTGGTTTAACGCCGCCTTCAGTCCAGGATGTGATCCTGGAGACCCGGGATCAAGTCCCACCTCTGGCTCCCTGCATGGAGCCTTCTTCTCCCTCTGCCTCTGTGTGTGTGTGTGTGTGTGTGTGTGTGTGTGTGTGTGTGTGTCTCATTAATAAATAAGTAAAATCCTTAAAAAAAAATTAAGACCTTGACTTCTTAAAAAAAAAAAGACTATGGTTAATGAGCATACATCTATAAGCATAACTATAAACTGTATTCAATAAAACAAACATTCAAAATGTCACCTTCACTAAAGGGTAGTGCTACTTTAAGTACTATGTTTTGGGGTTTAGGAACTGAAAGAGATGCTTTTTTTTTTTAATTTTTTAATTTATTTATGATAGGCATACAGTGAGAGAGAGAGGCAGAGACACAGGCAGAGGGAGAAGCAGGCTCCATGCACCGGGAGCCTGACGTGGGACTAGATCCCGGGTCTCCAGGATCACGCCCTGGGCCAAAGGCAGGCACCAAACCGCTGCGCCACCCAGGGATCCCAAGATGCTTTAAATGAAGAAATAGCTGCCTAGATGACTCCACGCGGGTGGAGATCACATCCCCAATGTGGCAGATTCTATTCATAAACTCCTTTTCTGTCCTTCCTCACCACCTCTCACACCAGAATCAGGTCAATGTTTAGCTCCCCGAAACTGTTCTGTGCTTATGTTACTTTTATTAAATACTTATTACATGCATTGAAAGTGTGAAAGTGTGAAAAGCGAAATAAAATAGAGTCACTTAGGTCAAGGAATTTTACAATGGAACCGGGAGGCCATGAAATAGGGGGCTGTATGCATGTCTTCACCAGATGGAACCATGAACTTTTGAACTGGGCCAAACAGCAAATAAATGCTCCAAGGACTCTGCTCTGAACACCTGCAACTTGCTTACAGTTGGGGACTTTTGCTCAGTGATAGCCTTAGCAACCAATTATGTCTAGCCACATTAGTTTTCTGTTACCTATACTGATTAAAATTCTTTGTAAACATCATATTCAAGTATTCCCTTTTGGTCTTTAAAAACCCCTGCCTTGGGATCCCTGGATGGCTAGCGGTTTAGCCCTGCCTTCGGCCCAGGGCGTGATCCTGGACACCCGGGATCAAGTCCCGCCTTGGGCTCCCTACATGGAGCCTGCTTCTCCCTCTGCCTGTGTCTGTGCCTCTCTCTGTCTCTGTCTCTGTTTCTGTCTCTCATGAATAAATAAATAAAACCTATATTAAAAAAAAAAACCTGCCTTTGCTCCCTAATGGGAAACTATTACCTTGAATTATAAATGTGTTGATCCCAAAAGAATACTTTTTTTAAAGTTTTTATTTATTTATTCATGACAGACAGAGAGAGAGAGAGGCAGAAGGCAGAGACACAGGCAGAGGGAGAGGGAGAGAAGCAGGCTCCACAGGGAGCCTAAGTGGGACTCGATTCTGGGTCTCCAGGATCACACCCTGAGCCAAAGGCGGCACCAGACCACTGGGCCACCGGGGCTCTCAAATTTTTGCTTAATTATTGCCTCCTGACAATTTTAGGTTGACAAGGAACACAACTGAATTTAATTTTCATAGTAACCTCTTGAAGTGGGTACTATTTTTGTTCCCACTTTACAAAGGCAGAGGCTGAAGCTTGTAAATTCTGCTTAACAATTGGCCGTTAAGTAGTGACTCAGACTCAGAGCCCTGCTTCTTCATTATTGCACTAAAATATGTCTCCTTGCCAAGTTCCTTCCACCTAGGATTGGTCCGTAAGTCCCTAAATTTAATCTGAAGTGTTCTAATAAGAAGGATAATCACAGGTAGGAAATAAGTTAGTGGGACCTGAAATCTCTGGCCACTAGAAACAGAAAGGAGCCCCTGACAGAAATAACAGTGAACATTAGGTGTGAAGTCAGTTATTCCGGCTGCTTCACCCAGCCTTGGCCAGCCTTAGCCTAGAGACATCAAGACCTGCCACAAGCACAGAGGGGAGACTCTAATGCTTTATTGTTCTTTTTTTATTTTTTCTTTTTCAGACTTGTGGGCTTTGGAAATCTGCCAGAAAAGCTTGACAATGGCCTTAGGAGAACTGTTGGCAGCACCCTTAGGAGCTGTTGGCCAAAAGCTTCAAACACCACTTCTCATCACTGAGACTTGTCTGTTGGGAGTAGTTCAAAGATATTCTTTCAACCAAGATAATTAGTTTCACAAAAGGAACCCAGTGTGGTTTAGAGAGCTCACCATCAATTACTAGGTCAAGATAAGGATTGTTCTCTCTTTTTTCCCTCCAAAGACCTTAGATAGTAAAGTACTTCCGACCTTGTGCAATAGAGATTCTCTTTCCCTTTCAGAATCATGTGGTAAGGTGCAAAGAAATCAACATCCATTGTACCACTTCTCAGCACCCATGTTTACACTGTCAGTCACTTAACCCACAGGCATGTGGCCCTAGCCAGCAGAATCAGGAGAAAAACACAACATTCCTCAGACCAGCAATGGCCCTGAGGGGGTCAGAACATACCACCCTGAGATAGGCTGCCTTAGCATATTGATTATTTTGAGCTGAAAGCACTTGGCAAATAACAGATGCAGAAGGGGTCCCGCTTTCTACTAAAAGTATGTCATAAGATTTGTCTTGGAAAAGATGTCCTTCTTGCACTGGGAAAAGAACGTTCTTACCACCAGAGATGAACACACAAGCAAACCTACTAAAATAACTCTTATCTTCCATTAGTTTCTCCCATATATTTTCTCATCACTGCCTCACGATTTGCTGCCCGTAGCCCAAACTTCTCTGTCTTAAACCATATACCCACAATTTTTTTTTAAGATTTTATTTACTTATTCATAGATACACAGAGAGAGGCAGAGACACAGGCAGAGGGAGAAGCAGGCTCCACGCAGGGAACCTGATGTGGGACTCGATCCGGGGTCTCCAGGATCACACCCCAGGCTGCAGGCGGCGCCAAACCGCTGCGCCACCGGGGCTGCCCACATACCCACAATTTATCATTAGTTGCTTTAAAAAAAATACATAAGCTTTGGGACCTAATGGCTTCTTTTGGTCACCAGTTTCATTTGAAGACTCACATGCACACATTAAATATTAAATAAAATTTGTATGCTTTGCTCCTGCTAATCTGTCTTCTGTCAGCTTACTTCTTAGAGCCAGCCACAGACCCTACCTAGGATGGTGGCAGGAAGTTTCCCCTTCCCGAGAGACCTCTTGGAAAGCATGGAAAGTTTTGTTCCAAGTAACTTGATGACAAAAAAACAGCCAAACTGATGAAATGCCTCATTAAAATATTTTTTCCTCTTTTTTGTTTTTATGCATTCTATTCACAATCATTGAAAAAAAATGTAAAAAATACAATTGAAAAGAAAGTGAGGGGATGCCTGGGTGGCTTGGTGGTTGCACGTCTGCCTTCAGCTTAAGGCGTGGTCCCAGAGTCCCAGGATTGGGTCCCACATCAGGTTCCCTGCCTGGAGCCTGCTTCTCCCTCTGCCTCTGTCTCTGCCTCTCTGTGTGTGTGTGTCTCTCATGAATAAATAAATGGGTAAAAGTCTTTGAAGAAAAAGAAAAGAAAATGGGTAAATTAAAACCACTCAAAATACTACTATTCAGAGATAATAACCATTAATACTTTTTGCAGATTCTTCCAAGCTCTTTCTTGGATTTGTTTTGTCTTTTTCAGTTTTATTGAGAAATTACTGGCATACATCACTGAGTAAATTTAAGGCATACAGCATAATGGTTTGATTTGCATATATTGTGAATGATAACCACAATAAGTTCAGCTAACAACCATTCTCATATAGATAAAATGAAAAGAAAAGGAAGAATGATAGAAAAAATTTTCCCCTTATAATAAGAATTCACATTTAGTCTCCTATTAACTCTCCTCTATATCATACAGCAATGTTAGCTATAGTCATCATGTACATGGCATCACAAATACTTACTTACCTTGTAACTGGAAGTTTGTAATTTTGAGAATCTTCCTTCAAGTCTGCCTTCCCCTACTACTTGCCTCTGGCAACTACAAATCTAATCTATTTTCTTTTTTTTTTTTTTTTAAGATTTATTTATTTATTTATTTATTTATTTATTTATTTATTTATTTATGATAGACATAGAGAGAGAGAGAGAGAAGCAGAGACACAGGCAGAGGGAGAAGCAGGCTCCATGCCGGGAGCCGGACATGGGACTCGATCCTGGGACTCCAGGATCGCGCCCTGGGCCAAAGGCAAGTGCCAAACCGCTGAGCCACCCAGGGATCCCCTCAAATCTTTTTTCCTATGAGTTTGGGGTGGGTAATTTTTTGCCCTGTGTTTTTGTTTGTTTTAGGTTCCACATATGAATGAGATCATACAGTATTTGTCTTCTCTAATTTATTTCACTAACCATAGTGCCTTCAGGGTCCTTCCATGTCATTGAAAGTGGTAGGAATTTCTCATTTTTGTGGTTAAATGTGTATACACACATATATATACATGTATATATATAAAAAACGCAAAAAGTAAATATAAATGTATATGCATATGTGTGTGTGTATATATATATATATATATATATATATACAAAAACTCCTTTATCCATTCATTCACTCATTCATTGAAGGAAATCTAGGTTGTTTCCTTGTTTGGGCTATTGAAAATAACGCTTCTATGAACATGGAAGTGAAGATGAACTTTTTAAGTTAGTGTTTTTGTAACCTTTGCCTATATTCCCAGAAGTGCAATTGCTTGGGTCATATAGCTGTTCTATTTTTGAGGTTTTTTTGAGGATCCTCCAACCAACATTTTCCTTAACAGTCCTTGAAAGTGCCATAACATCCTTAGCAGAGCAAATCAATGGGTCCTTATTAAAATGCCAGAAGAGAGAAGAAGCAGTTTTGCTGCTTTGCCACGAGGCCCCTCCACTGGGGTCTTATACTTTGCTAAGATAATGTAAATGATTGTCATTCTGTTGCCCCCGTTTGTAAAATGAGACGGCAGCTGAGTTAGATTATTATCTCAGAACAATGGAGAATCCAGGGGCCTTCTGAGAAGGCATTTGTTGCAATGTGCAGCTTTGTTAAGACAATGGAGCAAAACCCAGCATTTGGTGTAGAGCTCTGCAGCAGTTGGTAAAAGCTGATGCTTCAGAGATGCAGAACTTACTTATTAGCCTAATATATATATATAGCACTTAGTATGTGCCAGCCGCTCTAGGTGCTTTATAAATCTCAAATCGTTTACTTCTTATAACAATCCTGTAATAAGGTAAATAGCATCTCTATCCCTATTTTTACATGGAGGTTAAAATAACTTGGGATTAATTCTAGAGTCTGTGTATCTAACCACATAACAGTATTGTCCATCAGGGAATGCTCTTAATCATACCAAGAACACCCCCAACCACTCCCACACGTCTAGCATAATAAATGCTCAATTTTCCAATCAAGCAGAAAGCACCATTTAACTGGTATTAGAAAAGTAAAAACAACAAAAATGGAAATTTGCACACAAAAGGCCACATAATACCTAAAATAACGAAAATAATTTTTAGAGGGTAATGTGCTCCCGGCACCTGATTTAGCCCTGGTTTCATCTGCCATTTATTAACTTTTTCTTTTCCAGGCAGATTCATTTTTTTCTTCAATAAATCATAATCGGACTATTTAAGGCTGTATTTTTCCAAAGCCCTATGACATATATCATCTTATCAAATCCCCCAAACAATCAGTTAGGAAAGTATTGAGGCTTAAAAAGGCTAAGTGATTTATTTGCGGTAACAAAAGGAAGACATGAACACATCTTCTGACTATTTCACCACTCTATCATATGTCTTGGCCTCCATAATCTTACAATGGGCATTGAAACGAAGCAAAAATGTAAGTGTGCTTATATGTTAACAGACATAGGCAGTTAGGTAAACAGATTAATATCTAGACACACACACACAACTATAATATTTCATGTATTTTGAATTCAACCATCTGGTGAGCTCACCTTTTAGAACTCAGGATCACCTAATCATTTTATGTATGCATGCATGCATGCATTGATGTATAGAATATGCATGTATTTGTTCACCTCTAGTCAGCTTCCTCTTGCATACCTCACAAAACTGATTCTTTTTTTTTTATTATGATAAGTGTACTCTTTAATCTCCATTACCTATTTCATCCATCCCCCCACTCACCTTTCCTCCTGTAACCCTGTTTGCTCTCTATACTTACGAGTCTGTTTTTTGGTTTGTCTCTTTTTTTCCCCTTTGCTTATTTGTTTTGTTTCCTAAATTCCACATATGAGTGAGATCATATGGTATTTGTCTTTCTCTGATTGACTTATTTTGCTTAGCATTATATTCTCTTGCTCTATCCATGTTGTTGCAAATGGAAAGATTTCATTTTTTATGGCTGAATAATATTCATATATATATATGAATATATGAATTCATACATATATATATCACATCTTCTTTATCCATTCAACTACTGATGGACACTTGAGCTGCTTCCATAGTTTGGTTGTTGTAAATAATGCTGCAGTAAACATAGGGGTGTATGCATCCCTCTGAATTAGTGTTGTTATATTTTTTGGATAAATACCCAGTAGTGTGATTGCTGAATCAAAGGGTAGTTCTATTTTCAATTTTTTGAGGAACCCCATCCTGTTTCCCACAGTGGCTGCTCTAGCTTGCATTCCCAGTGACAGTGCATGAGAGTTCCTTTTTCTCCATATCCTTGCCAACAGTTGTTTCTTATGTTTTTTATTTTAGTCCTTTTGGCAGGTATGAGGTGACCACAGAACTGATTCTTAAATTTCACATGTCAAGCACCCAAGCTTTTTTTCTCTCTACAATTGACAGAGAAAGTTAAGGCCATCTTTCATTTATTTATTCAGATGCTCATTCAAATGTATGACACCGTGCTGGAACCTTCTACACAACTTATAAAAACACCCTCAGTCTCTTTCAACATAAACAAATACACTTGCAAACACATATGCACAGACATGCATGTATACACACACACTCATGTGTGTACCCATGCACACACCTACATTCTGTAGTCTTGAATTTCCTCTGGTTTCTATAGCTTATAGATAAGATGTCAAAATCTCCTTTTATTCATTATATATTACATTATTTCCAGCATACCCCAAGGCCCCATATACTAATAACCTAGATTTGACAAATCCTAACATTTTAACTTTTTTTATTTTACTAAAGAATACCATACTATATGTATCATAGGAACTCTGATACTCCTCTCCTTGACCCCTTTTCTTTCTCTTCCTCACTGAAGGTAACCAGTAACATGACTATATCATATAGGGGTTACATATTTTATTATTTATACATGTATCAATTAATAATTAATGCATATATTAATTAACATTAATTTAAGTATAGTTAAATAAATAATTGTAATCTTTTGTATTCTCAAAATTTCCTTTAAATGGAATACTGGAGTATCATCTTGAAATTTTCTTCATTCATCTAACATTGCTTTTTGAAACTTATTTGCAATGATCCATGTAGTCATAGTCCATTGTAATTTCATTTTAAGTAGTAGGCTACTGTATGTACACGTTACAATTTATTTATACTGTTACCTGTTTATGAATATGTAGGTTATTTATTTATTTTTTTAATTATAAGATCTCATCTCTTGCTTCTTCATAGAAATGAAGTTCCTAAAAGGGAACCCTCTTACACTGTTGGTGGGAATGTGACCTGGTGCAGCCACTCTGGAAAACTGTGTGGAGGTTCCTCAAAGAGTTAAAAATAGATCTGCCCTATGACCCAGCAATTGCAATGCTGGGGATTTACCCCAAAGAAACAGATGCAATGAAACGCCGGGACACCTGCACCCCGATGTTTCTAGCAGCAATGTCCACAATAGCCAAACTGTGGAAGGAGCCTCGGTGTCCATCGTAAGATGAGTGGATAAAGAAGATGTGGTTTATGTATACAAGGGAATATTACTCAGCCATTAGAAACGACAAATACCCACCATTTGCTTCAATGTGGATGGAACTGGAGGGTATTATGCTGAGTGAAGTAAGCCAGTCGGAGAAGGACAAACATTATATGTTCTCATTCATTTGGGGAATATAAATAATAGTGAAAGGGAATATAAGGGAAGGGAGAAGAAATGTGTGGGAAATATCAGAAAGGGAGACAGAACGTAAAGACTGCTAACTCTGGGAAACGAACTAGGGGTGGTAGAAGGGGAGGAGGGCGAGGGTGGGGGTGAGTGGGTGACGGGCACTGAGGGGGGCACTGGACGGGATGAGCACTGGGTGTTATTCTGTATGTTGGCAAATTGAACACCAATAAAAAATAAATTTATTATTAAAAAAAAAGAGAGAGAGAGATGAAGATCCCGAGTTCAGAGTTCAGCAGCAGCAGCCCGAGCCCATGACTCCCATATGCCCTGTAGTTTCTTTCACCTCCGTGCCCAGCCGCTGGGGGAAGATGCCAAGATGGCGGCCGGAACTACTTTGGATTCACCCACAGTGGGGCGGCGGCAGCAGCGGTAGGGCTGCGGCCCAGTATAGCCAGCATCCAGCTTCTGGTGTAGCCTACTCTCATCCAACTACAGTTGCTAGCTACGCTATCCATCAGGCTCCAGTAGCTGCTCACACAGTTACTGCGGCCCATGCACCAGCAGGCACCACAGTTGCAGTTGCCAGGCCTGCCCCAGTAGCTGTTGCAGCTGCTGCAATAGCTGCTGCTTATGGAGGCTACCCCACTGGACATACAGCAAGTGACTATGGCTCTATCCAGAGACAACAAGAAGCACCACCACCAGCACCCCCAGCTACTACACAGAACTACCAGGACTCATACTCATATGTAAGATCCACTGCTCCTGCTGTAGCATATGATAGTAAGCAGCTGCCTGCCCAGCCTCAGCCTTCTGTTGCTGAAACCTACTATCAGATTGCCCCCAAAGCAGGTTATAGCCAAGGTGCAACTCAGTATACACAAGCCCAGCAAACTCGACAAGTGACAGCCATAAAACCAGCCACACCAAGTCCAGCTACCACTACTTTCTCCATTTATCCCGTATCTTCCATCGTTCAGTCAGTAGCAGTTGCAGCTACTGTGGTGCCATCCACTATACCCAGAGTGCTACTTATAGTACCATGGCAGTTACTTATTCTGGTACATCTTATTCAGGTTATGAAGCAGCAGTATATTCAGCTGCATCCTTCTACTACCAACAGCAGCAGCAGCAACAGAAGCAGGCAGCAGCGGTGGCGGCAGCAGCAGCGGCAGCAGCAGCTGCTATTGCAGCAGCTGCCTGGACAGGGACCATCTTTACTAAAAAAGCACCATTCCAAAATAAACAACTGAAACCAAAACAGCCTCCCAAACCGGCCCAGATAGATTATCGTGATGTTTGTAAGATTAGCTGTGCTGAACCACAGACTTATAAAGAACATTTAGAAGGACAAAAACATTAAAAAAAAAAAAAAAAAAAAAAAAGAAGCCACATTGAAAGCTTCACAAAATACCAGCAGCAGCAACAATTCTATCGTGGGACTCGAAATCACCTATGTTGTGAGCTCTGCAATGTGTCTTGTACAGGAGCAGATGTATATGCTGCCCACATTCGTGGTGCTAAGCATCAGAAAGTGTTTTTATTATTATTATTATTGGTGTTCAATTTGCCAACATACAGAATAACACCCAGTGCTTATCCCATCAAGTGCCCCCCTCAGTGCCCGTCACCCAGTCACCCCCACTCCTCGCCCACCTCCCTTTCTACCACCCCTTGTTCGTTTCCCAGAGTTAGGAGTCTCTCATGTTCTGTCTCCCTTTCTGATATTTCCACCCATTTTTTTCTCCTTTCCCCTTTATTCCCTTTCACAATTTTTTTATATTCCCCAAATGAATGAGACCATATAATGTTTGTCCTTCTCCGATTGACTTATTTCACTTATTTCACTCAGCATACCCTCCAGTTCCATCCACGTCGAAGCAAATGGTGGGTATTTGTCATTTCTAATGGCTGAGGAATATTCCATTGCATACATATACCACATCTTCTTTATCTATTCATCTTTCAGTGGACACCGAGGCTCCTTCCACAGTTTGACTATTGTGGGCATTGCTGCTATAAACATCGGGATGCAGGTGTCCTGGCGTTTCACTGCATCTGTTATCTTTGGGATAAATTACACACAAAACTTGGTAAACCCATTCCTTCAACAGAACCAAATGTTGTTAGCCAAGCTACTTCTTCAACAGCTGTGTCTACTTCAAAACCTACTGCCTCTCCCTCAAGCATTGCAGCAAGCAACTGTACTGTAAATACTTCATCAATTGCAACTTCTTCAGTGAAAGGTCTTACAACTACAGGAAACTCATCTCTTAATAGCACATCCAACACTGAAGTATCACCAGAGCCTACAAATATGGCTGCCAAGAAAACATCTACACCCAAAATAAACTTTGTTGGTGGGAATAAGCTGCAATCAACAGGAAATAAAACAGAAGACTTAAAAGGAACAGAATGTGTTAAAAGCACTCCTGTCACCTCTGTACAGATTCCAGAAGTAGGCCAGACACCGTGTCAGAACCAGTCACACCTGCATCTCTTGCTGCTTTGCAGAGTGACATGCAGCCAATGGGCCATGATTATGTGGAGGAGGTACGAAATGATGAGGGAAAAGTAATTCGATTCCATTGTAATTATGCAAATACAGTTGTAATGATCTCAATGCTAAGGAGATGCACTTGAAAGGGCAAAGACACAGACTTCAATATTAAAAAAAAAAAAGTAAATCCAGATTTGCAAGTAGAAGTAAAGCCCAGTATTCGAGTCAGAAAGATTCAAGAAGAGAAAATGAGGAAGCAGATGCAGAAAGAAGAGTATTGGCGAAGACGAGAAGAATGCTGGAGAATGGAAATAAGGCGTTATGAAGAGGACATGTACTGGAGAAGAATGGAGGAAGAACAACACCATTGGGATAATCGCCACCGAATACCTAATGGAGGATATTCTCATGGTCCCCCAGGCCCATTAGGCCTTCTAGGAGTCCGACCAGGCATGCCTCCCCAGCCACAGGGGCCTGCACCTAACTTATGCCTGACTCCTCTGATGACCATTATGTAATGACAAAACATGCAACCATTTATCCAACTGACGAGGAATTGCAGGCAGTTCAGAAAATTGTTTCTATTACTGAACGTGCTTTGAAACTTGTTTCAGACAGTTTGAACTTGAGAAGAGCAAGAGCAAAGAGGGAGATGATAATAAAGAGGGAGGTAAAGACAAAGCTTTAAAAGGAGTTTTGTGAGTGGGAGTATTGGCAAAAGGATTACTTCTTCGAGCAGATAGAAATGTCAACCTTGTTTTGCTGTGCTCTGAGAAACCTTCAAAGACATTATTAAGCCGTATTGCAGAAAACCTACCCAAACAGCTTGCTGTTATAAGTCCTGAGAAGTATGACATAAAATGTGCTGTGTCTGAAGCTGCAATAATCTTGAATTCATGTGTGGAACCCAAAATGCAAGTCACTATCACCCTGACATCTCCAATTATTCAAGAAGAGAACATGAGGGAAGGAGATGTAACCTCAGATATGGTGAAACACCCACCGGTGTTAATCTTCTGTCTTGGACAGGCAAAAATGCCTTGACACTCTGGCTGCTCTACGCCACGCTAAGTGGTTCCAGGCTAGAGCTAATGGTCTGCAGTCCTGTGTGATTATTTACGTATTCTCCAGGACCTCTGTCAGACAGTTCCAACATGGTCTGATTTTCCAAGCTGGGCTATGGAGTTACTAGTAGAGAAAGCAATCAGTAGTGCTTCTAGTCCTCAGAGCCCTGGAGATGCACTGAGAAGAGTTTTTGAGTCCATTTCTTTAGGGATTATTCTTAAAGGTAGTCCTAGACTTCTGGATCCTTGTGAGAAGGATCCATTTGATATCTTGGCAACAATGATTGATCAACAGCGTGAAGACATCACATCCAGTGCACAGTTTGCATTGAGACTCCTTGCATTCCACCAGATACATAAAGTTCTAGGCATGGATCCATTACCCAAATGAGCCAACGTTTTAACATCCACAGGGAACCAAGAAAGGATAGCGATGGAATTGATGGATTTGAAGCTGAGGGAAAAAAGACCATTATGATAACTTTTAAAAAGTTCCTGTAAATCTGCAGTGTTAAAAACAACAGGTGCCCATTTATTGGTTGTTTTTCATTCATAATAATGTCTACTTTGAAAAATTTATCAAGAATTTAAAGAATTTCATGGAAGAACCAAGCTTTTCTGTGACATTAATATCTTAATGTACAGTGTTAGGTATTATATGAATGGAATGACACCCAAAAAAATTGTGGTCCAACTAGGGGAAAAACAATACTTCACATGTTTTCCCCATTATTTTGGTTTTATTTACTGGTTGCCCTCTCTCCCCCTATTTTTGTGTCTTTTATTAGCTGGTCTTATTAAATCTTTACTGTATTTAATGCAGTATTTGTGCTTCGGTTGCTATGTGTATTTTGATATTTTTATTTAGGAGTCTTGTTTGCTCTTTGACACTAGTTGTTATTTTGGGGGGGGTTGTTTTTATTTTAAAGATTTTATTTATTTATTTATTTATGAGAGACGCAGAGAGAGAGAGGCAGAGACAGAGGCAGAAGGAGAAGCAGGCTCCATGCAGGGAGCACAATGTGGGACTTGATCCCTGGTCTCTGGATCAGGCCCTGGGCTGAAGGCAGCACTAAACCTCTGAGCCACCAGGGCTGCCCTCTAGTTGTTACTTTGTGTTATAGATGATATCCTTTACCCCTTCTTAATATTTTACAGCAGTACCTTTTTTGTAATGTGAAACTGAAGAATTTTTTCCTTTTGTTTTGTTATTCTGTATGTGATGGATTACAACACAAAAAGTTATCCTGCCATTTAAGTGCTCAGAATTGAATGTTTCTGCAGATCTTGTGGCATTTGTCTCTAGTGTGATATATAAAGGTGTAATTAAGACAGATCCCTGTTAATCGAGTTTGCTGTTAGTTGTGCATTAGCAGTATAAAAGCTAATATATACAATATGGTCTTGCAACAGTTTTAAAGCCTCTGCATAATTGAATAAAAATGCATGACGTTTTTGTTTTTATTTTTATTTTTTTCATTTTTGTTTTTAATAGACTTTTAAAATTATAATTTTAGGTTTGACACGTAGATCTTTGTACAATTGACTTTTTGACATAGCAAGGCCAAAAATAACTTTCTGAATATTTTTTCTTCTGTATAAGTGGAAAGGGCATTTTTCATATATAAGTGGGCTAGCCAATATTTTCAAAAAACTTTATCATTGTGCAACTAACAACAGTAACCAGCCCTTAATTATGACAGTTCCTTATTGTTGTGTGTGAGATTACTGTAGCAAACTCTTACAGTATAACATAGTTGAATGATCCTCCCCTCTTCCCTCACACCCCATCACCCAGATAATTTACAATTCTCTTAACAGCGAGGTTGATAAAGTATTACTGATAAAAAATTAAGGTTATCTAAGGAAGTAAAACCCAGAAAATTATTTGGTGTGGCCATCTCACATGCTTATGTGTCCTACGAAAAGCTAAATATTCTAGCAGTGGTGTAATGAAAAGTTACATCTTACTTTTGATATATGTATGCTCTGGTACACAGATGTCATTTTGTTGTCACAGCACTACAGTAAAATACACAAATAAAAACTTAAATTAAAAAAAAAAAGAAAGAAATGAAGCTCCTGGCCCCTACAATGGTAAACTACCCCAAGGCTGCTAAAGAACCTGTTTATGCACTCACCACTCTTGTGTTGAGTTATCCCTTTGTGTAGGGGTCCTGGGGTTATCTCTTACATTTTGCAAATTTAGCTACACATTTAAAGCATGTTTGTTATATTTTATCCAACATATTAGGTGTGACTTAGCAAGGTTGTTTTCTGGTTAGCAGGTCCCTCTTACTACCTGAAGTGGGAAAGCCACTACTTTCTTTTCTAAACTTTCCTTTTCATTGGTATCACCACATTCTATTGCATCTCTCCCTTTTTGCTCGTCATCCCACTTCTTGTTCTTTAAATATAAAAATCATGATAAAGTTTGCCTGATCCTTCTCACTCTAATGTATACTTCCTGGGTGATCGTTTTCATAGACATAATTGACCATAACATACAGATGACTCACAAGTCAGGAACCCAGAATTCTCTGACCTAAATCTTCCTGATTTTCAGATCTGTATATCCAACTACCTCCTATTTATTTTCACCTGAATGGGCCACTGGGACTTTAAATCCATTGCTTCTGAAACTTAACTCATTCCTTCCCCTAAATCTTCTTTCTGTTTTGTATCTCTAAGAAACAGACAATGTCATCTACCCAAGTCAGAAAACTTAGTCACTATACACTCCTTCTTTTCCCTCAAATCTCAGCCTCCTATATCCTGCCAGAATCATTAGCTATCACATCCACCCAGGTCCATCTCTCTTCTCCTCCACTCAGTCTTCCACTTTTTTCTCTCTTTTTTTTTTTCACATTTTAGGCCTTGTCATCTCTTTGAGCAATCACCACAGCCACTTAACTGTGCACTTGTGCCTTCCAACCAGGGTTGCCAAATCTAGCAAATAAGAATACGGAATGGCCAATTAAATTTGAATTTCATATAAACAATCAATATTATCTTAGTGTACATATTTCCCAAATATTAATAGGAACCTATCATTTATCTGGCAATCCTACAAACACATCTTTAATATTGCTGTCAAAGTGAGCAAAAAAATTGTACCATAGTATTTTCCAGCTTAATGTTGTCAAAGTTTCCTTTTTGTCCACAAGACTGTCTTTGGAAAGGTCTTGACCTGGCACACAAAGCCTGCCATGACCTGGCCACTTCATATCTTTCCAATTTTCCTCACAGATCTCTCCCCTCATTTACTGTGTTCCAGCCACATTAGCCTTGGTCCTATTTTCTATCTTAGAACTTGCAGGCCCATCTACCTGAATCACTGTCTCCCAGATATTTATACAGCTCTCAGACTCTCATTTTTCAGAACTTAGCTAACTGTTACTTCCTCGTGAAATCTTCTCCGGGCATTCTATCTATAGTAGCTACTAGTTACTCTTCATCTCATTCTTGCTTCTTTTCTTGATGACAGTTTCTTTTTTTTTTTTTTACATTTTTTTTTTAAATTTATTTATTTACGATAGTCACACTCAGAGAGAGAGAGAGAGGCAGAGACACAGGCAGAGAGAGAAGCAGGCTCCATGCACCGGGAGCCTGACGTGGGATTCGATCCCGGGTCTCCAGGATCGCGCCCTGGGCCAAAGGCAGGCGCCAAACCGCTGCGCCACCCAGGGATCCCTTGATGACAGTTTCATAATCTGAGAGTATCTTGTTTATTTGCTCAATAGTTTATTATCTATCTTTTCATTAGAACATAAATTCTATGAGATCAAAGACTTAACTTGTTCACCACTGCACTCCCAAGCCTTAAAACAGTTCCTAACACAGAGTTGGCACCCAATGAATATTTATAGAACAAATAAACAAATGAGCAAATAGGTGAATGAGTGAATGAATGAATAAGCAAATGAACAAATGAATGAATAGTTAAGTCCTCTAGCCATCAGTTCCTTTTGAGTCCTTGCTTACCCTATGCTGCATGCCCTATCTTAGTTTGGGCTGCCATAACAAAATATCCTAGGATGAGTGCTTTAAACAATAGAGATTAATATTCCCACAGTTCTGGATCACGATCAAGGTGTGAGCATGGTCAGTGTCTGATGAGGACTCTCTTCCTGGCTTATAGGTGATCGCCTTCTCACTGAATCCTCATATAGTAGAGAGAGAGAGAGAGAGAGGGAGAGAATGAGCAAGCTCTCTAGTATCTCTTCTTACAAAGACACAAATCCCATCATAAAGTCTCCACCTTCATGATCTCATCTAAATCTAATATCTATCTTCCAAAGTCTCCATTTCCAAATACCATCACATAGGGGTGAGGACTACAATATCTGAATTTGGGGGAGACACAATTCAATCCATAGCATGCTCCAAGTGTAGTGCCCTCTTCCCGTTCTGTGTGCTCAAGAATCACTATCTCTATACAGAGACTCCAGGGAAAATAAATCACTTCTTCCTTTGAACCTCACCAACACCCTATATACTTGTTGTAGTTTATTATAACTAGTTGTTTGTTTGTTTGTTTGTTTTATATAGGACTATCTCCCTCTCTGAGATTTTAAGTTCCCTGGGAGCTGTACCAACACCTCACTGTGCCATGTCTGCCATAATGTCTGGTACTATATTCCTAAGGTTTAATACAGTTCAACAAATATTCATTAACTGCATAGATAATTGGATGAATGAATAGAAGGTACCTAAGAAGGCAGTATAAAATAATCAGGATTTGAATAGCCAATATTCGTTTTATAAAGCTCATAAAAGCTACTCGTAGAAAATATATTCTTAGACTTTTTCAAAGTCTATTTATGGTTAGTTTTCATGGTATTCATTAATTTAGATACAGGATTTTCAAGCTAACCTATAACAGTTTGCTAGGGTGGCCATAACAAAGTACCACACACTGGATAGCTTAAACAACAGAAATGTATTTTCACTGTTTTGGAGACTAGAAATCTTAGATAAGGTTTTAGCGGGGTTGGCTACTTCAGGGGGCTGTGAGGGAGGGATCTGTTTCAGACTCTCTCCTTGGCTTATAGATGGCTGTTTTCTCCCTGTGTCTTCACATCCTCTTTCTTTAGGTTTCTGTGTCCAAAGTTTCTCTTCTTGTAAGAACTCTAGCCATTCGGATTAAGCCCACCCTAACGACCTCATCTTAACTTGATACACTTGTGAAGACTCTATTTCCAAGTAGAGTCACATTCTGAAGTATTGGGTTAGAACTTCAACATATAAATTTTGGGGAGAACACAATTCAGTCCATAACATAATCTCTGTAATGCAAATGAGAAAAATGGCTGTCAGGGCTGGTCTAAGCTGTGACATAACTACAGAGAAAGAAGTGACAACCAATCTCCTGAAACCAAAGGGCAGACAGAGCATAGTGGGCCCGGGCTGGGTAAGGAGTGGCAGCGAAGAACACATTGAAAAACAAGCACAACATACATAAAAAAAAAAAAAAAAAGGTCTGGCGGCACCTCGGTGGCTCAGTGGTTGAGCATCTGCCTTTGGCCCAGGGCATGATCCCAGAGTCCCAGGATGAAGTCCCACATCGGGCTCCCTGCATGGAGCCTGCTTCTCCCTCTGCCTGTGTGTGTCTCTCTCTCTGTGTCTCTCATGGATAAATAAATAAAATCCTAAAAAAAAAAACAAAAAAAATTCTGGCCAAAGGGCAGAGTGCATTGCTGTTCAAGATAATAAACAGAGTCTGTAGGACAACATTTGGTTATGTATAGAATACTTCGTTTAAAAGGGCAAAGGGCTGTAATACATTTTATAAAGTGGTCTTTTCAAGTACAATTGCATTGTTCTAAATATTGTGTCTTAAATATAAACCTCCAAGGCACACGAAAAGTTTCATTACTCAGCCGGCCACTGCTCCCAGTGGTTTCTAGTAACTCCCATCTTCAAGTGAATTACCATAGATTATAGAGTAAAAGTGAAAAAACAAAATATCAAGTAGTTCCCAAAAATGGGTTAAAATACCAGGAATATGCATTCAGGCAAGAAACACCATGTGCAAAATAAGACATATTCTATTGTTTAATTCTTATATTTGCTCTTAATTTCTCCTTTGCCACCCACGTTCTGGAGCATTCTGGAAGAATGAATCACCATGTGTTAAGGAAACTCAGGAGTATTGGTTTCTTGGAAGTCTGGGAGGTGACTCATATTTCATAGATTTTGTCTTAAACAATTTCATTTGGAAAAAAGGATTCACATTTCCCAAATATACAGTATGTCTGTTAAAAAATTTAAACATAAAATAAATACATATAAAATAATACATAGCTTTTTAAAGCTTGAAAATGTTATATATTTTTGTAACATAAGGTATTTTCATTTCATTATGTTGTCTTCTACACTCATATTTTTAACTATAACTATAATCAATAATTGCATTAATCAGAGTAATGCTAATTGTTTTGGCAAATACATGACCAAAATTGTATTTTTGTTCAAACACAACAACCTTGAATATTTTATTTGGGACAATTCAACTCTGTCTTTGAGGATCCTAGCACTTCAATATTTGAAAATAAACCAAATATGAGGATACTTCCTATTATATTTCAATCAACATAGAGAGAACTCTATACATTGGATATTCCTGAATTCTTTCTTCTGTACATTAGAAGTTTGGTTTTGATCTGGATTTCTTTATATTCCTGAAATCTCCTGAAGGAATATTCCAATTTAGGCCACTGTCTGGGCTGAAGTAACAGTGGAGCTTACCAATTTAAGGCACCATACACCATAAATAAGTACAGTGGCTTTGTAGAACCCCCAAAGGAGTTAATTTCTACTTCTTTAAACAGCCAAGTATATACACATAAATGAGATAGCATTTATCTCCTGGTATAAAAAGAAGTTTAATGAAATACTGTATGTAGAGTATTTAGCATAGTACTATATTATCTGTAGGATACAGAGAATAATGAATATACAGAATACGACCTTCTATAAGCAGCACTTAAAAGAATATGCATTCAGATATTAGCAGTGATTTGCTCTGTTTGATAATATTTTGAGTGTTATTCCATTTTCCTATCTGTATTTCTCTGTATATAGAGAGCATTTAGAGTTTCATAACAAGATTAATAACTGATTTTTAGTTTTTAAGATAATACTTTAAATTCAGTGACAAGTGTTTGTTTTTTCATCTTTTTACATCAGAAATTTCCCTGTTGATTAATTAGTCCAAACTACCCATTTGCAAAAGAGTTTCATGTATTTACAATTTTGTTAGTGACATACAGATACAATTATAACACATATATGAAAGGAAATGTTTTCTTGCCTATGAAAGCAGTCATCTTTTTTTGCTTCTACAGGCTAAATTTGGAGCAAAAGTATTAACAGCAGATAACCTGATAATCATAACAGTATTTCCGATTAAGATGAGATGAATCACTGCCTGAAAATCTAAGTTACAGGATGTGCCTAAAATTCTATGTTGGCTCCCATTCTCACCCTGTATCTATTCTGAAGCCAAACTCAGGTTTTGCCACATCCACAGAATATATCCAACACTACCATGCATTCATTAGTAATACCAATTTTACTGATGATTTCTAGGGGAAATGAGGAAAAGAAATTACATAACATATTGCCCAGAAAAATGTAATGAAGGTTAATCTTCACTGTTTTACATTCCCTTCTCTTGTCTGCTAATCAAAAATTATTTCTATTATCTTAACATTCAAATCCAGCCTTTGGCTTGAATTCTTCAATTATCAAAAAGGTGACCAGTGAATGCCCTTCACACGTAATAGCCATCACCACCACTGTAAAAAAACAGATCAATAAATAATGAGTGTTGATTAAGTCTGGCTCATGGGTTTTTCATGTTCCATCCTGAGTAGTTTATCAAAATATTCACCCAGTAAAGCAGGTGTGTGTGTGTGTGTGTGTGTGTGTGTGTGTGGTGGTGGTGGTGGTGGTGGCAGTCGTGAAATGCTGCAGGTAAGAGAATGTTATTTTTACCTGATAGATAAATATGCAATATTGTTATATATCCATAAACATATATGGATAAACATACAATATGAAAGTGACAAGGACTCTCAGTTCTGCTCCTGGCCTGTCTTTGCCCTGGCTTCAGCTTCTGATGAGAATAAGCTGGCCAACCTAGAGTTCCTGGTGCTGGGACAAGGGCTCTTTGAATTTAAGTTCCCTCTGTGTTGGGAGGTTTCTGTATGACTTCTCAGAAAGCACATAGCTATGGCTACTGAGGACACATGGAGCCTCCCAGGGTAAGTATTTTTTAAGAGAACTTTTTTAAAATAAAAAAAAAATGTCTTCTCTATACTTTTATATAACACGCTTGACAGATCGAGATGAATTTTAATTTGATATACCCAGAAAACTTCCACTTTCCTTCCAGAGTCCTGTGTCCCATTCGTATATAAAGCTATCTATAATATGAGTAAGAAATTTTAACTTGATAGCTGTCATGAATCCAAATTCAAGCTTTTTTCCAACTATTGATGCCATCACTCAGCAACCATTTACTAATTGCCTAGTTACTGTTTCCAAGTATGTGGGCTCTGGCTTGTAAAGTCAGAGTGGGAAAAGAGGAAAATCCAGCCTACAAAGTTTCCGTCAAATAAGTCTAAACATCAGACATGCCTTGAGTCACTCCGACTCTACTTGGTTATTGAAATTATATGGAAACTTTTTCTACTTGTTGGCACCACTAAAACTTTCAGAAAACTGGTTTCCAGCCTTGTGGTGCCATGTGCTGTTTTTCTCTAATTACTTTTTGAAACATGAAGAGAGTCTGACCTTTCCACTTTCTTCCTTGCTGTTTTGAGGCTTCAAAAATGTATGCTTGCATATTATCTAAGTAATTCTTATTTAAAGGTAAAGATGATTGCAACTTTAAGTTTTAATATTTCACTTCTTCATTTGATGTTGCTTTTCAAAACCAAAGTCACTCCAACAGTCTAAGATAACCACGTTTCATAGTTGTCTCACACTTACCTGATGAATATAGCTTTCTGGCAAATCTGTGAAGGAAGTGTGTTTGCCCTGGATACAACGACATTTCCAGGTTTTGGTATTTTATTATAGTCCTGTGAGATGTTACCACTGGTGGAAGCTGGGGGAAGGGTATACTGGATTCTTTCCTCTATTTTTTCAGCTTCCTCTGAGTCTATAATTATTTCAAAAATACTTTATTTATTTACCAGATTGTATTTATGCATTTGACAGGGAATGAGAGAGAGCACAAGGAGGCAGAGCAGCAGGCAGAAGGAGAGAGAGAAGTAGCCTCCTTGCTGAATAGAGAGCCCGACATGGAGCTCCATCCCAGACCCTGGAATCATGGCCTGAGCCAAAAGCAGACATTTAACCAACTGAGCCACTCAGGTGCTCCTCAGAAATACTTTAAAAAATGATAAAGGAATTTAAAGTTTTCCTAGAAAGGTACAGTGCACTAAAGAAATAGTGTGAATATCTTACTTGCCTCATTTTCAGTTACCTTCAACATCTTGAAGTGCAATGTGCATTATTTCAAAGTAACTAACAACTGGGGTGCCTGGGTGGCTGCATGGGTTGAGTGTGCCTGACTCTCAGTTTCAGCTTAGGACATGATATAATGGGTGGTGAGATGGAGTCCCACAACCAGCTCTACCTCAGTGGGGAGTCTGCTTGAAGATTCTCTCCCTCTGTCCCTCCCTGCACTTATGCCTGTGCCTTCTCTGTCTGTCTCCTTCTAAAATAAATAAGTCTCTAAAGTAACTAATAACTACTCCCACAAAACAACTCACTAAACAAGAAGCATCTCCAATTCTCAAAAAAATTTTTTTGAAAGCATTACTATGACTTTTCTCATTTGCCTGTTTTGAGCAGAGTTATTCATCCTGACTTGCCCAAAGATGGGTAAGAGTGAAGTGGGGGAAATTAATATGTTTTTCACTGTTTAGAAAATATCACATGAAACACTGGAGTTCTGATATTCAAAAATAGGGCTTTGCCCAGAGACACTAGCCTTTCACCAGGGATTATTATTTGGGGAAATGAGTATCTAAATTTCTTTTTTTTTAATTTTTATTTATTTATGATAGTCACACAGAGAGAGAGAGAGAGAGGGAGGCAGAGACACAGGCAGAGGGAGAAGCAGGTTCCATGCACTGGGAGCCCGACGTGGGATTCGATCCCAGGTCTCCAGGATTGCGGCCTGGGCCAAAGGCAGGCGCCAAACCGCTGTGCCACCCAGGGATCCCAGTATCTAAATTTCTTGATCTCCTCTTCAACATACTCAGGAACTGACTTGACTGCCAAGACACAGAGTTTTCAGTGCAGAGGATCCAGAAGGAGAAGATGTTCCTCCTTTTTGGCCTTGTTGACTGTGGAAAGAAGAAGAAAACAGTCCTTGCAGTTGGATGTGTGTATCAGTTTTTACATTGCTGGGCTACAGACCAAATGTGGTAGGTTCCTGAGGAAATAACTTTTGAGGGTACAGAGGAGGTGGCCTTGGGAAGCTTGGAAGAAGCTGATGGGAGCCAACATAAGGCAATAGGGCATGGTCATGGAGAGAGAGGGAGAAGAACCCATTTTCCTGAGGCACAGATCCTGGTTTAAAGGCAGCTT
The DNA here is from genome assembly GCF_011100685.1 of Canis lupus familiaris. Classification (NCBI taxonomy): domain Eukaryota; kingdom Metazoa; phylum Chordata; class Mammalia; order Carnivora; family Canidae; genus Canis; species Canis lupus. Next base: position 339,340 of record NC_049222.1, read on the forward strand.
GTGTGGGAGAAGAAATCCCACATTAGGAGGTGGGATTGGATTTCAAGGCCAGCTGGATAGAGAAGATGTGGTGAGAGACTGAGGCTGAAGTGCCTACGTGGAATGGATGGACCTTGAGTTTAGCACCAGTAGATTTCAACACAGGGAACCAATGGGCAATTCCATGGCAAGGCAGAGATGAATGTACCGCTCCCTGCAGAAGATGCCAGCCAGAGCACATTCATGAACAACAGGAAGACAGGGATCTCCTCCCAAGCATCACAAGGTCATGAAATCCACCTTTTTTTTTTTTTCATTTAAACGTGGACATTATCCAAGACAGAAAAAGAGAATGAAATATTTTCATCCTAGAGTGTTCAAATACCACTCAAAAAGATTGCTTTTACATTATAAGGTCACACTAGGCTTTAAACAGAACTAGGGTTCAACTTTTTCCTGTCAACCAGCAGATGGTGACTTCTCTGCCCATCTGAATTACAGCATAGTGAATTATGAGTTAGATTTTTCAGTCTGCTATGTGTCTTGTAAACTACAGGCACTCTACAGGTACCTGGAAGCTAAAGAAAAGAAGGAAGATTAAAATTGAGCAGAATTTAGTCTAACCAGATTTAAATACATGGCAGGACAAATCATGTTATTGTATCCTTACATGTAAAGTTTCTCTAAGCATAGCTTAATATATAGCCAAAGCTGTTAGTGCTTTCCTAACACCAGTTTAAATGTGCCCAGAGAAACGAACAAGGGGTAGTGGAAGGGGAGGTGGGTGGGGGATGGGGTGACTGGGTGACAGGCACTGAGGGGGGCACTTGACGGGTGTTAGCCCTGGGTGTTATACTAATGTTGGCAAATTGAACTCCAATAAAAAATATATATAAAAATAAATAAACAAACAAACAAACAAGCCCAGATAAGTTTACTTAGCATTTACTGAGCCCCTTCTCAATCAGACACTCTGGTAGTCACTGGTATAAAGGTAAAGTTTCTACTAACAAGTTACTCAGATTGATCATAAATAATTGTGATATAACAACGTATGAGCTAAAATTACTTTTAAGAGCAATGGTGTGACAGAAGTTCTGAAGTTATGGAACAGAATGAAGATCTATCAGCCAGCCTTTCACCAAGGCTCTAGCCAGCCATGTTATCAAATCAATAATGTATCTAGTAATAGTACAATAGGTTCAAAGAATTATGTTTTTAAATCTGTGGATTATTTTATATTTTTTAAAAATGTGTTATTTTCCTACAATCTAATTTTTAGGACCAGACTAAGTTCTTTCACATTGGGATCTATAGTCCCATGTTAATTTTCAGAGCAAGTAACAGATGATAATAATAGCAGTTTTCACTTTCCTAAGCAGGTTTCATGTGTTAGCTCACTGAATCTTTACAACAGGTATTAAACTGTCCAATTTTAGCAACGAAAGTGAACTGCACAGAGTTTATGCAGTAGGATACCAGAGCACCATTTTAACCTTGTGCCCTACTTCAGTTTCCTGTGCTTTCTCTGAAGCACTGGGCAGGCCCATCCATGTAGTACTAGTTTAACAAATTGTCTCCGTTGCTCCATATTTACAAGTCTATTCTTCAGAACACTAGCACTATAGGCACAGGTTGCTGGCGCACCTTTTGTTTTTAGTTACAAAGTTCTTTTTATTTTTTTATTTTTTTTAAAAAGTAACTGAGAGTACTATTTAACTTTATTAATTTTTAAAGATTTATTTTTATTTATGATAGAGAGAGAGACAGGCAGAGGGAGAAGCGGGCTCCACGCCAGGAGCCCGATGTGGGACTCGATCCCAGGACTCCAGGATCGCGCCCTGGGCCAAAGGCAGGCGCGAAACCGCTGAGCCACCCAGGGATTCCCTCTTTTTATTTTTTTAACTGAAAAGAAAGAAATCCTTGGGCCTTTGATATCTTAATGTGCACAAATATACTTCCAAAGGACATAATCATGTTCAATGCTTCCCAAACATAGAGACCAATTGGAAATAGAGCATCCCAGGTCTGTTAGTCAAGTTTCTCCAGAGAAACCGAACTAATATCACACACACACACACACACACACACACACACACACACACACATATAATAAGTTTTATTTTAAGAAACTGGTTCATGGGGCCACCTGGGTTGGTCAGTCAGTTAAGGTCTGCCCTCGGCTCAAGTCATGATTCCAGAGTCCTCAGTTCTAGCCCCAAGTTGAGCTCCCTGCACAGCAGGGAGCCTGCTTCTCCCTTTCCTTCTGCCCTTTCCCTACCCTCCTCATGTACTCTCTCTTGCTCCTTCTCAAATAAATAAATGACATCTTAGAAGAAGGAGAAGAAGAAGAAGAAGAAGAAGAAGAAGAAGAAGAAGAAGAAGAAGAAGAAGAAGAAGAAGAAGAAGAAGAAGAAGAAGAAGAGAGGAGGAGGAGGAGGAAGAAGAAGAAGAAGAAGAAGAAGAAGAAGAAGAAGAAGAAGAAGAAGAAGAAGAAGAAGAAGAAGAAGAAGAAAGAAGACGACAACTGGCTCTTGCCGGGCACCTGGATGGTGAGTCAGTTAAAGCATCCAACTCTTGATTTCGGCTCAGGTCATGATTTCAGGGTCATGAGACTGAGACCCGCATTGGGCTTCCTGATGGGCAGGGGAAGCTTGTGTGGGCACTCTCTGTTTCTAAAGTAAAAGAAGAAGATGAAATAAAAAGATACTGGCTAGAATGGAATTATGAAAGCTAGAGAATTCAAAATCTGCAGGGTATTCCGCATGATTTTCCGACCTAGGGAGGAGCAATTTGCAGTTCAAATCCCAAAAGCTAATGTTGCAGATTAAGTGTTGAAGAGAGTTTTCTGGAAAATTCCCTCTTGCTTGGAGAGGTTTTTGTTCTAGTCAAGACTTCAGCTCAATGGATGAGACCCATCTACATTTCAGAGGGCAATGTGCTTTCTCAAAGTCCACCTATGTGGATGTAGGTGTAATGCAAATTTTTATTAAAAAACACCTTCAATGGAAACATCCACCAGGCAAGTTAGTGCATATAATGAGACAGCGTACGTGAGGATTAGGATTCCACAGATGTCGCCTTAGAAAACACTGCCTTAGCTGGATAATCAGTTTGAAGGCAAGACCTGAGTTTTGGATTCTTGTATCCTTCAATATCATGATTAATTGATAGCAATAGGCTATCACTATAGTGAAATAGAATGAGCACTTAACTTGGGGTCAAAAAAACATGGAGTCCAATCGTGGTTTAGCATTCTAGTAACTTTGAGATCTTGAGTAAATAATTTGGACTCTATTCTTATCAGGTTTGTTATAGTGTACTGGGAGCAATCACAACTGTGTCAAAAGATTGTGAAATTAAATGAGGAGAGAGGCGAAGGTGTGTGGTGCACTGTATGAATTAGAAAATGTTTCATAAAGCAGACAATGATAACTCCATGACAAAAGACTATGTCAAAATATGGCAATGTCAAACCACATCTCTGAAAATCAAACACTCTATTTTAAACGACAGAGCCTAACCACGTGAAATTGTCAATGCTTAGCAATTTTAGTTACATGCATGGAGATTTCTTATGGCTTATCTTGGTGCTGTAATAGGAATAGAGGATAAGATGCAGGCTTATGCTTGGGGCTATTGCTAACAGATTGGTTATTGCAAACTAAGAACTTGATATACCCTATTCAATGAATATATCAGAAGGAGAAGAAGAGAGAGAATGTTAAGAATATATCCTATTCATTATCTGCCTACAGGGAGACTTGACTCTGGAATAAGGTGACTCAGAGTACCTGTTAAACATAACAAAAAGAAGGTATGCCTGGGTGGCTCAGCAGTTGAGCATCTGCCTTTGGCTCAGGGCATCATCCTGGAATTCCAGGACCAAGTTCCACATCGGGCTCCCTGCATGGAATCTGCTTCTCCCTCTGCCTGTGTCTCTGCCTCTCTCTGTGAGTCTCATGAATAAATAAATAAAATCTTAAAACAAAAAAGAAAAAAATACCTGATCACTTTTTTAACTTGGTTGCAACTTTGAAAATAATCTCCTTTATCTATTTTTTTTTATTTGTAAGTGGATTCCAGGAAATGATGAAGAGAGAGGTCTGAAAAGACAAGAAATTTTTTTCTTACAGCCATGCTGACTTTCTACAGCTCCTTTGAGCACACGCCTTTGTAGCTTTCCCCATGAATCTGCCTGCTTAACACCTCATTTTGTTCAAGTCTCCTCATACCTCACCTTCTCAAGGAAGGCTACCTGACCAACCTATTTTACATTTTTAGCAAGCTGCCCTCACAACCTGTTTTCCTGCTGCTTTTCACCAGCATTACTTTTCTTCATTCTTTTTTTTTTATAGCACTTACCATTTTCTCACACATATGATTTAATTTTCTTATCTGTTGTATCTATTATTTATTGTTTGTCTTCTTTGCTAGAATATAAGCTTCTCTAGGGCAAGGCTTTTGGTCCAGTTTTTTTTCACTGATTATCCAAAGCCCCTGGAACAGTGCCTGGGACACAGAAATTCAATTAACATTGGCTGAATAAAAGGATTTAATAAGAAGATCTTGAATAGGCAAGACATGCTGCCAAATGACTAGGAAAAGGTAGTCAGTTCCAGATTCAAAGGAACAGCAAGAGAGGAAAGCATTTTTAATATCAAAGTAATCCATTAAAGATTTGATTCTAAATTTCTTTTCCTAATTTGTGAAAAATTTTGCTTAAATGCTATAAGAGGCAGAGGTTAGAATATGATTCTTGATGAAATCTCTGTAGAAAAACCTCATTTTCTGAGACGAGATCCATGCAAATCAGGCAGAAACTCATAAATATACTGCCAATGCCAGTTGATTGAACCATTGTGGTCAATCCATTTCCGTTATTTTTATTTTCCTTTCCAATATCCTGAAGTAAAAAGATTAACCATGCCATGGTTCTTACCCACCCCACCTTCCTGCCTTAAAGTGCTTATGTGGCCATAACTTAGAAAAATATTCTTGGACCTAACCAATGGATATGGATTGTAATAAAAGCAGGCCAAATTTAAAGATCAGGGCAACCACTAACCATGATGGAGGATGCTATTAATGTGGCTAACTCGTCCTGGCAGGAAATATAGGAGTCAAACCTGCAAATCACAGGGCAAAGAACAACCTGACACAATCCACAAATCTGAGTCATTGAGGTTGTGCCTAAACCCAAGTGAAGCAGAAGCAATTGCCTGGTTAGTTCAAAATGAGTGCTTTTATTTCCTTTGGAAACTAACAAACCTTTTAAGGATCCCATGAAATAGACAAGACACTGTCATAATAGTTAGGCAAATCTTCTCAATTTCAAGAAATGTGAAAACTTTTTTTAGGTCCTTGTTCATCCCTCAGAGAAACAGAACATTATTCTTTAATTAAGTAAGCCTTAACAGAAGGACTAGCTGGCCTCTTCAGATTTCTTCTAGATCTAGGAGCCTTTGACTTATACATTAACAAACAGTATCATAGGAGAATAGAAATAGTGTAGCTCTAAGTCTGGGTCCTACTTTATTAGTCATCATTCAACTGCCTTTATACTGTGAATCTGGGAGTCAGAGTTGCACAAATTCTGTCACTGGAAGACTGAGGTTTGTTCCTGTCTGGAAGTTTGTTCAAGCGTGAGTCCTGATTGAGGGAGTGATTGTGGTCTGCCAAGGGTTCTGTGTAAAAAGGAAGTCGATTCTTCCAACAGCCTTGTTTGTGTTTTCAAAAACTGTTTCAGTTTATGTTCTGTTTCCATTCCCATGCCTAGCCCTCCCAAAGTAAACAGATGACAAGTAGTGGTGGTGGGATAGTGGTGATGCAGGGGCGGGAATGGAGGTGGAGGAAGGAAAGAGAGGTCCCTAGGGCAAGAGGACTTCTCAAAGAACCCAAATGTAATTTGGATATAAACTCAAGTGCCAAAACCAGATGGGATTTATAGCATTAAGATCAGCCCAACCTATAGGCATAAATACAGACTCCTAAAAATTCCATTTACTTATTCTAATGTGATCAAACACTGATGAACATTCTTATACTAAACTCCAGCTAAATTAGTGGCTGAAGATGAATCATTGACACATCAATAGGTGCACTCCTTTCTTCCATTCATCCCACCCATCCACTTCTACTTGCCCAGAAAACTCATTTATTTCTCACTTTTTAGAATAATAGACCTTGAACTCCCTTAATAAAAAGTATGGCATTAAAAACTCTGAAAGGTTAAAAAAAAAAGAAAGAAAGAAAGAAAGAAAGCATAGAAAAGAAAAAATAAACAAATGTATTGAGAAAATAAACTTCCAGAATTTTAACTAAATCTGGAAAATAAGCCAACATTTAGAATTTTCCTTCTTTCCTAGTCTACTCCTAAGACCTTAACTGACCTCACTCAGAAAGTTCTATTTCTACAAAGGAAATTAATTGTAAACTTTGATTCAGTAACATTGGAACTTATAAAAATCTCCCTTTTATATATTTGTCTACCAAAATATATATAACTAGTAGTAGTATGTGGTCCCTCTATTTAAAGGCAAATAATTCTATTGTATTAAATTATAATTTATATAGAAAGTACTTGTCAAAGTTAGTTGATCATGTATTTCTGTGTCAGCAGAATAAAAAGAAAAGATAATTATATTACTGAGATGACATAATTCTATTGTCCAAAAGTAAAAAATAACTATATATGTATATATATAGTTATACAGTTTGTATAGTGTTACAATGAGTATGTTAGTTTTATGATTCAGAAAGCATAAGTTATTTCCATTTTTGGTGGGGGAGAACTACATCTCATTAAATTTGGATTTTAAATATATCAACTTAGAAATTAAAGTTGTGCCAATACAGTGCTTTTAGTTTTAGAAAATAAAACTACCGGGTGCCTGGGTGGCTCAGTGGTTGAGTGTCTGCCTTTGGCTTGGGTGGTGATGTTGGTGTCCTGGGATGGAGACCTGTGTCAGGTTCCCTGCTCATCGAGAAGTCTGCTTCTCCCTCTCTTGCACCTCACTCCTGCTTCTGCTCTCTCTCTTCTGCGCTCTCTCTCTCTCATAAATAAGTAAGTAAATAAATAAATAAATAAAATAAACAAACAAATAAAATCTTAAAAGAAAATCCTCAACAAAATATTAGCAAATTGAATCCAACAATATATGGAAATACTTGTACTTCACGACCAATTCGGATTTATCTCAGGTATGCAAGGCTAGCCAGACATTTGGAAAACAATTAATGCAATCCATCACACCAAAAAGCTAAAAAAGAAAAAATAATATATTGATAGATAGATATTAATAGAAAAAAGATTAGAATAGAAAAAAAGCATTTGACAAATCCATTTTATAATAAATAGTTCTCAGTAAACTAGGATTAGAGAAGAATTTCCCCAACTTGGTAAAGAATATCTACCAAAAAAGCTACCACTAACACCATATGTAATAGTGAGAAACTCAAAACTTTCCTACTAAGGCAAAGTTCAAGGCAAGGATGTCCCCTCTCCCTTCTCCTTTCCAACATCATACTGCAAGTTTTAGCTAACATAATAAGACAACTAAATGTAAGGAAAAGGCAATTAAATGTATACAGATAGGGAAGGAAGAAATAAAACTGTGTTGGTTCATAGATGCTTTGATTGGCTATGTAGAACATTCAAAAGAATCAACAACAAAAGAAAACTTGGAACCAATAAGTGATTTTAGTAAAGTTGCAAGATACAAGATTTTCAAAAGTCAATCACTTTTCTTTATGCCTGCAATGAACAAGTGGAATTTGAAATTAAAGACACAATACCACTTAACATTAGCAAATTCAAAATGACATACTTAAATATAAATCTAACAAAATATTTGCAAGATATAAACGAGGAAAACTAAAGTGGTGAAAAAAATAAAGAACTAAATAATGGAGAGATATTCCATGTTCATGAATAGGAGGTTTCACTATTGTTAGGATGTTAGTCTTCTACTTGATCTATAGATTCAAAGCAATCTTAATCAAAATCCCAGCAAATCTTTTATGAATATCAACAAACTCATTCTAAGTTTATAGAGAGGCAAAAGATCTAGAACAGCCAATATGATACTGAAAGAGAAGAACAGAGTTGGAGGATAATTGCTACCTGACTTCAAGACTTATTAAAAACCTAGAGTAATTAAGACAGAGTAGTACTGCAGCAAGAACAGACAAATAGATTAATGGAACAGAATAGAGAGCCCAGAAATAACTCACATAAATATAGTCAACTGATCTTTGACAAATGAACAAAGGGAATATGATGGAACAAATATAGTTTTTTTTTTAATAAACAGTCCTGGAACAAGTGGAAACTCACATGCAGAAAAATGAATCTAGATACAGACCTTCCACCCTATATGAAAAATTAACTCAAAATGGATCATATACCTAAATGTAAAATGAAAAACTATAATACTTTTAAAAGATAACGAAGAAGAAAATCTAGATAATCTGAATTTGGTGATGACTTTTTAGATACAATACCAAAGTCACAATCCATAAAAAAATAATAAGCTAGATTTCAGTAAAATTAAAAATTTTTGCTCTGCAAAAGACAATATCAAAAAAATTAGAAAATGAGCCACAGGGGGATTCCTGGGTGGCTCAGCGGTTTAGTGCCTGCCTTCTGTCCAGGGCATGATCCCAGAGACCTGAGATCAAGTCCCATGTCAGGTTCCCTACATGGAGCCTGCTTCTCCCTCTGCCTGTGTCTCTGCCTCTCTCTCTCTCTCTCTCTCTCTCTGTCTGTCTCATGAATAAATAAATAAAATCTTAAAAAAAAGAAAAAAAGAAAATGAGCCACAGACTAGGAGAAAATATTTGCAAAAGATACATCTCATAAAGGACTTATTCAAAATATACGAAGAACTCTTAAAACTGAACAATTAAAAAAAATCTTATTTAAAAATAGGTTTAAGACCTTAACAGACACCTCACCAAAGAACATAGCAAATAAGCATATGAAGGTTCTCCACATTCTATATAATCGGAGAAATGCAAATTAAAACAATGAGATACCATTACACAGCTATTGGAATGGCCAAAATCCAGATCACTGACAACATCAAAAGTTAGCAAGGATGTAGAATGACAGGAAATTTCTTTTATTGTCATAGTAATGCAAAATGGTAGAACAAATTTGGAAGACAGTTTGGCAGTTTCTTACAAAACTAAACAGGGGTGCCTGAGTGACTCAGTTGGTTAAGCATCTGCCTTTGGCTGAGGTCATGATCTCAGCATCCTGGGGTCAAGTCCCCAAGTAGGCTCCCCATTCAGTGGGGAGTCTGCTTCTCCCTCTCCCTCTGCTCCCTCCCTTCATGCTCTCTCTCCAATAAAAAAATAAAACCTTAAAGAACTAAACATACTCTTACCAACAATTATGCTCTTTGGTATTTATCCAAAGGAACTGAAAACTCATGCCCACACAAAAACCTATATATGAATGTTCATAGGAGCTTTATTCATAATTGCCCAAGCTTAGAAGAAACCCAGGTGTCTTTCAATAGGTAAATGAATAAATAGATGAGTATATCCAGACAATGGACTCACGTTTTTTTGTACATGTAGTTATAAATATGAGATATAAATAGAGAGATCCTAGACAAAAATATGTAGACACAGATTGTATTTTTGTTGACTAAAGGGGCATAGATACAGTGATACTCCAGAAGTAATTAGGGCACCAGCACTCACTAAATGGAATAAGAGCTCCTTGGACAAATGGCTGACTCCAGAGTTAGCACAGAGAAGTGTAAGAGGAGCCTAAACATTTTTTGTATCAAAAAGTAAGGAGGTGCTCTAAAAATGATGAGGATATGTCAAAGAACACAAGAGTTCACTTAATGGAGCTCCCACAGGCCAAATCTGGGGCAATTTGAGTACTAAAATAAGTAACAATTATAGTGTATTTTACTTCATGGGAATAAAAAGAATCTATGAGTCTATACAAATAATAAACAAATAATGAGCAAATAAACACATAAGATAGGAAAACTTTTCCTTACAGTAGAATGTTAATAAGTGTAGAAGGAGTAATGGCAGTTTAAGAAAGAACCCTTTTGCAACTATAATAGCAAAAATTTAATCAGAAAGAATTAATTATTAAATAATTAATTATTAAAGATAGTGGATGATTTAATGAACCAGGAAGTTTATAGGGTCTCAAGTATCCCCACAAATAACTTACAAATTATAAAGGGGGAAATATTATCTTTACAGAAGGGAAGCCAGGTGAACACCAACTTAGACAACTGATCAAATTTGGCATCAGTAACAATGGTATAATTGAACATCTTGTGCTTCTCGATACAAAGCACTGAGAACACACCATCACTGTTGTACTGTTTCTGTCAAAGATGCAAAACATTGATCCAATTATCAAGAAATGTCAGAAAACCCAATTTGAGGGACAGACATGTACAAAATACATGACCTAGACTCATAAAAAAAAGGTCAACATTATTTGGTAAAGCCTTATTATTTATTTATTTATTTGTTCATGAGAGACAGAGAGAGAGGCAGAGACACAGGCAGAGGGAGAAGCAGGCTCCATGTGGGACTCAATCCCAGGACTCCAGGACCATGCCCTGGGCGGAAGGCAGGCGCTAAACTGCTGAGCCACCCAGGGATCCCCTGTAAAGCCTGATTTTACATTAGAAGAGAACAAAGTGGAAAGAAAACAAGGCATTGAACAATTCTGTCTTGGATCCCAGAAAATAATATAAAGGACATTACTGAAAATATAAGAAAATTTGAATTAGACCTATAAATTAAATAATAACGTCAGTGTACAAACATTAAACCTCCCAACTACAGCTTAATCTTAGGAAATACAGACTGAAGTTTTGGGGGTGAATGGGTATAATGACTAGCATGTACTCTCAGAAAGTTCAGGGAGAAAAGACTATATATATAGTCAGGATATTAACAATTGGTAAAGCTGGCTGAAGGTTATACAAGAGTTCTTTATATCATTCTTGCAAACGATGCATCTTTTGTATCTGGAAATTCTAAATAAATGTATATTTCTGTACATTTCTGTATCTGGAAATTCTAAATAAATGTTTTTCAAATGCAACTAACTTTATTGTCTACATTTTCAGATTTAAAAAAAAATAAAACAAACTAATTGTAAAAACTTGACTACATACTTAAAGTTGTAGCACTTTCAAAGCCCTTGTAATTCCATGACCTGTCAAATAATTGGTATCCTTCCTTCAAAATGATTTCAGATATATGCACTTCTTTTTAATAGGATAATGATTATGCAAAAGAAAGGTATAATATCACACAATCTCTATGCAAAACAATAAACTTCAATTTTTCTCTGACTGAAATTTGTGTTGAGTACTCATTTGATCTAATAATAGAAAACAATTCAGTCACTTTCAGAGAAATTCAGAAACACTAAGAACATTCAGAGTTAAATTCAGTTCAGGATTGTAACCATCCTCCATTTGTCTCCCCATGGTGCAGTCTAAATTCAGGTGATCTTATCTAATTTCCAGGTTGTGATGGGGCAGAGAAACATGAATTGTGGGAATTCTATTTATACTCGGGGTTTTAAGGTTTCGGGTTTAATGTTCCAGGTAACTAGAAATAGTTTAATTGGTGTCTTACAGTTTTCACTGCACAATTTTTTAAACTATGAGTGGAGAAAATATGTTAAAACAAAACGAAAGATGAATGGATAAAGAAGATGTGGTTTATGTATACAATGGAAATGTATACTCAGCCATTAGAAATGACAAATACCCACCATTTGCTTCCACGTGGATGGAACTGGAGGGTATTATGCTGAGTGAAATAAGTCAATTGGAGAAGGACAAACATTATATGGTCTCATTCATTTGGAGAATATATAAAATAGTGAAAGGGAATAAAGGGGAAAGGAGAAAAAATAAGTGGGAAATATCAGAAAGGGAAACAGAACATGAAAGACTCCTAACTCTGGGAAACGAACTACGGGTGGTGGAAGGGGGGTGGGGGGGTGACTGGGTGGTGGGCACTGAGGTGGGCACTTGATGGGATGAGCACTGGGTGTTATTCTGTATGTTGACAAATTGAACACCAATAAAAAAATAAATTTATTAAAAAAAAATAAAGAGCTGGTTTTCAAAACAAAACAAAACAAAACAAAAAACCATTGGCGTTTAAACTAACTAAAGCCTCTGTCCCCTGGATGAACAATCATTTGGAACATTGCTAGTCTAGCAATCCAAAAATCTGATCAATGGTATTTCCTCTCAAAAAGTATGGGATCTCCTTGATTAATATGTTTTGAAAAATTAAAGATAAACAGAAACAGAGTGACTTTTAAAATTTTTAGATACCAAGAGGTCACCAAGTTAAAAAAAAAAAATCTCCCTCTCTCTTTACCATTAATTATTAATTCCTACCTCTCCCCACCCCAGCTTTATTATAAAATCAGGGATTGACAAAGGATAGCTTGTTTTTTTGCTTGTTTCTTTTTTTTTTTAGAATTATTTCTTCACTCATTCATTCATTCATTCATTCATTCATTCATGAGAGACACAGAGAGAGAGAGAGAGAGAGGCAGAGACACAGCCAGAAAGAGAAGCAGGCTCCTGCTGGGAGCATGATGTGGGACTCCATCCCCCGACTCTAGGATCATGCCCTAAGTAGAAGGCAGATGCTTAACCGCTGAGCCACCCATGCATCCCTGTTTGTCTGTTTCTTAAATAAAGTTTATTGGAGCCAAATCTAACCCTCTGTTTCTTTTTGTAAATAAAGTTTTATTTAAACACAGCCACTCCAATTTCTTTTACATATTATCAATGAGTACTTCCTTGATGTAATGGCAGAGTTGACTTTAGGGGACTGTATGGCCTAAGACATTTTATCATCTGGCTCTTTTTCTTTTTTCTTTTTTTTTTTTTCGATTCTTTTCATTTATGAGAGAGAGAGAGCATGAAGGAGGGGGACGCAGAGGGAGAGGGAGAGGCAGACACTCACTGAATGGGGAACCCCTACACAGGGCTCCAACCCAGGACCCTGAGATCATGACCAGGGCCAAAGGCAGATGCTTAACTGACTGAGCCACTCAGGCGCTCCCTCTTCTGGTCCTTTAAAGAAAAAGTGCTGACGCCTAAGACATGATAGCATGCTATTTTACCTAGTTCATTTAACAGTAGACATACATTCAATATATAGGTCTACTTCTTTCTTCATAGTATTGGAATAGCATTTTTCCATTCCATTGTTTAAACATAATTCCATAATTTGTTCAACCAGTCTTTGAGGTTGTTTTCTGGTCTTTTCTACTGTAAAAGATCTGTTTATACAATTTTTACAAGTGAAATTATTGAATGAGGTAATGTGCTTCTTTTAATAAATATTGTCTGATCGTCAAATCTAACACTTCTTGTACAATGCTCACCAAAGTGATACTTTCCTTGCTCTCCCTTCTGTTTAGATAATGCTGGGCAGGAAAATATAGCCAAAGATTACAAGTGAGATAAGAAATCTCATATAACACAGCACAATCTCTGCAAAACAAAACAAACAAAAAAAAAGTGTGACCTCAAAATACAGTTCACATTTACAGAGATGAAGAAGTGAAAAGGAATAATGAAATTATGCCACATGGCTTTTTTAAGGAGTTAAGGAAAAATAGAGAGTTTTATTTTGCGATTATTTAAGAGGGAAAAATCATTTATATTCCCCCAGAATTCATTTATATATTAGGTTATAGTTTCAAATGTGGGTAAATATGTCTTTAGTTGCAAAATTTCAGAGACAGGCTGTGCTTTTTTCTGGTAAAAGTCCAGCTCAGTAAGTTCTACATCACAGACCTGAGCGATGTGGGCTTGCCATCTTTCTTCAATCCAAACAGCTTTCTGGTTTATCTTCCTATAAAACAGAAACAAAAGACTGTTTTTCATAGGGTATTATTTTTCATTAGCAGAAAGATCTTTTATCATTTAGAAACTTTCCTTTTTCCTGGGATTTTTATTGCCTTAAATCTTGATATAGCTAAATTTTGTGGTTTACTAAAATAAAAAGAAGACAAAAGTATACTATAGCAAATACAGACCACCACAAAGTCATAAAATTTAACTATTTTAATATTTACTTCAGATAGAAAAGAAATAAGATCTTACAGATGAAGTTAAATCCCCAGTTCAGCACTAATCATGATCACAAGTCCATGTGAATTCAGCCTGTGTTTTAACTTTTACTGCACATCAATATATAATACATAGTATTGACTTAAGAGTTTTCAAGCTTATGTTATTATAAGTGACAGTGTATAATTACTTTCTCAGTCAGTATTATGTTTGCGATCCATCCATAGTGATATATCTAAAGCTAGTTAAATTATTTGTTATTAGTTGTGGCTTATGATAGCATTTTTTTCATTGCCATATTGATAGTATTTTTGGCATTATAAATAATATGGTAATGAATAACTTGGCACATGTCTCCTATATTCAAGAATATGAGTTTCTAAGATCTATAAATGGACTTGCTAGATCATAGAGTACATGCAACTTTAATTTTACCAGATATTAAACCTTCCACTCCTCAAGGCATTCATACCAATTTACACTTGTCTTGGCAGTGGAGGATAATACCTATTTCCCTCACATCCTTGCCAAATTATGGTGCAAAATACTGTTTCATCTCTGTTTCATTTTATTACCCTAAGTATCATTATAGAAGAGTATCTTTTCAGACATTTCTTTGCCACCTGACTTTTAATAGGCTTTTTACTATATAAAAGTTAAGTCGATCATTTAAAGCCATGGATTTCTACATATTTTCTTATTCTTTATAGTAATTTTCTGATACTCACATGGTATTGTTAATTTTCATTTAGATTTTTTTAAGTATGAAAATTTAAGGGTTTGTTTAATTAGATGAGTGTTTTAATAACTGTCATTTGAATTCAGCATAGTTATTTTTTAAATATGCAGGCTTTAAAAAGGCATCTATTATTTGACCTAAAGGAAGTGTAAGAGGAAAGTACTGCTTGTCTACAGCCTCTCAAGCACTTCTCTGTGTGGGATTAATGTTGTGTGTTAATTTTTAAAAATAAATATACAGTGTACTAATTTGACCTCATATTTCCAATGAGAATGTAATTAATTCTTTTTTCCTGCCTTTACTATGCCCCATTTCAGCAGTGTTTAATAGTTTTTATCACATTTTTTGTAAAGTTCTCTCCCACTTGATTTATATTGCTCTGCTCTCTTATGGTTTATTTGGTATTTAGCCAAATAAATATTTACTCAACACCAGACTCGGTCTATCCTCTTAAAATTCTGATTCAATAAACCTAAAGCACAACACATAACTATATCTAGGCAGAGGTGCTTCTCAAGTCCTTTAATATCAGCTAGTCCCCCTGCACCAACCAATCTGAACAGAAGCCAGCAAGAGACAACTCTTACTATACTCGTGCATCCCAACAGAAGAGCAGCCTTGCATACATACAATTTTTATGAGCTGTATTTAAATACAATTGATCCTTGAACAAGTTTGAGCTATGGGGATCCACATATATGCAGATTTGTTTCATTAAGTACAGTACAGAACTGCAATGGTCTTTTCCTTATTATTTTCTTTCTTTGTTTCTTTGTTTCTTTCTTTTTCTTTCTTTCTGTCTTTCTGTCTTTCTCTTTCTTTCTATCATTTCTACAACTGATGACAATTCCTTCAGATCTCCTACAGTAGGGGAGCTGAGGAATTGGATTATCTAAAAGTGCAGTTTCCATACATCATGCCCTGTAAAGCAAGTCAACTATTTCATTGTGTGCTCAAGGCACAATTACCTTTTCTAATGTTAGGGGGAATATTGGTTGATTTAGACTTAAGGTATAGTTTGTAGATGCCTTATTGGGTGATTTGATTATAGAGGATTTTACTTGTATATAGTCTCCCTTTATGTGGACTGCAGAATGTGTAACTCTAACATAAGATGTGATTCTTTAAAATGGCCACCATTTGTTTACTATTTATTGAGATTTCTTAGGATTTTATAAGAAATAACTAATGCTTACAGGAATTTTATGTGAATTTTTGTATATAGTTGAGGAGATTGACATTCAGTTATTTACCCAAAGAGGCAATGTCAATAACTCAGTACAGGATGTCCAACTCAAAAATCCATGCATTTAAGATCTTTTCTACACTGTTTCTCATGTATCCTCCTAGGTGTTCAACTAGTTTCTCAAATTGAAGACCACCAAAAGCAAATTGATTCTTTGCAAAACAACTGATTGTCTCATATATTTCTTAGTCAGTCATGCCTAAATTTTCAGTTACTTTTGACCCTTTCTCATCCTGCCACATCCTATGCATAATCTCTTATAATCATAGTTTGGGGGATGTAGGGGTTGCTCAGCCATTGAGCATCTGCCTTTGGCTCAGGGAGTGATCCTGGTTCTGGGGTCGAGTTCCACATCGGGCTCCCTGCATGGAGCCTGCTTCTCCCTCTGCCTGTGTCTCTGCCTCTCTCTCTCTCTCTCTCTCTCTCTCTGTCTCTCATGAGTAAATAAATACAAATCCTTAAAAAAATCATAGCTTGGCTTAAGTTTGCTTTACACTCATCATAATCTTTATAAATGTCATATCCTTATTATTATACTGCAAATTCCTTAGTATCTTAAATAATGTCCAACTCATTATTGTTGATGTCTTCTTCAATGGAGATGATGCCCTACCAATTTTGAGATTATCTTTACTTTGGATGTCAGAGATTTCATACCATTTGTATTTTACCTTGAAGCCTTCTGTCTTGTATTTTACCTTCTATCTTGAAGGTAGAGTTTTTAGCAGATGGAAAAGAAAGGCATTCTAGGAAAGAAAAGCATGAGCAACGATGTTGAAGTAGGGAAATTCAAGATGTATCAAGTCATTTCAAGGACTTCAGTGGGCCCACAACTTGGGTTTGTAAGGTCAACTGAAGGTACATTGTGAAGAGCCTTAAGTACAGGCCTAGATGTTTTTGTTTGCTTGCTTTTGTTTTTTTATTTAGAGTAGCTAAAGTTTTGGGATGAGAAAGGATATCACAATGAAAACCTAACATTTAGGGTAAGTCAGTAGTGGTGTACAGAGGTGAACAAGAGGAGGACAAGAGACAATGAAGCTATTTAAGATTCATTTTCAAAAGTTCTGATAAAAGGCAATAAGGGCCTAGACCAGGGAGAGCCAATATTTTCTTCTTTGCATACCCATTTTAATCAATCCATAGTAGCTACCTAGACTCTGCTATAAAGAACTACTAAATTCTGACTGATAACCAGCATCACGCTGTATTAGCCACCACTGTCTGACACTGGAAAAGTAAGTGAAGAATGATTGCTTACCATTTTTTGGAAACCCTTGCCTACTCTAGGACTATGAGAGACCTACTGCTTAGCCTCTAACCTTTGCTATCCAACTTTAGTCATTGAAAGGCCAGTAACATTCAAGTTAAAATACTATCTTCCACACCCAATTAGAATGTCACCTTCCCTATTAAGTAATATTTCTTCTTTTAAATCCTATAGTAATTTTCACTGTCCTTCTTTGTCTCACTTATCTCTTCCTTCTTCTATTGTACTAGGCATTCAAGGGCTAGACTATGAGTCCCTTTTGATAGAATTCATGACTAATTTATTGGTGTATCTCCCACAGTACACAGTATGGTGAAGGAGTTATGTGTTGAACACCTGAAAGAAGAGAGATGAATCCCAATCTGGCCTGGAACCTAAGTTTTAATTTCCAGTCTCTACTAGCCTATGGGATTTTTCCATGTGAACCCTTATTTCTACAAAGAACATGCATAAACATAACTGTCTTATCGACCAACCAAAATAGTTCTCATTCCTAATTTCCCTCTGTTATCTCCTGATTACCTACATTTAAAATCTATGATTCAGGGATGCCTGGGTGGCTCAGCAGTTGAGCATCTGCCTTTGACTCAGGGAGTGATCCCGTGGTCCCGGGATCGAGTCCCACATCAGGCTCTCTGCATGGAGCCTGCTTCTCCCTCTGCCTATGTCTTTGCCTCTGTGTGTGTGTGTTTCTCATGAATAAATAAATAAAATCTTAAAAAATAAATAAATAAAATCTCTGATTCATCTTCGAGTATCCCTTTTTCTTTGTCTGTTGCACCCAATCAGTTAGTTATCAAATCTTTTCTCCATTGAAGGTTCTTCTCAATCCTCTCAATTTGTTCAAATTCTGCCCATTTTTAGGGCCCAGCTCTACTCTCCCATTTTATATAACCTTCCTTTATTGATTATTCCAGCCAAATGTGCTTCAAATTTGAAACACTAAATCCTTATAACATTATTTAGCAGTTAATCCAACTTTGGATTTAGCAATTAAAGCAACTTTGTGACATCTCTTATTTTTTAAAATAACTTTTCTATTATCAACTGACCCATTATGTGTCTATATTTCATTTATCCTTATTTATATCTCATTTATATATCAAAATTATATATGAACTCCTTAAGGTCAGAGACAATGTATTCCTCCATGGTGTGTTCTAAAAAAGTTTCTTTCACAGTACTATGCACTTAATAGATACTCAATATATTTGTTGAATAACTAGTAAAACACAATTACAAGAATATATATTTTTCTATAAAAACATATGCAAGTTTAAGTAACTATTTACATACCATTTTCCTTGATCCATATTAGATACTAAAGTAGACTAACACATGATTTTTTTTTTTTAACACATGATGTTTTAAAAAGGTGTTACTCATTATCTATGTGTCTGTAATTAATTTCAGACCTCATGTTCCCAGCTGATGGAGTTTTTGTATTTACATATTCATTCAGTAAACACTGAGTGCCAGCTTTGGCACAGAACTCTAAATTTTCTGTATTAAGAATAAAAATATTAATATGATATCATCCCTTCCCTTATGAATGTGAATAAAGTGTATATAAATTTAATACAAAATATATGCATATATATATATATATATATACACACACACACACTTGGTCAGGTAGGCATATACATATTTAAATTGACATCAATTACATGAAGATCAATAGTCCAAGGAAAAGCTCAAGAATGAGGTAATTTTTAGTACAGCTCTATCCATGAAACAACTAAAAAGTATGTTGTAGTCAAAGCCACTTTGATGAAAGCCTGGAGGAACTTGGACTAATCATTTTCTCAGGTCCTGAGGACTCTACAGGAGCAGACTCACTGGGCAGCTCTTCATGTTGGTAGGTCAGTGAGGCATAATAAGAGGTAGGACACTAACCCTTTATCTTTCCTTCTATTCTGAATGACAGCCTTGCTGGATAAAGTATTCTTGGCTGCAGGTTCTTCTCATTTAGGACCCTGAATATATCCTGCCAGCCCTTTCTGGCAAATTGAACTCCAATAAAATTTTTTTATTAAAAATAAACTAAAAAAAAAAAAAAGGAGGTAGGACATCCAACCAACCAGGGAAGGCATTAGGGGTGTGGCTCTAGCTTTTGCACTGGTCAGCACCACAAAGTAGTGCACTAGGGTAGGAACACTAGTGTTCATTATGTATCTAAAAACACAATTGAAGGGAAAATACAAATCAAAACCACAATGAGATACCACCTCACACCAGTGAGAATGGTGAAAAGTAACAAGACAGGAAACAACAAATGCTGGAGAGGATGTGGAGAAAGGGGAACCCTCTTACACTGTTGGTGGGAATGTGAACTGGTGCAGCCACTCTGGAAAACTGTGTGGAGGTTCCTCAAAGAGTTAAAAACAGAACTACCCTACAACCCAGCAATTGCACTGCTGGGGATTTACCCCAAAGATACAGATGCAGTGAAAGCCCAAGACACTTGCACCCCAATGTTTATAGCAGCAATGTCCACAATAGCCAAACTGTGGAAGGAGCCTCGGTGTCCATCGAAAGATGAATGGATCAAGAAGATGTGGTTTATGTATACAATGGAATATTACTCAGCCATTAGAAATGACGAATACTCACCATTTGTTTCAACATGGATAGAACTGGAGGATATTATGCTGAGTGAAGTAAGTCAATCAGAGAAGGACAAACATTATATGGTTTCATTCATATGGGGAATATAAAAAACAGTGAAAGGGATTACAGAGGAAAGGAGAGAAAATGAGTGGGAAATATCTGAGAGGGTGACATAACATGAGATACTCTTAACTCTGGGAAATGAACAAGGGGTAGTGGAAGGGGAGGTGGGCCGGGGTATGGGGTGACTGGGTGACGGGCACTGAGGGAGGCACTTGACAGGATGAGCACTGGGTGTTGGCAAATTGAAATCCAATAAAAAATACACAAGAAAAGAAAAATAAATAAATAAAAGTAAAAACAATTGAAAATATATTGTTATTACACTTTTGCTTCTAAAACTTATAAATGAAAAAGAACTTATAAATGTCATACATTTTTAAAGAAACGTTATAGTAAAAATATAGTCAAGAAAGTAAATGAATAGAAAGTACAAAATCTTATCACATGTTTTTAGATTTCCATAAGCCAGAACAGAACTTTATAGAAGCCTGAACTTGGTCATTATAATATTATGGGAAAATATGAGAATACAAAGGAAAGCAGACCATGATATTATGCCTCTTGTGTTTTCTAGTTGGAAAACAGAAGCCCCAATTCCAACTCTAGCACGGCACTTCTGCTAGATGTCTGGGTGAATGCTAATCTTCTCACATTCTATGACTTGATAAGTTTCCTTAATTTTAACATAGAGGTGATCCTGTACTACCAACTTCATAATGAAGACATGGGGATAGATCCTTACAACTAATATGACAGTCCTTTAGTTTTAGATAATAAACATGAAAGTGCTTTTTAAAGTTTTAAGTGAAAAATAAAGGTAGACTATTATTAGGAGCCCATGAAAAGAAATATGACTGTATGACTGCTATACATAGTGATATTACTGTGATTTTAGGATTTCTACATTAATTCAAAGGGTTTGTATTCTGACTTTCCCACTTATTAGCTGTGGAACATAAACAAGATACTTAACCTCTCTATATCTGTTTCTCCATCTCTAAATAGGGAGGCTAACAGAATCTAACATAGGAATGTTTTGTGGACCAAATGAAGTGTATGTGTTTAGAAAGGTATTTATCATGTAGTAAAGTGCTATCAAAGTGATTGCTAGAATTATTGAATGGTGAAATGTAGGATTAATAAGCACTAAAATAAGGACAAGACAAATGAAATACAGAAAGGCCACACACTGAGTTGTCATAAATGTTCCTCTATCAAAAGGTACAGGTAAGAGGAATGCCTGGGTGGCTCAGTGATTGGGCGTCTAGCTTTAGCTCAGGGTGTGATCCTAGAATTCCGGGATCGAGTCCCACATCAAGGTCCCTGCATGAAGTCTGTTTCTCCCTCTGCCTACGTCTCTGTCTCTCTCTCTCTGTGTCTGTCATGAATAAATTAGTAAAAAAAATTTTTAAAGGTATAGGTAGAAACCATTGCTTTACACAATCTAGGCTCAGACAGCATAATTGTTTAGTTCGGTCCTTCATAAACTTTGATAATAAAAGAAATAATAGATAAAACTTCCAAACCTCTCTATTCCTGTGTGCTGTATCCAAAGGTAATTCTTAGCAATGTATTATGACCAGGTTTGGTACAAAGATGTACAAGTTAATACAACTGGTTTCCTAGGGGAAACTTCTACCCTCTCCTGGAAGATATTTTATGAATCATCCACTATTGGACAATATTATGAATCATCACTACTTGGTCTTTTAAATTAATTGCCGGACTGGCTCTATATTTATTGATAGTACAATGAGTCTTTCTTATCTCTTTAACCTTCACAAAAACACATGTTCCCTGTGCCCATTTGTTTAGAAATTTTCTAAGTAAAAATTTTGCTAAGCTTTTCCTAAATAAAAACTTTGCTAATTTTTTCTTTGCACATTAGTTTAAATATTTGCCATATAAAATTTTGTAATATATTTAGACCAGTTGAAGATAGTCAGTGATAACATCCCTATGTAAATATATTGTGTAATATTAGAATTCTAACCTTTTATTTAGCATACTGAGGTTTCCCCTCATGATACCCTATTGCTAAATCAAAAAATCCATTTGTTTTCAAATTATTTACCCTGTAATTTCATTTGGAGAATCAAAATGACCATCATAATTATAATCAAATACTGGCCCACTAACCACATTTACTCCATTTCTTTCCATGGTGTGTTTTACAAGAAGAAAACTGTGGAAGTAATCCCACATTTCTAAAAAATAATAGAATAAGACGTTAAAAACATCTACCTTTATTGAACACAGAAATATTTTCTATAATAGGGAGATACATTTAAATAGCATCAAATTCTGTTTCAATAATTGTCAGTGGTGCTTAGGTAATTCTGAAAAATAGTCCATGTAACAAAAAGAATAGTCACATTGATAGGGGTACCTGGGTGGCTCAGTCAGTTGTGTGTCTGCCTTCAGCTCAGGCCATGATCTGAGGGGTCCTGGGATCAAATCCTGCATTGGGCTCCCTGCTCAGTGAGGAGTTTGTTCCTCCTTCTGACCCTCCCCTCCTTGCACTCTTTCTCTCTCTCTCTCTCTCTCTCTCAAATAAATAAATAAATAAATAAATAAATAAAATCTTAAAAAGATAGTCACTTTGATGATACTTCCTGTTACTGAGGTAGTTGCAGTCTTGAAATTAAGTAAAATGTTTCCTTTAAAAAAAAATTATTTATTCATGAGAGACACAGAGAGAGAGAGGAAAAGACACAGGCAGAGGGAGAAGCAGAAGCCTGATGCAGGACTCGATCCCAGGGCTGCAGGATCACACCCTGAACTGAAGGCGGACACTCAACCACTGAGCCACCCAGGCGTTCCAAGTAAAATATGTTTCCAAATTCCTTTCTAGTACTGAGGTGCTTTGGGGACAGTTATATTAAATCATGGTCAGAATATACACATTGCTTTATTGATTATGATTATAGAGACAAACATGTTGCACTTACTTATGGTGAGTGTCAGTAAAATTTTGTTTTGTGATTAGCCATTTACAGCTGAATTAGATTAAAAACAAATTATTGAAGTTCTAGTCAGAAGGCACCCAAAATTGAAGTAAGCTGAAAAAAACATAACTATGCCAGAGATCTTCCTATTTCTAAATTAAAACATTAGAACATAATGACTCAATATCAGGGACAAATTGCGAAAAAAAAAAAAAAACCAAAGATGTGTTTAATTTATAAGTTCATAAAGTCACTTAGGTGTTTTAAAATTAATAATCTAAATGAATACTTACCTTTAAATGCTTTATACATAGGGACCAAATTACTTGTGATTAAAACATCATATTGACTACCAGAAGTCCTATTATTTGCTGTAAAACAAATTTGATTAACTCTAGCTAGTAGAGAAAATATAACAAAATACGTAATCAGTAAAATACTATTACATACCAATGAAAATTTATTAGCAGCTAAAACATAGGAATATTAAGTACTCCCCAGTAAAGGTTATCAATAAGGCCAGCAGTTTTATGCATTTGATACCTATAGGTCGAATGGTGACCTTCAGAAAGATATGTTCAAGTCCTAACCCCCTGTACCTGTGAATGTGATACATAGGAAAATCGAGTCTTTACAGATACAATTGAGTTATGGGTCTCAAGATGAGATTATCTTGGATTTAGAGTAGGCTGGTGTTTTTATAAAGACAGGAGGTTCAGAAGAGGAGAGATTCAGGGGAGAAGGCACTGTGAAGACACATGCGAAGATTGGAGTGATGTAGCCATCAACCAAGTGATGCCTGAAGCCCCCCAGAAAGTGAAAGAGGTAAAGAAGGATTCTCTCTAGGTTCTCTCCTTTAGAAAGAGCATGGCCGGGCCATCATCTTTATTTTGGACTTCTGGTCTCTAGATCTATGCGAGAATACAATTCTATTGCTTTAAGCTATCAGTTTGTTGTAATCGGTTTACAACAGCCCTAGAAAACAAGTACTGTAACAATATGAAAGCATTGATATTGAATGTGCACAAAGTAATAGTGCTGTTATAAACAACTCTTCCAAAATCAAATGTTCCTAAGAAAGTAAGTTTTAACTCAATGCTCATGACACCACACATGATTGGTTTGGAGGACTGGGGGATGTGCTCCCTGGCTTAGTGCCGGACATGTGTGGTCCAGAATCAGAGTGCCTGGGTTGAAAGCCCAGCTCTGCTGCATACCAGCTTAACCAGTGGAGCAAAGTGCTTTGTCTTATGACATTTATATCGTGGAAATATCATGAGGATGAAAAAAGCTGCAAGCCTATAAATGTTTATCATAATGTTTTTTTATATTTAAATTATACTTGGATATGCGAACTAATATTTAAGTGAAAGGCCAGTGGGTGGGTACCAAAAACCAAGGAAAAACAAATTGTTGGGGTCTTTTTCCTTAAAATTTCACATGCTATTCACAGTCCTCAGAACCCTAGAAGCTTTCTCTATTTTTTAAATTAAGCTCTGAAAGTTGGGATAGCAATCTGGACAGTATTACCTCATTTTCAGAGAAAAGTAAGATTAGTTTCTGATGGAATTTCTAACAAACAAAATAGTGGAGAGTTAGCAAAGAGTTTCATTTAATCCTTAATATTTAAGACAAGTTGTTTAGTTATTAATTTCATTTCCTGGTTGAGGCAAATATTTATATATCAACCAATGCCTTACGGCTCAACAGATATAATTTTATATGCCAATTTTAAAAATTATTAATAAAATGTTGCAACTACTTAAGGTTTGCATAAGCTTGGGAGCTCTGCAGATATTTTAATAAGATATATCAGTTTATTTATCCTAACTCTGTGCTAGGTATTTATTTATTTATTTATTTTATTATTTTTTTTTATAAATTTTTTTTTTAAATTTATTTATGACAGTCACACAGAGAGAAAGAGAGAGGCAGAGACACAGGCAGAGGGAGAAGCAGGCTCCATGCACCGGGAGCCCAACGTGGGATTCGATCCCGGGTCTCCAGGATCGCGCCCTGGGCCAAAGGCAGGCGCCAAACCTGCTGCGCCACCCAGGGATCCCTGTGCTAGGTATTTAAATTGATATACTACTTCTTTTCACCAAGCCTTTTTTTTCCCCCACTCTAAAAATCCCTAAGCTATAAATCTCCAAATTGACCTCTTAGGTCATGGCTTACAGAAAAATTAAGCCAAATATCAGGAGTAAATCCATTCTCAGAAGCTGAAATTGTTGAAAATCTCATGAGTGAGTTAATAAAAATGACATTTCCTGCTAAATAGGGAAGAGATTTCAGTTCAGAAAAATGACACTGGCTTTTGCATGTTCTGAAGAGAGATGCTTTCTAAAAAAACAAAGCAAAACAAAACACAAAAAAATGTAAAGTTCATTCAGCTGCTTAATCCACAATGTGAAATTGTTGGACACAAGCATGCTCTGTGTGTTACAGGCGTGAATCCCAGTCTGATTTCTTGCTACAGGCACAGCTGCATGCACCGTACAGGCCTTAGCTTGGGTAGCAGCCAGAAAAAATGTGTTTTTTAGATGCCTTGTGTCCCTCTCCAAAGAATCTTCAGTTTTAAAATTAAACCCTAAATCTGCTGACCTCTCTAAACATCTGGGCCAGATTACAGCTGATGTGCAGTTCCTACTGCAAAATTTATTAGTCTTTATTATAGCTGTTACATGGCTATAGGTCACCCCACAACCACTGGAAGCCTCCTGGGCAGCCAGTTTTGCCCAAGCAGGTAGTTTCGGTGGGGGAGCGTATGTTTAAGGCACATGCCCACATCCAGCTGATGAGGGCTTTCTAAGTTGCTGCCCTAAAAAAGAGTTATACTAACCAGGAGGATAGAGGAAGCCGTGGGTGATATTCTCGTCTGCTAAATAAAAGGAACACTTTTGGCTTTCAGAAGGAGCAACTCTGACATCAGCCCGCAGACAGTCTGGGACAGTGGGAGGAAGAGGCGATGTGTCTCCCTGTTGAAAGAGAAAAAAAAAAAAAAAAAAGTTACGCCTACAGTGGTGGCTAACCCATTACCTTATATGGTTTGTAACTTCCCTAGAATGTTTTTCATTTAACCTTTTCTTATTTTCTTAGTGAATCAGGTCTACGCAAGCAATGGAAATGGGTGTCTTCAGCAATGTTTTCTTCTGTGGTTCCCTTCTGGTTAGGAACACTGGGAAGGCAAATCAAATACATCCTGGAAAGGAATATTTGCAGAATAAAATCCTGAATTGAGAGCAAATGAATAATGAGAGCTCCTGCTAAAAAACAAAAATTCTTTTTAAGATCTAACTTTTAGTTGGTGATGATATATGGTGTACTTACAAGTAAATATTGAAAGTAAAATAAAAGCAATTCATTTTTAAAATGCACATACGAGGGATCCCTGCGTGGCGCAGCGGTTTATCGCCTGCCTTCAGCCTGGGGCGCGATCCTGGAGACCCGGGATCGAGTCCCACATCGGGCTCCCGGTGCATGGAGCCTGCTTCTCCCTCTGCCTATATCTCTGCCTCTCTCTCTCTCTCTCTCTCTCTCTGTGTGACTATCATAAATAAAATAAAATAAAATAAAATAAAATAAAATAAAATAAAATAAAATAAAATAAATAAAATACCCATACGAGGGACACCTGGGTGGCTCAGTGGTTGAGTGTTTGCCTTTGAATCAAGACATGACCCTAGGGTCCTGGGATTGAGTTCTACATCCCCACTTCTCCCTCTGCCTGTGTTTCTGTCTCTGTGTCTCTCATGAATAAGTAAATAAAATCTTTTAAAATATACATATAAAAAATAAAAAATAAAATAAAATACACATACAAACTGTTGGGCAATCTGAGATTAATTTAAAGCAACTTCAGTTATCTGAACTTACTTATTTGGGGACTTAAAAAAATTGTAGCTGTGCTTCATTCATCATGTAATATAGGAATATGTTTTTTGCAATTTTCTTTGTAACTTCATTTAAAGGCTAAAACAATAATTAGTCCACTAGCAGACATCCTATAAATATGCTGCCTAACCCAAGTGTTTAAGGCAATATAGTCTTAAATCATCATATTTCAATTAGCATATAATCATAAGTAAACATTTCACTATTCATTTAATTTTTTTCAGATTTTGATTCATATGAACATTACTGCCCATAGTGTATATATTTCTTAACAACAAAGAAGGTTTAATTAAATTAGGATATCCTTCCCTTATTTACTGCATTGTAATAAAAGCAAAAATTACCTGGTGTCTAAATGTATAGAGTAATCATTTGATAATATATACATGTATGAAATTATCACATGGTGCATTTTGAGCTTACACAGTGTTTTATGCCAATTATATCTCAGTAAAGCGGAGAAACATAAAATGTGAAAGATCAGTTTACAAAGAAAAAGGCAAAAAACACTGTACTATATCCATAGGCATGATGAGGTATAGAATAGGTAGGAGAGGGGGGATCCCTGGGTGGTGCAGCGGTTTGGCGCCTGCCTTTGGCCCAGGGCGTGATCCTGGAGACCTGGGATCGAATCCCACGTCGGGCTCCCGGTGCATGGAGCCTGCTTCTCCCTCTGCCTGTGTCTCTGCCTCTCTTTCTCTCTCTCTCTCTCTGTGACTATCATAAATAAATAAATTAATTAAGGAAAAAAAAAGAATAGGTAGGAGATGAGGATGGGGGAAGTCTGGAAAGCCAACAAGAGAATGTACTCCCTAACATACTACAACACTCCAGTTGGAGAAGACTATATGGAAGTTGAGTAGACCCCTCAACTTAATTGAACACATTTATTTCTGCTCCCTTCCAAAATTCCACTAAAAGAACATTAATGATGAAAACACATAATAGATAATAAATGTTCAGAAGCTGGAAATCAGATCAACATAGTTGTTTACTATTACATTACAACATGACTTAGTAGACCACTAAATACTGACATTGAAAAGCCGTGACTCGGGAAGGCACAATGGAATGGATTCCTACTGCCAAACCTCAAGGGTAGAATTTGGGAATCTCCTAAAGACAGGCAATGTACATAGGGCCAGAAAGAAGAGACCCGGTTGAAAGTCTGTAAAAGAGGATAGATAAAAAGTTTACTCACTGGAGAAGTTGAACCAGAGAGATGTTCAGTCTAAGGACACAAGACAGGCCAGAGAGCAAGTGCACCATATTGAAAGCAATGGGATTAAATAAAAATTTATATACTGCATGGTAAGACTCCTCCCATTATCATTGCTCACATGAAGGCTGCCTGATTCTATATGCTAGGTCAGATTAAAAGTGTCCTTCTTTGGGAAACAAACCAGCCTGAAAGGAAAACTAGATGCTTACAATTGGAAATTTTCCCCAAGAAATGGCTGGTTCTTATCCTGAACAACCTATCAGCCTATCAGCTGGCCAGCCCCAGCCATGAAGCTTAGCACCTCTCCCTTAACATATAAAATTATAACCAAGGATCACCAAACATTTTGTCAGGGTTGAAGAGGAACCATGATAAAAAAGAGACAATGCAGAGAGAGAAGAAAACTTGCTCCTTAGAGAGATGAGAGTATACAAGGCATCCATACAGAAAGAAGAGAAAGCTATAGAAAAGGAGAGAGAGCTCTTTGAATTAAAAAATATATAAATATGACAACAGAAATAAAATATTCAGTAATATTTATAAGATGAAGTTGCAAATATCTCTCAAAAAGTAAAATTAAAGACAAAAGATGGAAAAATTAGGGAACATATAAAAATATTAGACAGTGCAGGAAATGTTATCTCCTATTAATTTGAAGAAAAATTATCTCTAAAATTCTAATAATTCTTAATAATTCCACTAAGTATATAGATGGAATAAGAATTTTTAAGATGCATAAAGTCTCAAAAATATATCTTTCCTTCTTTCAAAAATACATCACAACAAACAGTTCTGAATGACATAAAGGGGCATGTGAAGATGTTATAAAATGGGAGAACCAACAACATCAATTGTGAGCCTCAGAGACAACCAGAATATTGTGAGTTGATGTTTCCTGCCACACGTCTTATTCATTTTACTCTAAAACTTCACAGGTTTTGTACATTTTACTTGAAGAAATGTACAATACATAAATGTAGCCATGGGTGTATTCTCTGTAATGTAAGGAAGATAAAACCCCTATTTTCAACAGTTAAAATTATAAAAATGTTAAAGAAAGAAGTGTATTATAATTTTTAGCAAAGGCTGCAGTTGGGCAAAAATGTTTACTATTTTCTCAAAGTAGCACAGACTTTGAGTTGGGGAAAATGGATCAGGATGGCTTTAGTCAGAAAGTACTAAAAAAAATTATACTTTTTCTGTTTACTGAAAATCTTGTTTCTTACATACCAAACTTGAACCCCAAATATAAGTGTATTGACACTAGGGAAGACAGGATGTGGCCTCCTTTATAAAGGTGAGATTATGCAACAGGCAGCGCTCTACCAGGATGGGGGGGGGGGCGGGTATGGTCATGTCATTTCTGAGTCCTGGGTTCCTGAGAAAGCACAGCAAACCATCCTCCCATCCCCACATATAGAAACAGCTTCAACCCTGCTAGCTTTTCAGAGTTCCTTAAGAGTTTTTTAAGCTAAAGGATAGAGAGTCAGGAAAACAATAATTAGAACTCAGATAACATCTGAACTCTCTAGCTCTCAAAATTCTTCAAGAGAAGTAGATGATGAGCATAGACAGGAAAGTGAGATGCTTTCATTTATAGTCTGGTATGGGGTTAAAATAATACTTGAACAGTGGATAACATTATTTTTATTGAAGTTATAGCCTTTCTTTACCTATAGGCTGAACATAAAAGCTGAAGTTATTTATTTAGATATTGGATTGTTACCATCTAGTCTTACAGTAAGGATAATGACTATATACTTTTAAAATTCTTATTCTGGTCATAGTTTTTTCCTACAGGGAAAAATATTTCTTATAGTTCAAAAAATGTGATACATAAAAATGTTCTTAGTTTTTTAAAGAATCATAAGACATAATTAGATCATAATTTATATTAGTGCTAACAAGCTTTGGAAACAAGAAAAGGCTATTCAAAAATCCAATGATATACACATATATATCAAGAGAAAGGGAAACATTGTTTAAGTGTGCTAGATTTTCCTCTCTCTAAAAGTTCTTTGATATACATCAAATTTATAAGGTAAATGTTCTAAAACGTAATCATAATTTCTGCTCTTAATTTCAATTTTTCACCCAGCAACAGAAAAAGCAGTTCACATAATCCTACTGAGTGGCCCCAGAAGTGAAGCCCATATATAGTCTAATAGTTTTGAAGCTCTTGTTGCAGGACCGTGATTTCAAATCACAGCTACTTCTCCAGAACTCTTCTGAGATAACAATAACAACAACAAAAATTAGAAAACCCACCAAAACCACAGAAAAACAAAAGCTCCATAAAACTTCAAGACACAAGCCAATTGGGCCCATGCTCCGAAAAGTGCTTATTTAAAGTCTGATTTTTCAAACACAGGGCTGATTTACAACATTTTTATGTGAATCTCAGAACATCCTTGTATGTAATTTTCTTGAACCACAACATACTAACGGAGTAATTTCTGAATTAGAAAGCAGAAAATTGCTAGAATTCCATCCTGTCACATGGAGGGAGAAATACTTAAGTAGTTCTGTGGGATCAGTGAACAGACAGCAACTTTTGGTAACAAAGAAGCTAGTTTTAAAACAATAACAAAAAAGAATTGTACTAAACTCTTGGTCTGAGCCCACTTAAAATCTCCTTGCCTCTGGTTTCCGCTAAAGCTCATATAAATTCAGGAATGCAAGACAGTAGGAGAAAATATTAAAAACACAAACATTCCCCTTAACTCCACACAATCCCTGATACCTGGACTTTTCAAAATAGAGAACTAAATCATATGATTGGTCTTGAATCATACCGCCTTTCTCAAAAACAGAAACAAACTATTTTAAGGAATAAGTAACTTCACATTGTTGTTCCACAGTATGTTGAAAAAAATCACAACCTGAACATTTTGCGTAATAGGAAAGTGATATTGCCATTAACCATACACATGAACTCAGGTAACTGTTGGTAAAATATTTGCCCACATTGGAAAACAACATCAGTGCTCTCCTACCACTGACCACAATTAAACCATTGTCAGCAACAGAGTTGGTGTTCAGAACACACAAAGTTTCAATTAATAGTGGGCAAATATGCTTATTTTTCTCCAGAAATCTTGAATTGGAACAAGAAGAGTAAATAAACCAGATACAACCAATCACTTCCCTGCCATAAAAAGTATCTCTTGGCTAAGCAAGAACATTAATAGGTTGAGGTTTGTCAAAAGAGTCTTTGGACCTAAGAGATCACAATTTTCTTTACAAAAACAGCTTCCTGATTATTTACCCTTCTAGTTGAAAGTACTGCTTTGTCCTCAAGTCTTTAAAAATAATGGCTGGGATTAATGTAGCCAATGCATTCATTCAGAAACATTTACTGGGCAGCACTATTGGGCGAGGATACATTAAATAGAACCATCTCTTCCCTGAAGGAGTGTTTTGACTGATTTTTGGCAGACTTTAATTTTTGCTTTCCTTTACATTTCCCTGGTTGCTAATGAGGTTCAATTGCTTGGCTCATATATTCATTGCCCATTTATTAGCTAAGATGTTTGTCATTCTCTTGTTTATTGGAAACTTATTAGCCATTCTGGATTTTAATTACCATTCTGGATACTCATCTCTTGTTTCTTACATACAATGTAAACATATTCCCTCATCCGTAACTTTGTCTTTTTGTCACACGTTAGCATTAATATAGCCAAATTAACCAATTCCCTCTGTATTTGTTGTTGTTCTTGTGTCCTAAGGAAACCTTCTCTACCCCAAGGTCATAAAAATACATGCAAAGGAAAATATGGATTTGCTGTTCACATTTAGGTCTATAAATTCACCAACAATTTAATTTTGTATATGGTGTGAGTTAGAGATCTGACATTTTCTTCCTTTTGATAGCCAAATGACCCAGGGTCACTTATCGAAAGAGAGATTGTTGGACAGTGAAAAAAGAAGAGAATATCAATAATTGAATTCTCAACCTCAGCCTGGAGAGACCTATGATATAGCACATCTCTACATGTAAGTCTAGCCTGACCTAGGGGAGTACTAGATACTTTGGGGAAGGATTACTGCTTATTCACATTATGTTCTTTGTGCCTACCATGATACACAGCAGAAAGTAAAGTATGTGGTAAATAACCAGGTAAATGTAAAGCCCTTTATAATCTAGTTAGCATCACCTTCTAGGTGCATCCACCATGTACTTAGGATGTACAAAATAGATAGTGTGCCTCTGTGTTTCCTGTTGCCACTCTTCAAAAGCTTCTTTTCTACCTGCCTTACCAATTGGCCTGTACACATCTTTTAATTTCTCCAGGCAAAACATGATGTGTTCCCCTTTTGCACCCACATATCACCCATAAATACATTTGAGAAATATGTGGGACATTGTCTTACAAGACACAGGCCAGCGAACTCCCTTTGGGATCTCTACTGAAAATCAAAATTCAATTCTTAGAATATTAGGGAACCACAGATTTTTTCCAGCCTTCATGGATCAGTGGACACAGGAACTTACTGGTTTTGGTACTGTATATGATCTCCACAAGGGCATCTTGATAGCTTTTCCAAATCCACTGACATATTCCCTGTGATATAGAAGACAGTATTCCTTGTTCTGCATAATCCTGGACCTCCCAAATGGCATATTTAGTTCCTCTGTTGCTGCTACTAGAGTAAAAATAACCTAAAATAAAAATGGTTGTAAAATTAGCAAATGCTTCCATGCATAAAAGCATCATCATTCTCTGATGGTTTATTATGCACCTGTTTCTCTGATAAATATTTTACATTCTTAACCTCTTAATCCTTATAACTCCGAGGCTATTACTGTTCCATTCTGTTCCATTACAAAACTAGGGCTTAGAAAAGTAATTTGGCCAAGCAGCTAACAGTGCATAGGACATATTTGAAGAGATGAAACCTCAAAACCAAAAGGACATACTTTGTAACAAAGATGATCTACCTTAGTAATTATCATAGGAAAGATATTGCAATTTTATAAAGAAAAGTATGTCCTAATGTACTTATTTATTTTTATTTGCCTGTT
Source organism: Canis lupus familiaris (assembly GCF_011100685.1). Lineage (NCBI taxonomy): Eukaryota > Metazoa > Chordata > Mammalia > Carnivora > Canidae > Canis > Canis lupus. Next base: position 372,451 of record NC_049222.1, read on the forward strand.
GTAATATTCTAAAAATCCATCAGTTATTGATGGTTTAAAAACCTACAAGATATTCATGTCATGTCAATAGATTATAAAAATATTGTCAACCAACAAAGATATTTACTGAACTCTTACTGTGTGCCAGGCACCATTCTAAGTACACATTAAATTAACACATTTAATTTTCACAAAAACTCAATAAAGACGGTATTCCCATTTTACAAATGATGCAACAAGCCTAGTGAGTTTAACACAAGAGCACTTGGTGTTATTCTGTATGTTGGCAAATTGAACACCAATAAAAAATAAATTTATTATTAAAAAAAGAATATTTAAAAGATAATAGGTAATAAGAATGTTGTTACAGGCCAGGGACTGTTCTAAATTCTTTCCATGCATTAACTCTTTCAGTTTTTACAACGACACGAGGTGGGTTCCATTATTATAGATGAGGAGACTGAGGTACAGAGAGGTTAAGTGATTTGGCCCAGTCACACAGCCAATAAGCTGCAGGGGTAGGCAGTTTGGGCTATTCACATGTAACAAAAAGAACAGCCACAACCATTTGAAGGAAATTTGTTATGTTCCTGGAACCACTGCAAGTACTCCAGGCTTATGATTATTGTTATTAGATCAGTTTTGTGGGATTTTTTTCTTCCTGTATATCAGCAATACAATCTTGATGTTCAAAAGCTTCTGTGAGTTTATTTTAAAGGATCCCCAAAAGGCAATATTGTGTTTTGTTAGGCCTATACACCAAAGACTTGACCTATTTTCTATTGACTTACTTTGGTCTTCAGGGAGATTAAGCATTTGATTCACATGTTCTAGAGAAGTATTCTACAAGACAACGTGGGCAAGAGAAAGTAATTCAAAGTGATAACACATGTTGTAAAAGGCCATCAGAATTCTTTCTCCAGTCACACCCAAATGTTATACTACTCAACAAAGAGCCAAACCAGCTTGAATTTAAATTCCCATTCTGCCACTTGCTCAGAAATACTTTGTGTGGGAGTCTGCAGATACAAGAAAATGGGGCAAAGCATTTTGACAGCAGCTAGAATCGACTACTAAATTGGCAGGACAACGTCCCTGGGCTTCTCAAGCTAATATGAGTACAACTCACCTGAGGGTCTTGTTAAAATGCAGATTTTGATTAGTAAACCCAGTGAGGCCTGAGATTCTGGATCTCTGATCAGCTTGCAAGTGAAGCAGATGCTGATCCTGTGACCACACTTTGAATAGCAAAGGGCATTCTTAACAGAGAAGAATTTGGACATTTGTAGTCAGGTAGACCAAATTTCTGTGGCCTTGGACAGTTTTCCTAGCCTTTCTGATCCTTCTTTTCTCCTAAAACAGAGACAAAAACATCCACATTGTAATGTTTTATTATGATGATGATGATTTTTTTTTTGATGATGATGATTTTAAATGGCAGTTTCATCGAGGTAAGCTATAGATAAGGAATCCATACCCCTACCCTGATCTTGGCTGTGGATTTGACTTTTATTGGACATATTGACTGGACTTTTTTCTGTTCAAGACTCTTTTGGTCAGCATTTATTTATAAATACTTACTGATCTATGTGGTGTAATGTTACTTTGAGGATTAGAGAAAATCAAGTCTTTGCTGACTCCTGGCTATAAGGAATAATTCTTACCTGAGACAGTGGATACTTATTGAGTTCTACAAAAATATTTTTAATTTGGCATCAGATGCACCTTGACATTGGTTTTAACTTGATGGACTCTTGATAACTGGGCTCCAACTCCATTCTGAAATCCCAGCCCCCATCCTTGTGTTGCAGTAGGGTTGGTCCTTAAATTTGGAACTTCTGTTCTGATCCCATATCTTTGGGGAGTAGGGGGATCTCCTAGCACTGGAACCTCACCTTACTGAGTCTCCTGGGATCTGAAGTCAAGCTCCTGAACTCAGCCAAGTGCCTGATCCACTAAAAAGACCTGTAAGAAAACTTGCAGCTGTAAGAGCGTTCTGTTGATGAAAGAAATCAAAGAGCTCCAAGATTCTACTGTTTTGAAGGGTTAAGGACATTTAGCTCACAAGGGAATTAATAATTTTCAGATAGTAGTTTCTAGTTTACAAAGCATATTCACACACTCAATCTTACAATGTATCTCCTCTCATCTCCAGACAAGTTTCAGAGAAATCACATACATTTACTTAGGTAAATACCTAAACTAGAACACAAACCTGATCATCAGCTACCCTGGTTGTAACCCCGGTTATAGATTTACTTGCCCCTTTACATTTTTATGAATATGTGAAGTTATTACTTACACTTTGTAGCTCAGGGCATGAACAATCTAGAGCATCTGTGGGCAATGCAACAGTAAGGCCACAAACAGAAAACTTTGACGCTTCCTCTGTATGGGATGGCTCATAAAAAGGTACCTTCAGAAGATGGTTTAAACTACCGTGGAGGCCATTGTTTGGTGCTGGTTGAATGTGTAGAAGATCTGTTTTTAAAAATAAGTTCAAAGTAGTTTTATTTTTTTTAAGATTTTATTTATTTATTCATGAGACACACACACACACACACAGAGGCAGAGACACAGGCAGAGGGAGAAGCAGGCTCCATGCAGGGAGCCTGGTGTGAGACTCGATCCCAGGACTCCAGGATCACGCCCTGGGCAAAAGGCAGGCACTAAACAGCCGAGCCACCCATGGATCCCTCAAAGTAGTTTTAAATTAAAAGGCACAACATCTATCTAGGAGATGGGAGAAAACAAAACCTCCTTTAATAAATTCTCTTGTACTGTATCTGCCATCCAAGTTAGTGACTCTTCCCCTCAGGTTTTGTTTTTGGGTTTTTTTTTTTTTTTGGAGGGGTGTTTTTAGAGAGAGGGAGAGAGAGGGGTGAGGTGGGGACAGGGCAGAAGGAAAGGGAGAGAGAAATCCCTCCAAGCAGACTCCCCACTGAGCAGAAAGCCTGATGTGGGGTTCAATCCCACTACCCCAAGACCATGACCTGAGCTGAAACCAAGAGTCAAACTCTTAACCACCACCCAAGCACCACTGCCCTCTCCACCAGGGTGTCTATCACCTCCTCTTTCTAGAGAATGGCCATATTTGTTATAGAAGCTACAGGCACTTCCAGGAACTATTTCTGCTCCTCCAGAAAAAAGTATCATCGCTTAAATGATCACTTTGTTCCTTAAGCATATCCCAGTTTTCTAGCATACAAAGCTATACTTTTATCAAAAACAATTTTGAAGAAGTTAAATAATTAACAATCTTATTTGTAATATATTTGCTTGGTTATATGAAACTTCTCTAAGGGCAGATACCTTTAAAATATTAAACTCATGAATTTTGTGTGATTTTTGGATAGCTTCTATTTTTTTCTACAACAACACAATATACAAATAGTTTACAAACATAGTTCTTTAAGTGGCTCCTGCTGAATACCACCAAATCTCACTTAGAACTGAAATCCTACCTTGTTCCTTCTAAGCCTCTACACAAAGGGCCAACATCCCAGTCCACAAACTCAGCTTGATAATCAAGAGTCTGAGCTGTTAAGACTATAACAAATTATTTTCAAATGGATACTTTATTGTTTCTAAGCCATATTTAATCACCACATGCCTTTGGCAAGATTAGGAATGACAACTGTGAGTGTATTTATGTCAGAACTCCTGCAGCTCAAGGTGAAATTGCAACTTATCCATTTGCCTTGCTTAGATAAATGATTTATCAGTACAATGGTCTGACGTAAGCATGTAGGCAGAAAGGTAGGGGAGATCCCCGAAAATTCTAATTCCTTAAGGTGGTTTTTGTTTTTCTTTTTGTTTTTAAACACTGTTATAATCCCAAGCATCTGTCCATAATAGGGCTTTCTAGCATCCTTTTATGCCAGAAGTTTTTTTCTCTGTCATTACAAAAAAAAAAACAAAAAACAAAAAACAAAAAAAACACTTGAGCTTGAGGGGGTTTTTCCTGCTTTGAAAAGTTTGAAATGGGGATCCCTGGGTGGTGCAGCAGTTTGGCGCCTGCCTTTGGCCCAGGGCGCGATCCTGGAGACCTGGGATCGAATCCCACATCAGGCTCCCGGTGCATGGAGCCTGTTTCTCCCTCTGCCTATGTCTCTGCTTCTCTTTCTCTCTCTGTGACTATCATAAATAAATAAAAATTTTAAAAAAAGGAAAGTTTGAAATGTAATTTTATTTGTCTAAGTTTTATGAAATTTTCAAATAGTGAGTAAGTGGTAGAAAAGCTGGTCTCCTGAGATCTAATGTTTATCATTATCATGAAACAAAGAATTCACTCTTACAGTTCAATCATTCTGAATGATGACTCATTCCCATCTTTTCCAGTTTCTGTCTTAGTACAGAGCACCCACCTCAGAGATTCAGTTTATTACCAATTTCAAAATACATAATTTAAAAAACATATCCATATTTTGATGTTAAATTTATATAGATGTCCTCACTACATACAAGGTTATAGACTTCAATATTTTCAAATGGTTCAATTTCAGTTTTTTCTTTAAAACTGGATCCACATGCCAAGAAGATAGCCTAGGTGGTAATGGTCCTACTGTTATTAGATGCCATCTCAATTCAAAAACAGATGTTGGAAGAGACACAATTTTCCTTCTGTCACAGCTCTCCCAGTTATGACTGAGGCCACTGTAAGGATTTCTTTTCAGATTTGCATGTGATTTTTATATCATTTGCACCTATGATTGGGATCTCAACTATACAATAAATTATCATCTGTATTGTGTTTACTTTTTCTAAATGTACTTGCTTCCACAGCACCTCTTATGCCTACAGATGAGGGGAAACAAGCAACAGTAGACAACCAATGTAAGCACAGTTCTACTATATGTAGACAATATAAATTATAAATTCATCACATAACATCAGATACCCTTATCATAGTCATTTCAAATCATTGTTCAAATATGTTAACACATGGCCAAAAGCTGTTGATGTTTCTAAACACTATGTTTTTTCACAGCTTATACTAACCCACCGATATCTCAAATATATCTCCCCTTTACTTTTAGGGTGAAGAAACCTAAATATTTTTATGTATATTGAATTAACTCATGTTTAACTTAATTATATTACTCATAACACATTTGATACTTTTATATTGTGAAGAACAAGAAGAAAAGTGTCAAACATAAACAATTATTTTGCAATAATGGGGCCAAATACATACATTTTTATAAATATATTTTAATATATTCATATATTATATATTTATATATTTATAAAAGCACTTATTATATATTATAAATATGTATATATATTCAACAGTTGTCCAGGCTGTATAATATATGTATTTTTTTCCAAGATAATTAGCAAAGAACTGGAGGCATAAGTTTTCCTGATACTGATTGACTTAATTATCAAATAATACTCTATTTAATAAAGAAGCACTCTGTCTCCAGAGACTTTTCAAACATTTACAAGGATATATAGCTCATCATGACAATGTTAAAAGGCACTATATTCATAAAGAGCCCAACACATTTTCTTTATTTGGGAAGGGATATGTGTGTGTGTGTGTGTGTGTGTGTGTGTGTGTGTGTGTGTGTACGGAAATAGATAAGACAACCAGGCTGCAAAAACCATAAAGCCTTATCTATGGGGGAATATCAGCTACACTTTATTCATGAGCTCTTCCAAATAGTCTCTTCCCTGGGTTTCTATGACATACTATGTTCCTGGTTTTCTTCCTTCCTTACTGCCTGTACTTGTAGGTGTGTTTGCCAGTGATTCTCTTTCTTTCAACTTTTTCAAGTAGAATTGCTTAGAGCTCAGTACTTGGTCTTTCTTTCTACTCATACTCAGTTTCTGAGGATCTTATCTAGTTGCATATTTTTAAAATAAGTTACATTCCTAAAACCCAAGTTTTAATCTCTGAGTAGATAAACTCTCTTTAGGTGCCTATATAACATCTCTACTTTCATGTCTAATACATATTTTGAACTTCAGATACCCACTTGAACCCTTGCTCCTTCCTCTTGAATCAGCCACAGTCATAGCTTATGAAGGCTCTCTTATCCCCAGCATATCAGGCAGGTTGCCACCTTTGGGCCTTTGCACTGGCTGTTTCCCCAGCCTGGGACACTCGTCCCCTGAATATTTGAAAGGTTGATTTTTTTCACCCTCTTCAAGTCTCTGTTCAAACATCATCTCAATGAATCTTACCTTCTCCACCTTATGTAAAACTGCATACTGCCCCTCTGGTACCCTGAAACACACCCAGTTTCTACCTACTATGCTTTACTTTTATTTCTCATGGCACTTATCCCCTAACATACCAAATAATGTATTTCTTTATTATGCCAATTGTCTATATTCCTCTGTTAGAATGAAAGCTTCATGAGAGCAGAGATCCTTATCTGTTTCATTCAGTGCTGTACACAAGGGTCCTAAAAATTGCCTATCACAAAGTAGGTGCTCAGGACTCCTGGGTAGCTCAGCAGTTGAGCATCTGCTGTAGCTTGGGGCGTGATCCCAGAGTCCTGGGATCGAGTCCCACATCAGGCTCCTTGCAGGAAGCCTGCTTCTCCCTCTGCATATGTTTCTGCCTCTCTCTGTGTCTCTCATGAATGAATAAATAAAATCTTCCAAAAAAAAAGTAGGTGCTCAATAAATACTTGTTAAAAAAAAAGCAGTAGGTTACCTCCATGCTCTTAAATTCATTGTTATAACAATGATTACCTCCTCCACAGAATATGTTTTACTCCTTTAAAGAAATATTACATTGCAATCAATACATTGATATGAGATCTTACTGTATACTGAGCTTTAATGGATTTTTATGTAGCTTCTCTTTTATATAATTTTTCTGTCAACGATAGCATAAACATAGTTATTTTTGGACTCAAATTAATAACTAGAGGAACAAACAGAATGGTAGGAGAGAAAGAAGGAGAATCCAGAATCTATAAATAGAATTTAAAAGCCTTTGGCTCTTAGACATTGACAACACAATGATAACAGAGGCACAGATTAAAAAAAAGAAGAAGAATTTGAATATAACATTGTACATTAGTACACATCAATTAAAAATTAATTTAAAATGTTAAAAAAATTGTCTTCAAGCTTACCTGTATCTTTTAGACATTAATTAATGCCCATGTGATTAAGAATAGTTTGACTAATATACTACTTTAAGCATTTCAGTACTTTAGAAACCAGTCTTTGAAACTGGGAAAAAATATTGATTTCTATTTTACACAGGAGATATCTAGGAAAATAGCATAAAATATAAAGAAGAGGGCAGCCCTGGTGGCTCAGCGGTTTAGCGCCGCCTTCAGCCCGGGGTGTGATCCTGGGGACCCAGGATCGGGTCCCACATCAGGCTCCCTGCATGGGGCCTGCTTCTCCCTCTGCCTGTGACTCTGCCTTTATCTCTCTCTCTCTCTCTCTGTGTGTCTCTCGTGAATAAATAAATAAAATCTTTAAAACATATATATAAAGAAGATGGAAAGTTAATTATAATACTTGGTAAGAAAAGGCTAGTACATTCTCATAAATTCAGACTTTATTTTTAATTTTGGGGTTGCTGTATTACTTGAATGACTTCAAATGTAATTAGTCTTTTGCCTATCTCCTATTTTAGCATTTTAATTCAGCAGTATTAGCAATTTTATACTGTTTGTTTTTATACATGAAAACAAAATATCAATAAATAAACTTAGATTTATTTTATTTTATTTTTTTTTATTTTTATTGGTGTTCAATTTACTAACATACAGAATAACACCCAGTGCCCGTCACCCATTCACTCCCACCCCCCGCCCTCCTCCCCTTCTACCACCCCTAGTTCGTTTCCCAGAGTTAGCAGTCTTTACGTTCTGTCTCCCTTTCTGATATTTCCCACACATTTCTTCTCCCTTCCCTTATTTTCCCTTTCACTATTATTTATATTCCCCAAATGAATGAGAACATATAATGTTTGTCCTTCTCCGACTGACTTACTTCACTCAGCATAATACCCTCCAGTTCCATCCACGTTGAAGCAAATGGTGGGTATTTGTCATTTCTAATAGCTGAGTAATATTCCATTGTATACATAAACCACATCTTCTTTATCCATTCATCTTTCGTTGGACACCGAGGCTCCTTCCACAGTTTGGCTATAGTGGCCATTGCTGCTAGAAACATCGGGGTGCAGGTGTCCCGGCGTTTCATTGCATTTGTATCTTTGGGGTAAAACCCCAACAGTGCAATTGCTGGGTCGTAGGGCAGGTATATTTTTAACTGTTTGAGGAACCTCCACACAGTTTTCCAGAGTGGCTGCACCAGTTCACATTCCCACCAACAGTGTAAGAGGGTTCCCTTTTCTCCGCATCCTCTCCAACATTTGTTGTTTCCTGCCTTGTTAATTTTCCCCATTCTCACTGGTGTGAGGTGGTATCTCATTGTAGTTTTGATTTGTATTTCCCTGATGGCAAGTGATGCAGAGCATTTTCTCATATGCATGTTGGCCATGTCTATGTCTTCCTCTGTGAGATTTCTCTTCATGTCTTTTGCCCATTTCATGATTGGATTGTTTGTTTCTTTGGTGTTGAGTTTAATAAGTTCTTTATAGATCTTGGAAACTAGCCCTTTATCTGATATGTCATTTGCAAATATCTTCTCCCATTCTGTAGGTTGTCTTTGAGTTTTGTTGACTGTATCCTTTGCTGTGCAAAAGCTTCTTATCTTGATGAAGTCCCAATAGTTCATTTTTGCTTTTGTTTCTTTTGCCTTTGTGGATGTATCTTGCAAGAAGTTACTATGGCCGAGTTCAAAAAGGGTGTTGCCTGTGTTCTTCTCTAGGATTTTGATGGAATCTTGTCTCACATTTAGATCTTTCATCCATTTTGAGTTTAGCTTTGTGTATGGTGAAAGAGAGTGGTCTAGTTTCATTCTTCTGCATGTGGATGTCCAATTTTCCCAGCACCATTTATTGAAGAGACTGTCTTTCTTCCAATGGATAGTCTTTCCTCCTTTATCGAATATTAGTTGCCCATAAAGTTCAGGGTCCACTTCTGGATTCTCTATTCTGTTCCACTGATCTATGTGTCTGTTTTTGTGCCAGTACCACACTGTCTTGATGACCACAGCTTTGTAGTACAACCTGAAATCTGGCATTGTGATGCCCCCAGATATGGTTTTCTTTTTTAAAATTCCCCTGGCTATTCGGGGTCTTTTCTGTTTCCACACAAATCTTAAAATAATTTGTTCTAACTCTCTGAAGAAAGTCCATGGTATTTTGATAGGGATTGCATTAAACGTGTATATTGCCCTGGGTAACATTGACATTTTCACAATATTAATTCTGCCAATCCATGAGCATGGAATATTTTTCCATCTCTTTGTGTCTTCCTCAATTTCTTTCAGAAGTGTTCTATAGTTTTGAGGGTATAGATCCTTTACATCTTTGGTGAGGTTTATTCCTAGGTATCTTATGCTTTTGGGTGCAATTGTAAATGGGATTGACTCCTTAATTTCTCTTTCTTCAGTCTCATTGTTAGTGTATAGAAATGCCACTGACTTCTGGGCATTGATTTTGTATCCTGCCACGCTACCGAATTGCTGTATGAGTTCTAGCAATCTTGGGGTGGAGACTTTTGGGTTTTCTATGTAGAGTATCATGTCATCGGCGAAGAGGGAGAGTTTGACTTCTTCTTTGCCAATTTGAATGCCTTTAATGTCTTTTTGTTGTCTGATTGCTGAGGCTAGGACTTCCAGTACTATGTTGAATAGCAGTGGTGAGAGTGGACATCCCTGTCTTGTTCCTGATCTTAGGGGAAAGGCTCCCAGTGCTTCCCCATTGAGAATGATATTTGCTGTAGGCTTTTCATAGATGGCTTTTAAGATGTCGAGGAATGTTCCCTCTATCCCTACACTCTGAAGAGTTTTGATCAGGAATGGATGCTGTATTTTGTCAAATGCTTTCTCTGCATCCAATGAGAGGATCATATGGTTCTTGGTTTTTCTCTTGCTGATATGATGAATCACATTGATTGTTTTACGGGTGTTGAACCAGCCTTGTGTCCCAGGGATAAATCCTACTTGGTCATGGTGAATAATTTTCTTAATGTACTGTTGGATCCTATTGGCCAGTATCTTGTTGAGAATTTTTGCATCCATGTTCATCAGGGATATTGGTCTGTAATTCTCCTTTTTGGTGGGGTCTTTGTCTGGCTTTGGAATTAAGGTGATGCTGGCTTCATAGAACGAATTTGGAAGTACTCCATCTCTTTCTATCTTTCCAAACAGCTTTAGGAGAATAGGTATGATTTCTTCTTTAAACGTTTGATAAAATTCTCCTGGGAAGCCATCTGGCCCTGGACTCTTGTGTCTTGGGAGGTTTTTGATGACTGCTTCAATTTCCTCCCTGGTTATTGGCCTGTTCAGGTTTTCTATTTCTTCCTGTTCCAGTTTTGGTAGTTTGTGGCTTTCCAGGAATGCGTCCATTTCTTCTAGATTGCCTAATTTATTGGCGTATAGCTGTTCATAATATGTTTTTAAAATCGTTTGTATTTCCTTGGTGTTGGTAGTGATCTCTCCTTTCTCATTCATGATTTTATTAATTTGAGTCTTCTCTCTCTTCTTTTTAATAAGGCTGGCTAATGGTTTATCTATCTTATTAATTCTTTCAAAGAACCAACTCCTGGTTCTGTTGATCTGTTCCACAGTTCTTCTGGTCTCGATTTCGTTGAGTTCTGCTCGAATCTTTATTAACTCCCTTCTTCTCTTGGGTGTAGGATCTATTTGCTGTTTTTTCTCTAGCTCCTTTATGTGTAAGGTTAGCTTTTGTATTTGAGTTCTTTCCAGTTTTTGAATGGATGCTTGTATTGCAATGTATTTCCCCCTTAGGACTGCTTTTGCTGCATCCCAAAGATTTTGAACGGTTGTATCTTCATTCTCATTAGTTTCCATGAATCTTTTTAATTCTTCCTTAATTTCCTGGTTGACCCTTTTATCTTTTAGCAGGATGGTCCTTAACCTCCATGTGTTTGAGGTCCTTCCAAACTTCTTGTTGTGATTTAGTTCTAATTTCAAGGCATTATGGTCCGAGAATATGCAGGGGACAATCCCAATCTTTTGGTATCGGTTCAGACCCGATTTGTGACCCAGTATGTGGTCTATTCTGGAGAAAGTTCCATGTGCGCTTGAGAAGAATGTGTATTCAGTTGAGTTTGGATGTAAAGTTCTGTAGATATCTGTGAAATCCATCTGGTCCAGTGTATCATTTAAAGCTCTCGTTTCTTTGGAGATGTTGTGCTTAGAAGACCTATCGAGTATAGAAAGAGCTAGATTGAAGTCACCAAGTATAAGTGTATTATTATCTAAGTATTTCTTCACTTTGGTTAATAATTGATTTATATATTTGGCAGCTCCCACATTCGGAGCATATATATTGAGGATTGTTAAGTCTTCTTGTTGAATAGATCCTTTAAGTATGATATAGTGTCCCTCTTCATCTCTCACTACAGTCTTTGGGGTAAATTTTAGTTTATCTGATATAAGGATGGCTACCCCTGCTTTCTTTTGAGGACCATTCGAATGGTAAATGGTTCTCCAACCTTTTATTTTCAGGCTGTAGGTGTCCTTCTGTCTAAAATGAGTCTCTTGTAGACAGCAAATAGATGGGTCCTGCTTTTTTATCCAGTCTGAAACCCTGTGCCTTTTGATGGGGTCATTAAGCCCGTTCACATTCAGAGTTACTATTGAGAGATATGAGTTTAGTGTCATCATGATATCTATTCAGTCTTTGTTTTTGTGGACTGTTCCACTGAACTTCTTCTTAAAGGGGAATTTTAAGAGGCCCCCTTAAAATTTCTTGCAGAGCTGGTTTGGAGGTCACATATTCTTTTAGTTGCTGCCTGTCTTGGAAGCTCTTTATCTCTCCTTCCATTTTGAATGAGAGCCTTGCTGGATAAAGGATTCTTGGTTGCATGTTCTTCTCATTTAGGACCCTGAATATATCCTGCCAGCCCTTTCTGGCCTGCCAGGTCTCTGTGGAGAGGTCTGCTGTTACCCTAATACTCCTCCCCATAAAAGTCAGGGATTTCTTGTCTCTTGCTGCTTTAAGGATCTTCTCTTTATCTTTGGAATTTGCAAGCTTCACAATTAAATGTCGAGGTGTTGAACGGTTTTTATTGATTTTAGGGGGGGATCTCTCTATTTCCTGGATCTGAATGCCTGTTTCCCTTCCCAGATTAGGAAAGTTTTCAGCTAGAATTTGTTCAAATACATATTCTGGCCCTCTGTCCCTTTCGGCGCCCTCGGGAACCCCAATTAAACGTAGGTTTTTCTTCCTCAGGCTGTCGTTTATTTCCCTTAATCTATCTTCATGGTCTTTTAATTGTTTGTCTCTTTTTTCCTCAGTTTCCCTCTTTGCTATCAACTTGTCTTCTAGTTCACTCACTCGTTCTTCCACCTCGTTAACCCTCGTCGTTAGGACTTCTAGTTTGGATTGCATCTCATTCAATTGATTTTTAATTTCTGCCTGATTAGCTCTAAATTCTGCAGTCATGAAGTCTCTTGAGTCCTTTATACTTTTTTCTAGAGCCACCAGTAGCTGTATAATAGTGCTTCTGAATTGGCTTTCTGACATTGAATTGTAATCCAGATTTTGTAACTCTGTGGGAGAGAGGACTGTTTCTGATTCTTTCTTTTGAGGTGAGGTTTTCCTTCTAGTCATTTTGCTCAGTGCAGAGTGGCCAAAAGCAAGTTGTATTGGGAAAAAGAGAAAAAGAGAGGAGAGAAAGAAGGAAAGAAAAGAGAAAGAGAAAAAAAAAGGGAAGAAAAAGAAAAAAAAAACGAAAAAAAAAAAAAAAAAAAAGAAGAAAAAGAGAAAGAAAAAGAAAGGAGAAAAAAAAGGGGGTGGGGGAAGGAAACAAATCAAAAAGCAAAACAAAACAAAAACAAAAACAAACAAACAAAAAAAGAACCACCGGGGAGTATCTTCTGATTCTGTGTACTTTAAGTCCCTTGGCTTCTCCTGGAAGTTGTCCGTCTAGCTGGTGTTCTGGGGGAGGGGCCTGTTGTGCTGATTTTCAGGTGTTAGCACTTGGGGGAGCTGCTGTGCCCCTGCCTGGTGCAGGGCTCGGTGGGGGTTGTTTACCCCGTGAGGCCGCAGGAGGAACAGCCCCAGTGGCGGGGCAGCTCTGGAAACCTGGATTCAGCTCCGGCAGGAACTCCGTCTGCAGGGCCTGGAGGCTCCGGGGCGGGGCCGCTGATGTGCTCAGCTGGGGCAGGAGCGTCCTCGCTGTCCTGGGCCCTCCCGGCCTCTGCCTGTCCCGGGGGAGGCGGGATCCTGGGCTGTGTCCCGGCGCCCTGTGCTCCGGAGCCTGCGCTGGTGGATTCGCGCTCCCGGGCCGCGCAGCCCCCTCCGCGGAGCCGCCGCCCGAGCCCCTCCGAGCTGCTCCTGGAACCGCGCAGCCCCCTCCGCACGGAGCCTCTTCCTCTGCCCGAGCCCCTCCGAGCTGCTCCCGGGGCCGCGCAGCCCCCTCCGCGGAGCCGCCGCCCGAGCCCCTTCAGCTGCTCCGGGTCCCGCCGGGTCCCGCCGTGCGCGCTGCAGCCCTTAGGGAGCTCGGCGCACTCTCCTGGGCGCGCAGTTGCTGTTACTGTCCCCGGGAGCCCGAGGGCATCCCCGCCCTCCTGGGTCCTGCTCCAACTCCCCGCGAGCCCCTTTCCCCCGGCAAGGTCGGTGCAGCTCCTGCGTCTCCGGGACCAGATTTATTTTTTAAAGTAAAAATGTCATACTGGTTCCAATTAGGTTTCTAATGGGTAAAAGATTCCTCTTTTTTAACAGTTGTCCGGGCTGTTTACAGAGACGGGCTGGGGGCTGCATCACCTCTCACGCACCCCTTGGAGGGACCCCGGCCTCCCTGGAGGCGGTGTGGGCACTCTGTCTTGCTCCGGGCCGCCTGGGGTCTCACCAGCAGGAGTGCCGGCGGGCGGGCCAGTCATCCCAGCGCCTCAGCCCTCGGATCCCGGGCAACAGTAGGTGCTTTCACTCCCTCAGCCTGCAAGGGTCAGATTTGCCATAGAAACGACGACCTCTACTGTTTTCTTTTGTGTTTTGATAAACACTGAGGAAGCTGGAGCTGTACAACTTTATCTTGGGGAAGTCCTCAGAACTGGTTTATTTGGTGTCGTGTAACCTCTTTCTGCTTTCAATACACGATTAGTAATAAAAAAAAAAAAAAGAGAGAGAGAGAGAAAGAGAGATTTGTCTCATTTACTTTCCTACTACCCACCTCAGGTAAATACACAAGCACACAATGTTTTTGTTTTTGCATTGTAGGCAGGACTTTAATTTAGTGTCTTAAAAAAAAATCAACTTTCAAAACATTCATAAGTGACTCTCACTCATCTTAAATAAAAATAAATCACAAAATGGAAAATAAATCACAACACTGAGCAGGCTACACTCAATGCTACCTAAAAGAGGGAAGAAAGGAAAGGCTAAGGACTATCTAGAATGGGGAAAGCGAGAGGATTCTTGTTTATAAGGGTTTTAAATTCAGTTACTCAAAGGTGCCAGTTCATTACCTTGGTTAATTCTAATAAAATTTTTGGCATAAGATTTGTTTAAAATATATACATATTTTTAAAGATTTTATTTATTCATGAGAGACACAGAGAGAGAGAGAGAGAGGCAGAGACACAGGCAGAGAGAGAGAAGCAGGCTCCATGGAGGGAGCCTGATGTGGGACTCAATCCCAGACCCCAGGATCAAGGCCCTGAGCCAAAGGCAGACACTCAACCACTGAGGCACCCAGGCATCCCTAAAATATTTTAAAAGATAAAAAGTATTTTTTTCTTTATTACATAGATATTTGCAAGATTATTGGAACTATTTGGGTATAATTAAGTTTTAAATTCTGTGTGGGAGGCTAGAGTATTCATTAATGAAAGAAAAAAGGGTCTTTAGAACTAAGTCATTGGTAAAATTTTCTAAAATGGATCCTTTCTATATTTTCAGAAAAAGACTTTTAAAAAATGTTTTCGACTTCTAACCCAACTCAATTAGAAAGCTTTAGTTAATACTAAAGTCAATACTTATTCAGAGATTAAAGATGAGAAATAGTGTTTGAAAAACACTATTTTCTATTCTTCTCAAGTGAAAATTTTAGAAATTTACTCTTCTAACTGCTCATGTTTATGCTTTCCAATCATTAATTTGACTCTGGAAATTACATATGGAAAAATAGAAGCTAGCATTTGGAAAAAATGAGTTGATTCTATCTGTCATGATTTAGCTCAACTTCCAAGTACCATATGAAATCTTCTGGAACAAATTCTCTTTTATCTTCTCAATGTCTAATTAATAAAGTCGAAATCAAGGCCAGTTCCTCTGCCACAGGTGAGTGATGACACAGATGGGAGATGAGTAAGACTTACTTCCTGACCCCAGGAGAGTCCTAGCCACCTATGTAGAACCTTTCACATTTTCCCCTGCTCTCCTCTTCTGCCACCATTCTAAGCTGACCCGAACAAAGTTCCTAATTGGTTATCCTAACTCCAAACTTCAGAATCTTCCCACAAAGAGCACGTGTGCGCACGCGCACATACACATACACACACCTACTATTATTGAACATTGTTAGCTCTCTGAAATGCAACTCCACACATCCACATATTCACCTCCAGCCACATTGTATCCACCAATGTGAATTTTCTTTACAGTCAAAGTCACACTATTTAGTCATGACAGTTGGATCCTTCAGAAGGAAAGCAGCTTCCTTCATCGGAACCTAGTCCTGTAATCTATTTCTACACTTCCTTGTCCCAGAGCAACTGCTGGCTTTAAAAAAGATGTCCCACTACTCTGGGTAGAGTATTTCAAGACAGAAGCACTTCTGAGATTATACAGCCTGACAGTGCTCAAGGCTTGGTCAGCAGATGGATGTTTTCCAGTCAAGAAAAATGGCCCATTTCCTTCTGCAGATAGAGCCTCCAGTCAGAGCTCAGTGAGCTAAGCAAGGGTTATGCTTCTATTGCCTCTCATCTTGGCTGAGTGCCTCTGGACAATGCACAGACTGCACAAAGCTTGGGGCAGACCTGCTGTATGTGACAGCATTTAGCCTAACCCATCCTGACTCTTCAAAGCCCATACCAAGGGCAGCCCAGGTGGCTCAGTGGTTTAGCACCGCCTTCAGCCCAGGGCCTGATCCTGGAGACCTGGGTCAAGTTCCGAGTCAGGCTTCCTGCATGGAGCCTGCTTCTTCCTCTGCCTGTGTCTCTGTCTCTCTGTCTCTCTGTCTCTCTCTCTCTTTCATGAATGAATAAATAAATAAAATATTTAAAAAAAAATTTTTTTTAAAAAAAACCCAGAGCAAGAACCACACCTACCAGGAAGTATCATCTGACCTTCTTTGACATCCACACCTGGGCTGTGTAATCACTCTTTTTGTTTCCTTGTACCTTGTACTTGATCCTAGCTCAGCATTTGTTACACCTGATTATAATTGTTGTCTTCCTCCCTGCCTGCACAAAGATCATTAGGGTGGGGACTGTGCCTATTCCCATTTCTTAGAAAAGTACCTGGGAAGTATTTGTAACTTTCCAATCATAAAATAAAAAGTTATTATTCATGTTCTTTAAGGGAGGCACTTTAACAATATTTCAGCTGTAGTTCAAATAATTGGGTTTCCCCGAATTAGTAAAATCTAAACATTTTAGGCAAAATAAGGATGATAATGGTGGTGATAGGTTACACTAAGTGATGGAATTTGCTGATTCTGGAAAGGAAATCAAATCTAGTCATCAAACGTTGGACATTATAACTAAAGACAGCATACTTTAATGTAGAAACTAGGTAGCCTGACACTTGTGTGTTAAAAGAGTTGGAAGTAGAGTGAACCCAGGACTTAATCAGATGAGACCCCTTGATTGCTCTGGTTAGAGCTGTAATCAACATTTCCCTTGATGTAAATTAGTTTACTTTAATATCAAGGGAGTAATAAAACCAGGCTCATTTTGTGTTACAGATGATGAAAATGAAACCTGAGACATGAATTTAAGTTCTCATAAGTTAGGGTGTGGAGGTGGGTCTTGAACTCTCAGCCTGCTGTTTTTTTTACATCTCACCACTAGCTATTAAATATACAAGGCTTATAATTTGAGACTAGATATTAATTATGATACCCAGATGTACTGTGGTGGCTGGACTCTCCTTCTATAACCCATAGGCCATGTTATAAGATGGATGGGCACTTTCTCATTTTGCATTAATGGCCTCCTAACTTCTTTAATTTCATACTCTCAACAGTAAATATTTGGGTAATTCACCTACATTTGGACATATTTGTTCACATATTATGCACTTAAATTACTAAAAACCTTACATACTTAATATTAGTAAAGCTTAGTCTTTTTAATTCTTCTAGAGAATGCTATGTTGAGTCACACAGTAAAGCCACTGACCTTCCAGAGAAGAGCTATGAAACTCTAAACCCAAGAAGAGAGGCCAGTGCCATCTAGAGGCCAGGGGTGAACATGCACACTCTCCGGATCAGCCGGGTACTGACTGCTTGGGTTTCAGGGTTGTCTCATACAATAGGCTCTACCAAAATCACAGTTCCTCATCCTGCACACACTTATATTAGAGCCCAACTACCTCATTTGTTTTTGCTTCCTCTTTGTGAAACATATCTTTCAAACTCTGAATTCCTATTTTCCTCTGTATCTTCCAGCTTTACATAGCATACAAATAAGGCCAGAAAACAGTAGGATCCTGATTCCATTTAAAGCCACTTATGTACAAGAAAAAAAAAAACCCACTGGAACGAAATATAAAAATAGGAAACATTAGTTAAACTACTAGAAAATGTGTATGTATTTGTTTGCTGGCTTATCATCAGTCTTCTTCATTTGACAAGAATCCTGCCTGTATCCCAAATGCCTAGAACAAGGCCCAGCACATACCATAACACCAATATGATTTTGTGAAACCAGTGAATTAATTGGTTATTTGGAATGAGCCGATTTGGAATGGTTTTTATTTTCTCTACACATAATTATCATTTGCAAATTCTCAACAATCAACATGAATTATAACTAGAAAAAAGAAATAAATGTTAATATCTAATTAGTTAGCTTGGCCTTAGAACCAATAAAGGTGCTCTTTCATAAAAACCATCAAGATGACAAAGATCTCAAAGAGCCATCTAATCAATTACTTACTACCAGCCTGGAAGACAACTGATACTATCTTTACATCCTGTCTACCCCTGGAAAAAGACCCCATGGGGGTTAGCAATATGCTGCTATTGACAGCTTCTGGAGTGGTCTATAAACAGTGCCAAGCTTCTTCTTCCCATTCTTCTATATTGTGAGGCTTAGGAATCTAAGATTGGCCCCCTAGTAATAGGGGTTTCTAATGTAGAAGTGCTAGGTAGCATATAAAAAGTCAAGGAATTATTAGTATCAGGAAAAATTACAGGATAATAGCAGGATAAAATTAAGGTAATTTATAATGAAAAATAGTTGTTAAAACTATCAAGAGACAAGTAAATATATGCACAAATCTCACAGCCAGCTACTGCCGATCCACCAAAAGATGAGCTTTATCAATTCTGACATTTTTGGCAAAATGTAGTCGTTTTGGCAAATCAGGAGTCAAATAAGGTTTGAAATGCTGATCAGGTTTCTGGCAATAAAAATAAGTAAATTCTTTCTTTGTGTATGTTATAAAATATGCAAGCTAATTCAACAATTTCATCTTCTAAGACAATTAAGTACTTTTTAAAAGTAAGAGGGTTTAAGCTTGGCTAATAAAATAAGGATATTAAGTATTAAATTAAATGAGAATATTAAAATATTAAAGGATATTATGTTGTTTTTATTGTTGTAACAATACTTAAATTGAAATTAAAAATGTGATTTAGGAGAGGAGGAGCAAGATGGCGGAAGAGTAGGGTCCCCAAGTCACCTGTCTCCACCAAATTACCTAAATAACCTTCAAATTATCCTGAAAATCTACGAATTCGGCCTGAGATTTAAAGAGAGACCAGCTGGAATGCTGCAGTGAGAAGAGTTCGCGCTTCTATCAAGGTAGGAAGACGGGGAAAAAGAAATAAAGAAACAAAGGCCTCCAAGGGGGAGGGGCCCGCGAGGAGCCGGGCTGAGGCCGGGGCGAGTGTCCCCAGGACAGGAGAGCCCCGTCCCGGAGACGCAGGAGCTGCACCGACCTTCCCGGGCGGAAAGGGGCTCGCGGGGAGGTGGAGCAGGACCCAGGAGGGAGGGGATGCCCTCGGAATCCCGGGGACACTAACAGACACCTGCGCCCCGGGAGAGTGCGCCGAGCTCCCTAAGGGCTGCAGCCCGCACGGCGGGGCCGGGAGCAGCTCGGGGGGGGGCTCGGGCGGGGGCTCCGTGGAGGGGGCTGCACGGCCAGGAGGGCGAATCCAACAGGACAGGCCCGGGAGCACTGGATGCCGGGACACAGCCCAGGATCCGGCCTCCCCCCGGGGCAGGCAGAGGCCCGGAGGGCCCAGGACCCCAAGGACGCTCCTGCCCGGAGCTGAGCAGATCAGCGGCCCCGCCCCGGAGCCTCCAGGCCCTGCAGACGGAGAGCACCGGAGCTCCTGCGGGAGCTGAATCCAAGGCTCCAGAGCTGGCTGCCGCCACTGGTTGTTCCTCCTGAGGCCTCACGGGGTAAACAACCCCCACTGAGCCCTGCACCAGGCAGGGGGCAGAGCAGCTCCCCCAAGTGCTAACACCTGAAAATCAGCACAACAGGCCCCTCCCCCAGAAGACCCGCTAGACTGACAACTTCCAGGGGAAGCCAAGGGACTTAAAGTATACAGAAACAGTAGATACTCCCCCGTGGTTTTGGGTTTTTTGTTTTTGTTTTTTTATTTTTGCTTTTTGATTTGTTTGCTTCCCCCACCCCTTTTTTCTTTCTTTCTTTTTCTTTCTCTTTTTCTTCTCTTTTTTTCCCTTTTTTTCTTCCTTTTTTCTTTTTCTCTTTTCTTTTCTTCTTTCTCTCCTCTCTTTTTCTCCTTTTCCCAATACAACTTGTTTTTGGCCACTCTGCACTGAGCAAAATGACTAGAAGGAAAACCTCACCTCAAAAGGAAGAATCAGAAACAGTCCTCTCTCCCACAGAGTTACAAAATCTGGATTACAATTCAATGTCAGAAAGCCAATTCAGAAGCACTATTATACAGCTACTGGTGGCTCTAGAAAAAAGCATAAAGGACTCAAGAGACTTCATGACTGCAGAATTTAGAGCTAATCAGGCAGAAATTAAAAATCAATTGAATGAGATGCAATCCAAACTAGAAGTCCTAACGACGAGGGTTAACGAGGTGGAAGAACGAGTGAGTGACATAGAAGACAAGTTGATGGCAAAGAGGGAAACTGAGGTAAAAAGACACAATTAAAAGACCATGAAGACAGATTAAGGGAAATAAACGACAGCCTGAGGAAGAAGAACCTACGTTTAATTGGGGTTCCCGAGGGCGCCGAAAGGGCCAGAGGGCCAGAATATGTATTTGAACAAATCATAGCTGAAAACTTTCCTAATCTGGGAAGGGAAACAGGCATTCAGATCCAGGAAATAGAGAGATCCCCCCCCTAAAATCAATAAAAACCGTTCAACACCTCGACATTTAATAGTGAAGCTTGCAAATTCCAAAGATAAAGAAAAGATCCTTAAAGCAGCAAGAGACAAGAAATCCCTGACTTTGATGGGGAGGAGTATTAGGGTAACAGCAGACCTCTCCACAGAGACCTGGCAGGCCAGAAAGGGCTGGCAGGATATATCCAGGGTCCTAAATGAGAAGAACATGCAACCAAGAATACTTTATCCAGCAAGGCTCTCATTCAAAATGGAAGGAGAGATAAAGAGCCTCCAAGACAGGCAGCAACTGAAAGAATATATGACCTCCAAACCAGCTCTGCAAGAAATTTTAAGGGGGACTCTTAAAAGTCCCCTTTAAGAAGTTCAGTGGAACAATCCAAAAAAACAAGGACTGAATAGATATCATGATGACACTAAACTCATACCTTTCAATAGTAACTGTGAACGTGAACAGGCTTAATGACCCCATCAAAAGGCGCAGAGTTTCAGACTGATAAAAAAGCAGGACCCATCTATTTTCTGTCTACAAGAGAGTCATTTTAGACAAAAGGACACCTACAGCCTGAAAATAAAAGGTTGGAGAACCATTCACCATTCAAATGGTCCTCAAAAGAAAGCAGGGGTACCATCCTTATATCAGATAAACTAAAATTTACCCCGAAGACTGTAGTAAGAGATGAAGAGGGACACTATATCATACTTAAAGGATCTATCAAACAAGAGGACTTAACAATCCTCAATATAGGGATCCCTGGGTGGCGCAGCGGTTTAGCGCCTGCCTTTGGCCCAGGGCGTGATCCTGGAGACCCAGGATCGAATCCCACGTCAGGCTCCCGGTGCATGGAGCCTGCTTCTCCCTCTGCCTGTGTCTCTGCCTCTCTCTCTCTCTCTCTCTATCATAAATAAATAAAAAAAAATTAAAAAAAACAAAAAAACAAAAAACAATCCTCAATATATATGCCCCGAATCCGGGAACTGCCAAATATATAAATCAATTATTAACCAAAGTGAAGAAATACTTAGATAATAATACACTTATACTTGGTGACTTCAATCTAGCTCTTTCTATACTCAATAGGTCTTCTAAGCACAACATCTCCAAAGAAACGAGAGCTTTAAATGATACACTGGACCAGACGGATTTCACAGATATCTACAGAACTTTACATCCAAACTCAACTGAATACACATTCTTCTCAAGTGCACATGGAACTTTCTCCAGAATAGACCACATACTGGGTCACAAATACTGTCTGAACCAATACCAAAAGATTGGGATCATCCCCTGCATATTCTCAGACCATAATGCCTTGAAATTAGAACTAAATCACAACAAGAAGTTTGGAAGGACCTCAAACACGTGGAGGTTAAGGACCATCCTGCTAAAAGATGAAAGGGTCAACCAGGAAATTATGGAAGAATTAAAAAGATTCATGGAAACTAATGAGAATGAAGATACAACCGTTCAAAATCTTTGGGATGCAGAAAAAGCAGTCCTAAGGGGGAAATACATCGCAATACAAGCATCCATTCAAAAATTGGAAAGAACTCAAATACAAAAGCTAACCTTACACATAAAGGAGCTAGAGAAAAAACAGAAAATAGATCCTACACCCAGCAGAAGAAGAGAGTTAATAAAGATTTGAGCAGAACTCAACGAAATCGAGACCAGAGAACTGTGGAACAGATCAACAGAACCAGGAGTTGGTTCTTTGAAAGATTTAATAAGATACCTAAACCATTAGCCAGTCTTATTAAAAAGAAGAGAGAGAAGACTCAAATTAATAAAATCATGGATGAGAAAGGAGAGATCACTACCAACACCAAGGAAATACAAACTATTTTAAAAACATATTATGAACAGCTATACACCAATAAATTAGGCAATCTAGAAGAAATGGACGCATTCCTGGAAAGCCATAAACTACCAAAACTGGAACAGGAAGAAATAGAAAACCTGAACAGGCCAATAACCAGGGAGGAAATTGAAGCAGTCATCAAAAACCTCCCAAGACACAAAAGTCCAGGGCCAGATGGCTTCCCAGGGGAATTCTATCAAACATTTAAAGAAGAAACCATACCTATTCTCCTAAAGCTGTTTGGAAAAATAGAAAGAGATGGAGTACTTCCAAATTCGTTCTATGAGGCCAGCATCACCTTAATTCCAAAACCAGACAAAGACCCCGCCAAAAAGGAGAATTACAGACCAATATCCCTGATGAACATGGATGCAGAAATTCTCAACATGATACCAGCCAATAGGATCCAACAGTACATTAAGGAGATTATTCACCATGACCAAGTAGGATTTATCCCCAGGACACAAGGCTGGTTCAACACTCATAAAACAATCAATGTGATTCATCATATCAGCAAGAGAAAAACCAAGAACCATATGATCCTCTCATTAGATGCAGAGAAAGCATTTGACAAAATACAGCATCCATTCCTGATCAAAACTCTTCAGTGTGTAGGGATAGACAGAATATTCCTCAACATCTTAAAAGCCATCTACGAAAAGCCCACAGCAAATATAATCCTCAATGGGGAAGCACTGGGAGCCTTTCCCCTAAGATCAGGAACAAGACACGGATGTCCACTCTCACCACTGCTATTCAACATAGTACTGGAAGTCCTAGCCTCAGCAATCAGACAACAAAAAGACATTAAAGGCATTCAAATTGGCAAAGAAGAAGTCAAACTCTCCCTCTTCACTGATGAAATGATACTCTACATAGAAAACCCAAAAGTCTCCACCCCAAGATTGCTAGAACTCATACAGCAATTTGGTAGTGTGGCAGGATACAAAATCAATGCCCAGAAATCAGTGGCATTTCTATACACTAACAATGAGACTGAAGAAAGAGAAATTAAAGAGTCAATCCCATTTACAATTGCACCCAAAAGCATAAGATACCTAGGAATAAACCTAACCAAAGAGGTAAAGGATCTATACCCTCAAAACTATAGAACACTTCTGAAAGAAATTGAGGAAGACAAAGAGATGGAAAATATTCCATGCTCATGGATTGGCAGAATTAATATTGTGAAAATGTCAATGTCACCCAGGGCCATTTACACGTTTAATGCAATCCCTATCAAAATACCATGGACTTTCTTCAGAGAGTTAGAACAAATTATTTTAAAATTTGTGTGGAATCAGAAAAGACCCCGAATAGCCATGGGAATTTTTAAAAAGAAAACCATATCTGGGGGCATCACAATGCCAGATTTCAGGTTGTACTACAAAGCTGTGGTCATCAAGACAGTGTGGTACTGGCACAAAAACAGACACACAGATCAATGGAACAGAATAGAGAACCCAGAAGTGGACCCTGAACTTTATGGTCAATTAATAAAGGAGGAAAGACTATCCATTGGAAGAAAGACAGTCTCTTCAATAAATGGTGCTGGGAAAATTGGACAGCCACATGCAGAAGAATGAAACTAGACCACTCTCTCACCATACACAAAGATAAACTCAAAATGGATGAAAGATCTAAATGTGCGACAAGATTCCATCAAAATCCTAGAGGAGAACACAGGCAACACCCTTTTTGAACTCGGCCACAGTAACTTCTTGCAAGATACATTCACGAAGGCCAAAGAAACAAAAGGAAAAATGAACTATTGGGAATTCATCAAGATAAGAAGCTTTTGCACAGCAAAGGATACAGTCAACAAAACTAACAGACAACCTACAGAATGGGAGAAGATATTTGCAAATGACGTATCAGATAAAGGGCTAGTTTCCAAGATCTATAAAGAACTTATTCAACTCAACAGCAAAGAAACAAACAATCCAATCATGAAATGGGCAAAAGACATGAAGAGAAATCTCACAGAGGAAGACATAGACATGGCCAACATGCGCATGAGAAAATGCTCTGCATCACTTGCCATCAGGGAAATACAAATCAAAACCACAATGAGATACCACCTCACACCAGTGAGAATGGGAAAAAGTAACAAGGCAGGAAACCACAAATGTTGGAGAGGATGCAGAGAAAAGGGAACCCTCTTACACTGTTGGTCGGAATATCAACTGGTGCAGCCGCTCTGGAAAACTGTGTGGAGGTTCTTCAAAGAGTTAAAAATATACCTGCCCTACGACCCAGCAATTGCACTGTTGGGGATTTACTCCAAAGATACAGATGCAATGAAACGCCGGGACACCTGCACCCCGATGTTTCTAGCAGCAATGTCCACAATAGCCAAACTGTGGAAGGAGCCTCGGTGTCCATCGAAAGATGAATGGATAAAGAAGATGTGGTTTATGTATACAATGGAATATTACTCAGCCATTAGAAATGACAAATACCCACCATTTGCTTCAACGTGGATGGAACTGAAGGGTATTATGCTGAGTGAAGTAAGTCAGTCGGAGAAGGACCAACAATATATTTTATTTTCATTTGGGGAATATAAATAATAGTGAAAGGGGATATAAGGGAAGGGAGAAGAAATGTGTGGGAAATATCAGAAAGGGAGACAGAACATAAAGACTCCTAACTCTGGGAAACAAACTAGGGGTGGTAGAAGGGGGTGAATGGGTGATGGGCACTGATGGGGGCACTTGACGGGATGAGCACTGGGTGTTATTCTGTATGTTGGTAAATTGAACACCAATAAAAAAAAAACTTATTAAAAAAATAAAAATAAATAAAACAGGAGAAAAAATAAAATAAAAATAAAAATAAAAAATAAAAATGTGATTTAAATTATGAAATTATGATTAGAAATAAACATTCTAAATTTTTATTTGTATATATCTTTAGCCACCATAAATCCCCCTCCTTTTTTGGCAGACAGTAGGTCTGTCTAGATTTTTTTTTAAGATTTTATTTATTTATTTATGAGACACAGAGACAGAGAGAGAGCGGCAGAGACACAGGCAGAAGGAGAAGCAGGCCTCATGCAGGGAGCCCAATGTGGGACTCAATCCCGGGATTGCAGGATCATGCCTTGGACTGTAGGCAGGCACCAAATTGCTGAGCCACCCAGGAATCCCCTATATGTCTAGATTTTGAGTGGCAATTACAACTCTTGAATTTAAATTATATATGAAAGTATACAACAAATTAGTAAATATCAGGAAAAATTTAAAACATTAGTTTAATTGCACCAAAATCCTTTTACCATGGATTCAATTTACCCTTGAAATAACCTACATTTGCTTAATTGTCAAATCAAGTCAAAAGTTTTTGAGATCTAGTACACGCTCCTTATTTGTGAAAAATTCGTGGATCTCTTACAAACTGGAGTGACATGTTTCTTTAATAATTACTGCCGTAACTTGATGACGTATTTTTAAACTGTGTAAAAGTGCAACTCCCAGGCATCTAAAAAGAAAGTCGGAAAATGAGAACTAGAAGTACAAAGTGACTTTTTCCCCCTTATGACCTTTTTGAGAGAAAAAGATACAGGGAAGAATATGGGAAAATTAAAATTTTTCTACTTCCTCATTCTTATTTTAAGTCTCAATAATCTCAAATGTTAAGGCTGTCACTACTATTTTGTGCTCAATTTGTATAAGAAAAAAAGACACTATGAAATTGAACAAAAAACTTAAAAGGAAGTATGGATAATAGAGCAAGGAGAGTTATAGAATAAAAAGAGAAAAAGAAATGATTTCTTGCACAGATATGTTGGCCAGGATTTTTCTTGCTTATTTTGGTATCTTTACCAGTCTTCTTCTTTTTCTTTTTAATTCATCATGATTTCCTTCTGAAGCCAGTATTTTTGTAATATCCAGACAAGGACACGATGGCAGCTGTTGGGTATGTGGCTTCCTCAAAGATACAAGGGACTAGAATGTGTCATTAAGGACCAGAGATCATGTGATAGGCACACTTTCCTAGTTGGTGTGTAGCCAGAGTAAATCCAGAGGAAACTGCTGCCAATCTCTGTAGAAGTATGGGGTTATACTCTGCATTTGAGAATTGAGGCTGAAGACCCTAAAGTTGGGAAAATTTGGAGTCATTTTATCTAAAAACATAGTTGATGCTGTTGTCTAATATGTAGCCAGAATGAGTCGCCTGTTCATGTTTGGTTATGTTTGTCCAATATAAGCTCAATACAGGCCCATGGTATAGCATTACTTGTGCTACCACATGAAATATTTCCTGGGAGGGGGGCAGGGCAAGATGGCGGAGGAGTAGGATTCCCCAAGTCACCTGCCCCCACCAACTTACCTAGATAATTTTCTAATCATCCTGAAAACCTACTAATTTGGCCTGAGATTTAAAGGGAGAACAGCTGGAATGCTACGGTGAGAAGAGTATGCATTTCTATCAAAGTAGGAAGACAGAAAAATAAATAAATAAAAAAAATCCAGTTGGGGAGGGGCTCCTGCGAGGAGCCAGGCTAAGGATGGGTGGTGAGAGCCTCTAGAATAGGAAAGCCCAGTCCCGGAGAAGCAGGAACTTTACCAATCTTCCCGGACAGAAAGGCACTCGCAGGGAGCTCGGGCAGGATCCCAGGAGGGGTAGTGGAGCCACCAGGTTCCCGGGGTCACTAACAGAGGAAGTGCACCCTGGGGGAGAGGGCACCACACACCGCAGGCTGAGCTCCATAAAGGGCTGGAGCGCACACCTGGCGGGGCCTCAGGAGCACCTCAGGTGGCAGCTCAGGCACGGCCTCCGGGTGGAGGGGGCTGCGTGGCCCCCAGAGCGCAATTCCAGCGGCATAGGCCCCGGAGCCCAGGGCACTGGGGAACATAGCTCAGGATCCGGTGCTCCCTACGGGACAGGCAGAGGCCGGGAGGACACAGGACAGGAAGGGCGCTCCTGCCACCGGGAGCCCCCGAGCTGTGCAAGTCAGCACTGCCATCCCCGGGAGCATCTAGGCCCCTGCAGACTGGTGTCTGTGGTAGTTACTGCGGGAGCTGACTCCAGGGCTGGAGAGCTGGCTGCCGCCACTGTTGTTATTCCTCCTTGTGTCACGCTGTGTCTGGGAGGGTCGGGGCCACAGGGAACAGGGGCCTCACAGGAAAAACAGTTCCCATGGAGCCATACACCAGGAAGGGGCAGGGCAACTCCCCCAGGTGCACACACCTGAGAGTCAGCACAGCAGGCCCCTTCCCCAGAAGACCAGCTGGAAGGACAGGGGAAGAGCAAGTTCTTGACTGAGCAGCACTGGAAACTTCCAGGGGAAGTCGAGGAACTTACAGTATATAGAATCAGAGGATACCCCTCCTTGTTTTTTTTTTTTTGTTTGTTTATTATTTTTGTTGTTTTCTTTTTTGTTTGTTTTTGTTTTTACTTCTTTGTTTTCCTCCTTTTTTTTTCTTTTTCATTCCTTTTTCCAGTACAACTTGTTTTTAGCCACTCTGCACTGAGGAATATGACTAGAAGAAAAACTCACCACAAAAGAAAGAATCAGAAACAGAACTCTCTCCAACAGAGTTACAGAATTTGTATTACAATTCAATGTCAGAAAACCAATTCAGAAGCAAAATTATAAAGCTACTGGTGACTCTGGAAAAAGCATAAAGGATTCAAGAGACTTCATGACTACAGAATTTAGATCTAATCAGGCCGAAATTAAAAATCAATTAAATGAAATGCAATTCAAACTGGAGGTCCTAACTAGGTTAATGAGTGTTAATGAGGTAGAAGAACAAGTGAGTGGCGTAGAAGACAAGTTGATGGCAAGGAAGGAAGCTGAGGAAAAAAGAGAAAAACAACTAAAAGATCATGAGGAAAGGTTAAGGGAAATAAATGACTGCCTTGGAAGGAAAAATTTATGTTTATTTGGGGTTCCAGAGGGTGCCGAAAGGGACAGAGAACCAGAAAGTGTATTTGAACATATCATAGCTGAGAACTTCCCTAACATGGGGAGGGAAATAGGCATTGAGATCCAGGAGATAGAGATTCCCCCCTAAAATCAATAAAACCTGTTCAACACTCAGCATTTAACAGTGAAACTTGCAAATTCTGAAGATAAAGAGAAGATCCTTAAAGCAGCAAGAGACAAGAAATCCCTAACCTTTCTGGAAGAAGTATTAGGTTAACAGCAGACCTCTCCACAGAGACCTGGCAGGCCAGAAAGGGTACTAAATGAGAAGAACATGCAGCCAAGAATACTCTATCCAGCAAGCCTCTCATTCAGAATAGAAGGAGAGATAGAGAGCTTCCAAGATAGGCAGAAACTGCAAAAATATGTGACCACCAAACCAACTCTCCAAGAAATATTAAGGGGGACTCTGGAAAAGAAAGAGGAAGCCCAAAGAAACAATCCACAAAAACAGGGAGGTATCATGATGACACTAAATATATATCTTTCAATAGTAACTCTGAACGTCAATGGGCTTAATGATCCTATCAAGAGGCAGAGTTTCAGACTGCATAAAAAAAGCAAGACCCATCTATTTCCTGTCTACAAGAGACTCATTTTAGACTTAAGGACACCTACAGCCTGAAAATAAAAGGTTGGAGAACCATTTACCATTTAAATGGTCCTCAGAAGAAAGCAGTGGTAGCCATCCTCATATCATATAAATTAAACTTTATCCCAAAGACTGTAGTAAGAGATGAAGAAGGACACTATATCATACTTAAAGCATCTATCCAACAAGAGGACCTAACAATCATGAATATTCATGCCCCTGAATATGGGAGCTGCCAAGTATATCAATCAATTAATAGCCAAAGTTAAGACATACTTAGATAACAATACACTAATACTGGGAGACATTAATATGGCACTTTCTGTAAATGACAGAACTTCTAAGCACAACATGTCCAAAGAAACAAGAGCTTTAAATGATACACTGGACCAGATGGATTTCACAGATATATACAGAACTTTACATCCAAACGCAACTGAATATACATTCTTCTCAAGTGCACATGTAATTTTCTCTAGAATACACCACATACTGGGTCACAAGTCAGGTCTCAAGTGATACCAAAGGATTGGGATTGTCCCCTGCATATTATCAGATGAAAATGCTTTGAAACTAGAACTAAATCACAAGAAGAAATTTGGAAGGACCTCAAACACGTGGAAGTTAAGGACCATCCTGCTAAAAGATGAAAGGGTCAACCAGGAAATTAGAGAAGAATTAAAAAGATTCATGGAAAAAATACAAATAAAAAGATTCACGGAAACTATGAGAATGAAGATATAACAGTTCAATATCTTTAGGATGCAGCAGAAGCAGTCCTGAGGGATGTATTTCCCTAATACATCGCATTACAAGCATCCCTCAAAAAACTGGAAAGAATTCATATACACAAGCTAACCTTGCACCTAAAGGAACTGGAGAAAGAACAGCAAATAAAACCTACACCCAGCAGAAGAGAGTTAATAAATATTTGAGCAGAACTCAATGAAAGAGACCAGAAGAATCTGGAAAAGATCAATAAAACCAGGAGTTGGTTTTTTGAAAGAATTAATAAGATAGATAAACCATTAGCCAGCCTTATTAAAAACAAAACAGAAAAGTCTCAAATTAATAAAATCACGACTGAAAAAGGAGAGACAACCACCAATATCAAGGAAATACAAACGATTTTTAAAACTTATTATGAGCAGCTATACACCAATAAATTAGGCAAACTAGAAGAAATGGATGCAATTTCTGGAAAACCACAAACTACCAAAACTGGAACAGGAAGAAATAGAAAACCTGAACAGGCTGATAACCAGGGAGGAAATTGAAGCAGTCATCACAAACCTACCAAGTCCAGGGCCAGATGGCTTCCCAGGGGAATTCTATCAAACGTTTAAAGAAGAAACACCAATGTTTATAGCAGCAATGTCCACAATAGCCAAACTGTGGAAGGAGCCTCAGTGTCCATCGAAAGATGAATGGATAAAGAAGATGTGGTTTATGTATACAATGGAAAATTACTCAGCCATTAGAAATGACAAATACCCACCATTTGCTTCAACATGGATGGAACTGGAGGGTATTATGCTGAGTGAAATAAGTCAATCGGAGAAGGACAAACGTTATATGTTCACATTCATTTGGGGAATAGAAATAATAGTGAAAGGGATTAGAAGGGAAGGGAGAAGAAATGGGTAGGAAATATCAGAAAGGGAGACAGAACATAAAGACTCCTAACTCTGGGAAATGAACTAGAGGTGGTGGAAGGGGAGGAAGGCAGGGGGTGGGGGTGAATGGGTGATGGGCACTGATGGGGGCACTTGTCGGGATGAGCTCTGGGTGTTATTCTGTATGTTGGCAAATTGACCACCAATAAAAAATAAATTTATTATTTAAAAAAAGAAGAATAAACCATACCTATTCTACTAAAGCTGTTTGGAAAGATAGAGATGGAATACTTCCAAATTTGTTCTATGAGGCCAGCATCACCTTAATTCCAAAACCAGACAAAGACTCCACCAAAAAGGAGAATTATAGACCAATATCCCTGATGAACACAGATGCAAAAATTCTCAAAAAGATACTAGCCAATAGGATCCAACAATACATTAAGGAGATTATTCACCATGACAAAATTGGATTTATCCCTGGGATGCAAGGCTGGTTCAACATTCATAAAGCAATCAATGTGATAGATCATATGAACAAGAGAAAAAACAAGAACCATATTATCCTCTCAATTGATGCAGAGAAAGCATTTGACAAAATACAGCATCCATTCCTGATCAAAACTCTTCAGAGTGTAGGAATAGAGGAAACATTCCTCAACATCTTAAAAGCCATCTATGAAAAGCCCACAGCAAATATTCTCAATGAGGAAACACTGGGAGCCTTTCCCCTAAGAACAGGAACATGACAGGTATGTCAACTCTCACCACTGCTATTCAACATAGTACTGGAAGTCCTAGCCTCAACAATCAGGCAACAAAAAGAAATAAAAGGTATTCAAAATGGCAAAGAAGAAGTCAAACTCTCCCTCTTTCCAGATGTCATGATACTGTACATAGAAAACCAAAAAGACTCCACTCCAAGATTGCTAGAACTCATACAGCAATTCAGCAGTGTGGCAGGATACAAAACCAATGCCCAGAAATCAGTGGCATTCCTATACACTAACAATGAGACTGAAGAAAGAGAAATTAAGGAGTCAATCCCATTTACAATTGCACCTAAAGGCATAAGATACCTAGGAATAAACCTAACCAAAGAGGTAAAGGATCTATACCCTAAAACTACAGAGCACTTCTGAAAGAAATTGAGGAAGACACAAAGAGATGGAAAAATACTCCATGCTCATGGACTGGAAGAATGAATATTGTGAAAATGGCAATGCTACCCAGGGCAATTTACACATTTAATGCAATCCCTATCAAAATACTATGGACTTTCTTCAGAGAGTTGGAACAAATCATCTTAAGATTTGTATTGAATCAAAAAAGATCCTGAATAGCCAGGGGAATATTGAAAAAGAAAACCAGAGCTGGGGGCATCACAATGCCGGATTTCAGGCTGCACTACAAACCTGTGATCATCAAGACAGTGTGGTACTGGCACAAAAACAGACACATAGATCAATGGAACAGAATGGAGAATCCAGAAGTGGACCCTCAACTCTATGGTCAACTAATATTTGACCAAGCAGGAAAGACTATCCACTGGAAAAAGACAGTCTCTTCAATAAATGGTGCTGGGGAAATTGGACAGCCACACACAGAAGTATGAAACTAGACCATTCTCTTACACCATACACAAAGAAAAACAAAAATGGATGAAAGTTCTAAAAGTGAGACAAGAATCCATCAAAATCCTAGAGGAGAACACAGGCAATACCTTTTTTGAAATTGACCATAGCAATTTCTTGCAAGACACATCTATGAAGGCAAGGGAAAAAGAGCAAAAATGAACTATTGGGACTTCATCAAGATAAAAAGCTTCTGCACAGCAAAAGAAACAGTCAACAAAACAAAACAAAACAAAAAACCCTACAGAACGGAAGAAGATAGTTGCATATATATCTGACATATCAGATAAAGGAGTAATATCCAAGATCTATAAAGAACTTATTAAACTCCACAGCAATTGCACTGCTGGGGATTTACCCCAAAGATACAGATGCAATGAAACGCCGGGACACCTACACCCAGATGTTTATAGCAGCAATGTCCACAATAGCCAAACTGTGGAAGGAGCCTCGGTGTCCATCGGAAGATGAATGGATAAAGAAGATGTGGTGTATGTATATAATGGAGTATTAGTCATTAGAAATGACAAATACCCACCATTTGCTTCGACGTGGATGGAACTGGACTTAGTGAAATAAGTCAATCAGAGAAGGACAAACATTATATAGTCTCATTCATTTGGAGAATATAAAAAATAGTGAAAGGGAATAAAGGGGAAAGGAGAGAAAATGAGTGAAAATATCAGAGAGGGAGACAGAACATGAGAGATTCCTAACTCTGGGAAATGAACAAGGGATGGTGGAAAGGGAGGTGGGCAGGGGGTGGGGGTGACTGGGTGATGGGCACTGAGGGGGGCACTTGATGGGATGAGCACTGGGTGGTATGCTATATGGTGGCAAATTGAACTCCAATTAAAAAAATGAAGTAGGAAGAAAAATAAATTTCTTATACCTGGTAAAATAAATAAATAAATAAATAAATAAATAAATAAATAAATAAAGTATACAATCTGAGGC
Source organism: Canis lupus familiaris (assembly GCF_011100685.1). NCBI lineage: Eukaryota > Metazoa > Chordata > Mammalia > Carnivora > Canidae > Canis > Canis lupus. The sequence continues at coordinate 405,613 of NC_049222.1, forward strand.
TCGTGGGGCCCTCTGTTGGCAGGTGCATGACTCTTGATCTCATGGTCATGAGATGAAGCTCCAAACTGGGTGTACATAATAGTTAAATAAATAAATGTTAAGGAATTACAGTGTACAAAAATATAAAAAATAATAAAAAAAATAAAATTGGAGGTTAGAAACTAAACCACAGGCAGTGTGAAAGCGCCAGGGACAGTGCCTGTGCTCAACTCCCAGAGGTTAAGTATGCCTTGAAGACAGCTTACAACAATACTTGCTCCTACGGGAGTTACAACCTAACACCATTCACAGTAGGAATTTCCATTGCAAAAGCTGTATCGAACTTGGAGACACAGGCTTTCCAGGTGTGAAGCTTGACACTTGCCTCACAGGCAACATCTAACAAGTACCTAAAAGAGTATTAGAAAAAAAATAAATAAAATAAAGAGTATTAGAAACTAAATTCATACACAGTGTGGATCTGCGGGGGACAGCACGTGTGCTGAAGTCTCAGAAGTCAGTATGTCCTGAAGCCAGTTTTCACCTAGCCTCTGATTTGTGGGAATTAGTATACAGCTCCATTCTAAGTGAGGCTATTTCTAGGAAACTGCTCTATTGAACATGGAGATACAAGTCATCAGGACCTGCAACTTTCACTTGCCTCTCACACAAATTCTGTCAAGCATGGAACATTAGGATGTTAGAAGCAAACTCTAAGGCAGTCTGGATGTGGGACGGTCATGCCATCAACTGAACACTCAGAAAAAAGGAGGACTTGTAGCCAGCTTTCAAGTAACCTCTCTCCCTTAGATTACCAATAAGGATCTACCCTCAGTGAAATTTCAATGTAAAGCGCTGTATTGAAGTAGGAAAATAAGCTTTCCTTTTCCACACCATGCCACCTGCCTCTCACACATCTTCTGACAGGGATGTAACGTAAGGGAGTATGAAGCGAAGTATGCATGGACTGTGGAACCGTGAAAAAGGAATTTTGCTAAAATCTCAGAAATAAGTATATCATGATGCCAGCAATCAAGGAGCTTCATTCTTATTGGAGTAAGAACCTAGCCCTGTTCTAGGTGAAGAGGTTCCATGGAAACCACCCCACTTACTCGGAGACACAAGCTTTCTAATCTGGCAACTTGCTGCTTGCTGCTCATGCAGATTCTGAAAACATCTAAAATGAGGGTGTTAGAAACTCAATCCACAAGCAAAGTAGAACTGCAAGGGACAGCATGTATGCTCATCTTTGAGACATCAGTGTGTCCTGAAGCCAGGGTTCACCTAGCCTCTCATTTGTGGGAATGACCTTGTAGCTCCATTTTAAGCAATGCAATTTCTAGGAAACCACACTATTGATCATGGAGACACTAGTGTATTGGCCTGCAACATTCACTTGCCTCTCACTCAAGTTCTGACAGACAGCCAAATTTAGGATATTAGAACCTAAGTTTACAAGCTGTGTGGATACAGGAGGGTCATGAAATCAACTCAACTCTCAAAACTAAATACACCTTGTAGCCAGCTTTCAAGTAGCCTCTCTCCTTTCACAGTTACAATGTAGCTCTACTCCAAGGGAGCCATTTCGATGGAAAGTGCTCTAGCGAGTTAGAGGACAACAAGCTTTCTGTTTGGGCACCTTGCCCCTTGCCTGGGAAACGACTTCCGCCAGCAGCGCACATTAGGATGTCAGAAGCTATGTTGACAGGCAGTTTGGGTGCGGGACGGTCACACCGTCAGCCTCCCTCTCAGAGGTAAGTAGGCTTCGTGGCCAGCTTTCAAATAGCCTCTCTCCCTTAATGTTTATAGTGCAGCTGTACTCTCCGTTAGAAGGTTCGATGTAAAGCACTGAATTGAAGTAGGAAAACAAGCTTCCCTTTCCCACACCGTGCCACTTAACTCTCACACAGGTTATGACAGGCATGTAACATGAGTGCGTTTGATGCTCAGTACACATGCAGTGTGGAACCTCGAAGGTTAGTCCCTTTGATCAACACTCACGCAGAAGTATGCGCTGGTGCCAGCACTCAACGCGGTTAGTTCTACCTGGAGTTGGAGCGTATCAAGATCATTGGCGAGGAGGTTCCATGCAATGCCCTCTGCTGGACCTGGAGACACAAAGCTTCCAAGCTGGCAGCGTGCCGCTTGCCTCTCCCGCAGATTCGGACAATCATGTAAAACGAGGGTGTCAGAAACTCAATGGAGAGGCAATGTGGAACTGCCAGGGACACCAGGTGTGTTCCTGTTTCATAGGCCAGTGTGTCCTGAAGCCAGGTTTCAACTAGACTCTCGTTTGTGGGAATGACTATGTAGCTCCATTCGAAGCGAGGCCATTTCCTGGAAACTACTCTCTTGATGATGGAGACACTGGTCGTCTGGGTCTGCAACATTCACTTGCCATTCACTAAACTTCTGTCATGCAGAGAACATTAGGACACCAGAAGCTAGGGTTCCAGGCTTTGTGGATGCCGGAGCGTCATTCCGTCAACTCAACTCTCAAAACTAAAGAGACTTTGTAGCCAGCTTTCAAGTAGCCTCTCTCCTTTCACAGTTACAATGTCGCACTTCTCAAAGGGAGCCATTTCGATGGAAAGTGCTCTAGCGAGTTAGGACAACAAGCTTTCTTTTTGGGCACCTGCCCCATGCCTGGGAAACGACTTCCACCAGGCAGCGCACATTAGGATGTCAGAAGCTATGTTGACAGGCAGTTTGGGTGCGGGACGGTCATGGCGTCAGACCCACTCTCAGAAGTAAGTAGGCTTCGTGGCCAGCTTTCAAATAGCCTCTCTCCTTTAATGTTTACTGTGCAAGTCTCCCTGGAAAAGCATTTTTGCGTCAGCTTCCTTTTAGAGGAGATGATGGAATATTTGATGACAATTTTATTAAAGAAAGGAAGCAAGGGCTGGAGCTGTTTATAAATAATGTCGCTGGTCATCCTCTGGCACAGAATGAACGTTGTCTTCACATGTTTTTACAGGACGAAATTATAGATAAAAGCTATACACCATCTAAAATAAGACATGCCTGAAATTTGGTGAGAAGGGCGCCAAAAAAAAAAAAACTTTCCATGACTATTAATGATTCATATGCACCAATGAAGAAGTTCTAACTAACTTTTAGCATGCTGCGCAGAAACTGGTATAACACGCCTTCAGTATACTAACATTCATATGCTCAGTTTCGTTTTGTTTTGTTTTGGCAGTTGACAAGAAGTTAATTTGCTTTAGTGAAAATCCCTCATCCACCCTTTCCCTTGCTGTTTTAATGTGGTACACACTATAGCCTCGCAGACTTGTTACTCCAGTATAATCTGCAGTGTCCTAACTAAAGTTACTGACTTGGTCTTATCTGCAGTTTTTGTGTCCTGTTTGTTTCTTGAATCTGATTAACTAGAATATTTCTCTTGCTCCTTTTTAATATGTGATGTCACTTGACCTAATTTATGTGTAGAAGCACTACACCATTGGTTTCCAGTACCCTATGTATAAGATACACACTTGTGTGCAGAAAGTATCTACCTTCAGGCTTGTAATACCCTTCACGTGGAAGATCAATGAGGGGAATCTTTATATTCTGTATAAAAACAGTGTATGTTCTCATTCATTTGGGGAATATAAATAATAGTGAAAGGGAATATAAGGGAAGGGAGAAGAAATGTGCGGGAAATATCAGAAAGGGAGACAGAACATAAAGACTTCTAAATCTGGGAAACGAACTAGGGGCGGTGGAAGGGGAGGAGGGCGGGGGGTGGGGGTGAGTGGGTGACGGACACTGAGGGGGACACTTGATGGGATGAGCGCTGGGTGTTATTCTGTATGTTGTAAATTGAACACCAATAAAAAATTAATTTATTAAAAAAATAAAAAATAAAAACAAATCAAATTTATATACTAAAATCATTCGTCTAAAAATTTAAGTTGTTTTCAGATAAAAATAAAAAAACATTTCTGAAATGAAAAAAAAATCCTCCGTTAGAAGGTTCGATGTAAAGCACTGAATTAAATAGGAAAACAAGCTTCCCTTTCCTAAAACATACCACTTAACACACACAGGTTATGACAGGCATGTAACATGAGTGCCTTTGATGCTCAGTACACATGCAGTTTGGAACCATGAGGGTTAGTCCCTTTGCTCAACACTCATGCAGAAGTATACGCTGGTGCCAGCACTCAACACAGATAGTTGTATGTGGAGATGGGGCGTAGCAAGATATTCGGTGTGGATGTTCCATGCAATGCCCTCTGCTGGACCTGGAGTCACAAAGCTTCCAAGCCGGCAGCTTGCCGCCTGGCTCTCCCGCAGATTCTGACAATCATGTAAAACGAGGGTGTCAGAAACTCATTCCAAGGCAATGTGGATCTGCCAGGGACACCATGTGCGTTCCTGTTTCAGACGTCAGTGTGTCCTGAAACCAGGTCTCATCTAGCCTGTCATTGTTGGGAATGACTATTTAGCTGAATTCTAAGCGAGGCCATTTCCTGGAAACCACTCTCTTGATGATGGAGACACTGGTCGTCTGGGTTTGCAACATTCACTTGCCACTCACTAAATTTCTGTCATGCAGAGAACATTAGGATACCAGAAGCTAGGGCTCCAGGCTTTGTGGATGCGGGAGCATCATTCCGTCAACTCAACTCTCAAAACTAAATACACCTTGTAGCCAGCTTTCAAGTAGCCTCTCTCCTTTCACAGTTACAATGTAGCTCTACTCAAAGGGAGCCATTTCGATGGAAAGCGCTCTAGCGAGTTAGGACAACAAGCTTTCTGTTTGGGCACCTTGCCCCTTGCCTGGGAAACGACTCTCTCCAAGCAGCGCACGTTAGGATGTCAGAAGCTATGTTGACAGGCAGTTTGGGTGCGGGACGGTCACGGCGTCAGCCCCTCTCTCAGAAGTAAGTAGGCTTCGTGGTCTGCTTTCAAGTAGCCTCTCTCCTTTAAGGTTTGCAGTGCAGCTGTACTCTCCCTTAGAAGGTCAATGTAAAGGGCTGAATTGAAGTAGGAAAAGAAACTTCCCTTTCCCACACCGTGACACTTAACTCTCACACAGGTTATGACAGGCATGTAACATGAGTGCATTTGAAGCTCAGTCACATGCAGTGTGGAACCGAGAGGGTTAGTCCTTTTGCTCAACACTCACGCAGAAGTATGTGCTTGTACCAGCCCTCTACGCGGTTAGTTCTACGTGGAGATGGGGCGTAGCAAGATCCTCGGTGAGGAGGTTCCATGCATTGGACTCTGGTGGACCTGGAGACACAAACCTTCCAAGCCGGCAGCTTGCTGCTTGCCTCTTCCGCAGATTCTGACAATCATGTAAAACGAGTGTGTCAAAAACTCATTCCCAAGCAATGTGGATACGCCAGGGACTCCATGTTTTTTCCTGTTACAGACGTCAGTGAGTCCTAAAGCCATGTTTCAACAAGCCTGTTTTTTGTGGGGATGACTATATAGCTGCATTCGGAGCGAGGCCATTTCCTGGAAACCACTCTCTTGATGATGGAGACACTTGTCGTCTGGGTCTGCAACATTCCCTTGCCTCTCACTCAACTTCTGTCTTGGAGAGAACATGAGGATACCAGAAGCTAGGTCCAGGAAGTTGGAAGCGGGAGCGTCATGCCGTCAACTCAACTCTCAAAACTAAAGAGACCTTGTAGCCAGCTTTCAAGTAGCCTCTCTGCTTTCACAGTTACGATGTAGCTCTACTCGAAGGGAGCCATTTCAATGGAAAGCGCTCTTGCAAGTTAGGACCACAAGCTTTCTGTTCCTTGCCCCTTGCCTGGGAAACGACTTCTGCCAGGCATAGCACATTAGGATGTCAGAAGCTATGTTTTCAGGCAGTTTGGGCACGGGATGGTCACGCTGTCAGCCCTACTCACAGATGTAATCGCCAGCTGTCAAGTAGCCTCTCTCCTTTAAGATTTACAGTGCAGCTCAACTCTCCCTGAGAATTTTCATGTAGAGCACTGATTCGAAGTAGGAAAACAAGCTTTCCTTTCGTTCATCATGCCACTTAACTCTCACACCCTCTATGACAGGCACGTAACTTGAGTGCGTTTGAGATAGGACAACAAGCTTTCTTTTTCAACACCTTGCCCCTTGCCTCTGAAACGACTTCAGTCAGAGTCCAGTATTTTATGTCCGAAGCTATGTTTACAGGCATTTTGGATGTGCAAGGGTCATGCCGTCATCCCAACTCAGAAGTAGTAGGGCTCATGGAGAACTTTCAAGTATCTTCTCTCCTTTAAGATGTACAGTGTAGGGGTACTCTCGGTTGGAATTTTCACTGGAAAGCTTTGCATGGACATCAGGATTCAACGTATACCTTTCTTTTTTTAATTTTTTTTTAATTTTTATTTTTTTATGATAGTCACAGAGAGAGAAAGAGAGAGAGGCAGAGACACAGGCACAAGGAGAAGCAGGCTCCATGCACCGGGAGCCCGATGTGGGATTCAATCCCGGGTCTCCAGGATCGCACCCTGGGCCAAAGGCAGGCGCCAAACCGCTGCGCCACCCAGGGATCCCAACGTATACCTTTCTAAACCTTGCCACTTCACTCTCACACAGTTTCTGAGACGCATGTAACATAAGTGCGTTTGAAGCTAAGTACACATGCAGTGTGGAACCGCCTGGTATAAGCACCTTGCTCAACACTCAGAAAGAAGTATTTCTTGGTGCCACCTCCCAGAGAGCTTCTTTTCCCTTGAAGTGAAAACCTAGCCCCATTCCATTTCAGAAGGATCCATGGCAGTGCTCAAATCTACTCGGAGACACGACCCTTCCACACGTGCAGCTTGCTGCTAGCCTCTCAGGCAGATTCTATAATATAAAATGAGGGTGTTAGAAACTCAATCCACTGGCCATGTAAGACTGCGAGGGGCAGCATGTGTTCTCATGTTTCAGAAGTCAGGGAGTACTGAGGCCAGGTTTCAAGTGACCTCTCATTAGTGGGAATTAGTATATAAATGCATTCTAAGTCAGGCTATTTCTAGGATAGTGCTCTCTTGATCATGGAGACACAGTCGTCTGGGCTGCAACGTTCACCTGCCTCTCACACAACTTCTGTCTGTCATCGATCATAAGGATGATAGAAGCTAAGTGTACAGGCAATCAGGAGGTGGGAGCGACAGGCCATAAGCTCAACTGTCAGAAGGAAGTATGCCTTGAAGTCAGATTAAAACTAGGCTTGCTCTTTTGGGAGTTACAGGCTAACTCCATTATATGCTTAGAATTTCCATCGCAAAAGCTGTATTGAACTAGTAGACACAAGCCTTCCAGGCCTGCATCTTGCCAATGCCTCTCACAAATCTTCTGACAAGCATCTAAAAAGAGGATGTGGGAAACTAAATCCCCAGGCATTGTGAAATAGTGAGGGAAAGCACCTGTGCTCATCTATCAGTAGTAAATATGCCTTGGGAGTTGGGGCAAGATGGTGGAAGAGTGGGGTCCCCAGTCACCTATCCCCACTAACTTACCTAGATCACTTTCAAATCATCCTGAAAAACCTATGAATTCGTCCTCAGATTTAAAGAGAGAACAGCTGGGATGCTACAATGAGAAGAGTTCGTGCTTCCATCAAGTACAACTTGTTTTTAGCCACTCTTCACTGAGGAAAATGACTAGAAGGAAGAAGTCACCACAAAAGAAATAATCAGAAACAGTCCTCTTTCCCACAGACTTACAGAATTTGGATTACAATTCAATGTCAGATGGCCAATTCAGAAGCACAATTATAAAGCTATTGGTGGCTCTGGAAAAAAAGCACAAAGGATTCTAGAGACTTCATGACTGCAGAATTTACATCTAATCAGGCTGAAATTAAAAAATCAATTAAATGAGATGTAATCCAAATTGTAGACACAAAAGTCCAGGGCCAGATCCTGGGGATAAATCCCACTTTGTCATGGTGAATAATCTTTTTAATGTATTGTTGGATCCTATTGGCTAGTATCTTCTTGAGAATTTTTGCATCTGTGTTCATCAGGGATATTGGTCTACAATTCTCCTTTTTGGTGGGGTCTTTGTCTGGTTTTGGAATTAAGGCGATGCTGGCCTCATCGAAGGAGTTTGGAAGTACTCCATCTCGTTCTATCTTTCCAAACAGCTTTAGTAGAATAGGTATGGTTTCTTCTTTAAACGTTTGATAGAATTCCCCTGGGAAGCCATCTGGCCCTGGACTTTTGTGTCTTGGGAGGTTTTTGATGACTGCTTCAATTTCCTCCCTGGTTATCGGCCTGTTCAGGTTGTCTATTTCTTCCTGTTCCAGATTTGGTAGTTTGTGATTTTCCAGAAGTGCGTCCATTTCTTCTAGATTACCTAATTTATTGGCGTAGAACAGCTCATAATATGTTTTCAAAATCGTTTGTATTTCCTTGGTATTGGTGGAGATCTCTCCTTTCTCATTCATGATTTTATTAATTTGAGTCTTTTCTCTCTTCTTTTTAATAAGGCTGCTAATGGTTTATCTATGTTATTAATTCTTTCAAAGAACCAACTCTTGGTTTTGTCGATCTGTTCCACAGTTCTTCTGGTCTCTATTTCATTGAGTTCTGCTCGAGTCTTTATTAATTCTCTTCTGCTGGGTGTAGTTTCTATTTGCTGTTTTTTTTTTTTTCTCCAGCTCCTTTAGGTTCAAGGTTAGCTTTTGTATTTGTGTTCTTTCCAGTTTTTGGATGGACGTTTGTATTGCGATGTATTTCCCCCTCAGGACTGCTTTTGGGGTATCCCAAAGTTTTTTTTAAATTATTTATTTATTTATGATAGTCACACAGAGAGAGAGAGAGAGAGGCAGAGACACAGGCAGAGGGAGAAGCAGGCTCCATGCACCGGGAGCCCAACGTGGGATTCGATCCCGGGTCTCCAGGATCGCGCCCTGGGCCAAAGGCAGGCGCTAAACCGCTGCGCCACCCAGGGATCCCTATCCCAAAGTTTTTGAATGGTTGTATCTTCATTCTCATTAGTTTCCATGAATCTTTTTAATTCTTCTCTAATTTCCTGGTTTACCTTTTCATCCTTTAGCAGGATTGTTTAACATCCTTCCAAACTTCTTGTCATTTCGTTCTAGTTTCAAAGCATTATTGTCTGAAAATATGCAGGGGACAATCCCAATCTTTTGGTGTCACTTAAGACCTGATTTGTGACCCAATATGTGGTCTATTCTGGAGAAAGTTCCATGTGCACTTGAGAAGAATGTATATACAGTTGCACTTGGATGTAAAGTTCTGAAAATATCTGTGAAATCCATCTGGTCCAGTGTATCATTTAAAGCTCTTGTTTCTTTGGAGATGTTGTGCTTAGAAGATCTGTCGATTGCAGAAAGTGCCATGTTCATGTCTCCCAGTATAAGTGTATTATTTAAGCATGTCTTAACTTTGGTTATTAATTGATTGATATACTTGGCAGCTCCCACATTCGGGGCACAAATATTCATGATTCTTAGGTCCTCTTTTTGGATAGATCCTTTAAGTATGATATAGTGTCCCTCTTCATCTCTTCTTTCAGTCTTTGGGAGAAACTTCAATTTATCTGATATGAGGATGGCTACCCCTTTCTTTTGAGGACCATTTGAATGGTAAATGGTTCTCCAACCTTTTATTTTCAGGCTGGAGGTGTGCTTAGGTCTAAAATGAGTCTCTTGCAAACAGCAAATAGATGGGTCTTGCTTTTTTATCCAGTCTAAAACCTTGCATCTTTTGATGGGATCATTAAGCCCATTCACGTTTAGAGTTACTATTGAAAGTTGTGAATTTAGTGTCATTATGTTACCTATCAGTCCCTGTTTTTGTGGATTATTTCCTTGGATTTCCTCTTTCTTTTACTGAGTCCCCCTTACTATTTCTTGCAGAGCTGGTTTGGTGGTGCATATTCTTTCCGTTTCTGCCTATCTTGGAAGCTCTTTATCTTTCCTTATATTCGGAATGAGAGCCTTGCTGGATAAAGTATTCTTGGCTGCAGGTTCTTCTCATTTAGGACCCTGAATATATCTTGCCCGCCCTTTCTGGCCTGCCAGGTCTCTGTGGAGAGGTCTGCTGTTAACCTAATACTTGTCCCCATAAAGGTTAGGTATCTCTTGTCTCTTGTTGCTTTAAGGATGTTCTCTTTATATTTGGAATTTGCAAGTTTCACTATTAAATATAGAGGTTTTGAGTGATTTTTGTTGATTTTATGTGGGGGATCTCTCTATCTCCTGGATCTGAATGCCTGTTTCCCTTCCCAAGTTAGGGAAGTTGTCAGCTATGATTTGTTCAACTACACTTTCTCTGTCCCTTTCGGCACCCCTGGGAATTCCAATTAAATGTAGATTTTTCATTCTGAAGCTGTCATTTATTTCCCTTAACCTATCCTCATGATCTTTTCATTGTTTTCCTCTTTTTTCCTCAGATTCCTTCCTTGCCATCAACTTGTCTTCTATGTCACTCACTCGTTCTTCTACCTCATTAACCCTCATCATTAAGACCTCCAGTTTGGATTGCATGTCATTTAATTGATTTTTAATTTCTGCCTGATTAGATCTAAATTCTGCAGTCATGAAGTCTCTTGAATCCTTTATGCTGTTTTCTAGAGCCACAAGTAGCTTTATAATTGTGCTTCTGAATTGTGCTTCTGAATTGGCTTTCTGATATTGAATTGTAATCCAAATTTTGTAACTCTGTGGGAGAGAGGATTGTTTCTGATTCTTTCTTTTGTGATGAGTTTTTCCTTCTAGTCATTTTCCTCAGTGCAGAGTGGCCAAAAAGATGTTGTAATGGAAAAAGGAGAAAAGAGAGAAAAAAGGGGAAAAGGGGGGGGGAACAGAAAACACAAAAAAGGGTGGGGGGGAGTATCTTCTGATTCTATGTACTGGAAATCCCTCGACTTCCCCTGTAATTTTCCAGTGCTCCTTGGTCAATAACTTCTTTTTCCCTTGTCCTTCTAGCTGGTCTTCTGGGGGAGGTGCCTGCTGTGCTGATTCTCAGGTGTGTGCACCTGGGGGAGCTGCTCATCCCCCTGCCAGGTGCATGGCTCAGTGGGAGCTGTTTATCCTGCGAGGCCCCTGCTGAGTCCCAGGTACAAGGTGACACCAGGAGGAACAACAATTATGGTGGCCAGCTTTCCAACTCTGGAGTCAGCTTCCACAGTAACTACCGCAGCTCCCAGTCCACAGGGGCCTGGATGCTCGGGGGGATGGGGCCGCCCATCTGCACAGCTTGGGGCTGCCAGGCGGCAGGAGCCTCCTTGCTGTCCTGTGTCCTCCCAGCCTCTGTCTGTCCTGGGGGGAGCGCCGGATGTTAGGCTTTGTCCCCCAGCACCCTGGGCTCCGGGGCCGCACACCCCCCACCTCGTGGAGCCGCCGCCAGAGCCGCCACCCGAGGGGCTCACAGGACCGCGCAGCGCCTCCACCCCCCCCCCCCCCAGCTGCTCCCTGAGCTTCCTGAGCTGCTCTCCAGGCCCCACCAAGCACACGCTCCAGGCCTTTAGGGAGCTCTGCCCATGGTGTGTGGTGGGCTCTCCCCCGGGGCACAGTTCCTCTGTTAGTGCCCCTTGGAACCTGAGGGCATCCCTGCCCCTCCTGGGATCCTGCCGGAGCTCCCTGCAAGTGCCTTTTCGGTCTGGGAAAATTGGTAAACCTCCTGCTTCTTGCCGTGTAGCCTTAGCCCGGCTCCTCATGGGGGCTCCTTCCCCTTGGATGCTTTTTTACTTATATTTTTCCGTCTTCCTACCTTGATAGAAGCACAAACTCTTCTCACTGTAGCATTCCATCTGTTCTCTCTTTAAATCTCAGACTGAATTCGTAGGTTTTCAGGATGATTTGAAAGTTATCTAGAATTTTGATGGAATCTTGCCTCATTTAGATCTTTCATCCATTTTGAGTTTATCTTTGTGTATGGTGAAAGAGGGTGGTCTAGTTCCATTCTTCTGCATGTGGGTGTCCAATTTTCCCAGCACCATTTACTGAAGAGACTGTCTTTCTTCCAGTGGATAGTCTTTCCTCCTTTATAGAATATTAGTTGACCATAAAGTTGAGGGTCCACTTCTGGGTTCTCTATTCTGTTCCATTGATCTATGCGTCTGTTTTTGTGCCAGTACCACACTGTCTTGATGACCACAGCTTTGTAGTACAACCTGAAATATGGCATTGTGATGCCCCCAGCTATGGTTTTATTTTTTAGTATTTATTTCCATTTTAAGTGAGGCACTTCTAGGGAATCACTGTATTGACCTCGCAGACACAAGACTGCTGGGCCTACAACTTTCCCTTGCCTCTCACACAATTTCTATCATGCATCTAATATAAGAATGTTAGAAGCTAAGTTTACCATGAGTCAGGATGCGGGAGGGATGGGCCATGAGATTAACTATCAGAAGCAAGTATGCCTTGAAGCCAGCTTTCAACTAGCCTCTCATTTATGAGAGTTAGAATCTAGCTCCATTCTAAGTGAGGATGATCCTAGGGAACCGCTCTATTGAACACAGAGACACAAGACTTCACTGCCTGAAACTTTTACTTGCCTCTGACACAGTTACAAGTATACTTTCTCCTATTGGTTTTACAGGGTAATAGCATTCTACAGTAGGAATTTCCATTGCAAAATCTGTATTGAACTCAGAGACACAAGTCTTCCAGGCCTGCAGCTTGCCACTTGCCTCTCACACACCTTCTGACAAATATCTGTAATGAGGGTGTTAGAAACAAAATCCAGAGGCCACGTGGAAGTGCGAGGGACAGCAACTCTGCTCAACTCTTAGAAGTAAGTACGTCTTGAAGCCAGCTCTCAACTATCGTCTCATTCATGGGAGTATCTAGCTCCCTTCTAAGGGAGGATATTTCTAGGAAATCGCCATATTGACTTTGGAGACACAAGACTTCTGGGCCTGCAAATTTCACTTGCCTCTCACACAACTTCTCTCAGGCATCAAACATAAGGATGTTAGAAGCTAAGTCTACAGTGAGTCAGGATACAGGAGGAACAGGCCACGAGCTTAACTCTCAGAAGGAAGTATGCCTTGAAGTCAGCTTTCAAGTAGCCTCTCTCCTATAAGAATTGCAAAGAGCTCTACTCTAGGTGAGATCTTTCAATGGAAAGGGCTGTATTGAAGTAGGAAAAACAAGCCTTCCATTTCTACAACTTGCTCCTTGCCTCACACTACTTCCTACGGCATGTAATAGAATTTGAAGCTAAGTACACATGCAGTGTAGAACCGCGATAGATAGGCACCTTTGTCAACACTCAGAAATAAGTATATCTTGAAGCCAGCTTTCAACTAGCCTCTCATTTGTGGGAGTTAGTATCTAACTCCATTCCAAGTGTGGCTATATCTAAGAAATTGATGAATTGATTTCGGAGACACAAGACTGCTTGGCATGCAAATTTCACTTGCCTCTCACACAACTTCTCTCAGGCATCTAACATAAAGAAGTTAAAAGCTGAGTCTACAGGGAGCCTGGATATGGGAAGTACTGGCCATGAGCATAAATCTCAGAACTAAGTATGCCTTGAAGCCAGCATTCAACTAGCCTCTCATTTAGGGGAGTTAGAATCTAGCTCCATTCTAAGTGAGGATGATCCTAGGGAACCGCTCTATTGAACACAGAGACACAAGACTTCACTGCCTGAAATTTTTACTTGCCTGACACAACTTCTGTCAGGTATCAAACATAAAGATGATAGAATCTAAGTGTACAGGCAATTAGGATGCAGTAGGTACAAGCCATGAGCTCAACTGTCAGAAATAAGTATGTCTTGAAGCCAGATTACAACTAGACTCGTTCTTTTGGGAATTAGTATAACTCCATTCTATGCTAGGAGTTTCCAGGCAATAGCTGTATTGATCTCAGAGACCCAAGCCTTCCAGGCCTGTAGCTTGCCACTTGACTCTCACGAAAATTCTGACAAGCATAAAAATGAGAATGTTGGAAACTAAACCCCCAGGCAGTGTGTAAGTGTGAGGGACAGCACCTGTGCTCAACAATCAGAAGTAATTATGCCTTGAAGCCAGCTTTCAACTAGCATCTCATTTATGGGAGTTAGTATCTAGCTCCATTCTAAGTAAAGCTATTTCTAGGAAATCGCTTTATTGACCTATGAATCACTTCTGGGCCTGCAACTTTCATTTGCCTCTCACACAACTTCTGCCAGGCATCTGACAAGGATGTTAGAAGTGAAGTCTACAGTGAGACAGGATACAGGAGGGACAGGCCATAAGCTTAATGCTCACAAGTAAGTATGACTTGAAGCGAGCCTTCAATTAGCCTCTCTCTTATAAGAATTACAAGGTAGCTCTAATCTAGGTGAGCACTTTCAATGGAAAGGTCTGTATTGAAGTAGGAAAAAACAAGCCTTCCTTTTCTACAACTTGCCACTTGCCTCTCACACAACTTCTGACAGGCATATACCATACGGGAGTTTGGAGCTAAGTACACATGCAGTGAGCAACCTCATGGGATAGGCACTTTGCTCAACAGTCAGAAATGGGTACATCTTGAAGCCAGCTTTCAACTAACCTCTCATTTATGGGAGTTAATATCTAGATCCATTCTAAGTGAGACTATTTCTAGGAAATCACTGTTTTGACCTCGGAGACACTGCTGTGCCTGCAACTTTCACTTGCCTCTCGACCACTTCTCTCAGGCTCCTAAGATAAGGATGTTAAAAGCTAAGTCTACAGAAAGTCAGGATATGGGAAGGAATGGCCATGAGCTTAACACTCAGAACTAAGTATGCCTTGAAGCCAGCATTCAACTAGCCTTTCATTTATGGGAGTTCAATTCCAACTCTATTCTAAGTGAGGATGTTCCTAGAAAGTCCCTGTAGTCAACATGGAGACACAAGGCCTCTTGGCCTGAAAGTTTCACCTGCCTCTCACATAACTTCTATCAGTCATCGAACATAAAGTTGTTAGAAGCAAAGTATAAAGGCAATGAGGATGAAGGAGGGACAAACCATGAGCTCAACTCGCAGAAGTAAGTGTGCCTTGAAGACAGCTTTCAACTAGCCTCTCATTTATGGGAGTTAGAACATAACTCCATTCTAATTGATGATGTTATTAGGAAATAGCTTTTTTGAACTCGGAGACATCAGACTTCTGGGCCTGCAAATTCACTTGTCTCCCACACCACTTCTACCAGCATCTAACATAAGGATGTTGAAAGCTAAGTCTACAGGCAAACAGAATGGGGAAGGGTCCTGCCAAGAACTCAATTCTCAGAATTAAGTATGCCTTGTAGCCAGCTTTCAAATAGCCTTTGTCCTATAAGATTACAAAGTAATTCACCTACTCTAGGTGAGAACTTTCAATGGAAAGCATTGTATTGACTTTGGAAAAACAAGTTTTCCATTTCTACAACTTGCCACTTGCCTCTCTCACACCTTCTGACAGACATGTAACATAAGGGAGTTTGAAGCTTAGTACACATGCAGTGTGGAGCTATGAGGGATAGGCTTTTGCTCAACACTCAGAAATAAGTAGGTCTCGAAGCCAGCTTTCAGCTAGCTTCGTTCCTTTTGTAGCTAGAACCTGGCACCATTCTAGGTGAAGAAGTTCCATGCAAGGCACTCTACTGTACTCGGAGACACAAACCTTCAGGCCAGCATCTTGTACTTGTCTCTAACACAGCTTCTATCATTCATCCAACATAAGGTAGTTAAAAGCAAAGTGTACAGGCAGTAAGGATATGGGAAGGACAGGCCATGAGCTCAACTCTCAGAAGTAATTATGCCTTAAAGCCAGGTTTCAACTAGCCTCTCATTTATGGGAGTTAGAACCTAACTTCATTCTAATTGAGGATGTTGTTAGGAAATTGCTGTATTGAACTCGGAGACAAAAGACTTCTGGGCCTACAACTTCCAGTTGCACTCACACAACTTCTGCCATCATAACATAAGGATATTAGAATTAAGTCTACAGGCAAACAGGATACGGGAGGGTCCTACAAAGAGCTCAACTTTCAGAAGTAACTATGCCTTGAAGCCAAGCCAACTTTCAAGTAGTCTCTCTCCTATACCAATTACAAAGCAGCACTACTCTAGGTGACAAATTTCAATGGAAAGTGCTATATTGAAGTAGGAAAAACAAGCCTTCTTTTTCTACAACTTGCCACTTGCCTCTCACACACCTTCTGACAGGCATGTAACATAAGGGAGTTTGAAGCTTAGTACACATGCAGTGTGGAACCACTAGGGATAGGCATCTTGCTCAACACTCAAAATAAGTATGACTTGAAGCCAGCTTACAACTAGACTCCCTCCTATGGGAGTTAGAGGCTATTTCTATTCTGCACTAGGAGTTTCCATGGAAAAGCTGTATTGAACTCGGAGACACAATGTTCCAGGCCTGCAGCTTGCCACTTGCCTCTCACAAATCTTCTGTCAAGCATCTAAAATGAGGATGTTGGAAACTAAATCCCCAGGCAGTGTGGAACTGTGAGGGACAGCACCTGTGCTCAACACTCAGAAGTAAGTATCTGTTGAAGCCACCTTACAAGTATACTTGCTCCAATTGGAGTTACAGGCTAAAAGCATTCTACAGTAGGAATTTCAATTGCAGGGCTGTATGGAACTCGGAGACTCAAGCCTTCCAAGCTTGAAGCTTGCCACTTGCTTCTCATGTAGCTTATAACAAGTATCTAAAATGATACTGTTAGGGCAGCCCCGGGTGGCTCAGCGGTTTAGCACCACCTTCGGCCCAGGGCCGGATCCTGGAGACCGAGGATTGAGTCCCACGTTGGGCTCCCTGCATGGAGCCTGCTTCTCCCTCTGCCTAGGTCTTTGCCTCTCTCTCTCTCTCTCTCCAAATAAATAAATAAAATGTTTAAAAAATATAAAATGATACTGTTAGAAACGAAATGCGGAGGCCATGTGGAGATGCGAGGGACAGCACCTGTGCTCAACTCTAAGAAGTAAGTACGACTTGAAGCCAGCTCTCAACTAGCCGCTCATTTATGGTAGTTAGTATCTAGCTCCATTATAAGTGAAGCTAATTCTAGGAAATCACTGTATTGACCTTGGAGACACAAGACTTCTGAGTCTGCAACTTTCACTTGCCTCTCACACATCTTCTGACTGGCATGTAACTAAGGGAGTTTGAAGCTAAGTACACATTGCAGTGTGGAAACAAGAGGGATAGGCACTTTGCTCAGCACTCAGAAATATGTATGTCTTGAAGTGAAGCTAATTCTAGGAAATTGCTTTATTGACCTCGGAGACACAAGACAGCTGGGCCTGCAAATTTCACTTGCCTCTCACACAACTTCTGTCAGGCATCTAACATAAGGATGTTAGAAGCTGAGTCTACAGTGAATCAGGATATGGGAGGGACAGGCCATGAGCTTAACTATCAGAAGTAAGTATGCCTTGAAGCCAGCTTTCCACTAGCCTGTCATTAATGGGAGTTAGACTCTAGCTTCATTCTGAGGATGATCCTCAGAAACCACTGTATTGAACTCAGAGACACAAGACTGCTGGGCCTGCAACTTCCACTTGCCTCTCACAAAACTTCTGCCAGCATTTAACATAAGGATGTTAGAAACTAAATCTATAGGGAGTCAGGATACAGGAAGGACCAGCCATGAGCTCATCTAAGAGGTAAGTATAACTTGAAGCCAGCTTTCAAGTAGCCTCTCTCCTATAAGAATTACAAAGTAGCTCTACTCTAGGTGAGAACTTACAATAGAAAGTGCTGTATTGGGGATCCCTGGGTGGCGCAGTGGTTTAGCGCCTGCCTTTGGCCCAGGGCGCGATCCTGGAGACCCGGGATCAAATCCCATGTCGGGCTCCTGGTGCATGGAGCCTGCTTCTCCCTCTGCCTGTGTCTCTGTCTCTGTCTCTCTCTCACTCTCTCTGTGACTATCACAGATAAATTAAAAAAAAAAAAGTGCTGTATTGAACTAGGAAAAACAAGTCTTCCATTTCTACAACTTGCCACTTGCCTCTCACACAATTTCTGACAGGCATGTAACATAAGGGAGTTTGAAGATAAGTACACATGCAGTGTTGAACTGCTTGGGATGGGCATTTTGCTCAACACTCAGAAATCAGTATGTCTTGTAGCCAGCATTCAATGAGCTTCTTTTCTTTTGTAACTAGAACCTAGGACCATTCTAGGTGTGGAAGTTTCATGCAAAGTAATGTACTGTACTCGAAGACACAAACCTTCCAGGCCAGCAGCTTGCACTTGCCTCTCAGGCAGCTTCTGACAATCATCTAATAGAAGACGTTAGTAACTAAATCAATAGGCATTTTGGAACTGCCAAGGACAGCAACTGTGCTCAACTCTCAGAAGTATGCCTTTAAGCCACCTTATAACTATACCAGCTCCTCTGGGATTTACAGGCTAACATGATTCTACAGTAGGAATTTCCATTGGAAAAGCTGTATTGCAGTTGGAGACACAAGCCTTCCAGGCCTGCAGCTTGACACTTGCATCTAATACCGCTTCTGACAATCATCTAAAAGAGGATGTTAGAAACTAAATCCACAGACAGTGTCGAACTGCTCAACTCTCAGAAGTAAGTATGCCCTGAAGCCACTTTACAAGTATACTTGCTCCTATGGAAGTTACAGGCTAACACCATTCTAAGGTAGGAATTTCCATTGCAAAAACTGTGCTAAACTCAGAAACTCAAGCCTTCCATGCTGTAGCTTGCCACTTGCCTCTCACACAGTTTCTGACAAGCATCTAAAATGAGGATGTTAGAAACTAAATCCATAGGCAATGGGGAACTACGAGGGACAGCACCAGTGCTCAACTCTCAGAAGTAAGTATGCCTTGAAGCCAGCCTTTTTTTTTTTTTTTTTTTTTTGAAGCCAGCTTTCAATTAGCCTCTCATTTATGGGAGTTAGTATCTAGTCCTTTCTAAGTAAGGTTATTTCTAGGAAATCGCTGTGTTGACCAGAGACAAAAGACTTATGGGCCTGAAACATTCACTAGCCTCTCACACAACTTCTGTCAGGCATCTAACATAAGGATGTTAGAAGCTAAGACTACACGGTGTCAGGATACGAGAGAGACAGGCCATGAGCTTTACTTTCAGAATATAGTATGCCTTGAAGCCAGGTTTCGACTAGCCTCTCATTTATGGGAGTGAGAATCTAGCTCCATTCTACATGAGGATGTTCCTAAGAAATCCTTGTATTGAACATGGAGACACAAGACTTCTGGGCCTGAAACTTTCACTTGCCTCTCACACAACTTCTGTCAGGCATCTAACATAAGGATGTTAGAAGCTAAGTCTACAGGCAAACAGGATGCGGGAGGGATAGGCCATGAGCTCAACTCTCAGAAGTAAATAAGGCTTGAAGCCAGCTTACAACTAGACTCGACCCTAAGTTAGAGGCTAACTCCATTCTACTGTAGAAGTTTCCATGGCAAAAGCTAAATTGAACTCAGTGAGGAATTGTGAGGGACAACACCTGTGCTCAACTCCCAGAAGTAATTATGCCTTGAAGCCAGATTTCAACTAGCTGCTCATTTATGGGAGTTAGACCTAACTCCATTCTAATTGAGGATGTTACTAGGAAATCGCTGTATTGATCTCAGAGACGTAAAACTTCTGGGCCTGCAACTTCCACTTGCCTCTCACACAATTTCTGCCAGCATCTAACATAAGGATGTTAGAATCTATGTCTACAGTCAGGAGGCGCGAAGTTCCTGCCATGAGCTCAACTCTCAGAAGTAAGATTGTCTTGAAGCCAGCTTTCAAGTAGCCTCTCTCCTATAAGAATTAAAAAGTAGGGAACCCTGGGTGGCACAGCGGTTTAGCGCCTGCCTTTGGCCCAGGGCGCGATCCTGGAGACCTGGGATCGAATCCCACATCGGGCTCCCGGTGCATGGAGCCTGCTTCTCCCTCTGCCTATGTCTCTGCCTCTCTCTCTCTCTCTCTCTCTCTCTGTATGACTATCATAAATAAGTAAAAATTTAAAAAAATTAAAAAAAAAGTATCTCCACTCTAGGTGAGAACTTTCAATGGAAAGTGCTATACTGAAGTAGGAAAAACAGGCCTTCCATTTGAACAGTGGCAAACTTGCCTCTCACACAACTTCTGACAAGCAGGTAACGTAAGGGAGTTTGAAGCTAAGTACACACGCAGTGTGTAACTGTGAGGGATAGGCACTTTGCTCAATACTCAGAAATAAGTAGGACTTGAAGCCAGCTTTCAAATAGTTTTATTCTATTGGCCTTAGAATCTAACACCATTCAAGGCGAGGAGGCTCCAGCAATGCACTGTATTGTAATCGGACACACAAGCCCTCCAGGCCTTGCCATTTGCCTTTCACGCAGCTTCTGAAAATCAGCTAAAAGAAGATATTAGTAATTAAATCTACAGGCAGTGTGGAACATCCAGGGACAGCCCCTGTACTCAACTCTTAGAAGTAAGTATGCCTTGAAGCCAGCTTACAACTATCCTTGCTCCTATGGTAACACCACTCTATGGTATGAATTTCAATTGCAAAAGCTGTACTGAATTCGGAGACACAAGCCTTCCAGGCCTGTAGCTTGCCACTTGCCTCTCACACAGCTTCTGACAAGCATCTAAAAATGAGGATGTGATATATCATTGTGGTTTTGATTTGTAGTTCCCTGATGACAGTGATGCGAAGAGAATGGTGAAAATTAACAAAACAGGAAACAACAAATGTTGGAGAGGATGTGGAGAAAGGGGAACCCTCTTGCACTGTTGGTGGGAATGTGAACTGGTGCAGCCACTCTGGAAAACTGTGTGGAGGTTCCTCAAAGAGTTAAAAATAGACCTGCCCTACAACCCAGCAATTGCACTGCTGGGGATTTACCCCAGAGATACAGATGCAGTGAAATGCCGAACACCTGCACCCCGATGTTTATAGCAGCAATGAACACAATAACCAAACTGTGGAAGGAGCCTCGGTGTCCATCAAACGATGAATGGATAAAGAAGATGTGTTCTATGTATACGTTGGAATATTACTCAGCCATTAGAAACGACAAATACCCATCATTTGCTTCAACGTGGATGGAACTGGAGGATAATATGCTGAGTGAAGTAAGTCAATCGGAGGACAAAGATTATATGGTCTCATTCATTTGGGGAATATAAAAAATAGTGAAATGGAATAAAGGGGAAAGGAGAGAAAATGAGTGGGGAAATATCAGTGAGGGTGACAAAACATGAGCAACACCTACTCTGGGAAATGAACAAGGGGTGGTAGAAAGGGAAGTGGGTGGGGGGTTGGGGTGATTGGGTGACGGACACTGAGGGGGGCACTTAATGGGATGAGCACTGGGTGTTATGCTATATGTTAGCAAATAGAACTCCAATAAAAATATACAAAAAATAAAAATTAAAAAAATTAAAATTAAATAAAATGAAGATGTTCAAAACTAAATCCACAGGCAGTGTGGAAAGCGAGGATCAGAACCTTGGCTCAATGCTCAAAGAAAGTATGCCTTGAAGCCAGCTTTCTAGTTGAAAGCCTCTCATTTATGGGAATTAGTATCAAGATCCATTCTAAGTGAGGATGTTCCAAGGAAATTGCTGTATTGAACATGAAGACACAAAACTTCTGGGCCTGCAACTTTCACATTCCTCTCACACAACTTCTGTCAGGCATCTAACATAAGGATGTTAGAAGCTAATTCTACAGGGAATCAGAATGCAGGAGAAACAGGCCATCAGCTCAACGGTCAAAAGAAAGTATGCCTTGAAGCCAGCTTTCAACCAGCCTCCAATTTTTAGGAGTTAGATCCTAGATCCATTCTAATTGAGGATGTTCCAAGGTAATTGCTGTATTGAACCCTGAGACACAAACCATCCAAGCCTGCAGCTTGCCACATGCCTCTAATGCATCTTCTGACAAGCATTTAAAATGAGGATGTTAGGGATCCCTGGGTGGTGCAGCGGTTTGGCGCCTGCCTTTGGCCCAGGGCACGATCCTGGAGACCCGGGATCAAATCCCACATTGGGCTCCCAGTGCATGGAGCCTGCTTCTCCCTCTGCCTGTGTCTCTGCCTCTCTCTCTCTCTCTGTGGCTATCATAAATAAATTAAAAAAAAAGAAAAAAAAAGGATTTAAAAAAAATAAAATAAAATGAGGATGTTAGAAACTAAATCCCCAGGTAGTGTGGAACTGGGAGGGACTGGCCCTGTGCTCAACTCTCAGAAGTAAGTATGTTTAAAGCCAACTTCCTTTTATACTTGCTTCTATGGGATTACAGACTAACACCATTCTACGGTAGGAATTTCCATTGCAAAAGGTGTATTGAACTCGGAGACACAAGTCTTCCAGGCCTGCATCTTGCCACTTGCCTCTCATGCAGCATCTGACAAGCATCTAAAAATGAGGATGATAGAAAGGAAATCCACAGGCAGTGCAGACTGCAGGGACCAAACCTGCACTTAACTCTCAGACGTAAGTATGCCTTGAATCCAGCTGTCAAGTAGCCTCTCTCCTATAAGAATTATAAAATGCTCTACACTAGGTGAGGTTTTTCCATGGATAGTGCTGTGTTAAAGTAGGAGAAACAAGACTGTGTTCTACAACTTGCCACATACCTCTCAGACAGCTTCTGACAGGCATGTAACATAAGAGAGTTTGAAGGTGTGTACACATGCAGTGTGGAACCGCGAGGGATAGGCACTTTGCTCAACACTCAGAAATAAGTACATCTTGAATCCAGCTTTCAGCTAGCTTCCTTCTTATTGGAGTTAGTACCTAGCGTGATTCTAGGTAAAGAGGTTCCATGCAAAGCTCTGTACTGTACTCGGAGACACAATCCTTCCTGTTCTGCAGGTGGCTACTTGCTTCTTACTCAACTTCTCTGAGGCATCTAACTTAAAGGAGTTAGAAGCTATGTCTACAGGCCGTGTGGATCTGCGAGAGACAACAAATTTGCTCAATTCTCAGAAGGAAGTACGCTTTGAAGCCGGCTTTCAAGTAACCTCTCTCCTACGGGAGTTAGAATCAAGCTCCATTCTAGGGGAGGAGTTTCCATGGAAACCGCAATATTGAACTCAGAGACCCAAGCCTTCCATTCTGCACCTTGCCACTTGCCTCTCACACAGCTTGTGATAAGCATCTAACAGAAGAAATTTAGAAGCTAAGTCCACAGGCAGTGTGGAGCCATGACAGACAGCGCCTGTGCTCAACTCTTAGAAGCAAGAGTGCTTTGAAGCCAGCTTTCAACTAGCTTCCCTCCTATAAGAATGACAAAGTAGCTAATCTCTAGGTGGAGTTTCCATGGAAAGCACTGTATTGAACTAGGAGAAACATGCCTTCCTTTTCTGTATCTTTCCACTTGCCTCACACAAATTCTGTCCAGCATCTAATATAATGGAGTTAGAAGCTAACTCTATAGGAAGTGTGGAATCGCAAGGTACAGACCCTTTCCTCAGCTCTCAGAAGTAAGTATGTCTTGAAATCAGCCTTCCACTAGCTTGCTCTGATGGAAGTTAGAAACTAGCACCATTTTGGGTGAGAAGGTTACATGAAAAGCACTGTACAGTACTCAGAGACACAAGCCTTCCAGGGCTGCAGCTTGCCACTTGCTTCTTATGCAGCTTCTGACCAGCATCTAAAATGAAGTAGTTAGAAACTACATCCACAGGCAGTGTGGATCTGCGAGGGAAAGCACCTGTGCTCAACTCTCAGAAGTAAGTATGCTTAAAGCCAGCTTTCAACTAACATATCTCCTATGAGTGTTAGATCCTAGCTCAACTCTAGGTGAGGAGTTTCCATGGAAAGCACTGTATTAAACCTGGAGACACAGGCCTTCCCCTCTGCATCTTGCAACTTGCTTCTCATCAACTTCTGTCAGGCATCTAACTTAAAGGAGTTAGAAGCTACGTCCAGAAGCAGTGTGTAGCCATGAGGGAAAACACCTGTGCTCATCTCTCAGAAGTATGCTATGAAGCCAGCTTGCAACTGGCCTCTCTCCAACGGGAGTTAGAACCTAGCTCCAGTCTAGTTGAGGAAGTTCCATGGAAGGTGATGTATTGAACTCAGAGACACAAGACTTCCTGTTCTGCAGTTTGCCACTTTCCTTTCACACAGCTTCTGAAAAACATCCAACATAAGGGAGCTAGAAGCTAAGTCCACAGGCCATTGGTGCCCAAGGGATAGCACCATTGCTCAATTCTCAGAAGTAATTCTGCTTTGAAGTCAGCTTTCAACTAGCGTCTCTACTATGGGACTCAGAACCTAGTATCATTCTAAGTGAGGTGGTTCCATGGAAAGCGCCGTATTGAACTCAGAGACACAAGACTTCTGGTCCTGCATTTTGCCACTTACCTCTCACACAACTTCTGAGAGGCATCTAATATAAGGGTGTTAGAATCTAAATCCACTGGCAGTGTGGAGCCATGAGGGAAAGTGCCTGTGCTCAACTCTCAGAAGTAAGTAATGCTTTCAAGCTACCTTTCTACTAGCTTGACTCCAATGAAAGTTAGAAACTAGTACCATTCTAGTTGAGGGGGTCCATGAAATGCCCTGTACAGTACCGAGACACAAGCCTTATGTTCTGCAGCTTGCCACTTTCCTCTCACACAGCTTCTGAAAGGCATCTAAAATGAGGTAGTTAGAAACTAAATCGACAGGCAGTGTGCAACTGCAAGGGATAACATATTTCTAAGTGTTGAGCACAGGCACTGTCCCTAATATCTCCAAACTGCAGTGCTCATAGCTTCTAACTCCCAAATATTAGATGTCTGAAAGAAGCTGTGTGAGAGGCAAGTGACAAGCTGCAGAACAGGAAGTATTCTGACTTCGAATTCAATACGTCGCTCTTCATGGAACCCTCTCAACTAGAATGGAGCTACGTTCTAACTCCCATAGGAGAGATGCCAGTTGAAAGCTTGCATCTGGACAGACTTATTTCTGAGAATTATGCAAAGGTGCTGTCCCTCAGGCCTCCACACTGATTGGGAACTTAGCTTCTAACTCCCTTATGTTAGATGCTTGTCAGAAGCTGTGGGAGACACAAGTGGCAAGTTGTGCGCCCAAAAGGGCTGTGTGTGTGAATTTAATACAGCGCTTTCCATGGCACCTCCACACCTAGAATGGACTTAGATTCTAAATCCCATAGAAACAAGGCTAGTTGAAAACTGGCTTCAAGGCATACTTACCTCTGAGAGTTGAGCAAAGTGACTGTCCCTCATGCCTCCACGCTGACTGTGGTCTTAGCTTCTAACACCCTTATGTTAGATGCTTGTCAGAAGCTGCCTGAGAGAAAAGTGGTGAACTGGAGATCCAGAAGGCTTGTGTCTCCATGCTCAATACAGACCTTTTCATGGAACCACCGCACTTAGAATGGAGCTACATTTTAACTCCCATAGGAGACAGGGCTGGTTGAAAGCTGAGTTCAAGGCATTATTATTTCTGAGAGTTGAGCACACTTGCTGTCCCCAACGGCTCAACACTACCTGTGCTTCTAAGTCCCTTAGGTTAATTACATGTCAGAATTGTGTTAGAGGCAAGTAGCAAGCTGCTTATGACCAGGAAGACTAGGAAGGCTTATGTCTCTGAGTTCAAAACAGAGTTTTCCATGGATCTTACTCATCTAGAATGGAGCTAGCTTCTAACTCCCACAGGATCAAGGCTGGTTGAAAGCTGGCTGCAAGACATACTTATTTCCGAGAGTTGAGCAAATGGCCTGTCCTTTGTAGCTCCACACTGCCTATGGACTTAGTTTCTAACTCGCTTATGTTAGATGCCTGAGAGAAGCCGTGTGAGTGGCAAGTGGCAAGCTGCAAACCAGGAAGGATTTTGTCTCCCAGTTCAATACATCACTTTCCATGGAACCCTCACTTGTAGAGTGCAGTTAGGTTCTAACTCCCCTAGGCACGAGGCTACTTGAAAGCTCTGTTCAAGGCATACCTATTTGTAAGAGTTGAGCACAGGGGGTGTCCTTCACCGCTCCAAACTCCCTGGCTATTAGTTTCTAACTCCCTTATGTTAGGTGCCTGAGAGAAGCCACATGAGTGGCAAGTGGCAATCTGCCAACCAAGAAGAATTCTGTCTCCAAGCTCAAGACATCACTTTCCATGGTACCTCATCTCCTTGAATGGAGCTAGATCCTAGCTCCCATAGGAGAGACGCTAATTGAAAGCTCTCATCAAGGCATACTTATTTCTGAGAGTTGAGCAAAGGTGCTTTCTGCCATGCCTCCACACTGCCTGTGAACTTAGCTTCTATCTCCCTTATGTTAGATGTCTCTTAGAAGTTGTGTGAGAGGCAAGTGGCAGTCTGTAGATCCAGAAGGCTTGCGTGTCTGAATTCAATAGAGCGCTTTCCATGGAACCGTGACATTACAAAGGAACTAGTTTCTAACTCCAATAGGAGCAAGGCTAGTTGAAAGCTGGGTTCAAGACATAATTATTTCTGAGAGGTGAGCTTACTTACAGTCCCTCACGGAGCCACACTGCCTGTGAAAGTAGCTTCTAACTCCCTTATATTTAGATGCTTGTGAGAAGCTGTGTGAGAGGCAAGTGGCAAGTAGCAAGCCTTGAATTATGTTCAATACAGCATTTTCCATGGAATACTCCACTAGAATGGAGCTAGATTCTAACACCCATAGAAACGTGGCTAGTGGAAAGCAGGCTTCAAGGCATACTTACATCGGAGATTTGAGCAAATGCCCTGTCCCACGTGGCTCCACACTCTCATTGTACTTAATTTTTAACACCCATACATTTTTTTTCAAGCATAATCAGTCATTTATTTAATTTTAAGTAAACTCCATACCACCTGTGGGGCTTGAATTTAGGATCCCAAGATCAAGAGTTGCATATTCCACCAATCAAGCCATGATTACTCTTTTAAATTTAGTTGAAAACTACCCTTTATTTTTAAATTTTCCCAAATATCCATTCTCTCCAATATCCCAGATGTCTTATTATTAGCACATTGAGGGGAATTGACAAAGACCACATCATCTTTCTGTGCTCCCAGCACTACTCTGGGTGTGTTTTGTGACTAAAACACACAAAAGGAACAGGTGTGCTTTCTATGCCCTATCTCCAAAATGTGCTTGCTAGAGACAGTGAGACATGGTCCTTTATCCTCAAGAACTGAGAGTAGGGAAATATACACTTCCACTAGAATATGGACAAGCTATAATAGAGGATATTTATAAGAAGTAGTGGAAGGCATGTTTGGGGAAATCAGGGGCAGCTATGTGGAGAGAAAGGTATATTATTTGAGCTGAGACTTGAAGGCATTTTCAGAAAAAGGGGCATCCTAAGGAGAAGAGTATTTGCAAAGACACAGGAAGATGGGATAGGGATTTACACGAGGTTCAGAATTACCACAGATTGAGAGAGGAAGAAGGCAAACAGCGGAGTTGATTTCTTATAAAAAAGAATTGCTATGGTTTTTACTCATATTTCCACCTTTGAAGTCTCTGAACATTAAAACAGCCCAATTAAGTGTCTCACAGAACCTTCAGATCACGCTGGGATCACGCTGTTGAGAAAAATTACTCCCTGGGCTAATTCACATTGCGTCCAAATCATGGAAATGTTCATCGTTTTTCTTCCCAAGGCCAGCCACACCTCCCACCACAGTCAGGACAACCAGCCAGCACCTGATGCTATATAAATTAGATTACCAACCATTATTTTCATTTAACTTGCACTATTCTATATAAATAAAATATGTACTTTGAAAAAAAAAAAAAAAAGCCTCCCTGCGGGTCCATGGGAGCTTGCAAAGCTATGTTCCTGAGATGCCTGAGTGCCAAGTGGAGCAAACCGCATTGGCCTGAACCAAGTGAGTGTGTGAAGTAAAAGGAGCAGGTGCACACACTTCCACAGCTACCTCTTTGCACACACAGTTACTACCAAGAGATGGTCCCTCAACCCGTCCCTTTTTCCCACTTCTAATCACTTCTTGCAGAGGGTCATAATTATTTCCAAATATTACTGGTCTGACGACTTCCTCCTCCCAGTGCAATTTTTCACTTCCTATTCCAACCTCTGGTTCCTGGGCTGAGCCATACCCTGGAACTGGCCCACTCCCATGTAAGGGTCTTCCCATGTAAGGGAGACCACCACAAATGGCCTCCAAATGGGTAGGCAAGTCACAGCCACCATTGCAAATAACTCATATTTATTTTGCATAAGATTTTAATTTGTATATTTTTGTGATTTATTTTGGCATTGTTATGAGTTTGACTCTTGGGGAGTTTTGTTGTTATGACTCTTGTGTCTTTTGTCACAAGACAATGATAATATTTGCTAAATAATATATGGAATTTATTTTTGATTGGTAATAAAAAAGGAAATATGAAATCTTGGTGAGTCTAAAAAAAAAGTTTCTATCAGTCTGATAGAAACTGTGTGAGAGGTAAGTGGCAAGCTGCAAACCAGGAAGACTTCTGTCTGCAACTTTAATACAGCACTTTCTATTGAAACTTCTAATCGAGAATGGAGCTCTGTCCTACAGGAGCAATGCTAGTTGAATGCTGTGTTCAAGGCCTACTTATTTCTTTTTTTTTTAAGTATTTATTTATTTATCTTTTTATTTATTCATGAAAGACAGAGAGAGAGTTGCAGAGACACAGGCAGAGAGAGAAGCAGGCTCCATGCAGGGAGCCTGATGTGGGACTCGATCCCGGGTCTCCAGGATCACTCCCTGGACCAAAGGCAGTGCTAAACCACTGAGCCACCCATGTGCCCATGGCCTACTTATTTCTGAGAGTTGACCAAAGGGCCTGACCCTGGCAGCTCCACACAGCCTCTGGGTTTAGCTTCTAACACCCTTATGTTAGATGCTTGTCACAAGCTGTTTGAGAGGCATTGTCAATGTGCAGGCCCAGAAGGTTTGTGTGTCCGATTTCAATACTGCGCTTTCCATGGAAGCTACTCACCTAGAATGGAGCTACGTTCTAACTCCCATAGGAGTAATGCTAGTTGAACGCTGGGCTCAAGGCACACATATTTCTGAGTGTTGAGCACAGGTACTGTCCTTTCCGGCTCCAAACTGAAGTGCTATAACTTCTAACTTCCTAATGTTACATGTCTGAAATAAGCTGTGTGAGAGTCAAGTGACAAGCTGCAGAACAGGAAGTATTCCTTCTTTGAGTTCACTATATCACTCTCCATGGAACCTCCTCACCTAGAATCGAGCTACGTTCTAACTCCTGTAGGAGAGAGGCTAGATGAAAGTTGGCATCAAGGTGGAATTATTTCTGAGAATTAGGTAAAGGTGCTGTCGCTCAGGCCTCCACACTGTTTGTGAACTTAGTTTGTAACTCCGTTATGTTAGATGCATGTCAGAAGATCTTTGAGAGACAAGTGGTAACAAGACTCGTAGGCCCAAAAGGCCTGTGTGTGCGAGCTCAATATAGCGCTTTCCATAGCACATTCACACCTAGAATGGACTTCAATTCTAACTCCCATAAGAGGGAGGCTTGTGGAAAGCTGGGTGCAAGACGTATTATTTCTGAGAGTTGAGCACCCTTGCTGTCCCTAACAGCTCCACACTGCCTGTGCACTTAGCTTCTAAGTCCCTTATGTTAGATACTTGACAGAAGCCGTGTGAGAGACAAGTGGCAAACTGCAGGCCTAGGAGGATTGCGTGTCTGAGATCAATACAGAGATTTCCATGGAACTCCCGCACTTAGAATGGAGCTACATTCTAACTCCCATGGGAGAGAGGGCTAGTTGAAAGCTGGACTCAAGGCATAAATATTTCTGAGGGTTGAGCAAACTTGCTGTCTCTAATAGCTCCACATTGCCTGTGCTTCTAAATCCCTTATGTTACATGCATGTCAGAAGACGTTGTAGAGGCAAGTGGCAAGCTGCAGACAAGGAAGGATTCTGTCTCCCAGCTTTGTGGTACAACCTGAAATCTGGCATTATGAGGTCCCTGGCTCTGGTTTCTTTTTTAATATTCCCCTGGCAATTCGGGGTCTTTTCGACTCCACACAAATCTTAAGATGATTTGTTCCAACTCTCTGAAAAAAGTCCATGGTATTTTGAAAACGATTGCATGGAATGTATACATTGCCCTGGGTAGCATTGCCATTTTCACAATATTCATTCTTCCAATCCATGAGCATGGAATATTTTTCCATCTCTTTGTGTCTTCCTCAATTTCTTTCAGAAGCATTCTGTGGTTTTTAGGGTATAGATCCTTTACCTCTTTGGTTAGGTTTATTCCTAGGTCTCTTATGCTTTTGGGTGCAATTGTAAATGGGATTGACTCCTTAATTTCTCTTTCTTCAGTCTCCTTGTTAGTGTATAGAAATGCCACTGATTTCTGGGCATTGATTTTGTATCCTGCCACGCTACCGAATTGCTGTATG
Organism: Canis lupus familiaris; assembly: GCF_011100685.1. Classification (NCBI taxonomy): domain Eukaryota; kingdom Metazoa; phylum Chordata; class Mammalia; order Carnivora; family Canidae; genus Canis; species Canis lupus. Next base: position 435,840 of record NC_049222.1, read on the forward strand.
AGTTCTAGCAATCTTGGGGTGGAGTCTTCTCAGGTTTCTAGGTACAGTATGATGTTATCTGGGAACAGGGAGAGTTTGACTTCTTCTTCACCAGTTTGAATGCCCTGTATTTCTTTTGTTGTCTGATTGCTGAGGCTAGGATTTCTAGGACTGTGTTGAATAGCGGTGGTGAGAGTGGACATCCCTGTCATGTTCCTGTTCTTAGGGTAAAGACACTCAGTGGTTCCCCATTGGGTTAGACTTAGTCTGCTTTGAGTTTTTTCCTAAAGCAAGCACTTACCTTTGATGGCATGCTTTATTTGTTCATCCATTTATTATTTTTTAAATATTTTATTTTTATGTCACATCTATACCTAATATGGAGTTCAAATTCACAATCCTGAGATCCACCGACCTAGCCAGACAGGCACCCTAGTGCCACGTTTTATATCTCTTTGCTTGCTTGCCTATCTCCTCATACCACTGGAACACTTGAGTTCATGATGGAGGAGCTTTAACTACCTCCAAATCTTAAAACGATGTTTGCCATTGAATAGCACTTTAAATAAATAGTCAGAAAATGAATAGTGGTAAAGGAAATTGTCAACTTTTCACGCATGTAGGCCCTGCTCCCTGGGCTCCCAGGGAAGCTATTATTTATTTAACATTGATCAAAGTCCAAATAACTCCACCAAACCTCAAAGTGTGGGCTCAGTTTCTGCCCTGACACATGCTGCATGTCTGGTTCAATTAATACATATCAATCAATCAAAGAGAGCCTGGCCAATTCAATGTGGTTGGTAAGAACATGCGACTCTTGATCTTGGAGTAGTGAATTCAAGCCCCATGTTGGGTGTAGAGATTACAGAAAAATAAAATCTTAAAAAAAATCACTCAATCAGTTGATCTGGGGGAGACACAGACATGGATCCTACAGGGGCAGGACCCAGCTTACAAGTCTATGCACAGAACTATAAGCAGCAGAGCACAAAATCAGAACTTTCAGAAGTCTGCTAGAGTGTGGGACACATCAGCCTTAACGGTGCTTAGGTGGCAATGTATGGGGCAGCCCCTGGAGTGACAGGGTGGCCTCAGGATCCCCGGGGTCACCAGGATGGTGTCGCCAACTGTTCCCAGCACAGGAGCGGGAAACCCGCTGAAAGCAGCGAGTCTAGGGGCCAGCTGTCTGCCCTATGTGGCCATAAACTGCAAAGCCCTGTGCAATCATGGGACCGCTTTCCTGGGACGGGCCAGCAAAGGCCAGAAGTGGAAGGAGACCCTTCCGGGCAGGAAGAGCACAGGTCTCTACCAGGGGAGTGTGGAACCCAGGAAATTTAACAAAAATCCCCAACGCTGGACAAGCAGAGCAGGACTAATTCCATTTTGTGCTACACCCGCCACCTCCTGTATCACACCCACATGACCTGCTTATTGCTTAAGGCGCTGCCCCAGCCTAGTCAAGCCGCTGGGCACACCCTAATCAGAAATCGGCTCATAACCATGTAACCCTGCTTTGTGCCCGCCAAAACTGCGCGCCAATTCTGACGAGTAATAGGCCAGTTCAAGTGGATACTATAGGGGAAGATGTAATTCAATCGGCCACCTGCGTGGGGACCGACATGACTGTGCAACTTTCTGTGTATCCCATGGGCCACTGGCCCCTATAAAGCTGCTACGCCTCTTAGTCTCGGGGTCCAAGTCCCTGCTCCGCTGTGTCGGGTGTACTTGGACCCAAGCTCGAGCTTGTAAATAAACCCTCGTGCACTTGCATCGGTGTCGGCTCCTTGGTGATTTCTCGGATTCGCAATCCTGGGCACAACAGGGAGTCCCTAAAATTTGGGGTTTTGGAACTGAGTCACTTGTCTGAGATTTAAAAAAAAACAAAAACAAGAAAACAACAACAAAAAAAAACCAAACAAATAAAACTCAGACGCAGGCAGGGTGAACGCAGGGTTCTGACAGAAACTGTGGAGACAAGTGGGCTTGATAGCTCTTCTGTGAAGGCTCACTGCAGACTGGGGGGCTGGATGTTCAGCTCCAGGGCCAGACAACCCGGCGCCCCCACTCTCATCCAGGCCATCAGTACTGTTTTCAGGGAGCAGCACAGCGCCACCTGGTGAAGACCAGGGGCACTTACACCGAGCCCCGTGTCTGAGCCCTACAGGTGCATCTCCACTAAGGCAGGGGTGCACCTGACAATCAGGGCAACGGGCCCCTCCCCCAGAAGCCCTGCACAGACAAGTACACGGGCTCTCACCAAGTGTACTGATCACAGAGGGCTGCAAAGCTTCAGCTCTATGGGGAAAGTAGGATCCTTTGTACTTTGTTCTTTATTATTTTTTCATTTTTCTTCAATTCTTTTTTATTAATTGCTGAATTTTTATGTATATACATATTTTTTTGTTTACTTTCATTGTACTTTACTTTTTTTCTTTCTTATTTTGGTACTTAAATTCTTTTAACAACCAGGCCAAAACACACACACAGGATCTAGTTTTGGGGGGCAGGGAGTGATGTTGTTATTGTTTTTTTCTTATATTTCTCTTTCTTTTGTATTTTCTGGAAAAAATGAGATGGAGAAATTCATCCCCCAAAAAGAACATGAGGTAGTACCAACAGCTAGGAAGTTAATCAATACAGATATAAGTTAGATGTCACACCTAGAATTTATTTATTTTTTAATATTTTATTTATTTATTCATGAACGTCACAGAGAGAGAGGCAGAGACATAGGCAGAGGGAGAAGCAGGCTCCCCATGGGGACCCCGATGTGGGACTCAATCCCAGGACTCCAGGATCGCAACCTGAACCAAAGGCAGGTGCTCAACCACTGAGCCACCCAGGTGTCCCCTGAACCAGAATTTAAAACAATGATTATAAGGATGGTAGCTGGACTATAAAAAGAGCACAGAAGAAAACTAGAGAATCCCTTGCTGTAAGGATAAAATAACTAAAATCTAGTCAGGCCAACATTAAAAATGCTATAACTGAGATGCAGTCCCACGCGGAAACCGTAAAAACAAGAAAGGTAATGGATCACAGAGGCAGACTTAGGGAACTCAGCCATGTATTAAAACAATAACACTCATATCATAGGAGACTCAGAGGATGAAGAGAGAGAAAAAGGGGCTGAAGTTTTATTTGAACAAATTATGTAAATTTCTCTAATCTGAGAAAGGGCACAGGCACTGAAATCAAGAGTGCAGAGAACTCCCACTAAATTCAACAAAAGCTGACCATCGCCAAGGCACCTCAGAGTCAAATTCACAAAATACAGAGAAGGGAAGAATCCTGAAAGTGGCTGGTGGGGGTTGGGAGTCCTTATCCTACAAGGGAAGATGAACCAAGTTTGCAGCAGATCTGTCCACACAAGCTTGGCAGGCCAGAAAGAAGTGGAAAGAAATATTCAATATACTGAATGGGAAAAGTATGCAGCCAAGAATTCTTTATCCAGCTAGACTGTCATTCAGGATAGAAGGAGAGATAAAGAGTTTCCCAGACAGACAAAAAATAAAGGAGTTCATGATGACTAAACCAGTCTGGCAAGGAATTTTAAGGGGGACTCTTCTAGGGGGGGAAAATAAAGAGACCAAAAGCAACAAAGACTAAAAAGGACCAGAGAATATCACCAGAAACACCAGCTCTACTAGTAACACCAATGCACTAAATTCATATCTTTCAATAATCACTCTGAATTCAGATAGACTACTAAATGCTCCAATCAAAAGCTATAGGGTATCAGAATGGATTAAAAAACAAGATCCAGGATGCCTGGGTGGCTCAGTGATTGTCTGCCTTCAGCTCAGGGCATGATCCTGGAGTCTGGCATCAAGTCCTACATTGGGCTCCTTGTGAGGAGCCTGCTTCTCCCTCTGCCTGTGTCTCTGCCTTTCTCTCTCTGTCTCTCTGTCTCTGTCTCTCTCTCTCTTTCTCTTTCTCTCTCTCACAGATAAATAAATAAAATCTTTAAAAAAACCCCAACAAGATCCATCTATATGCTGCCTACAAGGTCCTGACTTTAGACATACAGACACCTACAGATTGAAAGTTAGAGGATGGAAAATCATCTATTACACTAATGGACATCAAAAGAATGCTGGAGAAGCCATACTTAGACAAACTAGATTTGAAACCAAAGACTGTAACAAGAGATGAAAAAGGGCATTATTTAATAATTAAGGAGACTATCCATCAAGAAGATGAAACAATTATAAATATTTATACCTCCAAGATGGGAGTACCTAAATATACAAACCAATTAACAGCAAATATACAGAAACTCACTGATGATAATACAATGACAAGGGATTTTAACACCCACTTATGGCAATGGACAGATCATCTAAGCAGAAAATCAACAGGGGAACAATGGCTTTGACACACTGGACCAGAGGGACTCAACAGATATATTTAGAACATTTCATCCTAAAGAGCAGATTACACATTCCTTTCAAGTGCACATGGTACATTCTCCAGAACAGATCACATCGTGGGCCACAAATCAGCCCTCAACAGGTACAAGAAGATTGAGATCATACCATGTACATTTTCAGACCACGACACTATGAAACTTGAAGTCAACTGCAAGACAAAATTGTGAAAAGACCACAAATACATGGAGATTAAAGAACATCCTACCAGAGAATAAATGGGGCAACCAGGAAATTAAAGAAGAAATATTAAAAATATATGGGAACAAATGCAAATGAAAACATATTTGTCCAAACCTCTGGGATGCAGCAAAGGCAGTCCTAAGAGACAAGTACATAGCCATACAGGCCTACCCAAAGAAACAATAAAAGTCTCCAATACATAACCTAACCCTACACCTAAAGGAGCTAGAAAAGGAACATCAAATAAAGCCTAAAGTCTGTAGAAGGGAAATAATAAAGATTAGAGCAGAAATAAATGATACAGAAACAACAACAAAACAGTAGAATGGAATAATTAAACTAAGAGTTGGTTCTTCAAAATAATTGATAAAACCCTAGCCAGAAAAAAAAAAAAAAAAAAAAAAAAAAAAAAAAAAAAAAAAACCCTAGCCAGACTTGTCAAAAAGAGAAAGGACCCAGATAAATAAAATCACAAATGAAAGAAGAGAGATCACATACAACACCACAGAAATAAAACAACTATAAGAGCATACTATGAAAAATTATATGCCAACAACCTGGGAGACCTGGAAGGAATGGACAAACCTCAAAAAAAAAAAAAAAAAAAGTACAAACTACCAAAACTTAAACAGGAAGAAATAGAAAATGTGAACAGATCCATAACTAGCAAAGAAATTGAATCAGCAAGGCACCTGGGTGGTTCAGTGGTTGAGCATCTGCCTTCAGTTCAGGTCATGATCCCCAGGGTCCTGGAATCAAGTCCTGCATCAGGCTTCCAGCAGAGAGTCTGCTTCTCCCTCTGCCTCTGCCTCTCCGTCTGTCTCTGCCTCTGTCTCTCATGAATAAATAAACAAAATCTAAAAAAATTTTTTTAAACTCTCCCAACAAATGGAAGTCCAGTGCTGGATGGCTTCCTGGGGCAATTCTGCCAGACATTTAGAGAAGAGTTAATACCTATTCTTCTCAAATGTTTCCAAAAAATAGAAATGGAAGGAAAACTTCCAAACTAGTTCTATGAGGCCAGCATTACCTTGATCCTAAAAACAGACAAAGACCCCATTAAAAAGAAGATTTACAGACCAATAGCCCTAATGAACATGAATGCAAAAATTCTCAGTAAAATATCAGCAAATCAAAATCAGCAGTACATCAAAAGAATTATTCACTGCAATCTAGTGGGATTTATTCCTGGGTTGCAAGGGTGGTTCAACATTCAGAAATCAATCAACGTGATACACCACATTAATAAAAGAAAGGATAAGAACCATATGATCTGTCAGTAGATGCAGAAATAGCATTTGACAAAATACAGCATTCTTCTTGAAAAAAAAAAAAAAAAGCTCAGCAAGGTAGGGATAGAAGGAACACACCTCAGCATGATAAAGACCATATACCAAAGATCCACAGCTAATATTATGCTCAGTGGGGAAAAACTGAGAGTCTTTCCCCTACACTCAGAAACAAGACAAAGATGTCCACTCTCACCATTCCTATTTAACATACTCCTAGGAAGTCTTGGCCTCAGTAATCAGACAACAAAAAGAAATAAAAGGGATCCAAATTGGCAAGGAGGAAGTCAAACTTTCAATACTTGCAGAAAACATGATACTCTATGTAGAAAACCCAAAAGACTCCACCAAAAAAAATTGCTAGAGGTCAAACATGAATTTGGAAAAGTTGCAGGATATAAAATTAATGTGCAGAAATCTGTTGCATTTCTATGCACAATAATGAGGCAGAGAAAGAGAAATTGAGGACTCAATCTCATTTATACTAGCACCAAAAACAATAAGATACGTAGGATTAAGCCTAACCAAAGAGGTGAATGACCTGTACTGTAAATACTATAAAAACACTGATGAGAGTTGCCTGGGTGGCTCAGCGGTTGAGCATCTGCCTTCAGCTCAGGGGGTGATCCCAGGTTCTGGGATCGAGTCCCACATTGGGCTCCTTGCAGGAAGCCTGCTTCTCCCTCTCCCTGTGTCTCTGCCTCTCTCTGTGCCTCAAATAAATAAATAAATAAATAAATAAATAAATAAATAAATCTTTTTAAAAATACACTGATGAAAGAAACTGAAGATAACACAAACAAAATAGAAAGACGTTTCATGCTCAAGGATTGGAATAACAAATATTGTTAAGAAGGCTATACTACTCAAAGCAATCTACACATTTAATGCGATCCCTATCAGCATAGCAATAGCATTTTTCACATAGCTGGAACAAACGATACTAAAATTTGTATGGACTTACAAAGATTGAAAATAACCAAAGTTGTGTTGAAAAAGAAAACCAAAACTGGAGCATCACAATTTCAGACTTCAAGTTATTTTACAGAGCTCTAGTGATCAGAAGAGTATGGTGCGGGCACAAGAAGGAGACACATAGATCAATAGAACAGAATGGAAAACTGAAACAAGATACAAACCTGTAACTCTATGATCAATTAATTTTCAACAATCAGGAAAGAATATCCAATGGCAAAAAGGCAGTCTCTTCAACAAACGGTGTTGGGAAAACTAGACAGACACATGCAGAAGAATGAAATTTGACCACTTTCTTACACCATATGTGAAAAATATTTATTTATTTATTTATTTATTTATTTATTTATTTATTTATGATAGACACAGAGAGAGAGAGGCAGAGACACAGGCAGAGGGAGAAGCAGGCTCCATGCTGGGAGCCCAATGCAGGACTCGATCCCGGGACTCCAGGATCGCGCCCTGGGCCAAAGGCAGGCGCCAAACCGCTGAGCCACCCAGGGATCCCCCCAAAAATAAATTCAAAATGGATTAAAGACCTAAATGTGAGACCTGAAGCCATAAAAAGAAGAAAAGATAGGCAGCGATTTCTTTGACATTGGCCATTGGATCTTCTTTCTAAATATGCCTCTGAGGCAAGGGAAACAAAAGCAAAAATAATCCATTTGGACTTCATCAAGATAAAAAGGTTCTGCACAGTGAAGGAAACAGCCAAAGCTTAAAGGCAACATATGGGCAGCCCAGGTGGCTCAGCAGTTTAGTGCCGCCTTCAGTCCAGGGCCTGATCCTGGAGACCTGGGATCGAGTCCCACATCAGGCTCCCTATATATACCTGCTTCTCCCTCTGCCTGTATCTCTGCCTCTCTCTCTGTGTGTGTCTCATGAATAGGTAAATAAAATGTTAAAAAAAATAAAAGGCAACATACAAAATGAGAGAAGATCTTTCTAAATGACAAATCCAATAAAGAGTATCCAAAATAGAAATCTCAACATCCAAACACGAATTATCCAATTGAAAATGGACAGAAGACATGAATGGACAACATCTCTAACAAGATATCCAGATGGCCAACAGACACATGGAAAGACACTCAGCATCACCCATCATCAGGGAAATGCAAATTAAAACCACAATGAGATGTCACCTGACACCGGTCATAATGGCTAAAATGAACAACACAAGAAACAACAGGCATTGGCGAGGATGGGGAGAAAGGGGAACCCTCTTATTCTGCTGGTGGGAATGCAAACAGGTGCAGCCACTGTGGAAAACAGTATGGAAGTTCCTCAAGAAGTTAAAAATAGAGCTACCCTACAATTCAGAAATGCACAACTAGGCTTTACCTAAAGGATACAAAAATACGAAAGGGTACATGCACCTTGATGTTTATAGCAGCATTATCTACAATAGCTAGTCAAACTATGGACAGAGCCCAAATGTCCATTGACAGATGAATGGGCAGAGAAGATGTGGCAAATATACACACTGGAATATCACTCAGTCATCAGAAAAGATGAAATGATGCCATTTACAACATGAAAGGAATTATGCTAACTGAAAAAGCCAGTCAGAGAAAGACTTATACCATACAATTGTATTCATATGTGGATTTTAAGAAACCAAATAAACTGGCAAAGGCGGGGAGGGGGCGGTTGGGGGTGATGAGAAAAGCAAACCAAGAAGCACATTCTCAACTATAGATAATAAATTAATAAATACCAGAGGAAAGTGAGGGGGGATGGGGAAACAGGGGATGGGGATGACAGAGGGTACCTGTGATGAGAACCGGGCATTGTATCCAAGTGTTAAATCACTATGTTGTACACCTGAAACTAATATACTGTGCTAACAAACAGGAATTTAAATAAACTTTTAAAAATAACAATTGTTAGTATTCATGAAACAGGTGTGCACAGAGACAAAAAAGAGAAAATAAATTGAATATCCATATAAAGACTATTTAGAGGGATCCCTGGGTGGCACAGCGGTTTGGCGCCTGCCTTTGGCCCAAGGGCGCGATCCTGGAGACCCGGGATCGAATCCCGCATCGGGCTCCCGGTGCATGGAGCCTGCTTCTCTCTCTGCCTCTCTCTCTCTCTCTCTCTCTCTCTCTCTGTGACTATCATAAATGAATAAAAATTAAAAAAATAAAATCTTTAAAAAAAAAAAAAAAAAAAGACTATTTAGAGCCACAAATCCCCTCCTTATCTCAGCTCAAGAGGTGGCTGCCATAGCTATTCTCATCCCAGCAGATGCCTGAAGTTTCATTCTCTGGAGAGGCCTTGGACTTGGTGGAGCCAGGCCATCCTCGAACACAAAACCTAAATATAGTGCTTAAAACTAACTCACCGAAGATACTGGGAGCCCCAGATGCCAGGCACATGCCGAGACCCAAACTCTAACTGTACCCAGATAATAACAATAACTCTAAACTTAATCCTAACCTTAACCCAACCCAAACCCTAGACCTATCACTAACCGAAAACCAAACACAAACCCCAAGCCCCTAACACATACAACTGAACCCTAATGCCAACCGTAAGCCTAACCCTTAACCCCTAATCCTAACCCTAACCTTAACCCTAACTGGAATCCGAATCCGAACCCTAACCCGAACCAGAACCCCAACCCTAACCCAAACCGGAACCCAAACCCTAACCGAACCCTAACCCTAACCCGAACCTGAACCCTAACCCTATCCTAACCTTAACCTGAACCCGAATGCTAACCCTACTCTAACCCTAACCCAAACCCAAACCTGAACCCTCACACAAATCTGAACCCTAACCCTATCCTAACCCAAACCCGAACCTGAACCTTCATCTTATCCCTGCTACCCTAGCTGTGGTCATTCATCTTGTCTCAGGCCCAGCCATGTCTGCTTTGGACCTCTCTAGTCACTGACCTTCATCTACCATGTTAGATCAGGGCAATCTGTGTCCTCATGTCTCTTCCTACCTCCCTTCTCACCCATCTCCAGACCTGTTGGACCCAGAGCACCAAGGACACCGACCATGCTTGCATTCAGGGGACCCAACGCTATCAGCTGCTCCCAACGTCTAGCCCTCTGGGTTCCCCCTACGCACAATTGGTGGTAGTGATGGAGATGCAGCTGGATTCTGAGCTATACTGTCTGCTCATTTCACCTTCAAGAGAAGGAAAGAACTCTATTCATGAAACATATTTTGCATTTATGCTTCCTTAAAAAACATTTTCTTAGGGACTTTTATCCCAAAGTGTCTTCTATAATGCAAACGTTCAGTAATGAGATGTCTTTCAGCACATTTTCCTTTTACATGAGTCCTTATATGGGTCCTTAAAACAGATTGTGTATAAAATGAGGTGAGTAGTTTGCCATTTCTCTGAGGCTCAAAGAGCAGAACACACCTGACATTTATTATTGTTGATTTTTCCCACCTGTATCTGGACCCAAGGACTGTGAACAAAAGCAAGATGAATGTGCACACTTTGAAATGTCTACGGAAATCTGTAAAACCAAGTTCCCACAGAAAGGAGCTGAGGTTTGGCACAGTTCAGGGATCTGGGTGACAAAAATGGGGGACAGATAGCAAGTAATCAAAAGAAGGTATCATAGTGTCTAAAATCTTCTCTACCTGCTGAGAATGAGCCCTGGCTGACAGGAGGGAGCCACACCTGGACCTGGTTCCTCTGTTTGTGCTGCCCTCAGGCTTAGCAGAAAGCTGTGCTTATCCATGGATGTGCTGGCCATGGATGTGCTGGCCATGGATGTGCTGGCCATGGATGTCCTGGCCATGGATGTGCTGGGCCCTGATGTGCTGGCCATGGATGTACTGGCTAGGGACATGTTGGCTGTCATGTGCTGGCCATGGATGTCCTGGCCATGATGTGCTGGCCATGGATGTGCTTGCCATGGATGTACTGGTCATGAATGCCCTGGCCATGGATGTGCTGGTCATGAATGCCCTGGCCATGGATGTCCTGGCCATGGCTGTGCTGGCCATGGATGTCCTGGCCATGGATGCCCCCTATCCAGTACCGAGGGGACCAACTCCCAGCCCTTAACTGAGGTTTAACAATAATTATAATTACTTCTGTATTTATTATGACCTGTAACATGCTCAGTGCTTTGACTATATTCTCTATTTTAGTTTTTAAACCTCTTTATGGAGGTATGACTGACATAAAAAGCAGTATGTAGTTGATGTATGCAATTTGATCAGTTTGGAGATGGATTTATACCTGTGAAACCATCACCAAAATCTATACCATAAACATATCCATCACTTCTAAAAGCTTCTTCCTGCCCCATGTATTCATCATCATCATCACTGCCATCATCTGCATCATTTACATATGTGGTAAGAACACTTAACACGAAAGCCATCCCCTTAGAAAATTTTAACTTTGCAACACAGCATCATTAACTATAGACAGCATGTGGTACCGATCTCTTGCATACCATGCATACTTGGCAACTTTGACCGGCCCCTCTCTGTTTCTGTGGGACTGGCGACAGAGGAGGGAATATTGCTTCACGTCCTTGCATCCAGGATGTAGCACACAGTGGGTGTCTTCCTGTGCAGACCTCCAGCCTGGCTGGTAGCCACTCTGCTCCTGGCCAAGTCCCCTTGATCACATACATTACATCTCAGCCTGTCTCCCAGGCCCACCCATGGGTTGCAGAAACCTTTATCCGGTGGACCTCCCTCTGTCTCCATTTGCTTAGTACCCTTCTCTCCCTTCTTCCAAAGCTGCTCCCTGCTTTCCACTGAAGAAAGAGCTGGTGGAGTCAGACTCTGGTGATAAGGACACAGACAGAGGTGCCTCCTGCTGCAAGGGGGGCTGCTTACTGCTCCACACTTCCAATCTTCATAACAACCACAGGTGGGCAAGTACCACTATTACCTTCACTCCACAGATGAGGACACTGAGGCAGAGCAGGGGAGTTAAGTATCCAGCCTCATACATGATGAGTGATCAGAGCTGGAAACAATCCAAATGTCCTTAACCTATGAGGAAGATTCTGGCTCCAGCCCCCCATGAAATGTAGCCACATCCAAACCCAGGTTCTAGGAGACCCTGCTGGATCCTTATTATAAATCCCTTCAAGACTCTTAAATAATCTGTGCTGCCAAGTTACTGCAACCTCAGGCTGCAATTCTGGGAAACACTGAAGACAGATTGGGAGAGCCTAGATAACAGAAGAGGAAGAAGGTGCTACCTAGTGTAAGAGCAAAAGGGCTTGGGGAGGGACGGGACACATGCGGCTGGGAAGGAAAAGTGTGTGGACCCTCTCACGGCCCCTTCCTCCACACAAGCTCAGACTCTTATCAACTCAAAAGCAGTATCAGGACTCTGCTCAACGAATGTCTGCAAAAGAAAACAAACAAAATGGCTAGTTGTTTTGAGTCACTGAGCCTGCGCCGTGAGAGGCAGACACCAGCATCACCTGCTCTTTCTGTAGCACATGTCTGTGCCCAGAGGCAGGTTCCCCAAGAAGTGTTCTGGACATTTGTCAACATTTTCTGCCCTTTTTCTCCACAGAGGAGGAGGCTGAGAATCACAGAACTCAAATTCCTCAACCAGGGAATCTACAAAAGGAAGTCAGAAGACATCAGTGTTGCAGAAGGTCACCATTGCTGATGGGGCCATGGCTGAAGGGACTGGCCAAGAGCAAGACAGGACCCTTTTGCAAAGTTGCGGACCTGCACTGAGCTACCAGCTTGTTAGTCACTCATTACAGCAATGTGCGCTGATGGCAGGCTTTTCAAAATGCAAGTCACTGGAAATAATACACATTTCTTAGGACTCCACCCAAAGAGGTACCCACCACTAACCTACTGACAGGTCTCCTTCAGCCTCAGGCTGAGCTGCTCTGACCTAAAGCTTCATCTGGAGTGGACATCATGCTACACATTGTCCCTGGACCTCCCGGTACACAGCTGGGCAACATGCTGAGAGCCTAAGGGAAGGTGTCTGTAGCTGGGAGAGCCTTCCGGGGATGTGGACTGGGAAAGGTTCTGGGCTTGGGGTAGGAGTGTGAGAGTGTGTCTTCATCAGACCTCTGCTACTCAAGGATGGTGCACAGAGCAGCCACAGCCTCACTGCCAATTGTCTCTTTCTAACCTAATACCACAGCCTATGTCACCAGTGAGTCTGGCACCAAACCTGCTAGCACTAAAGCCAGCAGCCACTAGATCGAGCTTTTTAGACTCCACAGCAGAGGAGGGAGGAGTGAGGTGGGGGTGCTGGGGTGGTCACTCTGAGCCCATGACAGGCAGATAACTCTATTCCTGACTTCTAAGGATGGAGCACTGGATGACCCATCATCAGTGAACAACAGAAGATCCTTAAACTTTGCCAAGGTAGAGCAGAGGACCACCTATGGGGGAATGGAAGAGGAAGGTGCTGGGATCCTGAGCATCTTCTGGAGACTGGTATTACCACTTGCCCATGTTTCTCACCTTCGGCACCACTGACATTCTGGGCAAGATTGTACCTTGCAATGGGGGCTGTCCTGTGCATTGCAGGGTGGTCAGCAGCACACTCTCTAGACATTGCCAAGTGCTCCTGGGGAGAGAGGACAGGAGTTCTGTTGAGGAACACCTGAACTTACCCTGCTGCACAGACTTGGGCTCTGGCCCACCCTGAGGCTGACCGTGCATGCAGGACCCCCTCCTAGCCAGGCACTCCAGGAGGTGGGAGAAGGTGCGGGGGTGAGGGGCCAGGGTGTGGGGGTGGGGAGCAGCTGAGTCTCTGCTCCTTCATAGACTCTGCTCCATCCCACTTGGAATCAACAGGATGTGTTGACAGCTGATTCAGTGACACACATGAGGTTAACATTTCTCTTCCCTATGATCAGGATCCTAAAAACAATTTAACACTGTGTGTTTCATTATTAAATCCCTCTTCTTTCTGATGAAGAAGCCTTAAGTCCTCATGTATTTATCAGTTCAAGATTTTTAACTCTACTGCTCCTTCCACTGTGGATACTGACAATGGTGAGGTCAAACCTAGGGCTTTGGGGGAACATAGTTTTCTGGGCCTACAATATTTGAGGGGGACTTTTGAGGGCGGCTCGGTCACCAGTTTTGGATGGATTATTTGTGGAGGATTAGGCCCCTCTCTATTTTCTTTCTCTAAAACCAGATGCTCACCCTGTAACAAATGGTAAGGATGTATCTCTGTGACCAGGCCTCTGGCTCCTCCATGTCCACTCTCAGGGGAAGTGCACCCCAGGCTGGGCGGGAGACCCCTCTGACCACTTGTTCTGGTAGAGTGTCTTGAGATTCCACCATGGGGCCACATCCACTGTGTTTTTTCATTCCTGGAATACTGCCAGCAAACAGGTGAGGGGAGGACCGAGGCACCCACTTCACAAATAAAGAAACATGAGGCTCACATAAGTAACATGCCAAAATTCACCTGATGCAGGTCCTTTGTGGGATGCTTGCAGAACACACAGTGCAAAGACAAAGCCAACCAAAATTTCCAACACCTTTGCTGTGAGTCTCCTCATTTAACCTCATCCCAATCTCTGAACATGATGCTGAGGCAGCTAGCTCAGCAATAATGAACAGCATGGAAATTAGGATTGTGTGTCTGGCCTGTATGTGTGACTGGGGCATGGCACAAGCTGTTCAGAGCCTACCTGCCTGCCAGAGGGAGCCAACAACAGAGCCTCCAAGGCTGTGTGCTCCTGTGGTTGTGTGTCAGGCCAGGACCTGAGGGAGTTCTTCAATCATGCTGCCCGACTATAAAGAAGCTTCTCCATCTGAAGACTCTGCCTGGTCACTTGGTTTTGTCTACACTCAACCCACACACAAGCTTGAAGCCCAGCTGAAGACTAGGGGCCTCTCCACATGCATTCCCTCCTGCCTACCATGCCAGTTAAGAACTGACAAAGCAATAGCTGACAAAGTACAAAAAAAGTACATGCGGACCACCAGGGGATCTTGTTCAGGTGTTGATTCAGTGGGTCTGAGAGGGGTGTTGATAATGGGTGCTGGGTAGGGCAAGCACTGCTGGGCCTTGGACCCCATGGGGGCCACAGGCATGACAGGAGTTATCTCACTTCCATCAAGGACAGAATTTTGCAGCTTCCAGCCCTCCTTCCTCATCTCCAAGCCCTGACCAGTGGTGCCCAGCACCTGCCCCCATCACCTGGAATGCTGTCCATCTTCCTTCAGCCCCTAGTTCCAGCTTCTACAGAAATCTAGGTGGGAGCTCTCCCCTCAGCATGACCACTGTTGGCTGTCAGTGAGGCCCATTCTCTACAATCAGCAACCACAGACCTACATGCAGTTTAGGGGATTTCTCTTTGAAAGAAAGCACCTCCGTGCATATTTTGCTCTCTCTGCCTAGAATTTATTAAAATTTGTATTAATAATAAACCATTATGTCAGGTCTTGTGTAGCTTCAAGACCAGTGCACATCCAAAACCTTTTGTCTGGAATGTTTTTTTACTGACTTTCTTCTGTGGGAATTTCTTGGCATTTTTGCCTTAGTTTGAAATTCTTTTTTTTTTTTTTTTTAAGATTTTATTTATTCATGAGAGACACACACAGAGAAAGGCAGAGACACAGGCAGAGGGAGAAGCAGACTCCATGTGGGGAGCCTGTTGTAGGACTCGATCCTGGCACTCCGGGACCATGCCCTGAGCCAAAGGCAGAGACACTCAACCACTGAGCCACGCAGGTGTCCTTAGTTTGGAATTCTGTCTATATGTCTGGACCCCTAACCAGACAGGTGTTTCTCTTACAGGCAGGACTGTTACTCTGTATCTCTGTGGTTGTAGCTGCTGGCACGTATATAAGAGGGTATTTAGTGAAATGAAGTAAAAATTAAATTCTGAGTGATACAGTTTGGTAATCTGTGTTAAAGGATATTGTACTCCATGGCATAGTAATTCTATTTTTTAGGAGTCAATTCTAATGACGTAATCAGAAATAAGTGAGTTCAAGAAACACAGCTAAACATTGGAAACATCTTGAATATCCAATAATGGAATGATTAAAAGTGATGCGTATATTCATATATGCAGGTCTTAAAAACTGTATTTCTTAAGAACAGTGAATGAATATGTTCCTTAAATAACAGGTGAAAAAAGTAGGTTGCAAAACTGGTTTCACAGCATGATCACAATTTTGTAAAATATATGAATATATACACAGAAAAAAGAACAAGATAATATATACCAAAAAGTTAACAGAACTGACTGGTGACTAGTATAATTTTGGATGACTGCAACTTTTGTCTTTCGATTCTTTGTATTCTCCAGATCTCTTTTACAATGAATGTATTGTAATTTTACAATTACATAACTTATAAATTATTATTATTTATAGTATACTTTATAATAATTTTTAAACACCTATTTGGGAGAGCCCCAGTGGCTCAGCGGTTTAGCGCCACCTTCAGCCCGGGGCATGATCCTGGAGACCCGGGATTGAATGAGTCCCAGGTCCGACTCCCTGCATGGAGCCTGCTTCTCCCTCTGCTAGTGTCTCTGCCTCTCTCTCCTTCTGTGTCTCTCATGAATAAATAAATAAATAAAAATGGAAATAAGACACTTATTTATCCTGTCTTCTTAGCTTCTTCACAAATTCCTGAAGGGTGAGGATTTTATTTCAGCAGCTCCTCTTCCAGAGCCCTCTAGAAAAGAAGTGCTCAGTGAGGTTGCTAACTCCCTATTCCATCCACTTCCTTTTTTTTTTTTTTGAGTTTTCCAAGATAAGTTTGGTTTTTAAAAAATTTTTTATTGGAGTTCAATTTGCCAACATATGGCATAACACCCAGTGCTCATCCCGCCAAGTGTCCCCCCTCAGTACCCATCACACAGTCGCCCCAACCCCCTGCCCACCTCCCTTTCCACTACCCCTTGTTCGTTTCCCAGAGTTAGGAGTCTCTCATGTTCTGTCTCCCTTTCTGATATTTCCCACTCATTTTTTCTCCTTTCCCCTTTATTCCCTTTCACTATTTTTTTATATTCCCCAAATGAATGAGACCATATAATGTTTGTCCTTCTCCGATTGACTTACTTCACTCAGCATAATACCCTCCAATTCCATCCATGTCGAAGCAAATGGTGGGTATTTGTCATTTCTAATGGCTGAGGAATATTCCATTGTATACATAGACCACATCTTCTTTATCCATTCATCTTTCGATGGACACCGAGGCTCCTTCCACAGTTTGGCTATTGTGGACATTGCTGCTATAAACATCGGGGTGCAGGTTTCCCGGCGTTTCATTGCATCTGAATCTTTGGGGTAAATCCCCAGCAGTGCAATTGCTGGGGCATAGGGCAGATCTATTTTTAACTCTTTGAGGAACCTCCACACAGTTTTCCAGAGTGGCTGCACCAGTTCACATTCCCACCAACAGTGTAAGAGGGTTCCCCTTTCTCCACATCCTCTCCGTCATTTGCTGTTCCCTGTCTTGTTAATTTTCCCCATTCTCACTGGTGTGAGGTGGTATCTCGTTGTGGTTTTGATTTGTATTTCCCTGACGGCCAGTGATGCGGAGCATTTTCTCATGTGCTTCTTGGCCATGTCTATGTCCTCCTCTGTGAGATTCCTGTTCATGTCTTCTGCCCATTTCATGATTGGATTGTTCGTTTCTTTGCTGTTTAGTTTAATAGGTTCTTCATAGATCTTGGATACTAGCCCTTTATCTGATACGTCATTTGCAAATATCTTCTCCCATTCTGTAGGTTGTCTTTTAGTTTTGTTGACTGTTTCTTTAGCTGTGCAGAGGCTTTTTATCTCGATGAAGCCCCAATGATTCATTTTTGCTTTTGTTTCTCTTGCTTTCATGGATGTATGTTGCAAGAAATTGCTATGGCCGAGTTCAAAAAGGGTGTTGCCTGTGTTCTCCTCTAGGATTTTGATGGATTCTTGTCTCACATTTAGATCTTTCATCCATTTTGAGTTTATCTTTGTGTCTGGTGTAAGAGAATGGTCTAGTTTCATTCTTCTGCACGTGGATGTCCAATTTCCCCAGCAACTTTTATTGAAGAGACTGTCTTTTTTTCCAGGGGATAGTCTTTCCTGCTTTGTCAAATATTAGTTGACCATAGAGCTGAGGGTCCACTTCTGGATTCTCTATTCTGTTGCATTGATCTACATGTCTGTTTTTGTGCCAGTACCACACTGTCTTGATGACCACAGCTTTGTAGTACAACCTGAAATCTGGCATTGTGATGCCCCCAGATATGGTTTTCTTTTTTAAAATTCCCCTGGCTATTCGGGGTCTTTTCTGATTCCACACAGATCTTAAGATGATTTGTTCCAACTCTTTGAAGAAAGTCCATGGTATTTTGATAGGGATTGCCTTAAATGTGTAAATTGCCCTGGGTAACATTGACATTTTCACAATATTAATTCTTCCAATCCATGAGCATGGAATATTTTTCCATTTCTTTGTGTCTTTCTCAATTTCTTTCAGAAGTGTTCTATAGTTTTTAGGGTATAGATCCTTTACCTCTTTGGTTAGGTTTATTCCATCCACCTCCTAAGATATTCTTTATTCCACCGTCCTTGCAGAAGACTTTCTTTTCCAGGTAGGCCTAGAGGTGCTGCCGACCCTCTACTTCTACCTGTGTTAAAGTACGCCTTAGGAGTTGGCCTCCCTGCAGAACCTGGCAGCTAGTATGGACAGCTGGAGCCAAGCCACTATTGGTTCCCGTATCGCCCAAGATAACGGCAAAAATCGGCCCAAATTAGAACCCTCCCCTGGTCATCTAGTGGAGGTAAACAGAATCACGGTGGGGGCGCGCATGACACAGAAGTTGCAGGTGCCCAGGTGGGAACGCTGCGCCCGGGGTCGGTGCAAGCTTCTCCCAGCGGCTCAGTATTGCGCTGACAGAGACGCGCACCTCCCGGGGAGGCGGTGGCCTCGGGGCGGGGGCGGGGCCTGGGACGCGGGGCGGAGCCAGGATCCTCTGGACTCGTGGGGCGCGTCCTCGGGGAATGGGGCGGGGATGGGTGGGCGGGCGGACCCTCGGGGCGCGGGGCGGGGACTGTGGCCCGGGTCTTCAGGCGCGGGCGGGACGCGGGCGCTTGGAGCTTTGGGGGCGGGTCCTGGGGGGCGTGGAGTGGGGGTTGGCAGCGGGTCCCGGGGACGCGGGGCGGGACGTGGGTCCTTGGGGCTCGTGGGGCAGGACTGGGGGCGGGTCCTCGGGGCGGCGCGCGCCGGCGTCCGCCCACCCCCGACCCGGCTCCTCCCGCGCGCGGCCCCTGGATCCCGAGGCGCGCGGCCAGCCCAGCTCGGGCCGCCGCACTCCGAGCGGCTGGGGCGGCCGAGCGAGCGCGGGCCGGGCTGGGCCGGAGCCGGGGCCGGGGCCGGGGCCGGGGCGGGGGGCGCCGCCCCCACCGTCCTCCTGCGGCCCCCGGAGCGGGGAGCCAGGGCGACGACGAGGCTGAGCGCGGCCGGAACCATGAATCGGAGTTTCCACAAGTCTCAGATTCTGCGCTTCTACGACTGCAGCGCGGTGGAAGTCAAGAGCAAGGTGAGCCGGAGCCCGAGCCGCGGTCTGCGCCCCCCTGCGAATGAATGAGCGGCCGCGGGGCGCCGGGCGCTGCGGGAGGGGCCGCGGCTGGCGACAACTTTGGGGCGCGGGCGCCGCGGCGGGGTGCACGCGGGTCCCCCCGCCCTTCCCGCCCCTCCCGCCCCTCCCGCCCCTGCACCGACACAAAGCCCGGCAGCCCCGGGGTGCAGCTGGGGCCCGGCGCCGAGAGGGCCGCGCCGGCTCCGGACCCCGCGGGAGCCGCTCTTTTGTTCCACGAGCGGGAGGCGACCCGGCGCGCAGCACGGTGGGGGGCGGCGTTTCCGGGGCGACCCGGGGACTTCTCAGAGCGGGGCGGTCGCGAGCCCGGGGGGCCCGGGCCGGGGGGAGCCGGGCCGCGCCTCCCCTGTGGCTGCGGAGAAGCCTCGGAGCCGGCAGGGCGAGGGCGCGGGCGAGGGCGCGGGCGAGGGCGCGGGCGCGGGCGCGGCCGGCCGGACCCCCAGCCCCGCGGGCGCGCCCCAGGCCCAGGCTCTCCCGGCGCGCCCGCGGGGGCCCCTCCCGCTGCCCGCGCCCCGGCCCGAGCGTGCCCCAACTTGCGGGCTGCTGTGAGCGTTCGGGTAATTGGCTGATAGGATCTGGCGCTTCTGCCCTTTGCAGAGGCGGCTGCGAGGCTGCGCTTTTGTCTGCGAGGGTCTTGGCTGCAGTTTGTTCAGGGTCCCGGAGGAGGGGGCTCCTCGGGCTCTCCGCTGTGCTGCTGCTCGGGAGTCGGCCCTCTCGCCCTTTCTCTGTGCCTCCCGCCTCGGGGAAAGGGAGGCGGAGCAGCCTGAGGGGCGGGCGGGAGCGGGGCTCCGACCCCCAACCCCGCGCGGGGCGGTGGTGCCTGAGGAGCCCAGTTCGGCCGGCTCCCGCCCAGGCCACCCCTGCCGGCCGAGGGCAAGGGAGTCCTTGGGCAAGGGATTTACAGGGCATCTGCCGAGGGTGGGGGGCGGCTTCTCTGCGATGAACCCTGAGTTGCAGGATTTCATTCTCATCTTGGGGAGACAGTTTCTTTATGAACTCCTCGCTTCTGTTAAGGTCGCAGCCTTCCCCCAACGCTAATTCCGTGATCTGTGCCCGGAACTCTCCCCTTTGGCCCAGGAGTGCCCCCACCCTCCCAGATCAAATGTGCCCGCTGTGAGTTACTGAGGGAAGAAGCCGCAAGCCTGGGTGGGAGCTCCACACGACTGCTGGTTTCTTTAACAGGCTTGGGAATGTGGCTGATGAGAGCTTTGACCACTACCATAGGCACTGAGCACATGTGGTGGGTCTTTTTAAGTTTGTTTGTTTGTTTTTTTTCTTTCTGAGATCATCATGGATTCACAGGCAGTTGTAGGAAGAACACAAGAGACTCCCCTGACCTGCACATTCGTGGTGTTACCAGCAAGCTCAGTGGAGATACAGAACCCTTCCATCAAGGGTAGCTCCTGCTGCTCTCCCACTGGCTATTTGATTCTAAGTGTAAATTGACTAACAAAGAACACTTTTCCTGAGTCACACAAGCCACACTCCTCGTGCACCGTGCACCGTGCACCGTAGCTACATGCACTTTGCGGTGGCTCTGAAGGATCAATCTAGAAGGACCCATCTGGAGGCAGTGCCCTTAATCCACAGTTCTGGACCGCTGGGATCATGCAGGCTGCTGGGAGGTAGAGAGGAAGCGCCTGTCTCTGTCTTCCCTCCAGAAGGGGAGTGGGGGCAGTGGATGCCCTGGCTGCCCAGCAGGCTGCCTCAGACTGCCCCCTCTAGCTCCCTAGTCAAAAAAGGGGGCTTGGGTTCAGGTTCAGATACAGTAAATGTTCCCCTGAAGGTGAGTGGCAGAGCTGGGGTTTTTGTTGAATTTGGGAGCATCCCTGGAAGGGCCAGACCAACATGCGTGGGCCCTGCTGAACGGGCTAGTTCAGCACACCCACCATTTTGGATGTTGGGGCTTGCCTTGCCGTTTGTCCAAAGTCTTCCTGGCTCTTCCCTCTGTGTACACCTTCCCACTGACCCCCTAAAAAATTAGTATTTGCTACCATGGAATCCATCTCTGCTGGGAGCATTTACTGCAGCTGCTGTTGTCAAAATACAGGAAGCAAAACTTTGTGATGATGATGTCTTTATTCATGTTAAATGTAGTGCCCGAACGCCTGGGTTTGCCTGTGGCAAAAGTGAGGCTGGGGGCTGAGTCCAGCCAGGTCTGTTGCCTACTCCTCTTGGGAGTTTTCAGGAAAGTCATTTGACCCTTCAGAGCCTCCATTATTTCATCTGTAAAATGGGCATTGTTCCCATTCTGCTTACCTCCCAAGACAAAATGAGTTGATGTGAAAGCACTTTGGAGGGCAGCCCAGGTGGCTCAGTGGTTTAGCGCCACCCTCAGCCCAGGGCCTGATCCTGGAGACCCGGGATCGAGTCCCACGTCAAGCTCCTGTATGGAGCCTGCTTCTTCTCCCTCTGCCTGTATCTCTGCCTCTCTCTCTGTGTGTCTCTCTCATGAATAAATAAATAATATCTTTAAAGAAAAGAAAAGAAAGCACTTTGGAAGCTGCAGAGTGACTGCTATTCAGGATTCTATGACATTTCAGGACATTGGGTCTGAATTCACCTCTCGTCCTCTCAGAACTTTTGCCCATATGCCACAGGTCATCAGCTTCCAAAGCCTTGAGGACACCATCTTTCCCCGGTGGCTCTCCCCCATCACATAGGCCCTTCCATTTCCCGACACCTCTGCTTTAGTACTTGTGACTCCTCTGCTCTTCCCCAAACCAGCAGGATGCACCTCAGACCCTCGGTCTGGTTTGAGGCCCCCGCTTCCCACCTGTGGTTAGACCTGCTGTGTGAGGGGAGAGGCTGTGTGCAGGTGTGGCCACGGGTGTCAGGGCCCGGGAAGCAGGAGGAGCAGTACGAGGGCTGAGTCTGCAAGGGGCAAAGCGATCACAGAGGACTCTAGCTGTGAGAAGGAGTACGGGACCCTCTGTCAGCCATGTGCCCCCTTGCAGCCCCTGCCTTCTAGTCGAGCCTCACTCTGCTCTCTTAGCCTGGTGGTCTGTTTGCCCTGGTGATGTGGCCCTCCCCCGCCTGAGAGCCACATCAGATTCTGAGAATCTGCCCTGTGCGCCTGCCCTCTCCTGCAGATCCATCGAGATGTCACCTCCAGGCCGGACAGGCTCTCTCCGTCCTCTGACCCCTTCTGGTCTCTTCTTTAAGGGCCTGCCGTGTGCCCTGTGTGGGGGGAGATGTGATGTGAGGGCTTTCACTCCAGCATGTGCTGCTTTGTTTAAATCATGTTGGGGGCTTTCCTGGATTCTAAATAAATACATTGTCATTGCTGAATGTTTAGAACCCATATCAGGCACAAAGTGGGCTCATTCTCCCATCCCAAACTGGCTGCCCCTCAGTGCTGCTGCTTTCCTTGTGTTTTCTGTGCACATATGCATGCCTACAACTCTTACAGAATCAGGATCACATTTTACAGGCATCTTATTCTATAGCTTGCTTCCCCCACTTCAGCTTAACACTGCAAGTGTTTTCTCATGGCATTAGTATTTTATAAAAAACATATTTTTAAAATTATGACCTAGTATTCTATCTTATGTGTAAACCATGATTAATTTAACCAGGATCCTATTTGGGTCATTTCCAGTTTTTTTCTACAATAAGCAATGCTGTGAAAAACATCTTTGTGCTCAAACTTCTACGTAAACATTATATACAGAGTAAGTAGAGATATGTTACATGAAGGATATAAAGAGCTACTGGTTCTATTAAGTTGGTGCAGAACTCATTATTTCCTCAAGACAAACTCCTGGAAGTGTAGTTACTATGTTAAAAGGATGCACATTTTGAAGACTTTAAATATATATTGCTAAATTTTCTTGCAGAAAAGCTCTTCTGCAGATTTATATACTGTTTGGTGCCTGTCCATCGCTCTCTCTCCTCTCCTTCCAGTATTGCATATTTTTTTACTCTTTCCTGTTAGATAAGTGGAACCTCCTCCCATTGTTTTAATCTGATCCTGAATTATTAGTGAATTGAACATTTTTATATTTGTGGGCTATTTATCTATTTTTAGGTATCTCTTTCTTTCCCACCTGTTTTTTTTTTTTTTTTTTTTCTGTTTGTGTTATTATTTTTTGTTGAGTTATAGGAACTGCTTGACGATAGATTTTCCATTCGGTGCTGAGGTTACAGGGTTTCAGCCACACATTTCCCCTGATCCTCAGACCTTATCTCTGGCTTATGTGGCAGGTAAATGTCTGTCCATCTAAGGGGCGGGGGGCTGGGCCAGGCCCTCCCCATAGGCAACTGAGCACTTACCACCCATGGGCCAGCTGAGAACTGCCTAACACTGTTTGACTCACCCATGTATGTCAGCTACACCCTTTTAAGATTGCAGTTTTGTATGTGTGCATGTCTGTGCTCAGACAGGTTCGGTGACTTGATGTGGGAAGCTGCATCTGGAGGAGACTCTCACTAGGGACCCAGGTGGGCACCAGTGATGTTGATGTGGGTCTCTAGTAGGTAGTGAGCCCTATGACCTCTCCCAAGGGGACACCCCAGCTAGCCAGGGACTCAGACCCTTTCCTAGGAACCATGGAATTTCAGATAGTTCTCCCAGTTTCAGGGAAGGGGTGTCAAGGATTAGAAGATGTAACCATTCAAGGTATCAGAAGCTCTAACGTTTGTGAATCGTGTCTAGAATCATCCTGACCCTTCCCATGAATGGGCCTCCCAATGGTCAGAGACAAGCAACCAGGGAGCTTGGAATGGCGGCTACAGAAGCATCCATTACCACAGTGGTTAAAGGAAGCATCAGGGTTAGTGTCAGACTCGTTCAGCTGGCTGTGTACATGTTTACTGGCTGAGCACTTCCTCTTGGCAAATTATACTCTTCTGTGAACCTGGGGAGCCATGGGAGTGTTAGCCTCCCACTGGGGATATACAGAAGGTCCAGGCTGGACACTGCCGTCTGTGTGTTGGTTGTACTTAGAAGTGTTTAAGATGATAACCATCTGCCCCAATATATATGTGTGTATATATGCCTGAATGTCTGAATACATTGCAACTGCAAATAATATTTCATTAGCCTCCATCACAACCCTGCCAGATGGGTTCTCTTATCACCACCATAATACAAGAGAGAACACTAAGGAGTTACATGAAGCTGCCAAGGTCAGAGAGCAGTCTGGCTCCAGGGTGGATGTTGTTTGCCATGAATGTCTGTGGCCACTGGGGAAGGAGGCCTTCCTCTGACAGGCCCTGAATCCAGGTCCAGGTATTGATGAAGGGGTCCCTAGCTGGCCTTGTGTAGAATGAGACAAGCTCTTGTGCTTTGGGGCAAGAGGTTCTGTGTTTCTTACTTAACTGCAGCAGGTTCTGTGGCTTGGTCTCAAGGGAAGTCCTCTGTATTCAGTACTGTCCTTAAAGGTCTGATTCTCCCATGTGTCAGTCCATTCATTTATTCGTTTATTCATTTACTGAGCAGCCACTATGTGTCAGGCATGGGGCTTGTCCTGGGAACAAAGATAGTCAAGATAGACAGTATCTCCTCCATAGGAACCTACCATCCAGTGAAAGTTTGGTCTGGCAAGTGAGAAGTGGGGGGCAGGGTCTTTCATTCTAATGTCCAAAGCGTCACCACTTCACATCTCCCTGAGCTCAGAGGTTTCCTCTGCCCTCCCAGCAAGACCTGTTGTGGTACTCAGGCTCCAGAACCAGTCCTGCCCATGTTCTACATCAGCGATGTCGAAGTCGGCTATGGTTGCTTTGAGATTAGTCAGAGCACCTTCTGCCCTCGTGCTTCCAGAAGCAGCTGGGCTCTGGCCTCCACTTTTCCCCATCTGGGGGAGGCCAGTTCAGAAAGTTAGCTGCATTTCTGAGAAGGATGCTCCAAAGAAAAACTCAGCACCTAAAGTGTGAAGAACAGTGTTTTGCATAGAGGAGGGACCCCATAAATATTGGTTGGGTTGAATTCAGATAAGGAATAACGCGATTTTCCCAATAGCTATCAGTTCAGAAGTTGTTAGGATACCTCAGAAAAGAACTATGTTTTGAGGTTGGCCAGCAAATCTTGACTCACCACTGGGATTATTCCTAGGGACCTCAGAGAGGGGTCAGCGGCCTGGTCCCTTCCTGCTCCCTGCCGTGGAGGAAAGAACAGACAAAAGCAGGGAGAAAATGAATTGCACAAAAAAAGAGAGAAACTTTGAAAGTAAAAAGGAAATTGATTTAAAAGTCCATGTTGCTATTCTGCACTGTTGGTGTCTGCTGACTTATTTGGTGTTTGATTACAGGCGAAGAGCTCTAGGGGCACAGCCTGCAGCCCCTCCTCAAAGCATCTCCAGGATCAGGGTTCATACCCCTTCCTTGTCGGACCATCAGCTCTATGTGCTTCCCCCTGCAGAGTCCCCTGGGCAACCCAGTGCTACCTATAGATAGGGCAGGAAGCACAGGATACTCACCATCCTGGCTGTGACATCAGCTACCATCCATTCCTTTTGTGGTCTGTCCCCTAATTTCAGTTCTCGGGGTCCAGGGGTGTGTCTCCCACACCCCACTATCCGTCTTTCTCTCTCTCTTCCCAATGCTGTGTTCCTTGCTGGGACTCTGAGCAGGTGCTTGCTGGACGGCTCCCCTCTGTATCCCCCACCGGAGCATCCGCTCTGTATTTTAGGATGTGTGTGTTGCATTTTACTTGGGGGGAGAAAAAAAGCTTTTGCTGCTTACAGAGTTTGAAAACCGCCCTGGGCCTTGTGCATGGCTCAGCCCAGTTAAATCCTTGCTGTGTCTCCTGCCCATGCTCCACAGGCTGACCTTCTTACAACCCACCCCTGTCCTAGTCTTGCTCTACCTCAGGGCTGAAACAGCCTTTGCAGAGGCTGTTCCAGACCTCCTTAATGTGGTGGGGCACACCCAGTGACCACTATGCCGATCAAAGTATGGAACATTCCAGTATCCGGGAAGATTCCACCCCCATTGTAAACACCATCAGGGTTTCTGTCACCAAAGATAAATGTGCTGGTTGATGGGCATGACGTAGGCTACATCCATGTTGTGTGCAACCGCCTGTGTAGATGGTGCTTCACGCTGCACCCATGTCCTTTGGTGGTTGTGTACATGAGTGCCTCTTGGTGCACGCACCCATGCTTTTCGCTAGCCTTTTGTGATGCTGCTATACTCCCATGCCAGGAGACATCGAGCAGGCCTGGGTGGCCTTGGTTAGTCTAACCCACATTCTGGGGTGGCTGTTTTCTACTCCAGCCCTGGAGTAGACTGTTTTTAGGGGGAGTGGCTGCTGTAGGAGGTCTGGCCATTTGGGAATCCTGAAGGCCTTGAACCATAATGTATTAAGTATTTATTGATTAATAAATCAGGAAGAGATTCCTTGTCTTGTAGAATTTAAGGTTCCCACATGACTCCTTGGTTCCAGTTGCTGTTGTCATGCCTTTCCTGGCTTTCCTTTGGTCCAAACCAAAGGCCCATGGGCCCATCTGGTGAGCCTGGTATTGTGGGAGAAGCTGAGACTCCAGATGAGCAGTGATGGACCTGGGGCCTCTTGATGGGTCCTCAGGCATCTCATGCTCAGGCTCTTCAATGAGGATGGGAAGTGTCCCTTTTAGAAAGTGTCTGAGCTTCACATGTGGAACAAAGACCCATGAGCAGCCTCCAGCTGGGTGGGCCGGGGATACCGGTGGACATAAGAACTTTAAGCCTTCCCCCTGAGTGGTTGGCTATTGCCCCACAGCTCTGTACCCTCACACACCTGCAGATGTTGACAGTCATGGCGAAGCCACCAGTAGGGCTTTGTCTGCTCCACCTAAAAGTTCTACCTAGACAGCAAGTATATTCTCCATTTTCTCACAGCGGCATACTTGCCAAAAGGCGGGTTAGGCACTGGTCAGTCAGTGGACCTCTCTCAGAGCCTCTGCTTCTGAGACAGGCTTGGGACAGACGAGGAGCCTCTGTTGGGGGATATGTGCTTTGTGGAAGGACCCTGAGGTCCCCAGTAAGGGCTGTGGAAGAGAATTGTGAGGGCCATCAGGGCTGCCGTGCTGGAGGGCTTTGGAGACTAAAGTAATGTCAGTATCCTGTTTTCCACAGCGTGGGGTCTGAGCCACTGGCTCCCTACCCACAAGTCCTGACCTCACTTCCCTCACTGGTTTGGAACAACAACGAGGTGTTACTATGGAACAAAACAAACTTCTGTGCCTCTAGGATGGTCCCTCCTGTGGATGAGGTGGGGGCACCCAACCTCTGGTCCCCTCAGGCCCATTAGTGACTGTGCAGGTGCAGGCATAAGGGGCACAGACTCCAACCTCACTGGGCCGTGCCCCTGTTGACTGGAAGGTGGTATAGGGGCTCTGCATATCTGCACAGTGGCAGCAGACATGGGTGTTAGGGACCCCCCTCCATTCCTCAGGAGATGAGCTGCCCTGGAGTCTCTTCTCACCATGAGCTTGGAGTGGCCTGTACTATCTCCCCACCACCCAAGCTGGGAGCAACCTCCCAGGGCTGTGGTCCCGCTGCCTATTGAGCACTGGTGCCTCCTCTCTGCCCAATGGGCTGAGGACTGGTCACAGCACTGCTGAGGATCAGCATCTGGCCCTCTTGGAGTGGCCAAGTGTTGTGCTGTGGGTGCTGCCCCTTGATTGTGTTTCTGGAAGGCATGCAGTCTCTGGGCTCCCTCTCTGCACCGGGAGCCTCGGTGATTCTGGTGGGAGCAGCTGCCACCAGGGTCACATCACCTGGAGGAGAGTCTAGGTGGGTGGGACCTTCCGTGTTCCAGTGATATCTCATGGTTACAACTCCCTTTCCTGGAGCATCAGCTGTGCTCGGCCTTCTGCCAGCACTCCCGCCAGGTCTTTACCACAGATGTTTTCCTTGAAGCTCATGACACCGTGTGCAAGGGTGGTGGAGAGGGGGACCCTGAGGTCTTGACCAGCCTGTTAGGTCACCTAACCAAGGTCCCAGCTAGAAGTGGCAAAAACAGGTCTTAAATCCTCAATTTCACATTATTCCCTGATTCTTCCTCCTGGAAAATAGACAACACCTACCTGCCTGAATGTGCTCTGAAGTCACATCCTCTATCCCTCCACCCTCTCCTGCACCACCTGGACACTGGCTCCAGGCTGTGCTGCTTCCTCAGTATCCCTCATGCATCCTGTGAAAGCCCCTGTCCTAGGCAGTGCCCTGAGCTCTGGCCATTGTGCACCATCTATTTGCTGGGAGATGGTGGGTACAGGGAGAACCTGACCACCTCTCCCACTTCCTCCTCTTTGCAGCTGCAGCTGTGCACAGAGTAGTACTGGCAACGCCCTAGGCCCTGGCACAGCTGGATATGTCACTGAGCAGATGCCCTTTGAATTGCATGGCTAGGGGTGCACAGCTGGGTTCTGAGCCTCCACCTGGAGCTGCGGCATTTGGGTCGTGCCCATGAGCACAGCTTTTCTCTTACAGAATCATACAAAAGTTGTTTCATTTGGAAAAATGGACCTGAGACATAGCTGCCTGCCAGTGATGAAAGGGGCAGGGCTGAAAGAAGCGGTGGCTTCTCAGAGACTGCGAAGGTAGCTCCACTGAGGAAGGACCTGCTGCTATCTGTGGTCCTCGGTGTGCTTATGACATCCATGTGTGTGAAAGGACTTGCTTTACTGTGTTTGCAAGTTTCAGGCTTTTTTTTTTTTTTTTTAAGATTTTATTTATTTATTTATTCATGAGAGAGAGAGAGGCAGAGGGAGAAGCCGGCTCCCTGTGGGGAGCCTGATGCGGGACTTGATCCCAGGACCCCGGGTCACACCCTGGGCTGAAGGCAGATGCTCAACTGCTGAGCCCCCTGGGCGCCCCACAAGTTTCAGGCTTTGAGGAGGACTCAGCCTGCGGCCATGTGAACACCTGTACACCATGCAGGTTCTCTAGGCACTCTGCTGAACAGTGGCCCTTTGCTGGGGCCACACACTCTCAGAATGGCACATGTGTGGGAGTCTCACAAAAACCCTATGAAAAATATATTTTTATCCCTTTGCTTTTACAAAGGAGGAAATAAGCTCAGAGAAGTCTGAATTATCCAAAGTCACACAGCCAGTAAGATGAGTCAGGAACTTGCCATCGCACAGCCTTGTGTCCAATGACTCTGCCTTCCCATCAGTGTTGCGGAGACACCACTGGTCCAGACCCCTCCTGCCTCAGCCCAGCCCCATCCCTGGAAACTGCCTCCTTTTCATGCACAGTGAGTTCATCCTGGGATGTGACCTTGCTTCTCTAGAGGGCCAGGGTCCCAAGCTTCTCCTGGAGTGGATTTCTGCTTCTGATAAGTCCCATGAAGGCAGGGACAGACAAGAAACCTGGCCTGAGCAGTCACTCCAGTCCCCCGGCTCCACCTCTCCTAGCAGCCCGGTGTCCTGCCCCTGGACCTCTACTCCTAGAGTAGTCTACCTGCTGCACCTGCTGACAGCCTGTCTTTGTCCACGCTGTCAGAGGTCCAGGCGCCCCTTCCTCCCTGGGGAGTCTACTCCCAATGGGGCATCCTGGTGTTACATCCACAGGGTGTACTCGCTCCACCACTGGAGCTCTTGCACTCTTTTCTGCATTCCCCCCGGTACTAGCGTCGGTTCCTCCATTTACTACCCTCGCGGTTGTGATCAGGGATCAGGTCCTTCCAGGTCTCAGTAGCCTGGCCTTTACAATGGGACCAGTGACACTTCCCAGTGGCTCTTACTATTAAAGAGGAGAGCTTTTGCACAAAGCGTGGCACTGACCCTGTCTCCTCTGCCATGCTGGAAATCCCTGCCACACAGAAGCCACAGACTTGTCCCTAAGGCTCTACGTCCTCCACTCTCAGTGCTGCCCCA
The DNA here is from genome assembly GCF_011100685.1 of Canis lupus familiaris. Taxonomy (NCBI): domain Eukaryota; kingdom Metazoa; phylum Chordata; class Mammalia; order Carnivora; family Canidae; genus Canis; species Canis lupus. Next base: position 466,052 of record NC_049222.1, read on the forward strand.
GCCCTGCATTAACCAGAGTCGGTGCCCCAGACACAGATCGCACATACGGACTGGTGTGCGTGTCTGTGAGCAGAGGAGCACACATGGGACCTACAGCACGCACACACTCACCAAGGTGATCCAGGTGTATTGGGTTCTCCGTCCTCAGCAGCCTCACAAAGGATGTGGTGCCCGTCTGAGCAGTTCTGTGGCTACTCGTGTCTGTGCCATCATCACTCCAGACTCCAGATCAGGGTGGGTGGATGGGGCACAGGAAGGGGCTGGGCTCTGTGCTCAGCTCCGCCCCATCTGACTCACAGGTCTGTGGCCTGATTTTAAACTGTCCCAACATGTCAGCCCAGGAAGTCGTCCCCTGGCGGGGTCCCACGCTCCAACAGATGCCACACGAGCATAACAGCCTGTGGTTCCTGATCATTCCCTAAGTGGGAGTCTTCCCACGGTTGTCTCTGTGGCCTACATGTGCACTCTTGCTCCCTGGCCCTGTCCCCAAACAGTCTGAGGTGCTTTCGTTACCACGCGGAAGTGTGCACCTGAGATCTTTCCTGTCTGCGGCTGTCTGGGCTCCTTTAGATTGTGCTGTGGGTGAGCTGCTCCTGTTCTCTCTACCTGGATAATTCTTTTCCTCATATACACAGTTTGAATTCGAGCCTGTGCTGCAGTTTCTATGTGTGCATTTCTTGGTTTGTAATTACACATTTGCGTGTGTGATTACTGTCAGGCCTGGGCTCTCAGACACCCTTCAGCCCCATGAAGATGCTCAGTACTGGCACCGGGTGCCACACGTGTCTGAAGTAAAATTTTGTTCGGTGAACAAATACTAAAACACACGCCCTAGCAGGGCCCAACAAGGGGCTCACTGGGATGTTTTCAGACTGATGTGCACATGACTCACTGGCAACGTAGTTGGGACAGAATTCTGACTCCCTAAGCCCTGGGGTCTGAGGTCACCGTCTCCAGCAGGTCCCAGATGCCCATGATACTAATGGTTCAGTGGACACACTTTGGGGAGGTTTTGAACCTGAGGTGCCTATGTGCAGCCCGAGAGTCCGGCTCCACTGGCTGCAGGTGGGGCAGGTATTCACGGCTCCGTGGGCTCTTGGCCTCAAGGATCTCACTGCATCCAGCTCGGCCTGTTTTCTCTCACTTCCGGTGTAGTAAGGGCCTCTGGGAGTCATTAAACCCTTTCCAATGAGGCATTTCTGATGGTGTAATTATACTCCATCCTAGGAATGGAGTTAACATTTTTTACTACTGTAAGTATTTTGGTGAAGGTTTTCCTTGAAAATCTGTCTCTGATGACTTCCCCTGATTGGTCTCACCTGAGTGGCCTGGAGGCGGGGCCAGGTGCCCTCGGGGTCAGGTGCCCAGGTGAGGCAGCCCTGATGGGGGCGGGGCCTGAGTCGGAGGCCTGGCCTCACCCCAGCGCTTCAAGTGCCTTCTTTTGGGGGGGAACCTGGATGCAGGGCCCCTAGGGCTGGGAGGGGTGGTGCCCTGCAGGGAGAGCTCGGAAACCTGGATAATGGGGTAGATAACTAGGTGATGTGAGTGCATCATTTTAAGTCTGTGTTTGTTATGCGTTAAGGGACATAGTAACTCCCTGGATGCCCTTCAGGATATCTTTTATCCAAGATAACATTTTACACCAGAAAAGACCCTAGGAATCTGCATGCATCAGCCTCAGGCCTTAGTGGATGTCAGAATGAGGTTAGTGTCTAGGGTCCTCCCGGTTAATTGTGACCCCTCACAGTTAAAGCACTTTCAGGATCACTGAGGAGTCTGGCCCTGAAGGATTTTTTTTTTTTTTAAGTAAAATAGTGTTCTGATAAGACTTGCATTGATACAATGATGAGTAGAGTGGCTGTGGCAGCTGGCCTCCTGCCCTGCGTACTGGTCCTGGGGCTCCCAGCACCGCGTCCTGTGGTGGGCCAGGCTGAACACCAAAGCCCTCTAAACTCTGGGCTGCTTCTGGGGCTCACAGCAGGATGGAGTGCCCATTGGCTCCTCAGTATATTCTGTCCTTTGTCCTGTGGCACTTACCAGCTTCTGACACACTGTATGGTTTACAGCGGCTCCTTGTTTGTACTGTTTGCCCCCTGTCTTCCCCTCTAGGATATAAGCTTCATGAGGACAGGCCTTTTCTGTTTTACTCACCCTGCCCAGTGTATAGAGTACCTATTGTTTGGAGCCACTGCATACATATTTATTGGATGATAAGAGCAGGGGCCATGTACTGCACTAATTCAGTAAATGTATTTTTGTGCCTACTACATACCAGGATCGGGAAAAGAGGGTGTGGATAAAATGGAGACCATATTTTTCTTTTACAACTGCAAAGCCAAATGCAAGAAAATATTTGTTTGATGAATAAGTTCCCACTTGATAGTTTAGAGGAATGAGTTCACATACATGTTGCTTAATATGACACCTTCACAAGTGTCCTGCTGGTGTGCTAGTCCTGGGGGTTGCTGTCTGGTGAAAGGAAGCAGCAGCAAAAGCGAGTAATGCTTCTCAGACATTCTTCTCTTTAGAGTCAGTTCTACTCAGGGAAAGGATGTGAGCTAGGATGCAGGTAGGACATGGCCTCAGAGCCTCTTGGTGGATCCATCTGCCTGCAGCACATATATGGTGCCTACTGTGTGGTGCCTAGTGGAGGGCGCAGCCTGGTGACACTGACCCAAGGGCTCCTGCCCAAGTTTATCCAAGCAGAAGGCATGTGGTCAGAGTAACTGACTGCCCTTCCTTCCTGGGGGACTAATTTGGAAAGAAGGCCTTTCTTCAAGAAACACCTTCAGACAGCCCCTGGGTGTGGTTGAGACTCCGTGAGCTGTCTGAAGTGTAGTCACAAACTGGTTACCACAGAAATTGTTTTATGTGATTAAAGACCCCTCCATGTCACCTGTATACTCACCTGTTTGCAAATAGTCATTGGAACATTGCCTCCTTGGTTTTGATGGTGAAAACATCACCTTTGTACTGACATCCAGGGTGGAGGGTGGTGCTGATGGCTTCAAATCTAATACACGGGACAGAACTGGTGTGTGGCATGGGACCTGGTGTAGGACTTCATGCCCATATCTCCTCCCATGTTCCTGTTTTGAGACTGTCAGTCAATATCCATTTAATTAAAATTCTAGAATTTTATTTTAAAATAATAGAAGTTTAATTCATTAACTCAATGACAATTTGTGTGTAGGAACTATGCTAGTCTAGAACAAGCAGACCCTGCTCTCATGGGCTTGTAATCCAGTGGTGAGCTGTGGCATTTTGCTGCCGTCACTCATACAGTAATTATCAATTTGTGGCTGCGTGGGGTTTGGGAGGTGTCTTAGAAGTGACTCAGTTACTAAGCAAATTCTAACTGGACTCTGCCTTAATGCCTGACTCCTGTGGCCTTGCCTGGTGAATCTGTCAATACCTTGTCATATCCCTGTGAGGACCTTACAAACCAGGGCCTAGTGACTTAACCTTTCTCACTTCAGGGCCATCTGAGAGTTAGAGATACCTCCTCCACTAGACCACAAACATCCAGAAAAAGAATGTTTTCAAAATATAGCAGATAAACGAAAAAAAAGCACGGAGTTGACCAGTGTGGATAGTACACTATCATAAGTTTAGAAAAGAGGGAACATAGATAGAGTTCACACTGATTGCCATCACACGCCTTTTGAAGGGCACATACAGCTACAGTCACTGGTTCCTGTAGGGAGGGGACTAGGGGGCTGGGAGACTTCTTACTGAGTACCTATGTGGTTCTATCCCTATTCAAACCATAAAGAAAAACATACCAAACAGCATGTGCTTCCAATTTTTTTTTAAAAGCATGCATGTTAGAGAAGCCTCCAAGAGCATGTTCTCACACGGCACAGATGTCCCTATATGGGACCCTTGTGAACGAACCCAGGTATTGGACCAACCCCAGAACAGATGCACTCTCGTTCCAGATGGCACCTCAAAGCATCATTCCAGATGCTAGACCTTGATTTTCCTCCTCCTTTTTAATTTTTCTTTTCTTTTTTTTTTTTTTTTTTTTAAATCTTGAATGGATCTTGCTGGTTTCCTCATAGTAGCTGTGTTCACAGGCATGTGTGGCCAGCTTTTCTGACTGTGTCATAGGCAAAGACTACCTTGGTTTATATGCATAAGACGAAAGAAGCCCTTTTTAAAGGGGAAGATGAAGGAGGATAGAAATTCAGAATTAGACACCTTTGCCCTTCGATTTCCGTTTTTATGAAAACTACCCTGAGAGGAGAGGTAAGCTGGGGTGGGGGCAGTTGCATCAGATACTGTAGCAGCAGAGACCATGAGCCAGTTATTTCACCCCCTGCGTTGGAGCTGCCACCTTGTGAAGGGGATGAAGGGGTTCATGCATATCTCTCAAGTGGCTTGAGATGAAAAATGGTGTGCGTGTATTCCTGCCCCCATGAAATTGTTAGAAATACGAATATGTGTGAGCCCTAATCCTCAAGTGATGGAAAAAGTGAATAATTGGCCCTCCCTCTGCTCTTTGGGACATGCAGACACATCACATGGGGTTCAAGCCCGGATCACCCTCCCTGGCTGGAAAGACAGCAGCAGAAGGGGACTTGGTGAGAAGAAAGTGCTCCGTTAGATTGTCCTCTTCCCTTTGACTTTAGCCCTAACGGGAGGGATGACATTGAGCCAGAGCTGCTTGTTAGTCATCAGAAAACTGTGCCATTTTAGAGTTTTTAAGAAAATAGCACCTGAGTAAGTTTAAGAGGAAATCTAGGGACCGTGTTTTCCATTGTAGGAAGAATGACTTTAAGGTTTGCTTGAAGTGGCAGCAGCTTAGTGCTGCAGACTTCGAATAGCATCAGAAGCAGGAAATAGGGTCTTATTTCCAGCCTGGAATCGAGGTGTTCTGTGGCTGTGGGCAGATGTCTCACCCTCTCTGAGACCATCAGTATGGATGCTTGGGGTGGGGTGGGGGGGACACTTCCAGGGGGAAGCTTAAAATTTAGTCATGGACAGAACACAGCTAACCCAAACAAGCCTTATGTGCTCTGCAGTGTTCTGCATGTAACAGATTTTTAAAAAAATATACAGGAAAGTAGAGAGATCTCATTATGTATCAAGAAAATAAAAATTTTACATTTTTAATATTTTTAACCTGGAAAATAAGAATCATGATAGCAGTAATGGATAATCCTTGGAGTCACATGACATTGAATGATGAAAATAGATTTGTATTGCCAGAGCCGTGCAACTCTAGAAATATCATTCATATAAAGTTTGAGTTTCTGAATTGGAGAAGAGGGACTGAGGGCATTTTACAGTTTGGGGCCAGGGTGGAGATGGGTGTGAGAGAAGGCAAGTCCTACCCTGCTCTAAGAGCCTGCCCTCTGTCCTTAACCAGCTCAAACTGGAAGAGCTTGCCCTACCAGCTTGGACTAAGTCTGGCATCCTGTTTCTGCCCTGAAGACCCAGGAGTAATGGGGGGGGCTTCCCTACCTTCTTAAGTCTTTATCTTCTAAATCCATTTGTGCTCACAAGATATGCTTGGATACCTGGTCCCTTAGGGTTTCCTATATGCCGGGAGCAAAAGCAGAGCCTGCATTGAACCTGTTCAGTGTCAGTCTCTGGGGTTTCCATCAGCCTTCAATTGGCTACTTAAAAGAATTATTCTTTGAGGTGAAACTTTAAAAAAGCAGCAGCTCTATAAGCTATAATTCATATGAAATGAAATTCAAAAGTTTAAAGTATAAATTCAGTAGTTTTTTAGTATATTTACAGAGTTGCAGAGTCATTACCACTATCTAATTTTAGAACATTTTAATATTCTAACCCCCAAATGTTAATGTTAACCCCAAAAATAAACCTTCTCCCCATTGGCAGCCATTCTCAAACCCTTTTATACTGGTCCCTGGCAACCACTAGTCTGCTTTCTCTATGAATCTGCATGTTCTGTACATTTCATGTAAATAGACTCACACGGTTGCTGTGTTTTGTGTCTGGCACCTTTCACTTAGCATAATGTTTTCAAGGCTCATCTTTGTTGTAGGATCTATCAGTACTTCATTTATGGGGGCAGAGTAGACCAGGATCCCCTCATGAGAGCCTGGCAGGATCCAGGGAAAGCCAGCGGCCCCACACCCAGTCTTGCTGTGGGGTCAGTGTGCCTGACCAAGTAGAGGCTCCCAGCAGCTACAAATGTCGGAGGTAGGAAAACAAGCTGCCTCTGGAGTTGTTTTTTAATCAGAATAAACAAGTTACAAGCAAGCCAGGTATACTTTTTAAAAATATTTTTATTTATTTATTCATGAGAGACAGAGAGAGAGAGAAAGCCAGGTACAGTTTGACTTTCACTTCTACATACATCTATAGTTACATTTAATAATGCTCTTTATTTTTACCATGGATTCAAGTTAATGTAGTGTCCTTTTATTTCAGCCTGAAAGATAGCTTTAATACTTCTTGTAAGGGAGGTCTGCTGGTGGCAGATTCTTCCAGTTTTTGTATGTTTCAGACTATCTCATTTCTTCTTTGTTTTTGAAGGATAGTTTTGCTGGAGATAAAATTCACAGTTGACATTCTCCACCCACGACATTTTAGCCTCTGTGATTTCAGACAGGAAGTCAGTCATATTATTGAACGATCCTTTGAATATAACGAATTGTTTTCCTGCTTTTAAGATTCTCTCTTTGGCTTTGGGTCTTGACAGTTTGACTATGATACAGCTAGGTGTGGAACTCATTGAATTTATCTTAATTGTAGTTGGACTTTTGGATAGGTAGATTAAATTAATCAGATTTGTGAAGTTATGGACATCGTTTCTTCAAATATTCTTTCTGCCTTTTTCTCTCTAGTTAACCATCCAAAGTAAACATTTAAAAAACCTTTCACTGAGGAAGAAATGTTTAATGCTACAGGAGGCAAGTATAGCATCAGCTCCTTTGCTACTTCTTGCTGTGAATGTCAGCCCCGAGAAGCCATCTCACATCAGCAGGTAGATGGGACTGAGCACTCTGAAGGCATGCCACACCCCAGCTGCTTGACTCTCAACAGGTAATATGTTCCTGGGGATGTCTGGTAGCGTGCCACAGAGCTCTGAGGCTCTGTTCATTTCTCTTCATTCTTTTTTTCTTTCTGCTTCTTAGATTGTACAGTCTCAATTTACCCGTCCTCATGTTGGCTGATTCTTTCTTCAGCCAGCCACCTCTGATTGACGTCCCCACTGTCTCCAGAATTCTTCCATCTTGTGAAACCAAAACTCTTATCAATTAAGCAGTAATTTTCCAGCTCCTTGCAACCACTGCCTGCTTTCCATCTCCATGATCAGATGGCTGTAGGAACATCCTACAAGTGGAATCACAGCACATTGATCCTTTCGTGTCTGGCTTGCCTCACTTAGCATAGTATCCTCCAGTATCACCTCTGTCATTGCAGGTGCCACAGTGTCCCTCCATCTTATGGCTGAATAATGTTCCACTGTATGAATAGATACCATGTTATACTTAGGAGTTCTCTATATATTCTGAATATTATCCCTTTTTATAGGCTTTTACACTCTGTAAATAGTGTCTTCTTTTTTAAAAAAGATTTTATTTCTAATCCAATGATCTTGAGATCATGACCTGAGCCAAAACCAAAATTCAGATGCTTAACCAACTGAGCCACCCAGACGCCCCTCTGTGGCTAGTGTCATCTGATGCACAAAAGGTAGATTTCACTAAGACCAATGTCTGTTTCTTCTTCCTGTGCCTTTGGTGTTGTAGCCAAGAAATCATTGCCAGACCAGGTGTCCTGAAGCTTTTTCCTTAAGTTTTCTTTTTTTATTTTTTTTTAACATTTTTTTTTAATTTTATTTATTTATGATAGTCACAGAGAGAGAGAGAGAGAGAGGCAGAGACACAGGCAGAGGGAGAAGCGGGCTCCATGCACCGGGAGCCCGATGTGGGATTCGATCCTGGGTCTCCAGGATCGCGCCCTAGGCCAAAGGCAGGCGCCAAACCGCTGCGCCACCTAGGGATCCCTTCCTTAAGTTTTCATCTAAGAATTTTATAGTTCTAAGTCCCACATTTATCCATTTTGAGTGACTTTTGGTAATGGTGTTACATAAGAATCCAATTTCATTGTGATAAAAGCATTTTATTTACAAATATATGTTGGCATGGGCCACTAGTCTTATATTTTTATCTCCCCATTACATTAGGTTACACAAGTTTTCTCTAAATGCAATAATTAGCAGGCAAAATTCATGGTCATATAATTCTTGGTGTACTTCTCAGAAATTGATAAAGTGAATTGTTCCAAGGATTGGGTAGGAAATCTTCCAGGTCCACTGGTTTCTAGTACTTTGCTTTCAACAGCATTGAAAGTTGCCCTAATCAAATTGTCAGCTAATAGATTATTAAAAATAATTTTAATGATAGACCACTTTATGATTATTTATTTTTGGCATATTACCTGTTGAGTGTCAGGCAGCTGGCGTGTGGCATGCCTTCAGAGTGCTCAGTCCTATCTACCTGCTGACGTGAGACAGCTTCTCAGGGCTGACATTTGAGGCAAGAAGTAGCAAAAAAGACGATGCTGTGCTTGCGTCTTCTGGCATTAAACGCTTTTCATTCAGTGAAAGATGTTTTAAATGTTTATTTTGGATGTTTAATGATTATTTATGAAATCTTGTAACTGTTCTAATCATGATAAAATCATTGTTATGACTCAGGCTAGAATCTTTTATACTGTAAGAAAATCTATGGTTTTTTTTTTTGTTTGTTTGTTTTTACTTTATAGTTTTGGTAAAATACACATATCATCTTAGCTAAGATTTACCATCTTAGCCAGTTTTTGAGCAGTTCAGCAGTTTTAATTTTTTTATTTTATTTTTTTAAGATTTATTTATTTATGATAGACATAGAGAGAGAGATTGAGGCAGAGACACAGGAGGAGGGAGAAGCAGACTCCATGCCAGGAGCCCAATGTGGGACTCGATGTCGGGACTCCAGGATCATGCCCTGGGCCAAAGGCAGGCGCTAAACCGCTGAGCCACCCAGGGATTCCAATTCAGCGGTTTTAGTTACATTCATATTGTTGTGTGTGTGATCCAGGACTCTTTCCATCTTGCAAAATTAAAACTTCATACCCACTGACAATGATGTAGAAATATTCTTCACAATGGCTATGTGAAAAAAAAAAAGTTTAATTCAATTTATCTGTTTTTCTTGCATAGAAGAGTGATAGGGTACTCAAGCATAAATTATCATGATAAAATATTAGGATTAAAACCTCTTGGGGCAATATAATAGAAATGATAGACCAAGCAGAACTCTAAAGGAACCCTGTAGAATTTCTGATGGTTATAAAAGAGCTTGTTTTTCCTGTTTTAAAATGCATGGTGGCAACATCAAATCACTCTGGCATTTAGATTTCATTGACTGTATTAAAAGATCATCTGATAAAATATTTATTTTTAAAAGAAATGTTTACAGTATGCTAGAAATTGTATCCTTTAAAAAACAAGATTTTATTAATTTATTCATGAGAGACACACAGAGAGAGGCAGAGACATAGGCAGAGAAGCAGGCTCCCTATGGGAAGCCCGATGTGGGACTCGATCCCTGGACCCTGGGATCACAACCTGAGCCGAAGGCAGATGCTCAACCACTGAGCCACCAGGCATCTCTAGAAATTATATCCTATTTACTTTGAAATATTTTTTTACTTTGAAATATTTTATTATATTTTATTATGAAAAATGTAGATGCTAGCTTAAAAATATATTATCCTTTTTATAGTGGTAGTTTTCAAAATTCTTTAGGAGGCATGTGGCATTTGAAGACAACTGCGTTTGTGTAGAGGGATGCCTAGGACAATGCCTGAACCAGCATCAGAGTTGGCTGGAGACCAGCCTGAAAGGTCGGAGACCCCCGCAGGCGTTTGGTCCCCAGGGAAGGTGGCAAGTGATGAGTGCATGTCACTTGCAGGCTGTCCCACGTTTGTCCCTGCAAACCAGCAGGATTCCACAGTGGGGGCTGCTCTGGGGAGACCCAGCCCCTCACTCCAAATCAGTTACCACTTCAAAGCTCAGTTCTCACTGAGGAGAGTTTTGAGAAAAGCTCTTATGGCTGGTGCTCTAGGTCAGCGGGCAAGTGAGAGACCATCCACTTCCTTCTCCTTGCACCCCAACCACAGCCATCACGTTTCCCTCAGAAGGACTAAGATCCAAAGAGTAGAGCAACCAGCAGAACAGACACAGTGTTTCAAATCATGTGTCTGATGAGGGAAACAAGCCCATCACAAAAAGACAAAACTATAGGATTGCAGTTGTTTGAAGGAGTTGGAGGTGTCATGGTCCTAGAGCCATGGCAGGAGACGGGGCTGGGGATGGTGCTGGGGATGGTGCTGGGGACAGGGCTAGGGACAGGGCCCAGCATCCATTTCTGACGGGACAGACTCAGCTTCACAGGAGGAAACGGCACGTGGACGGTGCGCATGTTCGCACAACGCTGTGAATGTGTTGCTGCCACTGAACTGTACACTTAAGAATGGTTAATACAGTAAATGTTATGTTTTGTGTATTTTGCCACAATAAAAAATAGGGAAAATGCTAACATCCCCTTTCCTATCTCTTTTTGCTAACTTTGGGTTCCATTCAGCATAGGAACCGTGTTTGCCGTCCTTCTGAATTAACAAGGTCAGCCTCATCAGCACCACTCAGACTTGCCTCCTGTCAGGAAGAAGTCTGGATTCATTTTCACTTCAGATCAACACATTAGGACATATTTTGAAGAAAACAACTAGAAGCAGTGAGAAGAAATGAGAGGTTCTTAGACCAAAGACAGGGCAGAAGCTGTGCAGAACAGGCTGGCTTGTGCGACATTTACTCACCACTTGCCAGGGATGTGGCCTGAGTCCTGCAGAGATGGGGGCAGCCGGCATCCCTTCATGGGGGCGCACCGGGGGGCTCTCAGCTGGAATCACCTCCCACCAATGACCTGGGAAAAGAGAGACACTTTCTTGTTTCACTGGACACAGTCCAACTTCCAACTCTCTTTATGTATTTAATGAAAAGAACATGGACACGAGTAAAAACTAATTGCTCCAGAAGTTAGTTTGCCTTAGATAGAGATGGCAGAGATGATGGCTTTTGTTGAAATAGATATTCATGATGTGATGACATAACCAAATCTGAACAAAACCACTTTAAATCTTGTAGGTGTGAACTCTTGAATCTTGAAAGGTTTGCTCACCCTGGGCCAGGAGGTGATGGTGCTCGGGATAAACACTGAGAAGATAATGCAGGAGGGATTTTGGGGTTGCTGTGCGGTGTTCACAGGCCCGGGCTCAGAGGGCGCCTCCTGCTGCGGCAGGGATGAGCAGAGCCTTGGTGAGCTCAGGGCCTTCCTCCCCTTACCCAGTGTGTGGGAGGCCCTGGGGCTTCTGCTTACTCATCCAAGGTGGCTTTTCTCAAACCAGTATTTTGGAACGTCTCACTGTTGTGCGCCTTTAAGTATTTTATCCCTGGGGCAATGCAGGATGGCTGAGGACTTGGTTTTCTTCTGCTTTTTGAAAAGGGAAACGGATCGGGAAACTGGTTCTCAGGGATCTGCAGACTTGGAGATTTGGAGATTGCCTTAAAATCAGAGGTTTCATGTGTTTGGTTCTCAGCCCAGCAGCACCAGCTTCTTCTGGGAACTTGTTGAAAATGCAGATTCTCGGGCTGGTCTCCAGGTCAGCCAAGTCCAGACCTCTGGGGCCTTCAGGTAGCTCTTATGCCCACCCAATTGGAAAGCCACACAGACCCATATGGTCTGAGTTGATTTGCCCTTGACTAATTGACATAACATCTAGATGATGTAATGACTCTTTTAGTATAAACATCAGACGTTTCATTTTTGTGTATTTTGGAACCCCTGTAATTAGTTTTCAGATATGTTGAAGAGCGCTGCATTTGTCCTGCCTGAGGAATAAAGGTCTCTCTTGCCAAGTGAGGAACAGCAAAACTCCAGAAAGCCTTAGGCCAGGCAGGCCGTGTGCCAGGGTCCCAGGATACTTTGGCCTGTGGGAGGTGACCCAGGGTCCTGTCCCAGCAGATAACTCTCGGCCCCGAGCCAGGGACTGTCAGGAAAGATGGGCCTGGGCATTCCCCAGAGCAGACAGAGCGAATACCAGCTTTTTAGGGAGAGAGACCTGCTCTGTGTTTTTGGCCAGCACCCAGGTCTCCCGAGATTTCCGAGGCCTCCTTCTTACCACTTTCCTTACTTCCTTCACTTCTGCTTCCACTTCCCATCCTTTGGAAGGACAGCCCTTTGGTCTTTTTGAAATGCAAATCATATCAAATCAGTTCATCTCATCCACCATCCCTGTAATTAATTTCTTTTTTTCAAAAAGATTTTATTTATTTATTCATGATAGAGAGAGAGAGAGAGAGAGAGAGAGAGGCAGAGACACAGGCAGAGGGAGAAGCAGGCTCCATGCTGGGAGCCCGACACGGAACTCGATCCCGGGACTCCAGGATCGCGCCCTGGGCCAAAGGCAGGCACCAAACCGCTGAGCCACTCAGGGATCCCCATTGTAATTAATTTCAACAGGGCTTTTCTTCGACAGCCTGAGCTCTAGCACCCGTCCTGTCCTCAGGATGTGGGTCAGAGGTGACAGAAACAATCTTGCACACTTTTGACTTTGCACAAGCTACCCCCGCTGGTCCCTGGGCCTCACGGAGGATGGCACACACCTGTCATTAAGTGAACAAGCTACTCATTTACACCTTGTCTCTTGTGTTTTAGTTTGGGGCTGAGTTCCGAAGGTTCTCCTTGGACCGGCACAAGCCTGGGAAGTTTGAAGACTTCTACAAGCTGGTCGTGCACACGCACCACATCGCCAACACAGATGTGACCATCGGCTATGCAGATGTGCACGGGGACCTGCTGCCCATCAACAACGATGACAACTTTTGCAAGGCGGTCTCAAGCGCAAACCCTCTGCTCCGGGTCTTCATCCAGAAGCGAGGTACCGGGGCATGGGGAGCTGCTTGTCAGTGCCATCACACACAGGCCACATCCAGGGACGTCGGGCAGCACAGCACCTTATGGTTCTTTTTTGTAGCCTGTGCTGGTAGATTATAGAAAGTCATGTTGGTTTGGTCAACATTAATTTATTAGAAGGGCTTAAAAATTTTAATGCATTTTCCATCTTAAATAGTGTTGACTTCTGATTTTTAAATACTGAGGAAAAAATAATATTGATACTTTCATATTTTAACTGGAAGCAAGGGGGTCACTGAAAGAAGGGCATTAGCCAGTAACCCAAGAATGAAACTTGTGGTTTCCTGTGTGTGCTTCCCACTGTCTTTAGGATTGGAAAATGATGCTGGCTTTAAATTATAACTTTGGTTAACTTTTCGCTCTGAGGACCTAGCTTTGCTGTAACAGTATCACTTTATGGGAAACAAGCTGTAAGTGAATGGTTGAGAGGGACTGTTGGGTCAAGGGGTCCTTGTGCTGCTCGCTTCTCAGCTGCGTTTTACATATGCTTTCTCATCTCTAAACTTGGGAGAATCTTCACATTTCAAAATAACACGCTGAAGGAAGGTACTGCCTGCAGGAGAGGGTTGATGTTGGGCAAATGGTATTTCCTGGTTGACTTGGTCATGCCTGGACCTTCTGTGCCGTAATGAGCACACTGGCTACCCATGGAGGCAGAGCACCCTGGGGGCCCTTGCAGGGTGACTCTGGGGCTCACTGTGTTTGCTGTGGGGGATTCACTGACCAGTCAGGTTGCTGCATGGACACAGTGAGTAGCAGCTGCAACATTTGGAGGACAAGGAGGCCTGGCTCGGGGCCGTGGTGTAGGGCCCGGCGCCTGGTCCTAAAGGCAGGCAGGTGCCACAGTCCCCACTGGGTGTGAGGCCTGATTGAGCACACGGTCCCCACGCCATCCTGAGGAAGTAAGCAGGCCGTGCTGTGAGTGCCCGCTGTTGTGGCAATAGAAGGGGACACGTGGAAAGTAAACTGCAGGAGATCCCTTTCTGACCCGTCCTCTGGCACGAGATCACACAGCTCAGCATCTGCAGGCTGTGCTGAGCCGGGACATCCTGCTGACGGTACCGAGAAGCCAGCACAGCTGTCACTTCCTCACGGGGACTTCGCCTCCCTGCTGGCCCCGGGGCGTGGCCCTGCCTGTCGACCAGTGGTTGCTCCACACCACTCTTCTCCATGAGGCCTGATCTCAGGCCACTGCACCTCGTGACCTCGCGTCCCCTCCACCCAGCTTGTATCCTGTCATTCCACGTCTCTGTGCCATGTGTGTCGCCATCCTCAGAGCTGTCCTGGCATCTGGCCACACTCCACCATCCATTGCTCTGCCCCAGCCATCTGAGGCTGTGCTGTTCGCTCACCTTTCACAGAAAGGCCTCACGGTGGATGTGTGAGCCTCAACTCCTGTCCCCAGGAAGTGAGGGCTGCCTGAGGCTCGGAGCTGAGGTGGAGGCACTGCCGAGGGCACTGTTCCCTGAAGCGCCAGTGGTCGTGACGCCCTGTGCTGCTGACTCCCCGAAGCTGCGGTGGTGCCGGGAGCTCCAGGGTTCGTGTGCCTGCAAGGGGGACAGACACGCTGACTTTCCAGGGCGGCTCACACGCCACTGGCTGGGCCCTGCCTCCTGTTTCATTATTCACTATGCTCAGTTTTCCTGGCTGGCCAGGGTCAAGGTGTCCGCTGACCCCCCCCCCTTCTGTCATGTGACAGTGAGGAGCTGGGGGACCTCCATTCCGTCACTGCCTCCGCACCTTCTCGCTGGCTCTGTGGCCAGCAGGTCTGTCATGACCTGCTCTGTATGACAACAGAGCCTCTGCCTCGGGCCCCCATCGCTGGGGAAACTAAGGCTGTATTCTCACTATCCCCAAGGGACCCTCACTGTACTCACTATGTGTGGTTAGAAGCAGGACAGCTGTGTCTCTGTGGGTGGGGCGAAGCAGGAGCCCCTTGACGGGCTCCATGTTCAGGACAGACCACTCGCTGTGAGGAAGACAGTGTCCCCGTGGGCAGGCTGCTGCTGGGGCCTCCCTGGGAGGCAACACTGAAGTCCCATGTCCTTTCCCACAGCAAGGGTTCTGAGACATCAGTCACGTAATGCTGTATTCATGGCTTCACTATGGCTTCAGTCACTTGTCCTTCACTTAATAACTTCATGAGCCTTGCTGTGGACTTTCAGAGAAAGCTGCCCTCTCCTCCAAAGCCACACAGATGTCACAAGTAAACTTCAAACCAACATCCCTGATGGATAGGGACGTGGAAACTCTTCCCCAAAGCACCAGGATGTGGAGTCCTGTTCTCACAGCGGACCTTGTGTGGAAGGCCACAGACCAGGGGTGGGTGCCCTAGATGTGCCGTGGGACAGCTGAAGGGACAGACGCACACACGGGCACCTTGGGGAGGGCGTGAGGTGGGAACCACCGGGAGTGCAGGCTGCTGCCGGGGGGCCCCCCTTCACAGTATGTCCTCTGACGTGCAGAGTCTGTGTCTGTGAAGTGGCTCAAATGTGTTTGTTGCCCAGAATTGATGCTCAGGACCCTTGGTGGCCATTCACAGACATGCTGGCGGCAGAGATACCACTGAGATTGGAAAGGGCACCGCTCCACCTTCCTGCCTCTGCTCTTATGCCAGAAACTCGTGTCCTATCCACACTGTGTAGTGTCATATATGTCATTTTCTTGTGTGTATTCTTTTTTTAAATTGAGGTAAAATCCATATAACATAAAATTTGCCATTGTGCAGTTCAGTAGCATGAACACAATCTCAAGGATGGACGACCGTTTCTCTGTAACACTGAGCACTCTGTCCCATAGACACTAACTCCTCATGCTGCCCTCCCTGCAGCCCTGCCACCTGCCACCCTGCTCTGTATCTGTATGGTTGTGACCCTTCTAAGAAGCTCACATAAGTGGAATCCCACAGTATTTGTCTTTTTGTGACTGGCTTGTTTCACTGAACACAGCGTCCTCAAGGTTCATCCACATTGTATCATATTGCACAATTTCCTTCCTTTTTAAGATTGAATAATACTCTTTTGTGTGGACAGAGCACATTTTGTTCATCATCCATTCATTAGTTAACATAGGGGTTTCTTCCACATTGTAGCTATTGTGAATGATGCTGCTGTGAGCCTGAGACAGATATCTCTTTGAGACTTTCCTTTCAATTCTTTTGGGTATAGACCCTGTAGTATATATATTGCTGCTTCACGTGGTAGTTCAATTTTTAATTTTTTGAGGAACTATCATACTGCCTTCCACAGTGGCTGCACGGGGGTCCAGTTTCTCCACCTCCTCACCAACACCTATTGTTTTCTGAAATTTTTAATCTTTTTTTCCTCAACATGGGGCTTGAACTCACAACTCTGAGATCAAGACCTGAGCTGAGATCAAGAGTTGGACACCTAAGTGACTGAACCACCCAGGTGCCCCTCTGATTTTCAATAGTAGCCATCACAGTGGGTATGAGGTGGGATCTCGTACTTTTGATTCCTAAGTCCCTAATATTTAGCGATGTTGAGTGTATTTTTAGCGCCTAATGGCCACTTGTACAACTTATACATCTTCTCTGGAGAGACATGTGTTCAAGTCCTTTGCCCATTTTTGCACCAGATTCTCTTTGGTTGGTGAGCTTCAGGAGTTCTTTATATTCTGGTGTTAATCCCTTGTCAGATATATGACTTGCAAGTATTTTCTCTCATTCAGTGGGTTGCTTTTTTCTTCTGTAGGTTATGTCTTTTGATGTATTTGTAATTTTTTACAAAGTTAAATTTGTAAATTTTTTTGTTGTTGTTGTTAACTGTGCCTTTGCTGTCATATCCAAGAACTCACTGCCAAATCCAATGTCCTGAGGCCTTTGTCTTAAATATTCTTCCAAGGGTTTTATATTTTTAGGTCTTACATTTAGGTTTTTAGCTTTTATAATTGGCTGTGTTAGTCTTCACTGAGATTTTATTTCTCCCACAGCTTGAAGTTACTGTCTCCTGTCCTCTCCTTACACCTGTTGGACTCCTGGGAGCAGCTCTTGCAGGAAAGGTCCAGTGATCACCAACTTCCACAGCTTTTGTTTTGTTTGTCTGGGAATGTCTTGATTTCTCCCTCACCTTGCAGCACAGTTTAGCTGGATGTAGGATTCTCGGTTGGCAGGTTTTTCTTCTTACAGCACTTTGATCGTATTGGTGTTCTTTGTCTCAGATCCAAAGTTTTTAATGAGAAATCCACAGATAACCTTACTGAAGATCCTTTGGATGTTCTCATGCTGCTTTCATGCTTCTCTCTTTGTTTTTTGGAAGTCTGGTTATAACACATCTCCAAGTGGATCTCTGACTTTATCTGACTTGGAATTTGTTGAGCATCTTGAATTTTATATTCATGTCTTTCTAACAGGAAAGTTTTCAAAACATTCTTCAAATATTCTCTTTGCCCCCTACTCCTTCTCAGACTCCCCCGTGTGTATGCTGGTTCTCTTGATGGTGTCCCACAGATCCCTTAGGCCTGTTTGTTCTTCTCATGTACTTTCTTTTCCATAGCGTTGATCATTTCCATTATCCTGTCTTCAAGTTCTTTGATATTTCTTCTCTCTACTAAAATCTGTTTTGAATCCCTCTAGTGAATTTTTCATATCAGTCACTGTACTTTCAGCTCCAGAATGTCTTTTGGATTTCTTTTCTGGTTTTCTACTTTTTTATTGATATTTCCATTTTGTTCATACTTTTTTCATGATTTTACCCACATTTTCTAATTCTTTGAGCATCTTTTATTTAAGATTTTACTTTATTTATTTGGAAGGGAGAGAGAGAGAGAAAGAGGGGGAGAGAGAGAGAGAGAGAATGAATGAGTGGTGAAGAGGGGGAGGGGCAGAGAAAGAAGCAGACCCCCCTGGAACAGAGAGCCTTACCTGGGACTCGATCCCAGGATCATGACCTGAGCTGAAGGCAGACGCTTCACTGACAGAGCCTCCCAGGTGCCCTTCTTAGAGTATCTCTAAGACTGTGGGTTTAATGTCTGATCAGTAGATTTGACATCAGGTCTTTTTTAGGGACAGATTCTGTAGAATTCCCTTTTTCCTTTCAACGGGCCAAACTCTCCTGTGCCTTGTGATTTTTTGGCTAAACACGGCACATTCGAATATCCTGATGCGGTGACTCTGGAAATCAGACTCCCCCACTTCCCCAGGCTTTGCTGTTTTGTTGTCATCTTTCTTTGGATGGTGGCAGACTGTCTCTGTCCCGAGGATCAGCCCAAGGTGAAAACTCAGTGTCTTCTGGGGTCTCCTGTGAGCCTTCTCTTGGGCAGGCACCATCCTTCCTAATTTCCCACGTGTGCAGCTGTTTCTGAATGTCCTAATATATGGCTCCCAAAGGGGAAAAGTGAGAAACCACAGGAGCATCAGGGGGCACCCGCCCTCTCAGTACCATTGCAGTCACACGAGCTGAAGCCAGAGGGGCGATAGCAGTGGCCGCAGCCTCTGTATCTGCACCTGTGTGGTCAGAACAGAGCCTCTGCTCTTGGAAGGACAGAGTCCTTTCTGCTGACCTGGCATCAGCAGGCAGCTCCTGAAACACATGCACAGCTGCCTGCTGCAGGGCTGAGTAGCTGCCCCTGTGCTCCAAGCTAGAATAGACCAAAATTGGCTCCTTCTGCTGGACAGTTGCAAGCCTTCAGCAGACTCCACTATCCCAAAATAGTCCTGTCAGCCAGATTCTGCCCCTGCAGTGGTCGCTGGGGTGGGGAGAAAGTCCTGGTGCTCCCTGCACTGCCCTCGTCCCAAAATCCCCCTGTGCTTTTCTTATGATGTGACTGTTGGAAATGACCCCAAGCATAGTGCAGGAGTGCTGTTGAGTTTTCATCAGTGCCAGAAGGATGTGATGTTCTTATGTAGAAAATGCTCAGGATGCCTGGGTGGCTCAGCGGTTTAGCACCTGCCTTCGGCCCAGGGCATGATCCTGGAGACCCGGGATCGAGTCCTACATTGGGCTCCCTGCATGGAGCCTGCTTCTCCCTCTGCCTGTGTCTCTGCCTCTCTCTCTCTCTCTGTGTGTGTCTCTCATGAATAAATAAATAAAATCTTTTAAAAAAAGAAAAAAGAAAAAGAAAATGCTCTTTGGTGGTGAGTTCAACATTATGAATTGGTAATATATACCAAACACATGTCTTTAAATAGAAACACATAGAGCACAAGGGTTCATATTTGCTCAGTGGAGAAAACATGATTGAAAGGCTTACAGGAACCTAACCCTATACTCTCCCTGGAGCCATGGCTCAGTGTTCAAGGAGACTTTATAGAACGTAACCACCAAGAATAATGATAATCAACTCTGTATGAGAAGTCCAGAATGGGCAAATCCATAGAGACAGAACAGATCATGGTTGCTAGAGGGAGAGGGTATTGGTAGGTTGGGGCTTCTTTACTGGACAGTGGAAATATTCTGGAATTCAATAGTGGTGTTTATTACAGGGCTTTGTAAATATACTCATAACCATTGAATTATACTCTTTAAGTGAAAGGATGTTATGGTATTTAAATTATTTTTAATGAATAAATTATATCTTAATACCTCTGATAAATTTTAAAATAGGAGATTTAAATCAGACTGTCCTGTTTCTGAGCCTCAATCCTAGATGATATCTAGGGCTCATCTTTGGCCTTTATTTCCAAAATTCAGCCATTTTCAATAGGTGTGAATACTTACACTTTATAATTAATTTCTTTGGCATCACAACTCAAGACAGTGCTAAGGACCCTCCAATTGGCTCCTGAGGAGTTCTGTTTTGAGTCCATTGATGTGGACTCTGAGGCCTCCTTGTGTGTATATAACACATCACTAGCCTTTTACTTTAACGTTTTGCCCATTAAATAAGTTACAGAATCAAGAATTCACAGCGGGAGACTCTGGACTTGGACCTGGGTCGCACACACTGTCCGTGTTGAGGAACTACTTTCTCTGTCCCCTGTGTGCTCCTGTAGTCCTCCCTAAAGACTCAGGAATGTTTGGAAAGTTGGCCCAAACAAGCAGAGACACTCAGAGTATGTCTATTTTTAGCAGAATAAACAGGAAGTGCAAACACTAACTTTTCACCACTTATCCATCAAATAAACCCCTCAAACACGAGCACTCCCACCCAGCCCTCTTGTTATTTAAGAGATGGGCCTTTCTGCCCCACACCCACCCCGCACCGGCCCCAGCCCAGAACTCAAAATGGAATTCTAGCTGACTTTTAGTAGCTGTTTTGTGGCTCGGATGATTAGCATCTCAGGATGTCACAGGAGGCTTGTGAGGACTTAATTGTGCCACAGGATTTTCAGCACAATTAAAATGTTCTGAAATATTTACCTTTACAGTAAACATAAATACTGCTTATTTCCGTGTGTCTGCTAACTGTGTGATTAATCAGAGGTTGCATGATCGGGGATGGCAGGGAGGTATTTGCTTATGATTTCACTTAAGGATGTTGCTAGAAAAAGTAATTGCAGAATGTTCTTCAAGGTAAACCGTATGTAATCATTGAGAATTTGGTTATACACACTGGTAGAATCTTAAAATATTAGGTATATAAATTCTGCTTATAATCGCTTTTCTCAGATTCTTCATTAAGTACCAAGAGGTGCGTTTGTTTTAGGTTGGGGGCTCACTGTGCAGCAGGAGACACTCAGTGTCTCTGTCTTTCTCCATACTCTGCCCAGGGTTTGAGGCTGTGTGTATTGAGGCAGCGGAATGTATAGTTTTGCTGAATTAACCTTGTCTATGTCCTTGTGCTTGTAGGAGCAGATGTAACACCCCCCCTGCTGGCTCTTCTGACACATTTGCCTCTTTAATTGCCACTGATTCCTGAAAGTTTGCATGTTTGGAGAATTTCTTTTTTTTTTTTAATAATTGAAAGAAAGGGCAAACAGTCTCCCACTGCTCCATCGTGGGAACATGCAGAAAACAAAATGCCTGAAGCCCACATTCACCCCTGGAGTGGGAGTGGATGGGGGGAGAGAATGTGCTGATGTAGCTCATTAAAAAGAAAACAAAGCCAGAGCCACCCACCATCCAGAAGAATCCAGGGGCTGGTCCTGGAAAGGCTGGCCATCTGTGCAGATGGTCGGAAGCCACGAGGTCATCGGCATCTTCCAGCCAGCATGGCACACCTGTGCACCCGCTCTGCCCCTGCCCTCAGCTGACCTGTGTGAGGGAGGGAGGAACCCCCATCCCAGCAAACACCTTGTACAGGAATGGTGAGATGGAATTGGAATCTACTCTTTTCTTGTTTTCTAGTGTTATTTACTTTTACATATTCAAGCCCATGGTATGTTTATGATTTGGACTCATGCTTTTTAAAGCCCCAATATATCATAAGCATATCCTGTCATTAAACTCTTTGTAAGACTTTATTTAAAAAGTCTTTTCTGCCTGTAACATATTTGTAAAAGAAAATTCAAACAATGTGGAAATAAACAACTCCATCACCCCAAGGTAACCACATTAGCATTTTGGTGAGCCCTTTCCTGACGGCTTGGTATAGGTAAATTAGTTGGACATAGTTTTATAGTAATAGGGTCATAATACACATACTTTTAAATTAATTTTTAGACATTGTTTTAAGCTGGCATTGTATTTTTTACTTTTTGTAGATGTATGTAGATACACACCATCCTTTTAACAGGAGATATCAGTTATAAATATAAAAAATGTAACCAACCTCTTATTTTCTATTTCAACTGTTCCAACTTTTTATTCGTAGAAACTGTGTGGTACATTTTTACATATGTGTCAGGTTATCTTTGGGGTAAGTTAGCAGAGATGTCTTGCTAGGTGTGTACTTTGAACTAAGATACATACTTCCAGTGGTCTTCTTTTTAGCAGGGCATTTGAATGATATTTGGATGGAATCATTCTGAACACATCGTTGAAGATTGTCCTTGTGTGGCATGAACACTCATCTACCCTCTTGAAGGCCAGTGAGGGTCTGGCCTAAGTGTAGGCTGTAGGCTGCTCGCCTGTTAAGACAGCACCCAGCTTGGGACTCTGCAAGTCTGGGCCCTCAGCTAGGACCCTCTGGGGCTGTTATCCTACTATACCTGGTATCAGATGTCCTGCAATTTAGGGAGCTCCTCTTAGCCTGGCCTTCCTGGTGGGAGCTGCAAACCGTGGCTGATACGCAGACCCACTGTTCCTGCTGAAGCCTCTGTGGAGGCCAGAGTGGTTTGTCTGGAGGTGACCATCCCACTTGTTTCCTTTCCATCATGTCACAGTGGCTGGTCATTGGATAATTAACATGTTTATTTAAGCCAGTTGTCAGAGAGGAGGAGCTCAAGGATGTCCCGTTTGAAGGGGAAAGGCCAAGCATGGAAGCACAGCGTGGGGCTTTCTTTTCATGTTTAAGCTGACGATCCTGAGCCAACTGACTGGTTATCAAGCTGTCTGTGTTAGCAGGATTTCTCTTTGAAAAAAAATCTTTTTAAACAAAAAGAGCATACTCCTCAGATACTATAACAGGGCTGTGTTTCTGTTACCAGGGTGTGTTAGGGTTCTGTGCCTTCACTTATTTTTAGAAGAAAGGTATTCTTTGGCCCTTCCGATGGCCTGCCTGGTAAGCCCTATGCCCTGCACTCACAGCCTCCTCCGTGTGCCTGTCTGGAAGCTGCCAGAGCTGGGCACTCAGGCACCTCCCATGGGAGGTGGAGGCCTGGAGCCCAGCCGATCACGCAAGCCTGCACACTAGTCATCCCTCCCTGGGTTTACTAGATCTCGCACTTTCCTCAAACAGCGTGGGAGCAAACTGGATACTCTTCCCACCATCTGAGTGCAGGTGTCTACTACGGGCGCAGGGGTTGTTTGGTATTGGAGAGCCATGGGAAAGGTCAGCAGGGCCTCCGTGGGACCCGACAGACATGTTGCTGCAGGTGGCAGGTTATGGGAAGCCTGCTGAGCTGCCTTCTCTGAAGCCTGGTGATAAGTACACACGCCTGAATGTCCTGGACCACATGCTCTGTGAAGCAGAAGTGTCTTTGTAAGTATCTCTCATGGACAGGACGCTGGGTTCAGTTAGGACCTACTTGTCTGGGTTGGATGGAGTTGAAACCTGATGTACTATTGAATTAAACTCTGCAAGGGGGATCCCTGGGTGGTGCAGCGGTTTGGCGCCTGCCTTTGGCCCAGGGCGCGATCCTGGAGACCCGGGATCGAATCCCACGTCAGGCTCCCGGTGCATGGAGCCTGCTTCTCCCTCTGCCTATGTCTCTGCCTCTCTCTCTCTCTCTGTGTAACTATCATAAATAAATTAAAAAAATTAAAAAAAAAAAAAACTCTGCAAGAACGAGGAATGCCAGCCCCTTGGGCCTTTGTAAGCAAGGGGTTAACTTTGAACTATTCTGGCCATTTCTGGGGATGGGCAGCCACAGGTGTGAGCACAGAAATTTTGGAGGGATGATCTGGCCTTGCGTACCTTCTGAAAGTCAGGTCCTTGCCATTCCCCTTTGACCTGGGTGATGGTCCGAGGGAGGTCAGCCACCACTGACTTTGCACCATACATTGTAGGACCCTCCACTGCAGATTCAGCTTCTCCGATGTCACTCGTGATGGTGACAGAATTACCAGCTCTTGGCTAATTTCTTTGTTTAGCTCAACTGCTATACTAATAGGCTCATCCCAGTTTGTGAGGCTGTGCCACTGCTCCTCCAGTTAGCAGCCCTGTAAGCACCCAGCACTTAGACAGTCACAGGTCACTTAGGGTCTTCTGCCCTCAGGGCTCTGCAACCCCACATCCTGCCCAGGAGCACAGTGACCACCCCAGTGAGTGTGCTGTGGGAGCCCCGGGATGGGGAATGGAAAGCCTGGCTTCTTCAGGATGTGGAGCCAGGCCAACTGAAGAGTGTGTGAAGTCACAGGAGATCACAAGGTTTTGGGGGGCTCAGTCCAGGAGAGCCAGGCTGAAGCAAGCACTGGAGAGATGGTGAGATGGCACCAAGGAGCTCCGCAGAGCGGAACTCCCTGGTGCTGTGTCCCTGCCTGCACACAGTAGGTGTGCACTGCGGAGCTGGGGACCAGATGCTGGCAGACGACACCGCTGGCCAAGAGACCACACAGGACGGGCGGACAGGAAGACAGGACACGTAGGAGAAGCAACCAAAGGATCGTATGGGCTCTGTGACTACTTGCATGTCTCATGGGTGTCTGTACGCAGATTACCCTGAGTTGAGATGTTTCTTGGCCTGTTTATGAAGCAGCTGGCTGAAACATCTGTGTAAGTGAGAACTAGTTGGTGGGTATTAACGTCACGGTGTTTTCTCTGAAGCATTCTGCATTTGAAGCATCTTTGCTAGACAGAGGCACCAGCATGCTGGACCCGGTGAGGCTCTTCCCTAAGCCTGAGGCCCCCAAATCTACACCTGAGTCATGCTCTTAGGGTAATTAGGCTGAGTATGCTACTTACGGTATGATTACTGGTCATTTTGAACCTGATCAGATGCCATTCTATTTGGAGAAACATCTTTTTAGGAAGGAATGAGGTTGCTGGAGAGAACGTGCAGTTACTGACGGCCCTGGAGGGCCCATGAGGAAGAGGCTGGACCCTGGGTGCAGCTCCCATGGAGCACACCAGCTGGACCGCTCCAGGGAGAGGCTCCACCCACTCTGGGGACCGTGTCTTTCTAAAAGGTGTTCTCACTCCAGAGGGCAGCAGTGCAGGCCAGCAGGCAGTGTCGGGGGCCCCCACTCCAGCCAAGGATTCACCAGGAAGACTGCCAGCAGCCAGGCAGGACAGGCGATGCTCTGCCGTAGAAATGATCTTCAGAGCCCTGAACAAAGTCGTGGTGGTGCCCCCACCATCCTAGGCCCCTGGACTCACAGGCCCTGGAGAGGGTCACCTGCTCGTCTGTCGCTTCCTTCCTTCCTAAGCACAGGC
This sequence comes from Canis lupus familiaris, assembly GCF_011100685.1. Classification (NCBI taxonomy): domain Eukaryota; kingdom Metazoa; phylum Chordata; class Mammalia; order Carnivora; family Canidae; genus Canis; species Canis lupus. Next base: position 490,927 of record NC_049222.1, read on the forward strand.
CTGTTGCCCACTGGCGGCACTGTTGTGCCAGCGCTGCCCACTTCCACGTGTCTCTGTGACTCCCCTGGACAGGCTATACTGGGCAGGACACACACACACACACACACACACACACGAATGATTTACCTGCGCTTATGTGGAGTCCAGAGATATAAAAATTTCCACTGTGAACTTTTCTCTCCCAGAAGCATAAGCAAGACTTGGATTTCCTCCTGCACAGTGGTTTGTCTTCCTGTTTTTGCCCGGTATCTCTACTTTCCACCCTGTCCTGTGGGAAAATGATTCAGCACAGAGGCCAGCAGCCACAGCACGTCCCTGGCACCCCAGGTCTCCAAGCCCTGGGCCATTCTGAGGCATTCAACACGTGCAGACAGATCAGGGACGAGGCAGATGGTGGGCCAAGGAGCAGGTGCAGGATGGGCCCCTTTGGGCTGCCCAGCCCGCGCCTGCCTCCTGCCTCCTGCCAGCTGGGGAGTGCTGTGCATTGGAAAGGGTGGTGTTACCACAGTGTGTACTGAACAACGATAAAGGCTAATCTAATTTTTTTTATTGTGGAAAAACATCCATAACACAAAATTCATCATTTTAACCACATTTGAGTGTACAGCTCGGTGAAGTGAAGGACGTTCAAGGTATTGTGCGGTCAGCACCCATCTCCCGAACTTTCCATCCTCCCAAGGGAAACACTACCTGTTGAACCTTGTGTGTCGGGTGAGTCCAGACGGAGCTCTGCTTGCACATGTTCCTGTTGCACATCGTGTGTGTCTCACGTCTATCATCTTGTTAAATATTTCAGATCCAAGGGTGAGGAAGCGTACTTGTGCAGAAGCTGATGGGGTCCCCACACCCCCGCAGAGGACTGGGCCTTCCCAGGGGGCAGTGACCGTGGCTGGCCCTGCTCCCTCTGGTTGCTCACGCCTGGGGCCCCGCACTGACCACAGCGGCACCAGGGCTGGCATCCTGGACCTTAGATTGCAGGTTGTGAGTCTCCAGCTGAGTCACCCCAGGAAAGAGCGCCTCCCAGACCCTCTGGACGTATCAGGGCATCAGCGATGACTCAGAACAGTGGGTCACCACACCCTTGTCCTCTACCTGCTTGGGGCCTTATATGTTGTAAAGAGCCTGGGTTGGGAAGTGAGTTGTGTTGTGATGGCAGCCTCTGTGCTGCCTTTCTATGCTAGGGCAGGAGGCCCCGAGGGCTCCGGGGCTCCACCAACAGTGTGGCAGATGTGCTTCCCTCTGGACATTTCTCCTTCCACCTCCCAGATGCGAGTAGGCATCGTGACAGCCCTGCCCCTCAGCTCCCTCCCTGTGGCTGTGCTGACTGAGGATCAGGGCCGGTAGCCATCCTTGCCTGCATCCTGCCTGCATCCCTGGGCATCACTGAGCTGCCGCACGGGGCCCATGGCACAGCACACCTTTCTGTGTGTCAGAAGGGTCTGCCCTGCCCTCAGCCTTGACCCACCCTGCACTTCCCTGTGTGACCCGAGCAGAGAGGTCATGCTGCTGGCCTGTGCTCCCTGCCCTGGTGTGTTACATTCAGAGTGCTCTCTCGCCATTGACCCAAGCACCTCCCAGGACATTCCAGCTTCCCCTAGTGATGGGTCAGGGGTTCCTTGTCCTGAAGCGGGCATTTCGCTGGCAGGGCAGAGTCAGAGAGCTTTGACCAACGTTAGGAATCGGGGTTCGTTAGCTTGAAGAGGTAGATGGCTCCTGCAGGTCCCCCCACCATTGCCACGTGTGCAGACACAGGGATTCAGCCGACACCGATAGAGCCGCCTGCCCCTCAGAGTCACAGGAGTGAACTTGCTGCAAATGTAGGGTTGTGAGCTCCTGCCCCGAGGTGAGGACACAGACCTCACGTGCAGAGCCAATTCCGCAAAAAGAACTTATGAGGCAGGGAGCATGGTTCCTGGGGATTGCCACACACTTCTGGGTAGAATGTGCATCCTCCTTATTGTTTGCTGCTTTCAACCTTTGTGCACCTGGTGCTGGAGACCCAGGTAGCACTCAGGTACCACTGTGCTGCGCACGCTCCACCAGGCCATGGGGTGACTGCTAGGCACTCCCGGGACCATAGGTGGGGCTACACAACTGCTGGGCAGGTCGCAGGCCTCGGACGGTTGCTGGGTGAGGCTTACAGCCACGCACACACAAGCCCTGTTTCCTGCCCGTTGTGTGGGTGGCAGGGGCCAGTGAAGGTGTGCAGCTATCATGGGCAAGTTGGGGTGTCCTGGCCCGCAGACCCCACAGCACCCCTGCCCCACCCCTGCGCCAGCCTGTGGGGATCAGGGTGGACTGTCCCTTTCACAGAGGATAAACCTGAGCCGAGAGAGCCAAGGGGTCCAGCCTGTGCCCGGGGCAGCCTCCACAGTCCTTGCTCTCATGTTTCTTCCCGCAGCTTAAGTTGTGAAGGAGGCAGAGCCCTCGGCTTGTGAACTGAATGGCACACAGGTTGGGAAGGGGAAACGTCAGGAAGTGGCCCAGGACAGCAGATTCCTGTGGACACTGACATCTGTATGGCAGGCGGACACGCATTGTGTTTCCTAGCCTGCAGCACGCTGCCCACTGTGATGACCAGATGCCCAGATGGCTGCTACTGTGCTGGGTAGCCTCTTAGAGATGCTGGAAGGTGACATGTTCAGTTCTTAAAATCCAGGGTCTCCAGGACGTATTAAGTGGAAAACACAGGAACAGAATGCCTTCTATTCCATCTGTAACAGAACAAGAGGATGTGATCTGTGTTCACATTGCTTGTATTTGCATAAATGATCTATAGGTTAATACACTAAATGAACTTGCAGAAATCACAGCCTTCGAAATGTTCTGGAATCAGGCAGGAGTGGGTGCTGGTCACGCAGCTCTGGGAATGCACAACAAGCATAGGTTTGCGCGGGGCACACAGTGCGTTGCGGTAGATGAAATCACACACCGTGTCACGTCTCCATCCAGCCACTTCACTCTTCTTGAGGCGGCATTGCATTTGGCTCGGGGCCTCTGTACAGTCATTTGACACTGTTGAATTCTTGGTGCTTTGCCCCTTCCCTCCAGGAGGAAATGGGGTGAGGGGGACCCCGGGACGGAGGCCCCCCCGTGAAGCCGTGTTTGTCTGGGAAAGGGTGAGCGCAGGGGTCGTGCCCTGAGCAGGGCGGGGAAGGAGTGCTATGTGGCTGCAGCGTAGCTCTCGCCGGTGCTTGTGCGCAGGGCTGGAAGACGGCAGAAACTGGGGGTCTCTGGTGGGCTCATGGGAGCAGAGCCGTTTGCCCAGTGGCCCTGTGCTCTGCAAGGGCTGCTCCCCGTGGCTGGGCCCTGGCAGAGTCAGCAGGGGCTTCATCACAGGCCTCTCTGGAGCCCCTGCCGTCCTCCTGGAAAGGAAGAGGGGTCCGGCGCCGCAGCCAGGCCTGGGCACGGAATGCGGCCATGAGAACCACAGAAGGAGGTCTGCTCTAAGTATGGGCTTCCCTGCCAGCAGTTATTTTCGGCGTTTTGATTACAGTTGTCTTCTCTGGTGACTGCCACGGTGTCCTGCAAACACAGGCCGAGGCACAGCTGGGGCTGGGAGGGCAGACACGTGGACGGTGATCCCAAGAGCTTGAAGCAGCGTCTCAAAAGGCAGGGCTGGTGGCCATGGCCTATGGTCTATGACTTGGCGCCGCCTGCCCAGTGCCCCAACCCCTGTGGCTGCAGGTGTGTGACGGCAGTGCCTGCCCATGGCCCTGACCCTCGGGGTGGCCCCCAGGCCTGCACATGTGTTGGACAAGCTGCTTTCTGGCCTGGCGATCCCGGCACCGAGTGACTGGCATAGACACCCTGCTGCTGAGACACTGTGGGAAGTCAGTCGGTCCTGCCATTTGGGGGGAATCAGGGTTCTCTCTCCTTCCTGTTTTCCCACTTCTTTTTTTTTTTTTTTTTTTTTAAGATTTTATTTATTCATGAGTGACACAGAGAGGCAGAGACACAGGCAGAGGGAGAAGCAAGCAGGCTCCTCACAGGGATCCCGATGTGGGACTCGATCCCGGGACCCCAGGATCACGACCTGAGCCAAAGGCAGACGCTCAACCACTGGGCCACCCAGGCATCCCCTGTTTTCCCACCTCTTACACCACAAACGAGATTTCAATGTGAGGGGGGAGCACAGGGCATTCGTTCCGATGGGGCGCGCGATGTGGGCGAGGTGGGCCCGCTGAGGCCAGACCCTGTTCTTGGTTGTTGTTCACCGCAGGGAGCGCCACAGGCAGAGCACAGGCGCTGCATGGTGGGAACGGAGCTCGGGAGGGCGGCAGAGCAGGTGCACGGACCAGCCAGGCTGGGGGGTGCCAGGTCCCTGTCCCTGTGCCCCCCTGTCCTCCCGGCCCCCATGCCCCCCTGGGTCCCCGACCCTGTGCTCCCTCCCCCCCGGTCTGGGCTGGTGATCACTAGGCCCTTGGTGCTGTGGAAGCAGCACCCCACCCACTTCTCAGTGGCTCCTGAATGTGGATCAGGACCCAGGATGAAACAGCACAGACCTGGGGCGGCAGGAGCCCCCTGGACCAGGAGGGACCAACTGTGCCCGCAACATCCAGCCAGTGCTGGATCTGAGTACATCCTGTGAAGTCTGCTGCGTGAGATCAGCTCCCAGAACTGGAGGTTTTCTGAGTCTCACTCCTTGGGAGTCACCGCTGTCCTCCACTTCCTAGGTCAGCCGTGGTCCTCGGAGGGGCCACCAGGAATGTGGGGCCCTGCCCCTGGCTCAGCAGCCACATGGGCCCAGGTGGGTCTCTTCGCCCATCTTGGACTCGGCGTCCTCACCCATCAGACCTGTCAGAACGGCACCTGGCACATCAGGTGCATTGAGCATAGCTGTTGCCATCCTGCCTCCCTGTCCTGCCCCTGGAGGCATTGGAAGGGGCTGTGGTACAGGAGGCAGGCACACAGGACGTCCCCAAGCATGCCACACACCTGCTGCTCCTGGTCCGGGCCCCTCATGCGGCCCATCACGTGTGTCCTGCTTGTGGAATGAGGTTCCTTCCACGCTGAGCCCTCACCAGGAGGCGTGTGGTGTGCAAAGCCTGGGGCTGTCCCGTGTGTGTGCACAGCGCCATAAGAACCACTCTTGACGATTCCTCCTCCATGTCTGACGTTGATTCTGAAGACCAAAAAAGAAGAGAGGACATTGATCGTGAAGCAGATTTTAGGGATTGGGGGTGGAATTTTATGCTACTTTTTTTTTTAAGATTTCTTAATTTATTTTAGAGAGAGAGAGCATGCACCCAAGTGGGTAGAGGGGAAGGGGGTTCAGGTTAGCCTGGAGCCTGACACAGGGCTCAACCCCACAACTCTGAGATGGTGACCTGAGCTGAAACCGAGAGTGGGACACTTTACAGGCTGAGCCACCAGATACCCCACTTTATGTTACTTTTTTTTTTTTTAAGATTTTTTTTTATTTTTATTTATTTACTTATGATAGTCACAGAGAGAGAGAGAGGCAGAGACACAGGCAGAGAGAGAAGCAGGCTCCATGCACCGGGAGCCCGACGTGGGATTCGATCCCGGGTCTCCAGGATCGCGCCCTGGGCCAAAGGCAGGCACCAAACCGCTGCGCCACCCAGGGATCCCTATGTTACTTTTAAAACCATAGAAGAAGCAGCAGCTGCAGTGAAATCACTGTTAGCGCCCCTCACAGATGTGGCCACACCGCTGTCCGGGGTCAGGGTGCGTGACACATGTTGTGACCAGGTCTTTACTACGTGTCGGGACTGATTCTGCTTCAGGTCACATTCCGGTCGCTAGTCCGACTGTAGTGAAGTAGGAAAGACAAAGTTAATCTACTTTCTCTAATATTAGTTTCTAAGTCACTGCTTTCTAGTACGTTAGTAGTTAAAGACCCTTCTGAAGATGTAATTCAAGATGGATCTGTAAGTAGAGATGCCGGCTTTGCCACCTGTGGGCTAGAGGGAATTGATCACTCGTGCCAGGAATGCAAAGCAGCCCTCTGAGGTTGTGTACCCATGAGGGTACATTACTGGAACCATGAGGCCGCACACCTGCCGCCTGCAGGACCTGCCGGGTCATTGCAGACGGAATGATCTTCTAGTAACTTACCAGAAAGCATAGTGTCCCCTGAGCCCAGAGCAGAGCCTGGGAGGGTAATAAGGTGGCCTGGTGGAGACTCACCTCAGCCTTATGTCAGACTCTGGGTGTCTGCAGTGCCCTCGAGGCCCTGGAGGCCGTGACCCCAGAGTGTGGCGCAGATGACAGGAAGTCGGCCAGCCCAAGCCCAGCCATGCTGTCTGGGTTCGTCTTCCCTGCCCCATTGGATGGCCCATCTGTGAGATCTTGGCTGAGTGTTTGCCCAGTCAGAGGGCCGGACCTTGTTCCAAACTAGGGGAGCGAGGATGCTGCTGCTGGTGGGCGTGGTGAGGGGCACCGGGTGTCACTCAAGCCTCAGCTTCAGAGCTAATGAGGCAACTCGTCCTCTGTCTTCTGATCGTAGTTCTGGACTCGCATTGACGTTCACCCTGGCACCATCGTCTCTGTCTCATACACAGTGGAGATCGTGTTGCGTCTCGCTTGTCTGGAAACTGTGCTACCAGAGTTAATGAAACAGTGTCAGCGAGGTCTGGTGTGTGTGACATGCCCCTGAGGCCACTCCCACCTCCCCATGGGGATCACCCTGGAAAGACAACGCCCAGTCTTCACACACTGCCACCCTCCCTGTGGCACCTCTGAGACTGGCACAGAGGCAGGGATGGAACGGCCTGGAACGAGCGCCAAGCTCCTATGGACGAAGTAGGAGGAAAGGAGCCTTGGTGACTGCGTTCAGAGACGCACTGGAGAGCACATCAGCCAGGGCTTCATGGCTGCAGCCCCATCCCTGCTCCCACGGGCCCTCATCCCGGGGACAGGAAGCATGTGAGGAAACGAGACACTAACACATGCACCCAGGACACGGCAAGGCATGCGCTGCATGGTGTGGACTGATCCAGTGCCCATGGCTTTGGTGCACTTGGGAAGGAGCAAAGACAGAGAGTCAGGGTAGCGCTGGGGTCACCGGCCCATGTCTCATCCTGCAGAAGGTCCTGAGGTGCAGCCATGGGAAAGCACACTGTGTTAGGCTGCTGGGACCTGTTCCTTCCCCCAAAGCTGGGAAGGACCAGTTTATTTTTCAATAAAGTGTTTTGAGTAAAGACTTTTTGAGATGTAGTTTACATCTACACGTAATTACACGTAATTCACCCATTTCTTTTTTTTTTTTTAATTTTATTTATTCATGAGACACACAGAGAGAGGCAAAGACATAGGCTTTTTCTTTTTTCTTTTTTTTATGATTCACCCATTTCAAATGTGCGATTCAGCGGCCTTTAGGTGGTTCACAGAATTGTGCACCACGAACAAAGCTTCGGTGTTTCTTGTCACCCCAGAAAGAAGCTATGTACCCGCTAAGTCGTCCCCAGTGCCCACAAATCTGCTGTGTGTGTCTGTGAACACGTCATGGAGCTAGAGTTGGGCAATGCGTGGGCTTGGGTGGCAGCATGGGTCACTGAGCCTGTGCTCCTTGCAGGTAGCCGCACTGCAGTGTCAGTGCTGTGTCCCTTTCTGGGCCCAGTACTGCTCCGCATCCAGATGGCCATAGTCCATCCAGTTCCTGTGAGGACACGTGGCTGCCTTCATTTCGGCGGTTCCTCAAGAGGGTGAACGTACTTCCCATGCGGCCCCGCAGTTCCACTCGGGGGTCAAGTTTACATCTTGTGTTCCCACCTGGATGCCTCTTCTGTCTGTTTCTCGGCTCGCTGTTTTGCTGGAACATCCAAGGCAGTGTCCTTGTCCTGCTCCAACCTGGAGCATCCACAGTTAAGTGTGAGGTGTGCTGTGGGTTCGTAGGGTTAAAGACCTGAGTGTTGCTTTCTTACTCAGGGGTCAAATTCATCTGGGGACAGGTTCTTAAATTCATCTTGTTTGAATATAAAAAGGACCCAGGAAGATAGACCTATAAGCACCAACATATTTAGCAATTTTTTTTAAATCCAATTTTTAAGTTTTATTTATTTATTCATGACAGAGAGAGAAAGAGAGAGAGGCAGAGACAGGCAGAGGGAGAAGCAGGCTCCATGCAGGGAGCCCAACGTGGGACTCGATCCCGGGTCTCCAGGATCACACCCCGGACTAAAGGCGGCACCAAACCGCTGGGCCACCGGGGCTGCTCCAACATATTTAGCAATTAAAGCTGTTTCTGCAGCATTGACATTCGAGGACACACGTCCCTAGAGTCTGTCCTAGTCTGTGTGTGGTTTCCTCATCTGTGGGCTCAGCTCACACAACAACATGTCAATTCATTTCCTGATTTGGAGAATTTTAACTTCATTCCACAGCTTGATTTACAGATTTTTCTCTCTTTTTTGTATTTTCCATTCTTTTTTACTTAAAAGTTGTGTAAGAAGTCATCGAAGCTGGTTTTGATCTAAAAAAAGCACTGTGACTGGTTTATTAAATTCAGCTTTTGAGGCGTGGGGACTGGCAGGGAGCTGAAGCCAGAAGGATGCTGGTTCCTCTGTGCTGTTTGTTGGACAGGGATGGAGACGAAGGATCCAGGGTCGCCCTCAGCCTGGTCCTCGGGGCCATGGAGGATTGTCTGACAGATGCTGCCGCTCATGTTCTTGGGTCACTTTAGTCGTAGTTTCTACAGGAGCCATGGGCAGGCCAGCGAATCTTTCTGCACCAGGCTCCTTTGTGGCCAGCTTCCCGCAGACACTGAGGCTCTGAGTCCTACCTGCCCCCGGCCCCACCATGGCTCTCCCGTCTGCCGCATTTTCCTGTAGATGCCACCTTCTAACAGTGACCATGCAGGAGGGCACAGGGGACAGGCCCATCCCCCTGGAGGACTTGGTGCATCCCCTCCATGCTCCCCCTGCACAGGCGGTAGCCCTGTGCACCCACACGCTGGGGAGGGGTTTCTGCAGCCGGCATGTTGCTTCAACTGTTTGGCACTTCTGGCTAATGCGGATAGAGCAAGGCTGCCTACACCTCCGGGTGACGTCCAGGTGATGCAGAGTCAGAGGGTACCCACCTTGCCCGGTGGAAGCTGTCCTTGCCCAGTTTGTACGTGTCATCAGAACACATTGGCCAAAAACATTATTACCTTAAAGTGTGAATTAACTTTAATGCATATTTTCAGATATTGACAGAAATAAGTTTAAAGCTAAGGTGTGTACATGTGTCCAGGTCGTTCTCAGCCATTAGCAAATATGGGGATGCTGGGTGGCCAGGCTGCGAAGTGTCGGCTCAGGTCCTGACCCCGTGGTCCTGGGTCGGTCCCTGCGTGGGGCTCCTGCGTGGCGGGGCGTCTGCCTCTCCCTCTGCCCCTCCCTCTGCTTGTGCTCACTCACTCTCTTTCTCAAATAAATACATAAAGTCTTTTAAAAAAGACAAATAAATGTGTCTGTGATCAGCGGAAGCTAACAGTTCCCTAAGCGCAGCCAAGAGCCAAGAGTCAGACACAGCCCCATCACCGCTTACTTGGTGTGAGTGCAAAAGCAGGGCTGCCATTTCTGAGCCCCCGGCAGAGGCTTCCCTAGTGGCCCAGCCATGTTGGGACAGGGACACCACGGTGCAGGGTCATATGCTGGATGCAGAGGGGCCCGGCGGGCATTGGGTGACCAGCCCAGCAGCTGCAGACCCTGGCCTCGGTTTCCGTGGCGGGGAGGACAGGGGAGGTGGACACAGGTGTGAGGGCTCTGGCCTCCACGAAGCTGCCCACCCCCCTGCCATGTGCATGCCGTCCCAGGGTCTTGTGGGAGCACGGGTTCCATCGGCTGGCCCAGCTCGCTTCCCCGGGGCCTGCTTTCCACATTTGCTCTGCAGACGGCAGGGTGAGACCAGACCCTGGCAGGAGGGCCAGCAGCAGAAGGGGCCCCACTAGGACCGGGGGAATGGCCCAGCTTCCTGCCCCAGCCCCCTGGGCCAGGGCCCTGGTCAGACCCCCAGGGAGGATGCAGGATGAGAGGGGAGGAACCTCCACAGGAGGCTCAGCATGTACCCCAGGTCCCCCAGCAGAGCCCAGCCGCTGGGGCTGCATCCTCACAGGGGCCCAGGCCGAAGGGTATCCCAATGCCCATGCATGCTGCCCTGTGCAGCAGGTTCCCCGAGTCCCGGCCAGAGCGGAGGACAGCCACACGCATCATCTGCCAGAGCCAGTTCATCCTCTGCAGACCACGTCCAGGTCCACCAGACCCCGGCTCTACCCACAGGTCAGCTGTGTGATGGTGGCCCCGGCCCAGGCTCCCCCATCCAGGGACATCCTGCCTGGGATGAGGACAGTCAAGTGGAACAGGCCACCAGCCAGCCCCAGGCACCTGCCCCCCCAGCTCCCAGCCTGTGACCTGGGCCTGTTCCCTGTATGGCCCACAGCCCCTTCCAAGCCTGACAAGGCCCCCGAACACCAGCCTCTATGTTGTGGGGCGCCCATTGTCACCGCGTGTCCCTGGGGTTGGGAACCTCTGAGGTGGGTCACGATGGCTCCCTGCGGGTTTTCTGTGCTGTGACGAGGAAGGAGCGGGCTTGCAGGCTGAAGGTCCTGCTTCCCCAGGAAAGGCCAGAGCTAGACCAGTCTTGCTTCTCATGGAGATCAAGAGTCCCCATCGTGCAGCGTGATAGAGACAAGTTGGTTTGAGAATGAGGTGGTCATTCTGGAAACTTCCAGGGGCAGATGTGGGCCCCAGCCCCTGGGGTGCTTCCCAGCTTCGCTGTAGGTCGATGTCCCAGGGAGTGTGAGGGGAGTCAGGGCCTGAGTGCTGGCCCTCCAGAGCCTGGCCCCAGCAGGGCCTGACGTCCATGTTTCCATGCGCACAGCCCCACCAGGGCGGCCGGGGCACAGCCTGAGGTGCGGGGTCCCCGCCTCTGTGCCCTCCCAGGGAACCCAGGGCAGCAAGGACCCCACCCCTGCGGGCAGAGTGCTGAGCATGGCACTGTCACCTGCTGCCGTGTCCACTGTCTGCCAGGAGCTGCCTGCCTGGGGCCATAAGCCCGTGGGTCTCCTGGAGCTGAGCAACTTCAGAGCCCAGAGGCGGGGCCACCAGGCGGGGCCTTCGTGTCCCTCACGCTGGACACGTGACTCTCCCTTCTCTTGGCACAACTTCTGTCCCTGGCGGAGTTGGGGTAGGCACCCTGCTCGACCTCTGCTCTGTCCATGGGGAAAGGGCCAGCCAGGCCCCACCCGTCACTGCTGCTGCTCGTGTCCCAGGTTGTGAGCCCGGGGCAGGGCATCCACTGCAGCCTCTCGGTGTCGGACCAGGACACCTGCGTTCCTGACCCTAAGTGACCGAGCATCTGCAGGAGCGCTGTGGAGCCACACTCTGATGGGAAGGCAGACTCCTCCCCGGGGACTTCTTGTGGTGGCCACACCGGGCTTTGGGGGCAGCCGTTCAATGCTAGAGCTGACCCTTGGCTTTGCCCTTTTCCCTGAGCTCGCTGATCCAGGGGCCAGTGCAGCCTTGGGGGCCAAGGGGCTGGGGCAGTGGCTGAACCCGAAGCCCCTGGGGTGTCTGCACTCATCTGCCGCCATCCCACCGCCCATGCCGCCTCAACTCAGGCTCTTCCCCCTCGGCCGTAGGCGCTGCTGGGGGGACTCAGGCACAGAGGCCGGGTACACTGCAGAGCGAGCGCGGCCCCTGCGGGTGGTGGGGACGGGCTGGGGGGCACGTAGCAGCATTGGGGGCCCTGGGGGCTCTGACCTGCTGATGGTAGGACCCGGCCCTGGCAAGGAACAGCATCGTGCCCTGCGCTGGGTGGGCGGGCAGGGGCATGTGGCTGCAGCTCGGGGCTTGTGCAAGTGAGGTCATCCTGCCCGCCAGCTGCTCCGCCGACACACACCTGAGTGATGTCAGCTCCCGGGCTCTGCCTGGTGCAGTTACGGCGCGTCTGCCATCATCTTTCCAGGCCCCCCTTGTGGAGGCTCGGGCCGGGTGCCTCGAGGTTTGGTGAGAAAGTCTCCTACATGCGCTTGAGGCAGGAATGGTGCCTTCCAGTTGGGCCTTTGTGACCAGACCCCCCCCCCCCCCCCCCCCCGTGGCTTCTGCAAGAACGTAGGAAAGCAGGCGGCTGTTTCCCTTGACTCTGCACGTTCTTAAGGCACAGTCGGGCAGTGTGGGTTCTTCTTTCTCCTCCTGGCTCTTCACTGCTTCCCAGCAGGAGGGGCCGCTGCTACAAATCCCAAAGGCCACTGAGGACTCAGGAGTGGAGGGGACCAAGGACAGGAGAGCCAACGCTGCCCAGGGTCAGTGGTTATAGGCTTGGCTCCGGGGAGGTGTCGAAGGCCCAGGAAACAGGCCCCTCCCCTTGTGTCCCCGTTGAGCCGTGTGGGACGGCAGCCACCGTGTCTCCCCACAGACCCCTCTGCAGGAGTGACTGCTCTCTGCTGCTGGTGCCCTGTGGACAAAGACCTCTGGTCTTCCAGAAGGGCGTGACCAGTTGGTGGTGCGGAAGCCACGGGTGCCCACCATCCCGGAGTGGAGCTGATGCGGAGCCGGGAGGAGAGCTGGGCCACAGGCTAATGGGGGAGGGGGGGACAGACAGGGTCAGCAGGCAGGCTCAGGGGCTCCCCAGGGAAAGGAGGCCCAGAGACGTCTTCCCACCTGAGTATAGCCCGAGGTGCCACAGAAACCCCAGAGCCCCGAGGGAGGGGCACCAGCACCCCGACCGGGCTGCCCCTGAGCTCTGGGCTGGGCTTTGCCTGCAGGGACAGCAGCTGTCAGAGCACACAGAGCCCCAGAAGCCTGGCTGTCGCCTCCTCACTCACACCTGCCGCACGTCGCTCACACACTGTTCTGGGTGCTTGTGCAGTTTTTAATGGCAAATCTCAGCATTTTCTGGGAAAACCAGACACAAAGTCACCATTGAGCATCTGTGGCGAGACACGCCATCTCCCTGGGCCGGGATCTACCCTAAGCCTGTTTCCTGAGAAAGTTTCCAGGGCTGGGGCGGCCTGCTGACAGAATGTCCCGCCCGCAGCCTGCATCCGACACCTGTCAACACTCGTTCCCGCCGCGTGGAGCTGCTCTGGGCCTCGCTGCCGGAGGCAGCGGCAGGAGAAGCTGGATGCTGGCCTGTGCTCTTACTTCTTCCCGTGTTTCCTGCCGCCCCAGCCGCGGATCTGGCCCTTGTCCCCAGCCGAGTTGCAGGCAGTGAAAGCTGCTTCTGTGGTTCAGGGCTTTGGGGCATGTTTGGTTTAGGTTTTGATGGGAGTAGGAAATATGCTTCATAAGGAGGACAACTGGTTCTGGGAGCTTCTCCCATTTTCTACATTCAGACAACACACCGGGTGTGCGGCTTCGGGAGTGTTGGATTTTCCAGCCACAGACGTTAGGGAGAACATGGAGTATTCATGCAGACGGCTTGTCTGCTGGGTGCTTGCCCTGCATCCTGCTCCTCCTGTGTCTGTGGCCACTCCTCCCTCCTGGTGCCCATACTTCTCTCGGTTATGACGTTTTCCAGGTTAGACGTGACTCCATCAGTGTTAAGAAGGGACCCCTAGGCCCCACATCCCTCCTGACCTCCCCCAACCTCTTGTCTTCATCATGACTGTGGCTCCTCATGTCCTCTCCACATCCTTGGCTGTTCCTCCCCATAGACCATCAGTGTAGATCCCAAACCAACCCTTCCAAAGCACCTCCTCCAGGAAGCCTGTTGGGATTGCCTGTCCTCTGACCAGAACAACAACACAGCAGGTCATTGGTGCTGGCGGGCAGTGGGGTAACGGGAGTCAGCTGGACAGTGGCTCACAGCTGTGCTGGCTGTGATGCTTAGCATCCCCTTTCAGGTACACACTGGGGTTTTGGTGTCAAACGGTGAAACGGAGGCACGTCCCTTCCCTCAGGGTGCCCTCGAAGCCTTAGTCTGTCCTGGGCAGACTGGGGGGGCAGGTCCACGGACCATGGGGGGGGTAGGACCATGGACTGTTGGGGGGCAGGACCACAGACCATGGGGGGAGGACAGGACCACAGACTGTGGGGAGGCAAGATGACGGGGTGTTTTCCTTCTTCTTAACCCCAGATCCATCCTGCTCCCAACACTGGGGTTGCCCTTCTTTCTGCCTGTTGTTTAAATGAATGACCATATGGGGACAAGCATAGGGTTTGCAGGGCCGTCTTGACCTTAGCAGAGGAGCAGTGCCGTGAGGTCTTCCTCTGCGTGCTGTCCGGGGTGCTGCTGGCTCTGGGTCAGTGTCGTCCCCACACACCCCACCTCACCCCCATGGAGGAGACCTCAAGGTGGGCAGGACCCAGGAGGAAATGGCTGGGAAGCTCGTCCGGGCCCAGCTCCAGCAAGCAGCATTCTCATCCCGCGTGGCCTGGTGTGGCCTCAGGAAGGTCCCCGGAAGTGCCTGGCTGGCCCGCAAGCCTGCTTCTCGTGTGCCGGGCTCAAGGGCTGGGCCCTGGCACCAAGCAAGCAGCCACAGGGGGTCTGAGGACAGTTGAGGCAGCGAATGTCATCAGACATGTGTTTGCAGCCCCTTGGTTCATGCTCAGGACCCCTGATGATGTGAGCAGTGGCTCTGGAAGGGCAGAAGGCCGCCCTCAGCTGGCAGGGCTGTACCGCAGCCTGGCTTCTCCCTCCGTCCTCAAGCCACATGACAGAGAACAGTAGGCTCAGTGGTGCATGTGTCGCCAACCTCAGTGGTTGCAACAGTAAGCGGAACCCTGAAACTGGCAGAGAGAGTCAAGGGCTGCCCAGGACAGGAGCCCCCGCTCCCCTCCCTACAGGCTGTGAACATCCAAGAGCCCCCAAAACTTAGACATGGTAAAGCACATTAGAGCTGACTTTGAGATGGTTTCCAGAAAGACCTGTTGTTTGAGGAAACTTTTAGCAGGAAAAAAAACATTGGTTTTTACTTTATTTTTAAAGAATTTGTTTATTTATTTGCTTGTTTGTTTGTTTATTTATTTATTTACTTGAGAGAGAGAGAGAGCAAGAGCAGGGAGAGGGGCAGAGGGAGAAGCAGGCTCCCTGCTGAGCAGGGAGACCCATGTGGGACTCGATCCCCAGACCCCAGGATCACGACCTGAGCCAAAGGCAGACACTCTACTGACCGAGCCACCAGGCACCCCGCTGTCTCTCCCTTTGCTGGGGGGTGTCTGCCAGGGTGGGGTCACTTTCCAGGCAGGGACCATTGCCGTTGTCTGGTCTGTGTCCTGAATTCTCCTCCATGGTCGACTTTTCCAGCATTCCAGAGCAGTGCATTTCCTGGCATATATCACACCCACGTGAGTCTGGAAACTGATAGCCGACCTCAGTGGTTCTTAATTCCTTCAATTAGGACTTTACACAGGGCACAGTTGGTTTGTTCATTCTCACATGATGTTGGTTCCAGACAACTTCTGTAAACGCCTGGGATCTGGGGTTGGACTTTGTGTCTGGGACAAGCAGAAAGAGCTCAGAAGGCCAGACCCCAGGCATGGGGTGTTATTCGCGGTCCTGTTCATTTTGAACCGGGGCCATAGCTGCTTTGCTTAGAAATGACCTGGGACATGACCTTGGATTAGGTGATGGTTTCCTAAATATGACACCATCAATGACAAAAGAAAATATAGGTAAAATAGGATTTCACCAGAATTTAAAACTTTGTGTCAAAAGATACTATCAACAAAATGAAAACAACCTGCAGAATAGAGGAAGCTATCTCCAGTTTATACGTAAGAGACTTATATCTAGAGTATGTAAAAAACACGTCGGTAGGAAGGCAGCCCAAGTGACAACGGGCAAAGGATCTGGATAGACATTTCTCCAAAGAGGACATACAAATGGCCTGTGAGCACAGAGAAGGGTGAAAGACCAGTGAGCAAACGTGGAGAAATCCTCAGACGCTGCAGCATTGTGGGCTTGTGTGACCAGTGACCTCACTCCTAGGGAACACGCACGCACACAGAACCAGGTGTACTGGCGTCCAAGCAGCGTTGCCCACAGCAGCCAAATGGTGAGAACAACCCAACCCGCCAGCGACACATGGATGGAACAGGGTGGCCATCCACACAGCAGGAGGGATCATTCAGCCAGTAGAGCAGTGACCCCACTACAGTGTGGCTGAACCTTGGGGGCATCATGCCAAGTGAAAGAAGTCAGACACAAACGGCCACATACTGGATGAGTCCACGTATACAGAGTATTCAGAGTTGGCAGATCTATGGAGACATGGAGTGAGACCCTGAGTAGATCAGTATTTGCCCAAGGATGGAGGGAGGAGGACATCATAACGTGAGCTGCTTTTGGGGATGATAGAAGTATTTTGGAATGAGATCATTGTGATGATCCCACAACATTGTTAACATACTAAAAACCACATGGTGCCTGGGTGGGCCAGTCAGTGGAACGTCTGACTCTTGATTTGGGCTCAGGTAGTGATTTCCGGGCCCTGGGGTCGAGCCCTGTGTCGGGCTCTGAACTCAGCGGGTTCTGCTTGCAATTCTCTCTCTGCCCCTCCCAGCTCCATGCATGTGTGTTCTCTTTCTCTCTCTCTCTCCAAAAATGACTTAACTATATATAGGGAGAGTAAAAACCACTGAATTGTACACCTAGGATAGTGTAAATGGTGAAGTTCTGTTACATGAACTTATCTCGTACGCACACAGGCTAGTGATGTGAGGGGCCGGCAGGTGCCTGTGTCCCTGGTGCTCGCTCCCCTGTGCTGACCTCCCACCACCCAGCTGTGGCGAGGATGGGCCATGTGTCCTGCCACAGAGGTCATCCTGGGGGGAGGGTGGACACACATGTTGACCGGCAGGGGGGCTAGGACAGGGGCCCGAGAAGCACACAGGGCAGGGGTATTGCATGATCTTCCCCAGGGGCTCCCAGTTATGAGCAGAGGTACTGAAAGGCTAATGGGTTGCAGTCTTTGGGTTTCTTTATTTTTGCTGCCACAATTTCCATAGTAAATATGGATCTCTTGAGTTGATTTTTTTTATTAAAGGGAAATGATAGAAAATCAGAACCAAACAAGATGCTTCTTACATGCCCCCAGCAAATGTTTAAACTCTATTATGCTGCTTCCTTCCCTGCATCTCCTTGCTCTGGGCCTGGGAGCGGGGGAACATTCCAGAAACGGGCCCCTAAGTCAGTCAAGAACTTCAAGTCCTGGGCTTCCCTTCTTGTCATAGTAGAAATAAAATGTTCTTTAAAGTCACAGAAAACACTACCGAGGTAAAAACTGGTATTTCCGTGGGTGTTGTGTTTTGTCAAAAAGGAAGCTGGTTAGCTCCCAGCCCCTCTGAAATCTCACATGAAGAGAGTTGATTTTGAAAGAATATGTTTCAGAGTGAGTGGGAAGGAGGGCTCCAGGACTGGTGGTCTCCACAGTGGGTGTGGACTTGGGGACACGGGGTCAGCTCTGCGTCCCCTTCTGAGGGCCCAAGGAGCACAGGCCCAGGTGCCTTCGGCTGCCTGGGCAGACAGGTGCATCTCAGCCCACCTACTAACCGCCCCAACCTGAGTACCACCTGGCATCCCACGGCGCCCCCGCCACACTAGACAGGGCCCAGTGCCTTAGTACCGCTCATAATGAAGAACTTGAGACTGTCGTGATGCGGTTCACACAGAGGGAGGATCCACAGACATGATCAGAAGCTGTTACCTGCTCTCAGCTGGCTTCTGGGAGGGGGTCCCAGCTGCCCTGAAGACACTGGCCGTCGCTGCCCGGACCAGGGGCACAGATGCTGCGGCGCTGACGTAGTCCCTGGCCCAGCCCCTGGAGTGCTGCTCCCTCCCAGGCTGCCTGCCGAGTGGGCCCTCGCAGAATGAGGGGATAGCTCAGGACCTGGCCCTGCATTCTCAGCTGCCGGCATTTCCTATTTCCTACATCCTTTGGGCTGCTGGGTGCCAGAGTCCACATGGACCCACCTTCCTCTTACTGCACAGCCACTTCTAGTCCTTCTGTAAAAACGCTTATTAAACTTACTTGGAACCTGGGACCCGCCCTGATGAAGCAACCACGACACCAGGTCAGATGTTGAGCACAGGAGGCATGTCGGGGAGCACATGTACCCAGCACCTCGGCAGCCTGGGGTGGGGTGTGCCGCAGGGAAGAAGACCCCACAGGGCGGGGGTGCAGCCCAAGGCCCCCAAGTGCAGCGCCTGCTGGGGGACACCAAGGCGGAGGGGGCCCGGAGCCTCAGGACAGCGCCTGGGGCGGACGCTGCTGGAGTCGTGTTTTTCCTCCGTCATGTGTGGCGCATCTTGTTTTGCAGCTTAGGTGTCAGACTTAGAATGTTAACATTTCCAGCATCTCTCAGAATAAAATCTTGTGCTGACTTGTGTTTGATCGGGTGCACGGTTCTTCCAGGGTATTTTCTATGGCGTCTGCATGTTTGTCTAATTATGGAAAGAGGAGGGTTTGGTCTTCGCTGCCCTGGACAAGCTGAGACGTGAAAGGCATTTTCACCCCTGCCGGTGCTTACAGTCACCTCTGCGTGCCGTGTCCTGTCCCCACCCAGAGTGAAAACATGCTGCCCTCACCCTCTTGCCCTCCAACCTCTCCTTCCCTCCCCTCCACCCTCCCATCATCCTCCCCCTCCCTCCCCTTCTCCCTCTCCCTCCCTCTCCTCCTCCCTCCCTCCTTTTATTCTTTATTTCTAGAATTCCTTTCCCCTGAAGCCAGCAGCCCCTGGCCAGCACCCCTTCCCGAAAGGCTTTGCCCCCAGGTGACCCCCTGGATGAGCAAGGTGGGGCGAACTTGACAGGGGCTCATCTTGTCATTCTTGGACCACATTGGGCTGATGGGTGAGCTCTTGTCTTCACGAGGCCTTCAAGTCGAGGGAGGGAGAGCCTCCACTGGTTTATGAGAAGTGAGGCCTGGGGGGCCGGCAGTTTCCACCTCTGTCGGAGCATGCGGCAGGAGCAACGCGTGGATCCGACCCCAGCCCTGGCCCCGGTCAGCCTGTGTGTGCCCGCAGCGTCTATCATTCCTCCGCATGAGGCCTGCATGGCAGTATGCCGACTGCTGCTTGGCAGAGCAGGTCAAGCATGTGCGCAAGGCCACCCCCAAACGGCAGGTTATGGCCACCACAGACGGTGTCTCCTCATGTGTCTGTGTCCGTGTTGTCACCATGACACCCAGTGGGGGGGTGTGCGGCCACAGGCACGTCTGCAGGCCAGAGGAGCAGCCCGGGCCCTCTGCCCACACCTGGCAGCATGACCCCCGGGACGTGCTCACCATCCGACCTGGGGTGGAGGTGTGCACAGCCCCCTCGCTGCCGACTGCCAGCTGTCCGACGGTCCGACTGCAACGGCTGGGTTGGACAAACGCAGGCGAGTCCATGTGTTGGAATCTTGTTCATCCCTCAGAGTCTCTCAAAGCAACACATATACTGAGCGAGTGTTTCTGCGCCATGGCACGGATGAGAGGAGCACTGCCACCCAGACTGCGACCCTCTCCCCGCATACACGAGGGCAACGGCAGGTCAGCGAAGTCCCCTCAAGCGGTAGAGCTGGGTATTTTGTTGTTAGGTCTGCACGCAGCTTAGAATCCCCTGAGCGTGTCCTGTTCCAGAAACCAGGAGGAGGCAGAGTTACTGAATGCGTATCCACCCCCAGAGAAGAGCAGCAGCGGGCAGGTAGCCCTTTGTGACCAGGACGGCCTCATGTGTGCAGGTGCGGGGCCTCCCGGGCCTCGGGCCGTGGGGGCAGAGCCTGGACGGGCGTATGAGCCCCATGCCAGCTCTCTGGCATCAGGGCCAGCCCTGCCATCCTCACTGTTGACACCCTGGCCCCACTTCGGCCACCATGTCATCCTGACAGGTGGGCTCTCCGGACTGTGCGTCCCTCCTCAGTGAGCAGGGATGGCAGAGGTGCCTCCCACCACCGCTTCGTGGGCACGAAGCTCCTCCTCCTCAAGCTCAGCCCAAGGCCACTGAACAAAATCCCCCTTCCCCGTTTCCTGGGTAGAGGCTGTGGATGTTCCTGCATCCTGGACACACACGAAGTCGCCGAGGCCGAGAGGGACATATGTGTGCTGCTTACGTGGAGCTTTGCTTTATGTTGGCCAGGTGACCAGCGAGACTGGGAACACTCCCCTCCACTCCTTCCCACTGCTGGTCCCGATGGCTCCTGCCCCTGACACCTGAGGGCCAATTGTGTCTCCAGGGCGGACGAACACAGTTTATGGACCTGCCACCTGCTGGGGGCACCTGTGGTTGCTGCCGGGTTTTGATGATGAGGAACGAAGCCACTGTGAACATCCCAGTGCAGCTTCTGTGTGGCCCTGAGTTTATTTAGGTGAAACCAGGGACTCATTTGCTGGGTTGTGTGATGAAAGTAGGTCCAGTTTCATCAGAAACCAGCCGGCCATCCTCCACTGTGATTCCCTGCACTGCTCTGGGTCCTTCGACCTTCCTCCTCTGGTCTCGTGGCTCCAGGGACCCTGCCCCACGTGTCCCTCCCCTCCATCCCTGCCCCATGGCTGTAGATGAGCCCGAGCCCCACCTGTACCCTCCCTGCTGTGTTACAGGGGTCCATGGGGTGGAGGAGCCACAGCACACGGTGTACCTCGGCCATTGACGCAGCTGAGCAGGCAGGGCTGCTACCTCTGGTTACTTTTGTCATGATCTTTTTGTCATGCTTGCAGTTATAGCAAGAACATTCCTAAGGTTGCCACCAAAATTCTCAGACAGGTCCATGAACCTGGAGGCAGACACTGCACACGTCCTCGAGGTCAGCGCCGAGGTCAGCCATTAGGCCAGTGGCTCCCACCCGGGTCCCAGGTGCGGCGTCAGGGTCCTGGTGGGCTTGGGTTTCTGTGACCCCGCTGGGCTCAGCTGCTCAGCGTGTGTGCCTAGAAAGGGTCCCTGGTGGAGAGGCCCTATGAGCACAGCACATCCACGCCCATCGGCCGCCTGCGCTCAAGCCAGGCCCTGCAACACTGTTATGTCACACATTTCCAATTAAAGATAACTCTCAGAAGCTCCTGTCACGAAGGTGTCGCCGTGTCTCCCATATGTGTGTCGCGGGTTCTGTGCTGTGAGCAGGGGAGCTGGGCAGCTGGTGAAGACCTGCCTCCTCCAAGGGGTTGGTGCTGTCCCCCCTATCAGAACCCTTCTGGCTGGACCCGGGCACAGGGAGAGCCAGCACCTGCGCCCACCTGCGCACTCGGGCTTGCTTGGGGGAAAGTGGGGCCAGTGTCTCTCTCTCTTCCTGTCAAAGACATCTAGAAATAGAAGTAGAGAAAAAAATATGATTGGAGTGAAAATGTGACAGAACGGGGGAGGGGCGAGTGGGCATTTGGCTGCATCTGCAAATCTCCCTCAACTGTTCGCTTCATAGAAAACATGAGATTTAACATATCACTTGGCATAAAGAGGCTGACGGTTTTGCTCTTATAAAAACTATTTTAATGTTGGAATGTTAAGAATGGGCTATTCTTTGTAATGAATTTTGTTTTTAAGCAGTTGGGCGTTCTTGACTAAGGAAGTTCGTATGTGACGGTTTCTGTGTAAACGCGTGAGGAAGCTACACGTGCTGGACGCAGCAGGAGCCGTGTGCCTTCACGCCTTTGCCACGGTTCACTGGACAGTGCAAGGACGGGCTTCCTGGGTGCGAGGAGATGCCAGGCCGGCCCACCACCTGGGGACCCCACGCCCACGCTCCCTCTTCCTGAGAGGCCGTCTGCACGGCTCTGCCTCCCACCGATGCCCGGAGACCGTCCTAACAGCTGCCGCGTGTGCCGGAGTTGTCCTCCCTCCTCAGTTCCTTGATGTCAGGGTCAGACAAAGAACCAAGGGCATCACTCAGGCTGAAGTCAGACTCGCGCAACCCAGGGTCTGCGGAAAACACCGCACGGCCCTGTTTACAAGGCAGGCCCTGCACACACTCGTCCCAGGCCGCCTTCTGGAACTCGGCAGCAGCAGCTCCAAGGCCCAGAGCAGCAGGCGGGAGCCCCGGAGCCTAGGGAGCTGCGGGACAGCCAACCAGCCTCACATAATATATTTCTGGGTGTGTCCCCCCGGGTGTTTCTGGAAGCAAGCAAAGCAGACCACCCCCTCCAATGTGGAGGGGGCACATCCAGTCCCCAATCCACTGGACCTGGATGGAGCAGGAGGATGGAGGAGGGGCGAATTCTCTGTTGGCTTGAGCTGGGACAGGCCCCAGGTCGTCGTCGATGCCCTGGGTAATCGTTGGTGCCCCGGGTGGTTGTCAGTGCCCTGGGTCATTGTCGGTGCCCTGGGATGTCATCATCAGGGCCCCAGGTCATCGTCAGGGCCCCGGGTCGTCATCAGAGCCCTGGGTCATGGTCAGTGCCCCGGGTCATCGTCGGTGCCCCAGGTTGTCATCGGTGCCCCAGGTCGTCAGTGCCCTGGGTCGTTGTCGGTGCCCTGGGACGTCATCAGTACCCTTGGTCATTGTCAGTGCCCTGAGTCATCTTCAGTACCCTGCGTTGTTGTCAGTGCCCCAGGATGTCATCGTCAGTGCCCCAGGTCATCGTCAGGGCCCTGGGACATCAGTGCCCTGGTTCTTGGGCTGTGGGGCTTGGTGCACCGTGGGCTCTCCTGGGTCCCCAGCTTACAGATGCAGATTGTGGGACCTCTGTGAGTGCCACTGTGTGATAAACCTGTGTGTCCACACACCCCCACCCTGTGCGCACGTGTCCCATCAGTCTGTTCCCCTGGAGGGCTTTGACCAACACAAACATGTTTCAGGGGCCTGAGACGCCTCCCTCCTGGAGAGGGGTGCAAGGTGGGCAACGATGGCAAGGCCGCATTGCAGGACCCTCTGTGGTGCCCCCACCCTGTCTGGTGTGTCTACAGCCACAGCATTGTGGAGGCCCTTCTTGGGACCCCATCCACCCCTCTGAGGAGCCCCGCTCAGGTCTCTGCACCTGTGCTTGCTGCCCACCTTATGCTTACATGTGTTTTCCAGTGGGACGAGGCGCTCCCAGGATGGAAACTGTAGCAGAGAACCTGCTACTGCAGTGTTCATTTCTAATGACCTGTTTGTACCAAAAAGTAATAAGCATCCAATGTGTTGACATTTTGGGTCACCTTTACATTTGCTCAAACTTTCCTGGAGGTGCTGATGAATAAACCAGGGCAGCTAGACATGCAGGGTTAAGGGTCAGTGCTGGACGCTGAGTCCTGCCAGCATGATAAAGGTCAGATGTTACAGGTGTTGTAGGGTCCTTAAATAAAGGAGGCTGCCGTGGTATCAGGAAAGGACCCACATCACCCAGGGCATGCTCAGGGCCCTCTGGCTGTGGGTTTTCAAGCCCTGAACCCCCTGTTGGGCCTGCACTTGTGCATGGCACTGCTCCCCCAAAGGTCACTGAGAACAGATGCACATGCTGGGTGGCTATAAGAAGCAGGGATGGGTTGAAATGGGCCACAGTCTTCCCCACTCCTGTGATAATCTCTGCTGAGGACATTTAACTAAAATTGAAAACATTAGTTTTTAAATACTAAGCTGGCACTGAGCAGTTGTGTGCTTTCTTACCTAGCAACTAATTACACCTCACAATAGAAGGGGCAGACCCAAGGTCACCTCTTGGACACAGGTTGTAATTAACTGCCTACCATATGAACTTGTTGGTCTTTAGATTCAAATGGAGGGGGAGGTATGTGTAAGTGCGTATGTGTAATTGGATAATTAATACCAACATTCAGTTTAAGTATTTATCTGGTAGGGCTAGCGTGTTTCATCAATGAGAACAGGTTACAATCTTAGTGTTGAAACCCTGGTGTACATGTTGTTCAAGGAAGCGTCAAAACCAAAATTGTGCATGAGAAAGGATTAAGGAACTCCGAGACTGCCAACTTCATGCTGATATGCTTTTTGCATGGAATTAATAGTGTCTTGAACAAAAAATTTGTAGAGTATTATTTGGAAGTACAAGCCGGCTTTTGTTACAGTAATTTTCTCATAGTCAGGTAAAAAGGGAAAGTAGTTGGTATTTCTGTACATGAATTGCTAGAAAGAACAGTCTTTGACTAAGAACATCAGCACAGCTCAAAACCCTGAAAACACTAATAATTCATCCATGCTGAGATGACACAGCTCCCTGGCCTTCCTGCCTTCCGTCTGCCCGTCTCAAAAAAACCTAATTCCAGAACTTCCCACCAGGATGAGGAGTCCTCCCGGTGCTCTCAGGCTGTGGACATGGGTGGGTCAGCAGCACCTGCCAGACACAGATGCCCCCAGATGGTCCTGCCTCGCTGGCAGAGTGAGGTGAGCTTTCCCAGACCTGGGGCTGGGACTGCCGGGCGTATGTCATTTGAGGTAGATGCAGCTGAGAGCAGGAACACAGTAGTTAATGACTGGTGCCAACCTGACATATGGCCTCAGTCAGCACTGTTAGCAGGCCTGCCTTCATTTCAGAGGAGAAACACACCAGAAGATTCAGCATTTGTTTACAAGTCCAGATGGTGACAAAGTGGTAGCTTTGTCACTCAGGAAATAACTGGAAATGATAAATGATAGCATTTTCTGGCAGCTTCCTAGAGGTTAGTGATTCAACACCATTTTTAAAAAAGCACTTATTAAAATGTGAAGTTGGATGGGATTATACTTTATATTGTTGTCAGGTGGGTCCCTCACACCCAGTCCTCTGTTAGTGTCCAAGAAGGCCCAGGACCTAGCACTCACAGTGTTAATGAACAACAATATGGACCCTACAAAAAATACTCGAATATGAAAGTCTTAGAAGCTCTTTAGACAAGAAGAGAAAATATCCTGGAGGTGATGCCCCTTTAAGTTCAACGGGTTCCAACTCTAAGGTGGAAAGAACATGTTAGCAGTCGTGCTAACGTGCCTTGGCATGGCAAGGAGTTTGGATGGCCTCATGAGCTCATACGGCAGATGGGGAGGAGAGGCCGTGGTGGAGTTGGAAGACACGCTTAGCAGGCTAAGTACTGGAGGAACAGAAGTGATGAATGAGCCCTAGAGGACCTGGAGCACAGATGGGGGCACCAGTGGCCCAGGACCCAGGGGAAGAGCCAAGGACCTGACGGAGGAGGACGGGGAGCCAACGGAGAACAGGGGAGCTGACGAAGGAGGATGGGAGACCCGGGGAGAAGGACCAAGGACTCAGGGGGAAGGGCCACAGGATGACTCTGCCCCCATGACACTGTGACAGGATGACCCGGCTCTTAATGCTATTGATTTTTCTGTTGTTTCACCTTCATGGAATCCCTTCCTGTCTGTAATTTTCTTCCCTTGCCTCTCCTAGGCTCATTTTGTGTGCTCTCTCTGGGCTTAGGAGGTGTGGGGCCCCAGTGCCAGCACCTGCTGCATCACGCCCCCCTGAGCAGTGTCCTGCACACTCTCCTGTGCTGTTTCATTTTCACCCTGGTCACTGTTGGTTTTTTTCCCTTGGAGATCATGCAGAAGGGTGTTATTTTCTGAGTGTTCAGAGATTTTCCTGTGGTCTCTCTTACTTATATCTGGGGTGAGCTCACGAATCAGAAACATGGTCAGCAAACACATGGCGGTTTTCACCTTTCAGCATGTGTTGAAGCATGAAGTGGCTGGGAGTTGGTCTGTCCTCATGGCTGTCCCCTAGGCGGGTGAAAGCAGTGTGTGCTCCGCTGTGGTTGGCTGCTCTGGAAACACCTGCCGGACCGGTGGTTGATGGCATGTTGTGGACGTGTGATGTCAGCCACAGACAGAAGGTTCTGGACTTCCCTTTCAGCTCCTGCAGGGTTTGCCAGCTTGTTGGTTCTCCTCTGTGTGCTGCACGCAGCCAGGCAGTCGCAGGATAGCAGCCCCTCCTGCTTGCAGGTGACTAACGTGCATGTGGTCTCACCTTTTATTTGGATCCTGCCTGTGCCATTACATCCATGCCCAGGTGGGGCTGAAGACACCCAGCCAGAAGGGGGAGCCCGGCTGATCCCTGGGACTGTCTACTGCGCCCCCTGCCCCGGGCACGGGGTAGACACCCAGGCCCCCTCGTGGCCTCCACTGACCCCACTGGGCTCCTCTCTCGGCTTCTGCTGTCTCCTGTGGTGGTGGACAGGGTAGGGCACCAGGGTCTGAATGTGTCTTTCCACGCTGCCCCCTCTGGCCTCTGGAGAGCAGGGTCTTGGCTTTCATCTGTGGCAGTTGCGGTATAAACAGAGCAGCTGGGGCTCGGGCCCCATGTGCGCCTCGCCCCCGGCGTGTCCTCACGTGGTGTCACATGTAGAGATACACACCCACTTCTGGGAGCAGAAGGCCACACGTGTCTTCTGCTGTTTGGAGGCCTTGTCTGCCTAGGTGGGGAGCCCCGTTTTATCATGTCCTCTGTGCCCCAACTTGCAGGCTGGTGCTGGGTGCACAGGTGAGGTGTCCCCGGAGCCCCAGTTGAGTCAGCTATGCATCACATGCAGAGTGCCCACTGCTGGTGGGCCCAGCCCTGGTGCCACAGGGGCTGAGCAAGCCACACCCAGGCTTGCCGGAGGGAACGTGCCTGAGGGAGTCAGGTGAACTGGGGCTTGGATGAGCCAGCTTTAGGAGGGGACGGGTGCTGGTGCAGCCCCAGATTGGATCTGGGAGACAGAGGTGTGGACAGGGCCTCAGGCAGCACCTCGGTCATCGTGGCTCAGCCCCTGCCGCCCCCCACTATCCCTGAGTTCGTGCTTGAATCCTTCGCACACGGAGGTGCCTGGCGGTTGTCTTTCCTGGTCCAGGGCTAGCCTCGTCTCCCACCAACCTCAGGCCGCCCAGCGTCTGCTCTAGGGCTTGGCCTCTGGAGCTCTGAGCTCCTGAGCAGTGCGTGGCCTGCTGCAGCTCCCAGAACACGAGCCTCAGGCACGGCCCACCCGCAGGAAAGGCTGTGGGTGGGCTCGTGGCCACATGCGGTGCTCAGCTGCTGGAGGAGCTTGTGAGGACTGCTGTCCTTTACGGAGCTGTTCCCATGTTATCCATGGACACATCTCCAAGTTCCCTGGCCACAGGAGCTGCCATTTCTGATGTGGGTTCCACCCGGGGTCAGCCTGCTTGGGAGGGCGAGCTGGTCATGGGGGCAAGTGCCTTTGCTGAGCTCAGTTTTTAGTCTGGGGGAGCCCACTCTGTCCCAGGCCCTGAGCCACATCCTGGCAACAGCTTCGGACCACCGTCCTCCCAGCTGCGTGCTCACCTCTCCACCTGCCTCCCTGGAGGATGCGCCAGCCTTTGCTGGTCCTGTCAGGTCCAGCATGGGGTCCTGTTGAGGCACCTCCTGGACAGCGTTATCTGGAGTCACGTCTCGCTGTCTGCTTTCCTGGTTTCTTCAGGTCAGGGACTCCCGACACTGGAAGGAGGTCAATGAGCAAGGGCTGAGCACATAAGGTTCCCAGAGGCCAGTGTGGGCCACCAGCAGCAGCCAAAACCCTTCCACAGATGAAGGGGCACAAGCAGCTGCTGGGCAGAGTGCAGAGCAAGGTCCATTCCTGTAAAATGACAGAGGTGCAGACAGCGCACGTGTGCGTGTGTGACAGGTACCCCAGCCATCAGGGATCACAGCTGTGGACAAGAGCAGGACACACTCATATATTACAAATGCAATTTTAAAATCATGTTTTCTAAAAAAGTGAGGCCCTTGCTACATTGATGTGGATAAGAAATGACAGTAACTCAGTGGTGCAATCGACCAACCGATGGACTTGGCCATTACATTGCAGGCTGGCGCCCGGCCCTGGTCCTGGCCCCGAGGACCCGGTCCTCTCCCTTCGTGGTTCCGTGCCTGCAGCCCATCCTAGAGACTGAGCTACACATTTCCGGGGGATGAAACGGGGAGAAATTGTTTGATAGGCACTGACGGGTGCTCTGTGGTGGCTCCCACAGGTGCTATAGACCCCTCTGCTCCTCCCTCTTTCTCCCACCCAGCTGTTCTGCTCAGGCTTCTTGGCTGATTTCCTTCCAATTGATCCATCTTTTGTTTTGCATCCAGGTGAACGAGGAAGGGCTGGGGTTGACATGCAGATGGTTTCATGGGTGCCCGTGAGGGTTCTGCCCACTGCGTGGGGAGGGGTGAGGGGATGTCAGGGGAGCAGCAGACTTGGGCCCAGGCAGACAGGGCAGGCTGTCAGGTGCAGCAGACGCCCTGGGTCGGGGGCCAAACATGGACACAGCTGTGGGACCCCCCAGCTGGGAGCAGATGAGCCTGGGCAGCTGTGCCGGGAGCCACGTCCATTGGGTCCCAGAGTATTTTTCCTGTGCAGCCACAAAGCAGAAATGACATGAAACAAGATGTGTTTCCGACATGAGGAAATGCTTTCTTCAGGGCATCCCAGTGTCACCTGCCTGGTTCCTTCCTGTTCTTTTGATTTTTAAAAATTTTGCTTTACAGTCGCCCTGGTTGGTTCATGAGTTCACTTGGTGTTTGTTCCATCCTGCACAGGCAGGTGGGTGCTCCAGGTGGCTCCCGGGGTCTCACGACACCTGCAGCCCCGATACCCAGGAGGGTCTGAGCTGGGCATGCGGGCAGGACGCTTCCTTGGCCACCACCAACATCTGAGCAACTATCAGGAGGAGCAACTGTTTTCTGCTCCACCCCTTTGTCGCCCTGTCACTTACTAACCAAAACTAAGTAAGAGTGATTCACTTTCCCTCCCGAGTCTTCAGTTAGGTTGCACTGCTAGCTCACACTTTGGCTCTTGGGTGTTTATGTCTGCTAACCTAGAAAAAGAACGAATGACCTGTGGGTGAGAGACAGGACCTACAGAGAACATTATAGGAAGGCAGTGGGGTAAGTGGAGGCCAGTGTCCTGTCCCCGTGCAAGCTCCTGGGGCCTGGAGCCCTCTTCTGCAGGAGTGGTGGGGACACACAGGCATGAATGTGGCCCCGTCAGAGAGCACCCCGCCCTGGACTTCCTGTAAGTGCTCCAGGAAGCTGCAGTGCACCCCGCTCTCAGTGGCCCCAGGGCTTCCCATTCCCCGCACAAATTGTTTGCTCACATGTACACAATATACATATTTCCCTGGTCAGGTGGCATAAGTTCTGAAAATCCATACTGCTGAAGACAAAGGAGGTGGTGGTCACGGGCTGCCCCCTCCCTGAGCCCACCCACATGACACAAGGTGACCAGGCTGGAATGCTTCCTCAGAAGGGGACATGGAATGCTGTCACCCAGGAGAATGTTTTGGATTGTTAAGGTTTTTGTATTGAGATAAAATGCCCATAACATTGATCATCTTAGTGACTTTTTAGTATAGGATTCAGTAGAATTAAACATACTCGTGCCACCCTCACCGCCACCCATCAGTTCTTTCCATCTTGCAAAACTCTGTCCCCTTGAAACATGAACCCCTGCCCTGGCGTTACCCGCCCCCCCCCCCCCCCCCCCCCCCCGCCTTCCATCCATGGGACTGTGACTCCTCTGAGTACTTCGTATTCATGAGACCTGCGGTGCTTGTCTTTCTGGCTCATCTCACTGAGCACAGTGTCCTTCAGGGTCACTCACGTCATAGCAGGCATCAGGAGCACCCTCCTTTTAGAGGCAGAATAACATTCCATTGTGTGGTTACAACCACATTTGGGGTTGCTTCTAGTTTTTGGCGATTAGGAATAAGGATGCTGTGGACATTTCCCTAATTATCAGTGATGATGTTGAGCATCTTTGAATGTTTCGTGGTGATTTGTGTATCTTGTTTGGACAAGATGTTTCTAAATCTTTTGCCTTTTTTTTAAAGATTTTTTATTATTTATTTATTCATGAGAGACACAGACTGACAGAGAGAGGCAGAGACACAGGCAGAGGGAGAAGCAGGCTCCTCGCAGGGAGCCCAGTGTGGGACTCAATCCCAGATCCCGTGATCACAACCTGAACGGAAGGCAGGTGCCCAACCACTTAGCCACCTAGGCATCCCTCTTTTGCCTTTTTATGTTATTGTTTTGCCATAACCATAACTGTGTTTTCAATTGAGAAATAAATGGTGGACATACATTATATTAGTTCAGGTATACAGGTAGTGTATAATATGTGTATACCAGGTTTACAGGAGTTATTTGATATTTGCATATATTGCAAACTCTGCCCATTTCTGAATTGGAATCCTGTTATTGAGTTTGGGGCATTTTCTGTATTCTGGATATAGATCCTGATCAAATATGCGAATTGCAAACGTTGTCTCCCATTCAGCCCATTACCTTTTCACTCTTGATCACATTTGTGATGCACATTTTTAAAATTTTCAGAGTTCAGTTTCTTGTCACCTCTGCCTTTGGTGTCACATCCAAGAAATCATTGCTAAATCCAGTGTCCTGAGGCTTTTCTCCTGTGTCTTCTCCTAAGTTTTATAGTTTTAGGTCCTACATTTAAGTTTCTGATCCATTTAGAGTTAATTGTCGTGTGTGGCATTAAGTCGGCGTCCAACTTCATTCTTCTTCTGTGGATGTCCAGTTTTCCTAGCACCATTTGTTGAAAAGACGCTTTTTACCCCACTCACCACATCCATGGGGGCTTGCCCACGGGCTCTCCATCTGCCCCAGGGGTGGATCTGCCTTTATCCCGGTGCTGAACTGTGTTGACTAATAGAGCTTTGGGGTTAGTTTTAAAATCAGGAAGTGTAAGTCCTCCAGCTTTGTTCCTTGTTTTCAGGATTATTTTGGCTGTTGGGATTTTTTTAAGACTCAGTATGAATTTCAGGATGAGTATTACTATTTCTACAAAAAAAGCCATCGGATTTTGATAAGGATTCCACTGAATCTGGAGAGCATTTAGGGTAGTACTGACATTTAACAACATTAAGTCTTCCAGTCCATGGTCATGGGGTATGTTTCCATTTGTTTATGTCTTCATTTCTTTTGGCAGCATTTTGTAGTTTTCATTGTACAAGTCTTCACCTCCTTGGTCAAGTTAATTCCTAAATCTTTTATTCTTTTTGATGATATTTTAAGTGGAATTATTTTTGTAATACTCTTTTTAGATCATTCATTTCTTGTGTAGGAAAACTGCTTTTTGTGTACTGTATTTGTGTCTTGCCTCTTTGCAGAATTCATTTATTGGCTCTAATAGCTTTTTTTATGGAGTCTTCAGCATTTTCTACATGTAAAATCATATCATCTGCAAACAGTTAATTTTATTTTTTTTCGTTTCCAATTTGGATTCATCTTGAGCTTTTTCTTGCCATTTGCTCTGGCTAGAAATTCTAGTGCTATGTTGAATAGAAGTCAGAGAAGGAGTCGATATTGTCTTCCTGCTCTTAGAGGAAAAGCTTTTTTTCCCACCATTGAGTATTCTATTTGCTATGAACTTTTCCTATGTAAATTTTTATGCAGAGATAGTTTCCTTCTATCCCAGTTTTGTTGAATATTTTTCTAATGAAAGGGTGTTGTATTTTGTCATAAGCTTTTTTGCATTTTTTATAAATTTATTTTAAATAAAAAAGCTTTTGCATCAGTTGAGATGGTCATGTGTATTTCCCTTCATTATGTTGATGTGGTGAATCATGTTGACTTTTGCGTGTTGAACTGTCCTCACATTCCAAGGGGAAATCCGCTTGGTCATGGTGTATAATCTTCTTAATATACCTCCTAAATTCTGTTTGCAAATATTTTGTTGAGTACTTTTGCATCAGTGATCATAAGGAATATTGGTCTGTGTCTTTGTCTGGCTTTGGTATCAGGGTAATGCTGGCCTTAGAATTAATTAGGAGATATTCTCTCTTTTTTGAATTTTTGAGAAGTTTGAGAAGGATTGGTATTATTTCTTTTTAGATGTTTGGCAGAATTAACCAGCGAATAAGTCAATGACCATCTCAACTGATGCAAAATCTTTTTTATTTAAAATAAATTTATTAAAAAATAAATAAATAAATAAATAAATAAATAAATAAATAAATAAAATAAATTTATTAAAAAATTTTTTAAAAATTAACCAGCGAAACGGTCAGGTCCAGGACTATACTTTTTCCCCCCCAAGGAAATACAAAAGATTTTATTTATTTTAATTTATTTTTTATTGGTGTTCAATTTGCCAACATATAGAATAACACCCAGTGCTCATCCCATCAAGTGCCCCCCTCAGTGCCCGTCACCCAGTCACCCCCACCCCCTGCCCACCTCCCTGTCTACCACCCCTTGTTCGTTTCCCAGAGTTAGGAGTTTCTCATGTTCTGTCTCCCTTTCTGATATTTCCCACTCATTTTTTCTCCTTTTCCCTTTATTCCCTTTCACTATTTTTTATATTCCCCAAATGAATGAGAACATATGTTTATCCTTCTCCGATTGACTTACTTCACTCAGCATAATGTCCTCCAGTTCCATCCACGTCGAAGCAAATGGTGGGTATCTGTCGTTTCTAATGGCTGAGGAATATTCCATTGTATACATAGACCACATCTTCTTTATCCATTCATCTTTCGATGGACACCGAGGCTCCTTCCACAGTTTGGCTATTGTGGACATTGCTGCTATAAACATCGGGGTGCAGGTGTCCCGGCATTTCACTGCATCTGTATCTTTGGGGTAAATCCCCAGCAGTGCAATTGCTGGGTCGTAGGGCAGGTCTATTTTTAACTCTTTGAGGAACCTCCACACAGTTTTCCAGAGTGGCTGCACCAGTTCACATTCCCACCAACAGTGTAAGAGGGTTCCCCTTTCTCCACATCCTCTCCAACATTTGTTGTTTCCTGTCTTGTTAATTTTCCCCATTCTCACTGGTGTGAGGTGGTATCTCATTGTGGTTTTCATTTGTATTTCCCTGATGGCAAGTGATGCGGAGCATTTTCTCATGTGCTTATTGGCCATGTGTATGTCTTTGATGAAATTTCTGTTCATGTCTTTTGCCCATTTCATGATTGGATTGTTTGTTGCCTGGGTGTTGACTTTGATAAGTTCTTTATAGATCTTGGATACTAGCCCTTTATCTGATAGGTTATTTGCAAATATCTTCTCCCATTCTGTAGGTTGTCTTTTAGTTTTGTTGACTCTTTCTTTTGCTGTGCAAAAGCTTCTTATCTTGAAGTCCCAATAGTTCATTTTTGCTTTTGTTTCTCTTGTCTTCATGGATGTATCTTGCAAAAAGTTACTGTGGCCAAGTTCAAAAAGGGTGTTGCCTGTGTTCTCCTCTAGGATTTTGATGGAATCTTGTCTCACATTAAGATCTTTCATCCATTTTGAGTTTATCTTTGTTGAGAGATTATTGATCACTGATTCAATCTCCTTACTAGTTATAGATCTATTCAGGTTTTTTATTTCCTCATGATTTGGTGTTGGTAGGTTTTGTGTTTCTAGAAATTTGTCCATTTCACATAGACTCTCCAATTTATTGGCATGCAATTACTCATAGTACTTTCTTAAAATCCATTTTATTTCTATAGAAATGGTAGTAATGTCCCCACTTTTATTTCTGATTTTAGTAATTTGAGTCTTTTTCCTTAGTCCATTTAGTTAAAGGTTTATCAATATTGTTGATCTTTTTGAAGAACCAATTTTTTGTTTCACTGATTTCCTCTATTGTTTTTCTGTTCTTACTTTGTATATCTCTGCTCTAATCTCTATTATTCTCTTTCTTCTGGTAGCTTTGAAGTTTGTTCTTATTCTTCTAGCTCCTTAAGTTGTAAAGTTGGGTTGCTAATGTGAGATGTTTCTTGGTTTTCATGCAAGCATTTATAGCTATACATTTCCTTCTTAGCACTGCTCTTGCTGCATCCCATAAGTTTTGGTATGTTGTGTTTTGTTTTCATTCATATCTAAGTTTTTATCTAACTTCCCTGTGATTTCTTCTTTGATCCATTTGTTGTTATAAAGTGGTGTTTAGTTTTCACATTTCTGTGAATTTTCCAGTTCTCTGTTACTGATTTTTACTTTGTCATGTTGTGGTCAGAGAAGATACCATGCATACAAGATATCTTTTAACATCTATTGAGGCTTAATCTGTAGCCTGACATTTGGTCTGTTTTGGAAAGTGTCACATGTGTGCACTTGAGAAAATCGAGTATGCTCTTCTTGCTGGGTGGAGGGTTCTACACGTATGTATTAAAGCCACTTGGCTTATTGCATTAAGTCCTCTATTTGCCTACTTCTCTCATCTGGTTTTTGTATCCATTATTATGAGAGGAGCACTGAAGTCTCCAGTTGTTACTCTAGAACTGTTTCTGCCTTCAGTTCTGTCGGGATTTGCCTCATATATTTTGATGGTCTGTCACTAGGTGTGTAAATGTTTGTAATTATTATTATCTTGCTCCACTGAGCACTTTATTAGTATATAATGTCCTTTGTCTTGAGTAACTTTTTTATTTGGAGTCTTTTTGTCTGACATTAGTAGAGCCATTCCAAAGGTTACTATTTTCATGGAACCTCTTTTTCCATTTGTTCACTTTCTGTTTGTGTCATTGGGCCAAAAGTGAGTCTCTTGTTGACAGCATATTGTTGGATCATGTGTTTTCATTATTATCCCAATCTGTTCTTTGATTTGAGAGCTTAATTCATTTACATATAAAGTGCTGGTAAGAAGGGACTTACTTCTGTCCTTGTGCTGTTTGTTTTCTATACACCCGATACCTCTTTCCTCCCTCATTGTCTGCATTCCTCTCTTCTTTTCAGTTAAATTTTTTGTAGTGAAATATTTAAATCCCTTAATTTCCTTTGTGTCTGTTCTGTAGCTGTTTTCTTGGTGGTTACCATGGAGATTACATCGAACTTCTTATGGATATAACATTCTAAACTTAACTTATAGCAACAGAATTTAAGTAACAAAGCATAACAGTTCTACAACCCCCATCTCTTGTAGTTGTTGTCACAGTTACATTTTTATACATTGCATGACCAGAAACATAAACTGATAATTCTTGTAAATGTATTAGTCTTTTATGTTATGTAGAAGACAAGATTTGAAATTACAAACCAAAGTTACAATAATACCAGCTTTTAGACAAATAATGTTTATCCTTTAAATATATTAGTCTAAACCATGTGGTAACAGTAAGAGCAGCTACAGGCTGTTGTTACAATAATAGCTTTTGTAATAGCCCATGGACTTACCTTGATTTGGATCTTTATTTCTCACATGGCTTCAAGTTACTGTCTAGTTGCCTTTCATTTCACCTGCAGGACTCCCTTGAGCATTTCTTGCCCAACAGGTCTAGATACAGACTCTCTCAGCTTTCATTTATCTGGGAATGTGTGAATTTCTCCCTCACTTTGCAAAAACAGTGTGCTGGATACAGGATTCTTGGTTGACAGTTTTTCCCTTTTAGTTCTTTGAGTATATTAGCCCACTGCCTCCAGGCCACCAGTTTCTGATGAGAAATGTTAATGAGAAATTAATGATCATCTGATGAGGCTCCTCATATATGGTGACTCCCCTCTCGCTGCTTTCAAGAGTCTTTGTAAAGTTTGATTGTAATTGTCTAGGTGTGGATCTGAGTTCATCTTAGAGTTCGCTGAGTTTGTTGGATGTTTATATTCATGCATTTCATCAAATTTGGGAAGTTTTTGGGCATTATTTCTTCCACTATTCCCTCTTCCCCCTTTTCTCCTTCTGAGAGTCCCATGATGCACATGTTGGTTTCCTAAATGGTGTCTCAAAGTTTCTTTCAGTTCTATTAACTGTTCTTCAAACTTTTTTCTCTGTTCCTCAGACAAGATAACTTTTGTTGCCAAGTTCCAGGTTCCCTGATTCCTTCTACCTATTCATACCATGAATCTCCCTAGTGATTTTAGAGAATAGTTGCATTATATTTTCAGGCATATGACAGTTGCTCAACAATTATATGCATTATTAAATGGTCACCACAATAAGTGTAATTACCATCTGTTATTATAAAAAGTTATCAGTATTATTGACTATATTCCCTACACTGTACTTTTCATCAGTGTTACTTACTTTATACCTAGAGGTTTATAATCCTAATCTCCTTCACCTCTTTCACCCTGTCCCCTACCCCTCTTCCCTCTGGCAACCACCAGTTTTTTCTCTGTATTTTAGGACTCTTTCTGGTGCTGTTGTTATTGTTATTGATTTTGGGGGTTTTGGTTTCTTTTTAGATTCGACATGCAAGTGAAATCATACAGTGTTTGTGTCTCTCTGATTTATTTCACTTAGCATAATACACTCAAGATCCATCCACATGGTTACAAATAGCAAGGTTTCATTCTTTTTATAGTTAAGTAATATTCTGTTGTATGTATATACAGCACATCTTTATCCATTTATCCATCATGGACACTTGGGTTGCTTCCACCTTGGCTATTGTAAATAATGCTGCAATAAACATATGGGTGCCTATATCTTTTCAAATTAGTGTTTTTGTTAACTTTTGTGTATAAGATCGTACTCTAGTTTCATTCTGTTGCATATGGCTGCCCAGTTTTCTTGGCCTATTTATTGAAGAGAGTATCCTTTACCTAGTATATATTCTTGTCTCTTTTGTCATTAGTTGACCGTATATGTGTGGGTTTATTTCTGGGCTCTCTACTCTGGTTTTTTGGTTTATGTGTCTATTCTTATGACAAAACCATACAGTTTAGTTTACTAGAGCTTTGTAATCTAGTTTGAAATCAGGGAGCATGATGCCTCCAGCTTTGTTCTTCTTTCTCAAGATTGCTTTGGCTATTTGGGGTCTTTTGGGATTCCATACAAATTTTAGGGTTGTTTGTTCTATTTCTGTGAAAAATGCCATTGGAATTTTAATAGGGATTGCATTGAACCTATAGATTGTTTTAGGTAGTATGGACATTTTAACAATATTAATTCTTCCTATCAATGAGCATGGAATATCTTTCATTTATTCATTTGTGTCTTCTTCAGTTTCTTTCATCAGTGTCTTAGAGTTGTCAGTGTATAGGTATTTCACCTTCTTGGCTAAGTTTTTGCCTAGGTTTTTTATTCTTTGTGCTGCAACTGTAAATGGGATTATTTTCTTAATTTCCCTTCCTGCTAGTTTGTTATTAGTGTATAAAAACCTGATAGATTCCTGCATATTGATTTTGTATCTTGCAACTTTATTGAATTCATTTATTCTAATAGTTTTTTTGTGGAGTCCTTAGGGTTTTCTATATATATTATCTTGTAGTCTGCAAATAGTGATAGTTTTACTTCTTCCTTCACAATTTGGATGCCCCTTACTTCATTTTTTGGTCTGACTGCTCCATCTGAGACCTCCAGTACCATGTTGAATGAATCTGGTAAGTGGACACCCTTGACTTATTTCTGATCTTAGAGGAAAAGCTTTCAGCTTTTCACTATTGAGTATAATGTAAGCTGTGGGTTGTCATATATAGCCTTTAATATGTTGAGGTATATTCCCTACACCCACTTTGTTGAGAATTTTTATCATAAGCAGATGTTGGACTTTGCCAAATGCTTTTTCTGCATCCATTAAGGTGATCATAGGATTTTTATCCTTCATTTTGCTAATGTGGTCATCATATTGATTGATTTGCAGATCCCAAACCTTCCATGCATCTCTGAAATGAATCCCACTTGATCCTTTTAATGTGTTGTTGATTTGGTTTGCTAATATTTTGTTGAATATTTTCACATCTATGTTCATCAGAGACATTGGTCTCTGATTTTCTTTTTTTGTAGTGTCTTTGGTTTTGGCATTAGGGTAATGCTGGCCTTGAAGAATGAATTTTGAAGTTTTCCTTCCTCTTCTATTTTTTGGAAGAGCTTGTGAAGGACAGGTTTTAGCTCTTCTTTACATGTTTAGTGGAATTCACCTGTGCCATCTGGCCCTGCACTTTTTTTTTTCCAGGGTTTTGATTATCAATTCAGTTTCATTAGTAGCAGTCTGTTCAGATTTTCTATTTCTTCCTGATTCAGTCTTTGAAGATTCTAGGAATTTATCCATTTCTTCTAGGTTGTCCAATTTGTTGGTATATAATTTTCCATAGCAATCTCTTGTAATTTTTTGGATTTCTGTGATGTCAGTTTTAAATTCTCTCATTTCTGATTTTATTTACATGAGTCGTCTTTTCTTCTTAATGAGTCTGGCTAAAGGTTTATCGATTTTTTAAATCTTATCAAAGAACCAGCTCTTAGTTTTATTGATCTTTTTTTTTCAAAAAGACTTTACTTATTCATGCGAGACAGAGAGAGAGGCAGAGACACAGGCAGAAGGAGAAGCAGGCTCCATGCAGGGGGCCCGATGTGGGACTCGATCCTGGATCTCCAGGATCATGCCCTGGGTCGAAGGCAGGCGCTAAACCGCTGAGGCACCCAGGGACCCCCTCATTGATCTTTTCTATTATCTTTTTGGTCTCTACTTCATTTATTTTCACTCTGATCTTTTATTACTTCCTTTGCTAACTTTGGGCTTTAGGTTTTTTAATAGTCTTTTTTAGGTGTAAGGTTAGATTGAGACTTTTCTTGTTTCTTGAGGTAGGCGTATCTATAAACTTCCCTCTTAGAACTGCTTGTGCTGCATCCTAAAGAATTTCAACTACTGTGTTTCCATTTTCATTTGTCTCCAGGAACTTTTATTTCGCTTGATTTCTTTGTTGATCCTTTGTAGCATGTTACTTAGCCTTGACATGTGTGTGGCTTCTTCCATTTTCTTGCATTTGATTTCTAGTAATACCATTGTGGTCACAAAAGGTGCTTGATATGATTTCAATCTTCTTAAATTTATTGAGACTTGTTTTGTGACCAAATATGATCTGTCCTGGAGTATGCACCACATGTGGTTGATAAGAATGTATATTCTTTTGCTTTGGGATGGAATGTTCTACATATATCTGTTAGGTCCATCTGGTCTAATGTGTCATTTACAGCCACTGTTTCTTTATTGATTTTTCTGTCTGGAATATCTATCCATTGATGCAAGTGAAGTGCTAAAGTCTCCTACTATTATTATTAGTTTATCCCTTTAGAATGTTGGTAGTTGCTTTATGTATTTAGTTGCTTCAGGTTGCATGCATGTTTGTGATTGTTATATCCTCTTGTTGGACTGGTCCTTTTATCATTATGCGATGCCCTTCTTTGTCTCGTTATAGTCTTTATTTCAAAGTCTAGTCTGTTCAATATAAGTATTGCTATCCCAGTTGCTTTTTTTTTTTTCTTCATTAGCATGGAATATCTTTTTCCATCCCTTCTCTTTTTATCTGTGTATGTCTTTAGATCTAAGGTGAGTCTCTTACAGACAGCATATAGATGGATCTTGTTTATAGATCCATTTACCCCATGTCTTTTGATTGGAGCATTAAATTATCAATAGGTTATGTAATTATTGCCATTTTGTTCACTGTTTTCTGATATAATTCTGTTCCTCTCTTCTTCTCTTGTTCTCTTCCCTTGTGATTTGATGACTTTCTTCAGTGTTATGCTTGGATTCCTCTCTATTTTTTGTGTATCTATTTATTGGTTTTTGGCTTGTGGTTATCATGAGATTCATGATATATGTATAGCATATATACAGCAATCTATATTAAGTCAAAAGCACTCTAAAAAATAATTTATGGACATGATGTATTTTACTTTATTTTGTGTATCCCCAAGTTTTATAGATATAATTTATTTTACCACTTTTGCTTGTTAATATTCATACTAGTTTTGTAACTCTTAATGAGTATATTAATTATACTACATTTACTATGTTTTTGCTTTTTATCTGTGAAATTTTTCCCTTTCATAATTTTTGTACTTCTAGTTATGGCCTTCTCTTTTCCACTTATAGAAGTCCCTTTAATGTTTCTTATAAGGCCAGCTTAGTAGTTAGGAATTCTTAATTTTTGTTTGTCAGGGAAACTCCATCTCTCCTTCAGTACTGAATGATAGCCCTGCTGGACAGAATGTTCTTCTTGTAGGGTTTTTTCCTTTCAGCACTTTGACTATAACCTATTACTCCTCCCTGCAAAGTTTCTGCTGAAATATCAACTGACAGTCTAATAGGCTTTCCTTTTTACGTAGCTAGTAGCTTTTCTCTTGCTTGCTTTTAAGATTCTCTGTTTAACATTGACATTCTAATTATCATATGTCTTGGTATGTAACTCCTTGGGTTCATCTTTTTGGGGATCTCTCTGTTTCCTGGACCTAGATCCCTTTCCTTCTTCAGGTTAGGGAAGTTTTCAGTTATTATTTCTTCAAATAGGTTTTCTATACCTTTCTCTATCTCCTCTCCCTCTAAGACCCCTGTCCCATGAATCTTAAACACTTAGCCCTTAACCTGTCTCATCATTTAATTTTTTCCTTTTGTTGTTGTTCAGCATGGGTGCTTTCCATGACTGTCTTCCAGACCATTGATTGATCCATTCTGCATCCTCAAATCTGCTATTTGTTTTCTCTGATATAATTTTCATTATACTTATTGGATTCAACTTTTTTAATACTCTCTCATTACTAAAGTTCTCAGAGTTCATCTACTCTTTTTTTCAAGTCTGGTGGGTATCTTTATGACCATTACTTTGAATTCTTTATCAAGTAGGAAGGTGGTTTATCTTCATTTCCTTAGGTCCTTTTCGGAGGTTTTGTCTGATTCTGTGTTTATTTCTATGTATTAGATCCATCAGCTATGTCTCCTGGTCTTGAAGTGATAGACTCACACAAAAGATGTCTTTTGGGGCCATAGTCCCCTCTGGTCATCAGAAGCATGTGCTTCAGGGTTGTCCCCTGGGTGGGCTGCTGGGAGTATGTTGGTAGGGGGAGCTGTCCCCCATCCTGGGGCCAGGAGTCCCTGTGCAGCAGTGTCCGTCCCAGCTGGGGCTACCCCCTGGGTGTGGCAGATGGAGGAGTGCCTGCCAAGGCCAGGCAAGCAGGACCAGCACGTTAGATGGAGAGTGCCAGTAGTGGTGCCTGGCCAGCTAGGCTGAAAGAGGGCAAAACAGTAGTGTCCATCAGCACTTCCATTCCCAAAGAAAGCACCTGCAGATTCCTGCCCCTGCAACACATGCCCTAAAATCTGTCAGTAAGTTTCCCTTACGTATACTCCAGGCACTTCTCAGACTGCTGCCTCTGTACTGGCTCTGAAGCCAAGTGATACAGTACACTAGCCTTCCAAAAGCAGCCCTGCTCTCCTGGAGTTAGGCTCCACTAGTTTTCAAAGCTCCCGGGGTTGAGCCTTGCTGATTTTCAAAGCTAGACATCAGGAGGGCTCATCTTCCTCGTACAGGGTCACCCTGGGGGTTTGATGCCATCAGTCCTCAGGGAGGACCTCTGCAACTGTGATAGCCATCCTGCATGTGGGTCATGTGCCAGGAATTTGCTTCCTGTCTTTGCCCCTCCTGCCCTTCTTGGTGTGGCTTTTTCTTTCTGTCCTTGGCTGTGGAAGAGTTGTCCTGCTAGCCTCAGGTTCTCGGGTTGAGTTGCCTTCTGTGTGGTGGATGCCTTGTGTGTCCGTGGGGGGAGGTGAGCTCAGACTCCTCTACTCTCAGCCCCACGGTCTCAGGGCATTCATGTTAATGTCTGACCAGTAGATCTGACATCAGGTCTTTTTTAGGGACAGATTCTGTAGAATTCCCTTTTTCCTTTCAATGGGCCAAACTCCCTGTGCCTTGTGATTTTTTGGCTGAACATGGCACATTCGAATCTCCTGATGTGGTGACTCTGGAAATCAGACTCCCCTTCCCCACCCCCCTTTCCCAGGCTTTGCTGTTTTGTTGTCATCATTCTTTGGATGGTGGCAGGCTGCCTCTGTGCTGAGGATCAGCCCAAGGTGCAAGCTCAGTGTCTTCTGGGGTCTTCTCTGAGCCTTCCCTTGGGCAGGCACCATCCGTCCTAATTTCCCACGTGTGCAGCTGTTTCTGAATGTCCTAATGTGTGGCTCCCCAAAGGGGAAAAGTGAGAAACCACAGGGGCATCAGGGGGCACCCGCCCTCTCAGTGCCATTGCAGTCACGCAAGCTGGAGCCAGAGCAGCGACAGCAGTGGCCGCAGCCTCTGTATCTGCACCTGTGAAGTCAGAGCACAGACTCTGCTCTTGGAAGGAAAGGGTCCTTCCTGCTGACCTGGCGTCAGCAGGCGGCTCCTGAAACACATGCACAGCTGCCTGCTGCAGGGCTGAGTAGCTGCCCCTGTGCTCCAAGCTAGAATAGACCAGAACTGGCTCCTTCTGCTGGACAGTTGGAATCCTTCAGCAGACTCCACTATCCCAAAATAGTCCCATCAGCCAGATTCTGCCCCTGCAGTGGTCGCTGAGGTCGGGGAGAGTCCTGGCGCTCCCTGAGCTGCCCTCCTCCCAAAGTCCAATCAGGCACTTAAACTTTCCATCTATTGCAGTTTCTTGTTTCTTCCTCTCCACCTTTCATTCATTTTGTCGACTGCCTGTGGGTGGTTCTGGAGATTTGCAGAGAGCTAACTTTAGGGATTGGACTTGAACTCTTGGGCCAGCTCAAGTGATGCCAGGATCACTGCGGACTCAGTGAAACAACTCAGGAAGTCCCTCCATAGCATCCTGGCGGCTGAGACCTGCTAGGCATGTGGGTGAGAGTCCTGGGAGTCCATGGAAGCCAGAGGTAACTGTGGTGCTCAGTGCCTGGGAGTTTGGCAGCCCGGGGCCCAGCCAACAGGTGGGCAGCAGAGAGGCGGGCCCAGGGCCCCCACCCTCCACTACTGTGCCCCATCCTGATCGTCCCCTCTGCTGTTTCAGAGGAGGCCGAGCATGGCAGCTTCGGG
Source organism: Canis lupus familiaris (assembly GCF_011100685.1). Classification (NCBI taxonomy): domain Eukaryota; kingdom Metazoa; phylum Chordata; class Mammalia; order Carnivora; family Canidae; genus Canis; species Canis lupus. The sequence goes on from NC_049222.1 coordinate 533,381, forward strand.
GCTGGCTCGCTGTCCCGCCGCAGGAAGGCACTGGCACTGCGTGAGGACGGCCCCCGCCGGCGGACGCACCTGCACATCGGCCTGCCGCACGACTTCCGCCCGGTGTCCTCCATCATCGACGTGGACATCTTGCCCGAGACGCACCGCCGCGTGAGGCTGTACAGGCACGGCTGCCAGAAGCCGCTGGGTTTCTACATCCGCGATGGCACGAGCGTGCGCGTGGCCCCGCAGGGCCTGGAGAAGGTGCCTGGCATCTTCATCTCGCGCATGGTGCCCGGCGGCCTGGCCGAGAGCACCGGGTTGCTGGCCGTGGATGACGAGGTCCTGGAGGTGAACGGCATCGAGGTGGCGGGGAAGACGCTGGACCAGGTCACGGACATGATGATCGCCAACAGCCACAACCTCATCGTCACGGTCAAGCCGGCCAACCAGAGGAACAACGTGGTGCGCGGCAGCCGCGTGGCGGGCGGCTCGGGCCGCTCCTCGGACAGCGGGGCCAGCCGCCACAGCCTGCCCGCGGCCCCCGCCCTGCTGCGCCTGCAGCCCGACGACGTGGACAGCGACGACGAGCCCGACGTGGTGCTGGAGGGCGTGCTGGGGCCGCGGCCGGTGCCCAGGCTGCCCCCGCCGCCCCCGCCGCCCCCGCCGGGCAGCCAGGCGCGGGTCAACGGCGCAGGCCCCGGGCTGGGCAGGGAGGGCCCGGCGCACCGGCTGCTCAGCTCGCTGCGCGCAGACCCGCGCCACAGCCTGGCCCTGCCGCTGCCCCCGGGGGCGGTGGAGGAGCACGGCCCGGCGGTCACGCTGTAGGCCCGCGCCGCCCGGCAGCCCGCCACCCGGCTCTTCGTCCATCCCGCCTCCTGGCCCGCACCCCGGGCTCGCTTTATTCAAACCTGCCGACAGAAAATACAGATGCTATTTTTACAGAACTTTTGCGTAGAACATCACACGCACTCATTTGCGGTCTGCGTCCTGCCGAGGTCGGTCCCGGCCCTTTCCCGAAATGGCAGAAAGGATCTGACTGCGTGCAGAAAAGATTTCATTCAGAAATTTTTAAAGATACTTTTATAAATGAAGCTTTAAAATTACTTTTTAAATACAGTCGAATTTGTGTTTTTAACGTGACTTGTGCAAAAACAACCTGTCGAGTCAGCACTGTTTTTACTGTGCTCCAGCTGACTTGCAGAGACTGGTTTCTAACAATACATACCAAACCTTTAACAGGTAGGACTATAAACAATGAATCTCAAATTTTCACATTATTTACAGCTCTATTTCAGATAGCCCAGTGGGTGTCGAACTCTCAGACATCCCTGGAAAAAAGACCTGGTGTGAAACAGTCCGGCAGTGCCTGCAGGTGGTCAGAGGCGGCTTGTCTTCAGCCTCTGAGGGCAAACGCCACCTCTGCTGGATGGCACTGTATGCTCAGCAATACTTCTCTGACCAAAAGCCAATATAGATAAAAACTAGTCTTGTAGACTGATTGAGGGCAATTTTTGAAATATTGTCAGCAGAAAGGATGGATCCACCTACCACAAACCCCAGATACGCCTTTAAAAGCTGTCATTTGGTTGTATAGTTTCTCTTATCTCTGTTTTTAAATTACAAGTCACATGAAAATTAATTATTTTTAACACATTAAATTCACTGTCACTTCCTTTTTGATCTTCCAGAAATATTTTATATATTCAGTAATTTTAAAGATTTATTCATGTTTGACCCAGTTTTACATGAAGTGTATTTTGTTTGAGTCCACTGTCGAGGAGAAAATATTACACTTATACTTCGAGAACTCTGACCAAACAAAGCTTTCATATAAATACAGGTAAAAATATTTTTCTAGGATGCCTTTCCAGGCAATGCTTCTCCTGTGGCACAGCAACCCCTGCTGGTCGGTGGCAGAACTGTCCTGCTGCTAACAAACGGGAAAACCCTATGTCAACATCTCCATTTTTCCTGAATTCGTTAAGTGTAAAAGCAAATTAATTTTCTTTTGGAAACTATTTATTGGGCAGAAATAGCTTTTATTGAGTAGTTGTGGTCTCCTGCACCTATGTTTGATGTTATTATTTGTATACCGGGATCACTGTTGGTTTTATTCCTAAGCAAAGGGAGGACCAGAGATGCTCTCCCTTTGAGGTCTAGGCAGAGAGTCCAAATGCACCCAAACTTACGGGCTCCAGTGAACTGTATGAGCATCTTTTTTGGCACCTAAGCAGTCAGAAGTGGGTTTTTTCTTACTACAATAAGTATAGAACCAAAACTCTAGTGCTACTTACTATCAGAAATGAAATGTTCTTTTACTAAGTTATTGCTGGTTATTGAATATCTTGTTGAGTAACTGGATCTGTTACCAAGAAGGAACGTTATATTTCTTACCATGTTTTAAATTAAGTAAATGTGAATAATTTTTTAAAGAAAAAAAAAAGAAGCCTCCTCAGACTTGTATGCTGTTGTTCATAATTTTAGGGATTCTGAATTTCTTGGAACAGCTGCTTCAGTGTATTTTTGTACCATATCTTCTGCCATTTTCTTTTTAAAACAAAACAAAACAAAAATACTATGTTGTATTACACATTAAAGTTTTCTTGGTTTTATATATCAAAGAATAAAAACTTTTTCTTTGCATTTAATATTTTTCACTTGTGTTCTAAATGTTGGAGAGGTTAGCAGTGTTGGTGATGAGCAGAAACTCATCCCTCAGAATGGAATGCTATTTAGCAAGAGCCTATCCTGTGCCATATGTTTCCACTTAATCATCACACGTAGCCAATAGCATTATCCCCATTTTGCAGAGAGAAAATGGACTCAAACACAAGCATGTGTAGGTCATTTCAAATAATGAAATTATAGTTGTATTTGATGGGAGATGGATGCATCTTAGATCTAGAAACTTCTTTTTAAGTCCTTTTGAAAAAGGTTTTCCAAATACTTCCTACACATCTCTCCCTAAATATGCCCAGGTTTGCAAATTTGCCATTCATCCTTTCTCACCCTGACATTACGTACGATGCATAGCAGCATGAGTTCCCCATTCAGTCATTACAGACATTCTGGTGACATCAGCAACCACCAATAACTCCTGGAAGAAATGTGCTCTGTACAGGCATTCATCAACTTAACCCTGTCAGTGACTTTACAGTTTACAGCTGGGGACACTCAAACAACTGGAGTGTCCCTCCACAGTCTGAAGAGATGGCACTGAGCAGAGATGTAGATCTCCCTGACCTGGTAATCCACATTGTCAACCCCAGGGCCTATGCTGCCCTTCAGAGGAGCCAGCCTGTCAGCTGGGCAATGAGGCTAGCCATGAATCACAAGTTACATAGCATCTTGCAGTATTAGACAAAGTGATCATATATGGGCAGTGGGTCTCATGGCAAGTTGCAAAGATACCTTCAAAATGCTGATTGTTATTCTACCAAACATTTAAAGAAGAAATAATACTTATTCCACTATGGCTATTTCAAAAGATAGAAATGGAAGGAATACTTCCAAATTCATTCTATGAGGTCAGCATTACCTTGATCCCCAAACCAGACAAAGACCCCACCAGAAAGGAGAATTACAGATTAATATCCCTGATGAACATGGATGTTAAAATTCTAAGATTCTAGCCAATAGGATCCAACAGTACATAAAGAGGATTATTCACCACGACCATGTGGGATTTATTCCCGGGCTGCAAGGGTGGTTGAACACTCGTAGAACTATTGATGTGTGAGATCACATCAGTAAAAGAAAAGACACGAACCACATGATCCTCTCAGTAGATACAGACAAAGCATGTGACAAAATACAGCATCCATTCCTGATCAAAACTATTCAAAGTGTAGGGATAAAGGAAACATTTCTCAATATCATAAAAACCCTTTATGAAAAGTCCACAGAGAATATCATTCTCAATGGGGAAAAACTGAGAGCCTTTCCCCTAAGATCAGGAACACGACAGGCATGCCCATTCTCACCACTGTTAGTCAACATAGTTCTAGACGTCCCAGTCTCACCAATCAGACAAATAGAAATAAAAGGCATTCAAACTGGCCAAGAAGAAGTCAAACTCTCCCTCTTTGCAGATGACATGATACTGTACATAGAAAACCCAAACGACTCTGCCCCAAGATTGCTAGAACTCATACAGCAATTCAGCAGTGTGGCAGGATACAAAATCAATGCCCAGAAATCAGTGGCATTTCTATACACTGAGACTGAAGAAAGAGAAATTAAGGAGTCAATCCCATTTACAATTGCACCCAAAAGCATAAGATATCTAGGAATAAACCTAACCAAAGAGGTAAAGGATCTATACCCTAAAAACTACAGAACTCTTCTGAGAGAAACTGAGGAAAAGTATTGATGCTCATGGATTGGAAGAATAAATATTGTGAAAATGTCTATGCTACCCAGGGCAATGTACATATTCAATGCAATACCTATCAAAATACCATGGACTTTCTTCACAGAGTTGGAACAAATAATCTTAAGATTTGTGTGGAACCAGGGATGCCTGGGTGGCTCAATGGTTGAGCGAGCATCTGCCTTCAGCTCAGGGCATGATCCCGGGGTCCTGGGATCGAGTCCCACATTAGGCTCCCTGTGCAGAGCCCACTTCTCCTTCTGCCTGTATCTCTGCCTCTTTCTCTGTCTCTCTCATGAATAAATAAATAAAATCTTAAAAAAAAAAAAAAATATTTCTGTGGAACCAGAAAAGACCTTGAGTAACCAGGGGCATCACAATGCCAAATTTCAAGGTGTACTACAACTTGTGATCATCAAGACAGTGTGGTACTGGCACAAAAATAGACACATAGATCAATGAAACAGAATAGAGAACCCAGAAATGAGCCCTGAACTCTATGGTCAACTAATATTTGGCAAAAGAGGAAAGAATGTCCACTGGAAAAAGACAGTCTCTTCAATAAATGGTGCTGAGAAAATTGGATAGCCATGTGCAGAAGAATGAAACTAGACCATTCTCTTACACCAGACACAAAGATAAACTCAAAAATGGATGAAAGATCTAAATGTGAGACAAGATTCCATCAAAATCCTAGAGGAGAACACAGGCAACACCCTTTTTGAACTTGGCCACAGCAACTTCTTGCAAGATACATCCATGAAGGCAAGAGAAACAAAATCAAAAATGAACTCTTGGGATTTCATCAAGATAAAAAGCTTCTGCACAGCAAAAGAAACAATCAACAAAACTAAAAGACAACCTACAGAATGGGAGAAGATATTTGGAAATGACATATCACATAAAGGGCTAGTATCCAAGATCTATAAAGAACTTATCAAAGTCAACACCCAAGAAACAAACAATCCAATCATAAAATGGGCAAAAGACATGAACAGAAATTTCATCAAAGAAGACATACACATGGCCAACAAGCACATGAGAAAATGCTCCATATCACTTGCCATCAGGGAAATACAAATCAAAACCACAATGAGATACCATCTCATACTAGTGAGAATCGTGAAAATTAACAAGACAGGAAACAACAAATGTTGGAGAGGATGTGGAGAAAAGAGAACCCTCTTACACTGTTGGTGGGAATGTGAACTGGTGCAGCCACTCTGGAAAACTGTGTGGAGGTTCCTCAAAGAGTTAAAAATAGATCTGCCCTATGACCCAGCAATTGCACTGTTGGGGATTTACCCCAAAGATTCAGATGCAGTGGAAAGCCAAGACACCTGCACCTCAATGTTTATAGGAGCAATGTCCACAGTAGTCAAACTGTGGAAGGAGCCTCGATGTTCTTTGACAGATGAATGGATAAAGAAGATGTGGTATATATAGATACAATGGAATATTCCTCAGCCATCAAAGAGGATGAATACTCACCATTTGCTTCAATGTGGATGAAACTGGAGGGTATTATGCTGAGTGAAATAAGTCAATCGGAGGACAACCATTATATGGTCTCACTCATACGGGGAATATAAAAAATAGTGAAAGGGATTATAAGGGAAAGAGGGAAACTAAGTGGGAAAAATCAGAGAGGGAGACAAACCATGAGAGACTCCTGACTCTGGGAAACACACAAAAGGTCGTGGAAGGGGAAGTGGGGGGGTGATGGGGTAACTGGGTGATGGGCACTGAGGAGGGCATGTGATGGGATGAGCACTAGGGGTTATACTATGTTAGCAAATTGCATTTAAATATTTTTTAAATGCTGATTGTTTAAAAATCCAGTTTAGCAAAAATCTGAGACAAGTGTTCCAAAAGAAGGCCATAAAGTTATTTTCACATCTCCATCAAATGTTTCTTAAGAACTCTGATGCACTTCTGGGGTCCTTGATTCCAAGATGACCAGGAAAAGAAGGAAGAGTGATCATGCCCAGGAGGGCCAGGGCTGTGCAAGCCTATCCACCACACCAGCTGCGCCCAGTGGACCCAGAGACACAGCCATTACTGAGCTGGTTATTCAGCACACAGTGGAGGCTACCACCATCACAGACATTTCCGAAGCCAGTATCTTGGATGCCTATGTTCCTGAGCTCTATGTGAACCTACATTACTGTGTGAGCCAGGCCATTCGCAACAAGGTGGTCAGGCTCCGTTCCATGGAAGCACAGAAGGACTGAGCACCCCACCCCGATTTAGACCCATGGCTGCTGCCCCACAACCTCCCCCAATGCCCAGGTAAGGAGCAAAGTCCTTAAGGACTAAAGAACACCTGTTCTCTAGAAACAGGTGAAATGGGGATTATAATGAAGGAATGAAAGCTCTGATGCAAGAATGAGCCAAATATGGGGGAAAGGCCCCCTTTTAGTCCTTGCGTGAAAAGAAATAGCTGCTAGACTGGGTGGTAGCAGGTTGTTCTGTTGGAGAAAACTTATTCATAGCAGGAATTAGTGTGCTGTGGTTTTTGTAGCAGCTCTAAACATCAGTCACAGTGGTCTGAAAGTTCAACTTAAAATTACAGAAAAAGGCTGAACTAGTGGCCAGTCCCTAAAGGCACAAAAATATTTCATATGAATCACCACTAAATTCTACACCTGAATCTAATGGAACACTATTTGTGAACTGGAATAAAAACTTGGAAAAAATATTCAATATACATTGTTTCTATTGAAAGTATAAACCTGCTTAGCTGATTCCTAATTTCTAGGAAGAAAAGATACTCAGTAGACACTTCAAGACTTCCCACTAAAACAGCCTGGAGGGTGCTCCCACACCCTGAGCCCAGAGTGTGGCATCCATGTCTGAATCAACCAAAGCACTTGGCTCACCTACCCCCAGAGGCTCAAACGCAGATCTGTGGCTAGGGCTTGAAAGTTTTCATTTGTAACAAGTTCCTAGATGATGTGGAACCTGCCAGTCCAAGAATTACACCTTGAGAACCATTGGCTAATCCCCAAAACAATTGTTGCCTAGAGAGTTACAGGATTTGCCTTGGAGCAAATGACAATAATGACCAAGAGCCCATCCAACAAGCATCTGGGATTTTCCTCTCATCTGTTACACACTGGCATTGAGACTGTAACGTGACCCCCAGTGACCTGAACACAGACTTCCCAGCATGCAGGAACACTCTCTGCCCTACCTGTACACCCACCTTCCCTCCAGGTCCTCAGTATTTCTCCGCCGGGAAGACACCCCAGGTCAATATACAAACTCTTTTTCCCTTTTATCTTTCCTCATCTTGCTTTCTTCTCTTTTATCTTCATAAAAAGAGAACTTTCAGGAATTGAGAACTTTTCATTAATGAACCATGTTTCCCAAGGAATGGAATAACCCCTATTATGTTAATAAAAAGCAAACAAAATGATTCAACATTGGTCTCTCCAGCCCAGGAAACAAGTGCCATTTTCCCAATTCCCTTCCCCAGGGAGCTATAAAAATGAACACCTGATTTTTTTCTTGACATGAACCATCTTGGCCTCAAACTAATCATCCAGAGGAGGGAGGGTTACATGGAGCCAGCACTGCTGGAGGGAGAAAACGACTTTCGTCCCAGGACAGAGACCTTTGGTTTCAAGCTGCAGTTGCTTTTTCCTCTACGGATGCTTACTTTTTATTCATACCTATGTGCACTGCCAGGAGCCCTTAGGTCACAACATGATCCTACCCGGACGCCCTAACACCCCCAAAGAAGGTGGGAACATGGCCTCACGGCCATGCTGAACCAGTCGCTCAGTCATATGTGGCTGAGACAAAGGCAAGGTTTTCTGACTCAGGATTCACATTCCTGCACTGCCCAGACCTGGTGCAGACTTGGTGCCCCATGGAGTCTTCCCTGCACCTGAGCTCCCTCAGGCCTCTAGGTGTTCAGGCAGGAACCTGGGAATGCCATGAGAAATGTGAGGCTTGTACAGAAGTTCACACCAGGTGTCTTCACGTACCGAACCACAATTTTGACTCTCAGAGCCTTTTCCTGCCTCCTTGTCTCCAAGTGCACCAACCCAAACTACCCACAAAGTGCTGCAGAAAGTGTGAATCGCAGGCACACAACCCCTGAGGAAAAGCAGCACAGACATCCACACAGGTCAACACCAAAACAGAATGTAAGGCATGAACGTGAAAACCAGTTATCTGGGAATGAGGTTTTCAGAAAAATGCAAGTAATCCATTCTGAAGTCAGAAAAAATACAGAATCTCTCACTTAAAAAGAAGGAAAGTAAACAGAGCAAATGACAGTAACAGAGAAGCCCTAGGACTGCCATGTGCTTACAGGACTTCAAGTGCCCAGACTCCTTTGAAGCCTCTGAAAGGTTCCTGGGAGACAGTGAAATTATGTCTGTTTTTTAAACTTTTTTCTTTTCAATAAAAAAATTACATATGCTCTCATTCTGGAAAATCTGAAAAATAGCATGTGCATAAAGAAGAAAACCACCCACAGTAACCCCAGCAGACAATCATGTTGATGTTCAGGGGCTTCCTTGAAAGTCATCAGACAGGAGGAGGGGCACGATGGCGGAAGAGTAGGGTCTCCAAATCACCTGTCTCCACCAAATTACCTAGATAACCTTCAAATTATCCTGAAAATCTATGAATTCGGCCTGAGAATTAAAGAGAGACCAGCTGGAATGCTACAGTGAGAAGAGTTCGTGCTTCTATCAAGGTAGGAAAACGGGGAAAAAAGAAATAAAGAAACAAAGGCCTCCGAGGGGGAGGGGCCCCGCGAGGAGCCGGGCTGAGGCCGGGGCGAGTGTCCCCAGGACAGGAGAGCCGCGGCCCGGAGAAGCAGGAGCTGCACCGACCTTCCCGGGGGAAAGGGGCTCGCGGGGAGCTGGAGCAGGACCCAGGAGGGCGGGGATGCCCTCGGGCTCCCCGGGAGAGTAACAGAGCAACTGCGCGCCTGGACAGTGCGCCGAGCTCCCTAAGGGCTGCAGCACGCACGGCGGGGCCCGGAGCAGCTCGGGGGGCTCGGGGGCGGCTCCGCGGAGGGGGCTGCGGGGCGGGAGCAGCTGGGGGGGCTCGGGCAGAGGAAGAGGCTCCGTGCGGAGGGGGCTGCGCGGTTCCAGGAGCAGCTCGGGGGGGCTCGGGTGGTGGCTCCGCGGAGGGGGCTGCGCGGCCCGGGAGCGCGAATCCACCAGCGCAGGCTCCGGAGCACAGGGCGCCGGGACACAGCCCAGGATCCGGCCTTCCCCCCGGGACAGGCAGAGGCCGGGAGGGCCCAGGACAGCGAGGACGCTCCTGCCCCGAGCTGAGCAGATCAGCGGCCCCGCCACCAGAGCATCCAGGCCCTTGCAGGCTGAGAGCTCTGTATTTACTGCGGGAGCTGACTCCAGGGCTCCAGAGCTGGCCGCTGCCACTGTGGTTGTTCCTCCTGGGGCCTCACGGGGTAAACAACCCCCACTGAGCCCTGCACCAGGCAGGGGGCAGAGCAGCTCCCCCAAGGGCTAACACCTGAAAATCAGCGCAACAGGCCCCTTCCCCAGAAGACCAGCGAGACGGACAAGTTCCAGGGGAAGCCAAGGGACTTAAAGTATACAGAATCAGAAGATACTCCCCCGTGGTTCTTTTTTCTTTTTTCTTTTTTTTTTGTTGTTGTTGTTTGTTTTGTTTTGTTTTGCTTTCCTTTTTGATTTGTTTCCTTCCCCCACCCCTTTTTTTCCTTTCTTTCTTTTTATTTCTTTTTTTCTTCTTTTTTTTCATTTTTTTTCTTCCTTTTTTTTTCTCTTTCTCTTTTCTTTCCTTCTTTCTCTCCTCTCTTTTTCTCCTTTTCCCAATACAACTTGCTTTGGCCACTCTGCACTGAGCAAAATGACTAGAAGGAAAACCTCACCTCAAAAGAAAGAATCAGAAACAGTCCTCTCTCCCACAGAGTTACAAAATCTGGATTACAATTCAATGTCAGAAAGCCAATTCAGAAGCACTATTATACAGCTACTGGTGGCTCTAGAAAAAAGCATAAAGGACTCAAGAGACTTCATGACTGCAGAATTTAGAGCTAATCAGGCAGAAATTAAAAATCAATTGAATGAGATGCAATCCAAACTAGAAGTCCTAACGACGAGGGTTAACGAGGTGGAAGAACGAGTGAGTGACATAGAAGACAAGTTGATAGCAAAGAGGGAAACAGGAAAAAAGAGACAAACAATTAAAAGACCATGAAGATAGATTAAGGGAAATAAACGACAGCCTGAGGAAGAAAAACTTACGTTTAATTGGTGTTCCCGAGGGCGCCGAAAGGGACAGAGGGCCAGAATATGTATTTGAACAAATTCTAGCTGAAAACTTTCCTAATCTGGGAAGGGAAACAGGCATTCAGAGATCCAGGAAATAGAGAGATCCCCCCCTAAAATCAATAAAAACCGTTCAACACCTCGACATTTAATAGTGAAGCTTGCAAATTCCAAAGATAAAGAGAAGATCCTTAAAGCAGCAAGAGACAAGAAATCCCTGACTTTGATGGGGAGGAGTATTAGGGTAACAGCAGACCTCTCCACAGAGACCTGGCAGGCCAGAAAGGGCTGGCAGGATGTATTCAGGGTTCTAAATGAAAAGAACATGCAACCAAGAATACTTTATCCAGCAAGGCTCTCATTCAAAATGGAAGGAGAGATAAAGAGCTTCCAAGACAGGCAGCAACTAAAAGAATATGTGACCTCCAAACCAGCTCTGCAAGAAATGTTAAGGGGGACTCTTAAAATTCCCCTTTAAGAAGAAGTTCAGTGGAACATTCCACAAAAACAAGGACTGAATAGATATCATGATGACACTAAACTCATATCTCTCAATAGTAACTCTGAATGTGAACGGGCTTAATGACCCCATCAAAAGGCGCAGGGTTTCAGACTGGATAAAAAAGCAGGACCCATCTATTTGCTGTCTACAAGAGACTCATTTTAGACAGAAGGACACCTACAGCCTGAAAATAAAAGGTTGGAGAACCATTTACCATTCGAATGGTCCTCAAAAGAAAGCAGGGGTAGCCATCCTTATATCAGATAAACTAAAATTTACCCCGAAGACTGTAGTAAGAGATGAAGAGGGACACTATATCATACTTAAAGGATCTATCAAACAAGAGGACTTAACAATCCTCAATATATATGCCCCGAATCCGGGAACTACCAAATATATAAATCAATTATTAACCAAAGTGAAGAAATACTTAGATAATAATACACTTATACTTGGTGACTTCAATCTAGCTCTTTCTATACTCGATAGGTCTTCTAAGCACAACATCTCCAAAGAAACGAGAGCTTTAAATGATACACTGGACCAGATGGATTTCACAGATATCTACAGAACTTTACATCCAAACTCAACTGAATACACATTCTTCTCAAGTGCACATGGAACTTTCTCCAGAATAGACCACATATTGGGTCACAAATCGGGTCTGAACCGATACCAAAAGATTGGGATCGTCCCCTGCATATTCTCAGACCATAATGCCTTGAAATTAGAACTAAATCACAACAAGAAGTTTGGAAGGACCTCAAACACGTGGAGGTTAAGGACCATCCTGCTAAAAGATGAAAGGGTCAACCAGGAAATTATGGAAGAATTAAAAAGATTCATGGAAACTAATGAGAATGAAGATACAACCGTTCAAAATCTTTGGGATGCAGCAAAAGCAGTCCTAAGGGGGAAATACATCGCAATACAAGCATCCATTCAAAAACTGGAAAGAACTCAAATACAAAAGCTAACCTTACACATAAAGGAGCTAGAGAAAAAACAACAAATAGATCCTACACCCAGGAGAAGAAGGGAGTTAATAAAGATTCGAGCAGAACTCACGAAATCGAGACCAGAAGAACTGTGGAACAGATCAACAGAACCAGGAGTTGGTTCTTTGAAAGAATTAATAAGATAGATAAACCATTAGCCAGCCTTATTAAAAAGAAGAGAGAGAAGACTCAAATTAATAAAATCATGAATGAGAAAGGAGAGATCACTACCAACACCAAGGAAAATACAAACGATTTTAAAAACATATTATGAACAGCTATACACCAATAAATTAGGCAATCTAGAAGAAATGGACGCATTCCTGGAAAGCCACAAACTACCAAAACTGGAACAGGAAGAAATAGAAAACCTGAACAGGCCAATAACCAGGGAGGAAATTGAAGCAGTCATCAAAAACCTCCCAAGACACAAGAGTCCAGGGCCAGATGGCTTCCCAGGGGAATTCTATCAAACGTTTAAAGAAGAAACCATACCATTCTCCTAAAGCTGTTTGGAAAGATAGAAAGAGATGGAGTACTTCCAAATTCGTTCTATGAGGCCAGCATCACCTTAATTCCAAAACCAGACAAAGACCCCACCAAAAAGGAGAATTACAGACCAATATCCCTGATGAACATGGATGCAAAAATTCTCAACAAGATACTGGCCAATAGGATCCTAAATACATTAAGAAAATTATTCACCATGACCAAGTAGGATTTATCCCTGGGACACAAGGCTGGTTCAACACCCGTAAAACAATCAATGTGATTCATCATATCAGCAAGAGAAAAACCAAGAACCATATGATCCTCTCATTAGATGCAGAGAAAGCATTTGACAAAATACAGCTTCCATTTCTGATCAAAACTCTTCAGAGTGTAGGGATAGAGGGAACATTCCTCAACATATAAAAGCCATCTATGAAAAGCCCACAGCAAATATCATTCTCAATGGGGAAGCACTGGGAGCCTTTCCCCTAAGATCAGGAACAAGACACGGATGTCCACTCTCACCACTGCTATTCAACATAGTACTGGAAGTCCTAGCCTCAGCAATCAGACAACAAAAAGACATTAAAGGCATTCAAATTGGCAAAGAAGAAGTCAAACTCTCCCTCTTCGCCGATGACATGATACTCTACATAGAAAACCCAAAAGTCTCCACCCCAAGATTGCTAGAACTCATACAGCAATTTGGTAGCGTGGCAGGATACAAAATCAATGCCCAGAAATCAGTGGCATCTCTATACACTAACAATGAGACTGAAGAAAGAGAAATTAAGGAGTCAATCCCATTTACAATTGCACCCAAAAGCATAAGATACCTAGGAATAAACCTCACCAAAGATGTAAAGGATCTATATCCTCAAAACTATAGAACACTTCTGAAAGAAACTGAGGAAGACACAAAGAGATGGAAAAATATTCCATGCTCATGGATTGGCAGAATTAATATTGTGAAAATGTCAATGTTACCCAGGACAATGTACACGTTTAATGCAATCCCTATCAAAATACCATGGACTTTCTTCAGAGAGTTAGAACAAATTATTTTAAGATTTGTGTGGAATCAGAAAAGACCCCGAATAGCCAGGGGAATTTTAAAAAAGAAAACCATATCTGGGGGCATCACAATGCCAGATTTCAGGTTGTACTACAAAGCTGTGGTCATCAAGACAGTGTGGTACTGGCACAAAAACAGACACATAGATCAGTGGAACAGAATAGAGAACCCAGAAGTGGACCCTGAACTTTATGGTCAACTAATATTCGATAAAGGAGGAAAGACTATCCATTGGAAGAAAGACAGCCTCTTCAATAAAAGGTGCTGGGAAAATTGGACAGCCACATGCAGAAGAATGAAACTAGACCACTCTCTTGCACCATACACAAAGATAAACTCAAAATGGATGAAAGATCTAAATGTGAGACAAGATTCCATCAAAATCCTAGAGAAGAACACAGGCAACACCCTTTTTGAACTCGGCCACAGTAACTTCTTGCAAGATACATCCACAAAGGCAAAAGAAACAAAAGCAAAAATGAACTATTGGGACTTCATCAAGATAAGAAGCTTTTGCACAGCAAAGGATACAGTCAACAAAACTCAAAGACAACCTACAGAATGGGAGAAGATATTTGCAAATGACGTATCAGATAAAGGGCTAGTATCCAAGATCTATAAAGAATTTATTCAACTCAACAGCAAAGAAACAAACAATCCAATCATGAAATGGGCAAAAGACATGAAGAGAAATCTCACAGAGGAAGACATAGACATGGCCAACATGCACATGAGAAAATGCTCTGCATCACTTGCCATCAGGGAAATACAAATCAAAACTACAATGAGATACCACCTCACACCAGTGAGAATGGGGAAAATTAACAAGGCAGGAAACAACAAATGTTGGAGAGGATGCGGAGAAAAGGGAACCCTCTTACACTGTTGGTGGGAATGTGAACTGGTGCAGCCACTCTGGAAAACTGTGTGGAGGTTCCTCAAAGAGTTAAAAATAGACCTGCCCTACGACCCAGCAATTGCAGTGTTGGGGATTTACCCCAAAGATACAAATGCAATGAAACACCAGGACACCTGCACCCCAATGTTTATAGCAGCAATGGCCACAATAGCCAAACTGTGGAAGGAGCCTCGGTGTCCAACGAAAGATGAATGGATAAAGAAGATGTGGTTTATGTATACCATGGAATATTACTCAGCTATTAGAAATGACAAATACCCACCATTTGCTTCAACGTGGATGGAACTGGAGGGTATTATGCTGAGTGAAGTAAGTCAGTCGGAGAAGGACAAACATTATATGTTCTCATTCATTTGGGGAATATAAATAATAGTGAAAGGGGATATAAGGGAAGGGAGAAGAAATGTGTGGGAAATATCAGAAAGGGAGACAGAACATAAAGACTGCTAACTCTGGGAAACAAACTAGGAGTGGTGGAAGGGGAGTGGGCGGGGGGTGGGGGTGACTGGGTGACGGGCACTGGGGGTTATTCTGTATGTTGGTAAATTGAACACCAATAAAAAAATAAATTAAAAAAAAAAAAGAAAGTCATCAGACATATAACTCAAGAGATGCTAGATATGTAATGGAGACACTACCCAGCAAGATGCATCTTACTTTCTCATGTAATATAGTACAAGAATTTTCCTGAAGCAATAAAAATTGTTCCAAAACAGTATTTAAATAGCTACAGGGACACCTGGGTGGCTCCGTGGTTGAGCGTCTGCCTTCGGCTCAGGTCGTGACCCCGGAGTCCTAGAATCGAGTCCCACATCAGGTTCCCTTCAGGGAACCTGCTTCTCCCTCTGCCTATGTCTCTGTCTCTCTCTCTCTCTCTGTGTCTCCTGTGAATAAATAAATAACATATTTTTAATTAATTAATTAATTAGCTGCAAAATAGGAACTGTACCTGGGTTAAGTTGCCATTTTCCAGATAGATATTGGGTTATTTACAAAAAGTGTGTAAGCTTTGTACCTAAATCTTAGCTTGGGTTTATGATTATTTGCTTAGGTCAGATTGCTAGAAATGAAATGAACAGAGTATGAACAGGGGCACCTGGGTGGCTCAGGTCATGATCTCAGGGTCTTGGGATCAAGTTCTGCATCAAGCTCCCTGCTCAGTGGGGGAGTCTGCTTCTCACTCTCCCTCTACCCCTCCCTCTGCTTATGTGCTCGCTCTCTCTCCCTCTCTCTTGCTTTCTCTCTCTCTCTCTGTCAAATGAAATATTAAAAAAAGAAAAGGTATGAACGCTTTAGAAGTTCAAAAAAAAAAATCTCACAGAAAAGTTACAAATACAGCAAAAGGCTGAAGAGTGTAGCCAAACCCATGCCTCAGAACTGTTAGTTACAACTTCCTACCAAGAGGATGTTCTCCTGCGGAGCCCCAGGACAGCCACTGAAACCCATGGATGAGCCAAATCTACCATCACACATAAAACAAGTGCCTCTGAAGTGAGTGGAGCACCTACTCATTTTCCTCACATCTGCAAACAAGAGCCACACCACCGCAGGCAGGAGAGGCTAAGTCTTGATTTCACCAGAATCACTACCCCCAGTGCAATGACCCACAATCGGGAGGGAACTCACAAACCCAGACCTTCTCCCTGATGAGCAAAGTGTTCTGCCCCGCATCAGCACCCCAAAGTCTAAGAGCTGCACTGGAGGAACAAAGCCTCAAAACGTGGTTTTGAGAAACAATGGGGCAGGTGACCCAGAGTGCTAGAGAACCGGAGAAATGCTTCCTCAGGGGTCGCATCCACTCAGCACCCTGGGCCAGGGCGAAGCAGCAGTGTGAAAAGTGCCTTAGATCCATTTGCTAATCCTACAGCATTGGCCTGAGGGGCCAGGGCCTGGCCTGTTCTCTGGGGACAGAGGCATGGCAGGCACCGTGTTTATGCTCCCCTTCTGCCACACTCCACAATAATAGTATTTCCCAGAGAGGAGCTTTTACACATACCTGGTGCCCTGGTTCTTGCAGCTACAGCCAAGGAACACCCGTCAAGTCTGGCTGTCGAAGCCAGAGGGCTTGGGGGCCCATAGGACTGTAAAAATCAGAGACAGCTGTTGGCAAAATACCTCCCCAAGGTCACTGAACAGACAGCAGTCTGAAACCTACTTCCATCTCTCCAAGAAAGAGGCAGGCTCCAGTTCCGCACACATCTGGGGGCTACGGAGGTGCTCTCGGGGAGCAGAGGCCAGTGTATACTCTCCTCTGCCTCACTGGAGCTCACTGGGATCACCCAGGTGGGAGCTTATACCTTTCTGGCACCCCAGCTTCTGCAGCTGCTGCCAGGGACCACCTCTACATCACCTGGCTCCATGGGGCTTTATGCTCACGGGTCCCCTAGACCTGTAACCAATGGAGAACAAGCTCCCAAATAGCCACCACCCCCAGGTCAGAGTAAGAGGCAACAGAGCCCAGAGTTCAGTCTTTTGGAGAAAGAGGCCTATAAGCTATTCAGTGCCACAGCCAGAGGAACAGGCTTCTAATCAAACATACATCTAAGGGTTGACCATGAACTCTCCTAGAGAGCTTGGAAGGTGGATTCTACCTTCATGCTCTCCCTCTGCCGTGCTCCAGCTGGTGCATCTAGTGTCCTAATTTTTGTGGAGGCCACCCTGGACACCCCCTTGAATGACTGGCTCTGGTGGCCAAGGGGCTTACACTCCTGGGTCTTCCCTGGAGCTGCAACAGAGGCTGTTCTTGGTAGCCTACCACCCCCAGGGCACTGCAGACAGCAGATTGGAACATATCCTGAGTTTCTCTGTAAAAATGGCCTATTTGCTTGTCCTGGGGCTTCAGCCTCAGGGGCATGCTTCAGATTTGGCACACATCTAGAAGCTCCAGTGCTGCTCTCAGGGAACAGAGGCCAGGGGACCTCCAGATCATCTGTTCTAGTGGCCAACAGGGCTTATGCTTGTGATCCCACAGGACCGTACATATTTGCATACAAGCTGCTGCCTGAGTGGCTGGCTTCCATTCAGCCTGAATCTAGATGCTGACAGAGATATCACCCACTGGAACACTGACAGGCCCTGGTGCACCGTCAACAACTGGGAGCTGTTAAAATAGGCTGCTTGGACAATCACAAAGGTTCTAGAGACAACAAAGAGCTAGGGCAAGTTTGAACAAGAAGGGTCATCTCCCACAGAAGGCCATTCCTTTAGAATGGAGAAAAATGGCTGTTTCTTCTAATATAAAAAAACACACAGAGAGGGGCGCCTGGGTGGCTCAGTCAGTTAAACATCTGCCTTCAGCTCAGGTCATGATCCCAGAATCCCAGGATCAAGCCCCTCATTGGGCTCCCTGATCATCGGGGAGCCTGCTTCTCTCTGCTCAACGCCACCCCCGCCCCCCCGCCTATGCCCTTGCTCTCTCTCACTCTCTCTCAAATAAAATTTTTTTTAAAAAAGGAAAGAAATGCACCAAAGAATCAAGTAAACTGAGGAAACAGAGGAATACATTCTAAACAAAAGAACAAGATAAACCTTTAGAAAATAACCTTAATGAAATGGAGATAGTTTACCTGATGAAGAAGTCAAAGTAGTGTTCACAAAGATGCTTACCAAACTTGAGAGAAGCATGGATCAACACAGTGAAAACTTCAACAAAGAGGGAGGAAATATAAGAAAGTACCAACTAGAAGTAACAGGCTGAAGAGTACAATAACTGAATTTAAAAAATACATTGAAAGGGTTCAATAGCAGACTATATGAATCAGAAGAAAGAAATCAATGAACTCAAGCACAGAGCAGTAAAAAGAAAAAAGGATGAAAAAAGTGAAGACATCTTATGGGACTTAAAGGACTTTGAAGGACAAACAGTCCCATGATAGGGCTCCCGAAGAAGAGAGAGTAAGGGGCAGGAAATTACTTGAAGGAATAGTGGCTGAAAACTTCCCTAAACTGGGGAAGGAAACACATCCAGATCCAGGAGAGCCTAGAGAGCTCCAAATAAGACAAATACAAAGAGACCCACACTGAGACACATTACAATCAAAATATCAAAAGTTAAAGACAGAATCTTCAAAACAGAAAGAGAAAAACAACTTGTTATGTACAAGTTGCAGCAGATTTTGCAGCAGAAACTTGGCAGCTCAAAAGGAGGTGACACAATATATACAAAATGCTGGAAAAAACTTCCAACCAAGATTACTCTACCCAGCAAAATTATCATTCAGAATTGATGAAAAGACAGTTTTCCAGACAGTAACCACTTAGTAGATACAGAGAAGACAAAGGAATCTAAACATACTATAGAAAAAAATAATCAAACCACAAAGAAAGAAAGAGAAGAAGAAACAGAGGAACAGCAAAATAGCCAGAAGTAATTAACAAAATGGTAGTAACTACATGGCCATGGATAATTACTTTAAATGTATAGGGACTGAATTCTCTAATCAAAAGACACAGTGGTTGGATTTTTTTAAAAAATCATTTGACAGAAATGTGGGCCCAAGCACAACACAAGTTGTGTACAAGAATGTTTGTAGCAGCAAATGCTAAAGGCCAAAACCAAAAGCACAAAATGCCCACCAACAGTAGAATGGACAAATAAATAATGTTACTATAGTGGAATATTTACGGGAAAACAAATCACAGCTATGTACTGCAACACAGATGAATTTCCAACCATAATGTTGAACAAAAAAAAGCTAAACACAAACATATTGAATTATTTCATTTATATGAAAGTCAGCAAACACTATATGATGGTGTTGGGAGGCAGGACAGTAATAATCACTGAGGAGCAGAGCAGAGAGGGGGCCTGGGAGATAGTATGAGGACTTTGGGGGTCTGGTCACATTCTTTTTCTTGTCCTTGGTGTATTCATTTTGTAAAAAAAAAAAAAAAAAATTCACTGAGCTGTGCATTTGTGGTTTGTACTTTTCTGTATTTTTTATACTTCAATAAACAGATAAAAACTTATTTTAATGGTTTTACCAAGACCCATTTATATGCTGCCTACAAGAGACTCACATCAGATGTAAGGATACCCACAGACTGAAAATGAAGGAATGGAATAATGCAAAAGGAAACCAAAAGAAAGCTGAGGTACTATACCCATATCAGAAAAAATAGACTTTAGGGGCACCCAGGTGGCTCACTAGGTTAAGTGACTGCCTTCAGCTCAGGTCATGGTCCTGAAGTCCTGGGATCAAGCCCCACTTGGGGCTCCCTGATCAGCGGGAAGTCTGCTTCTCCCTTTTCTTCTCCCCTCAGCTTGTGCACTCTCTCTCTCTCCCTCTCTTGCTCTCTCTCTCTCTCATAAATAAATATTTTTAAAAAAAGAAAAAATAGACTTTACGAGACAAAGAAGAACGTTACATAATGATAAGGGGGAATCTAATAAAAGATAGAATGTTTGTAAATATTTATGCACCCAACATAGAAGCTTCTAAATATATAACACAAATATTAACAGACTTAAAAGGAGAAATAGCAATACAATAATAGTAGAGAGATTTAATACCAAACTTTAATCAATGAATAGATCATCAAAACAGAAAATCAAATGAGGAAACATCAGTCTTAGATGACACATTAGACCAGAAGGACTTAACAGATTTACACAGAACATTCCATTCTGAAAGCAGCAAAATACACATTCTTCTCAAGTGCACATGGAACATTCTCCAGGATACCCCATATGTTAGACCAACAGGCAGGTCTTCTTATCTTTAAGAAGATATCATATCAAACATCTTTTCTGACCACAATGATATAAAACTAGTAATCAATCACAAAAGGAAACTAGAAAATTCTCAAATACTACTGAATAATGGTTAGTCAATGAAGAAATCAACAACTTGAAACAAATGAAAATGGAAATACAACCTACCAAAATTTACAGAATGCAGCAAGAGCAGTTCTAAGAAGGAAATTCATAGCAATACATGACTATCTCAAGAAACAAGAAAAATCTCAAATAAACAATCTAACTTTACACCTCAAAGAACTAGAAAAAGAACAAAGCCTGAAAGTAGTAGAAAGAAGGAAATTATAAATATCAGTGCAGAAATAAATAGACTAAAAAGACAATAGAAAAGATCAATGAAACTGAGAACTAGGGCAGCCCTGGTGGCTCAGGGGTTTAGCGCCACCTTCAGCCCAGGGTGTGATCCTGGAGGCCCAGGATCGAGTCCCACATCAGGCTCCCTTCATGGAGCCTGCTTCTCCCTCTGCCTGTGTCTCTGCCTCTCTCTCTTTCTCTCTCTCTCTCTGTCTCTCATGAATAAATAAATAAAATCTTTTAAAAAAATTAAACTGAGAACTAGATAATTGAAAAGATAAAATTGACAAACCTTTAGCTAGATTCCCCCAGGAAAAAGAGAGGGATCAAGTACATGAAATCAGAAATAAACAGGAGGAGGAGTTAAGATGGCTGAGGATTAGGGGAACCTAAGCTTATCTCGTCTCTCAAACACTAGTTATCAAATCATTCTGAACCCCTGAGAAATCACTCTGAAAGAACAAAACCTGCAAGTCTACAAATAGAGCAGCAACCACCTTTTGGAAGGTAGGCAGTACAGAGTTAAACTGGGGAAGACATATCTGTGGATGTAGATGCAGGGAGGAAGCTTGCTTATGAAGGCTACTGCTAAGTATTATAAGCAACAAAGCATAAATTCAGAACTTTCAGAAGTCTGCTGCAGTGGGGGGACATGCCTTGCTTAAAGGTGCTCAGGTGGTGAAATCCCAGGTGTGACTTCATGGTCTCAGGAGCCCCAGGTCGCAAGAAGAACAGGTGGTGCCCAAGCGCAGGTGCAGGGAAGCGGGCTGAGAGCAGCAGGTGTCGGCTTTCTGCTCTGTTTTGCCATAAACTTCATAAACTGCAGTTAGGTGACCACTTTCCTGGGACTGCCTGGCAAGTGGCAAAAGCACGGCAAGACCCTCTCCAGGAGGAATAGCAAGGATCCTCACCAGGAGAGTTCCTAAAATTTGGAGTTTTGAAACTCAGTTGTGTGCTCAGATGATGTAGGGTGAATGCAGGATTCTGGTGGAAACTGAGGACACAGAGTGATTAATTGCTCTTCTGTGAGGGCTCAGGAAGAGTGGGAGACTAGAGAGCTGGGCACAGCCCTATTCATCCTGCCCATCAGTGCTGAGAGCCTTCAGGGAGCAAAACAGTGCCACCAGCAGAGTCAGGAGCCCTGTTCACCAAGCCCCACCTCCTTGTGCCCTGGAGGCATGTTTCCACTAGGGTGAATCCACCTGAGAATCTGAGCAACAGGTTCCTCCCACAGAAAACCAGCACAAACAACTTGTTTGCACCAAGTTTACTGATCAGAGTGCTCCAAAGCATCAGCTCCAGACAAAATAGGATCTAGCTTCCTTTTTACTTTTATTCTTTATTATTTTTTATCTATTTTCTTATTCATTCCTTTATTTATTAATCTTATTTTTATATATACTTTATTTTTTGTTTACTTTCATTTTTTAAGATTTTATTTATTTATTTATTGTTTATTTATGATAAACACAGAGAGAGAGGCAGAGCCATAGGTTGAGGGAGAAGCAGGCTCCCTGTGGGGAACCTGATCTGGGACTCAATCCCAGGACCCTGGGATCACGACCTGAGCTGAAGGCAGATGGTCAACCACTAAGCCACCGAGGTGCCCTTCTTTTTTTTTATTTTGGGATTTAGATTCTTTAATATTTTATTTATTTTAGAGAGAGAGAGAACATACAAGCAGGGGGAGGGGCAGAGAGAGACTTTCAACCAGACTCTGCTGAGCATGGAGCCTGATGCAGGGCTCAGTCCCACAACTTTAAGATCATGACCTCAACTGAAATCAAGAGTTAGACACTTAACAACTGAGCCACCCAGGTACCCTTGGGATCTAGATTCTTTTAACAAGCAGACCAAAACACATCCAGGATCCAGTTTTTTTGTGTGGTTTGTGGGTTTTTTCTTTTTCTTCTTTTCTTTTCTGGACAAAATGAAATGACAGAGAAATTCAACCCCCTCCAAAAAAAGAACAGGAAGTAGAACTCATGGCCAGGGATTAAATCAATATAGATATCACTAAGATGTCTGAACTAGAATTTAAAACAATTATAAGGATACTAACTAGGCTTGAAATGAGCATAGAAGACACTAGAGAATCCCTTACTGCAGAGATAAAAGAACTAAAATCTAGTCAGGCTGAAATTAAAAATGCTGTAACCAAGATGTAATCCCAAGTGTAAGCCATGAAAACAAGGATGGATGGAGCAGAAGAGCGAGTCAGTGATATAGAAGATAAAATTATGAAAAATGATGAAGCTGAAAAAAAGGAGGGAAAGAAGGGTAATGGATCATGAAGATATAATTAGGGAAGTCAGCGACTTATTAAAACCTAATAATATCCATGTCATAGTTCCAGAAAATGAAGAGAGAGAAAAAGGGGTAGAAGGTTTACTCAGATGAATTATAGCTGAAACCTTCCCTAATCTGGGGAAGGACACAGAAATAAAAATCCAGGGATCCCTGGGTGGTTCAGTGGTCTGGTGCCTGCCTTCAGCGCAGGGCAAGATCCTGGAGTCCCAGGATCGAGTCCCGCATCAGGCTCCCTGCATGAAGCCTGCTGCTCCCTCTGCCTGTGTCTCTGTCTCTGTCTCTCTCTCTCTCTGTGTCTCTCATGAATACATAAAATCTTTAAAGAAAAAAAAAATCCAATAAGCACAGAGAACTGCCATTAAATTCAACAAAAGCTGACCATTGCTAAGGCATGGCATAATCAAATTCACAAAATACACAGACAAGGAAAGAATCCTGAAAGCAGCAAGGGAAAAAAAAATCCTTAACCTACAAGAGAAGACAGATCAGGTTTGCAGCAGATCTGTCCATAGAGACTAGACAAGCCAGAAAGAAGTGGCATGATATATTCAACATGTTGAGTGGGAAAAATATGCAGCCAAGAATTCTTTATCCAGCAATGCAGTCATTCAGAATAGAAGGAAAGATAAAGAGTTTCCCAGATAAAAACCAAAGGAGTTCATGAACACTAAACCATCCCTGTAAGAAATTTTAACAGGGACTCTTCTAGTGGAGAAATAAAAAGACAAATCAACAAAGACTACAAGGGACCAGAGAACATCACCAGACACCAACTCTACAGGTAACACAGTGGCAATAAATTCATATTGTTCAATAATCAATCTGAATGTAAATGGACTAAATACTTCAATTGAAAGGCAGTATCAGAATGGATACAAAAAACAAGATCAATCTATATGCTGCCTACAAGAGGCTCATTTTAGACCTAGAGATATCTGCAGATTCAAAGTGAGGGGATGGAGAAACATCCATCATGTTAATGATGTCAAAAGAAAGCCAGAGTAGCCATACTTATATCAGATAAACTAGATTTATTGTTATTTACTTACTTGTTTTTTAGAGAGAAAGCACACAAAGGGAGAGGACAGGGGGAGAGGGAAAGAGAAAACCCCAAAAAGGCTCCCGGTGTGGAGCCCAACCCTGGCATCAGGACCTGAGCCAAAGGCAGACACTTAACTGACTGAGCCACCTAGGCTCCCCCAGACAAACTAGATTTGAAACAAAGACTGTAACAAGAAATGAAGAAGGTCATTATACCATAATTAAGGGGTCCACCTATCATGAAGATCTAACAATTGTAATATTTTTGCCCCCAATTAGGACCACCCAAATATATAAATCAACTAATAAACATAAAGAAACTCATTAATAATAAAATAATAGGAGTGCCTGGGTGGGTCAGTCGGTGAAGCATCCTGTCTTCAGCTCAGGTCATGATCCTAGGACCCTGGGATCAAGCTCCCTGCTTAATGGGAGTCTGCTTCTCCCCCTGTCCCTCCCCTAGCTTGTGCTCTCTCTCACATGCTTTCTCTCTCTCAAATAAATAAAATCTTTAAAATAACAATAAAATGGTAGGGGACTTTTTAACACCCCACTTACAGCAATGGACAGATCACCTAAGCAGAAAATCAACAAGAAAACAGTGATATTGAATGACACATTGGACAAGATTGACTTAACAAATATATTATAAAACTTCATCCTAAAGCAGCAGAATACACATTTTTTTCAAGTGTGCATGGAACAATTCTCCAAAACAGATCACATACTAGGTCACAAATCAGCCCTCAACAAGTACAAAAAGACTGATACCATACCAGGCATATTTTCAGGCCACAACGCTATGGAACTTGAAGTCAACCACAAGAAAAAATTTGAAAAGACCACAAATACATGGATTAAAGAACATCCTACTAAAGAATGAATAGGGGTAACCAGGAAATTAAAGAATAAATTTTTTTAAATACATGGAAACAAATAAAAATAAAACACGTATGTCCAAACCTTTGGGATACAGCAAAGGCAGTCTTAAGAAGGAAGTATATAGCAATACAGGCCTACCTTAAGAAGCAAGAAAAGCTTCGAACACACAACCTAACCCTACACCTAACGGAGCTAGAAAAGGAACAGCAAATCAAGCCTAAAACCAGCAGAAGAAGGGAAATAATAAAGATTGGAGCATAAATAATTGGTATTGAAACAAAAAACCCAGTAGAACAGATTAAGAACTGGTTCTTTGAAAGAATTAATAAAATTGATAAGCCCCTAAGCAGATTTATCAAAAAGAAAATAGAAAGGACCCAAATAGATGAAATCATGAATGAAAGAGGAAAGATCACAACCAACACCACAGAAATACAATTATAAGGGAATATTATGAAAAATAATATGCCAACAAACTGGGCAATCTGGAAGAAATGGACAAATTCCTAGAAACCCACAAACTACGAAAGTGAAACAGAAAGAAATAGAAAATTTGATCATGCCCATAACCAGCAAAGAAATGGAATCAGGAATCCAAAATCTTCTAACAAAAATCCAGGGCTGGATGGATGCCCAGGGGAATACTACCAGACATTTAAAGAAGAGTTAATACCTATTCTCCTCAAACTGTTCCCAAAAAAATAGAAATGGAAGGAAAACCTCTAAACTCATTCTATAAGGCCAGAATTACCTTGATTCCAAAATCAGACAAAGACCCCACAAAAAGGAGAATTACAGACCAATAACCCTGGTGAACACAGATGCAAAAATTCTTCATAAAATACTAGCAAATCGAATTCAACAGTACATTAAAAGAATCATTCACCATGATCAAGTGGGATTTATTCCTGGGCTGCAAGGGTGGTTCCATATTCACAAATTAGTCAAGGTAATACACCATGTTAATAAAAGAATGAACCATATGATGCTGAGATGCAGAAAAAGCATTTGACAAAATATAGCATCATCTCTTGATAAACACCCTGAACAAAGTAGTGATAGAGGGAAGATACCCCAATGTCATGAAGGCCATATATGAAAAACCCACAGCTAATATTATCCTCAATGGGGAGAAAGAGAGCTTTTCCTCTATAGTCAAGAAACAAGACAAGGACTCCCATTCTCTCCATTACTATGTAACATAGTCCTGGAAGTCTCAGCCTCAGTAATGAGACAACAAAAAGAAATAAAAGGCCTCAGAATCACAAGGAAGAAGTCAGACTTCCACTATTTGCAGACAACATGATACTCTGTGTAGAAAACCTGAAAGACCACCAAAAACTTGCTAGGACCAAAGCATGAATTCAGCAAAGTTGCAGTACATAAAATCAATGTACAGAAACCTGTTGCATTTCTATAAACTAATGATAAGAAATTAAGGAATTGATCCCATTTACAAATGCACCCAAACCATAAGATACTTAGGAATAAACCTAACCAAAGAAGTAAAGGATCTATATTCTGATAACTACAGAACGCTTATGAAAGAAATTGAAGATGACACAAAGAAATGGAAAAGTATTCCATGCTCATGGATTGGAAGAACAAATATTGTTAAACGTCTGTACTACCCAAAGCAATCTACACATTTAATCAAAATACCACCAGCATTTTTCACAGAGCTAGAACAAGCAATCCTAAGATTTGTATGGAACCAAAATAGACCCTGATAGCCAAAGTAAGTCTGAAAAAGAAAAGCAATTCTGGAGGTATCACAATGCCTGACTTCAAGCTTTATTACAAAGCTGTGATCATCAAGACTGTATAATCCTGGCACAAAATCAGACACAGAGATCAATGAACAGAATAGAGAACCTAGAAATGGGCCCTCGACTCTATGGTCACAAAGCAGGAAACAATATGCAATGGAAGAAGGACAGTGTCTTCAACAAATGGTGCTGGGAAAACTGGACAGCCACGTGTAGAAGAATGAAACTAGGCCATTCTCTTATGCCAGACACAAAGATACACTCAAAATGGTTCAAAGATCTAAATGTGAAACAAGAATTCATCAAAATCCTAGAGAAGAACACAGGTAGCAACCTCTTCGACCTTGGTCACAGCAACTTCTTGCAAGACACATCTATGAAGGCAAAGGAAACAGCAGCAAAAATGAACTCTTGGGACTTCATCAAGATAAAAAGCTTCTGCACAGCAAAGCAAACAGTCAACAAAATTAAAAGACAACCTACAGAATGGGAGAAGATATTTGCAAATGACATATCAGAAAAAGGGCTAGTACCCAAGGTCTATAAAGACCTTACTAAACTTAACACCTAAGAAACAAACAACCCAGTTAAAAAACAAGCAGGAGACATGAACAGATGTTTTTCTCAAAGAGGACATGTAGGGGGCCAACAGGCACGTGAAAAGATGCTCAGTATCAGTCATCATCAGGGAAATACAAATTAAAACTATGATAAGATACCACCTCACACCTGTCAGGATGTCTAAAGTTAACAACATAAGAAACAGCAGGTGTTGGTGAGGATGCAGAGAAAGAGGAGCCCTATTCCACTGCTGGTAGGAATGCAAGCTGGTGCAGCCACTCTGGAAAATAGGATGGAGACCCCTCAAAAAGGTGAAAATATGCTACCCTACAATCCAGCAATTGCAGTACTAGGTATTTACCCAAAGAGGACAAGAATGCACATTAGAAGGGGGCACTCACACCACAGTGTTCACAGCAGCCATGTCCACAGGAGCCAAACTGTGGAAGGAGCCTTGATGTCCTTTGACAGATGAATGGATAAAGGAGATGTCGTCTGTATTCACAATGGAATATTCCTCAGCCATCGGGAAGTATGAAAACTTGCCATTTGCAAGGATATGGATGGAGCTAGAGGGTATGATGCTATAGGAAATAGATCAGTCAGAGAAGGACAAACACCATATAATCTCACTCATGTGTGGAATATGGAATATAAGAAACAAAACAGATGAACATGGGAGAAAGGAAAGAAAAGCAAACACAGAACGGACTCCTAATGACAGAGAACCCAGGGCTGCTGGAGGGGAAATGGGCCAGCAGGTGTCGAGCATTAAGGTGTGGTGAGTGCCACATATTAGGTGTTAAGTGATGAATCACTAAATCCTACTCCTTCCTGAAACTAACAGCACACTGTATGTTAACTGGAATTTAAAACTCAAAATTTAAAAAGCAAAGGAGTACGAATTTCCAGCTGCACACTCTGTAGAAATACACTTTGGATCTGTGACTGCTGCCTCCTGGAAACTACTTCCTCCTCTGTTTAGGGGTGCCCGCGGACTCCGCTCTTCTGCACAAACCTGTCCTGTTTCCTGTGGCCTGAGAAGACTCTAGGACCAAGACGGAGCAGCGAATCACCGCAGCCCGTGTGAAAGGCCCAGACGGTTGGTTGACCATCCCCCAATTACGCTGATCTCCGCAGGCAGGTACTGGGCTAGTCTGCAGCTGCAAGAGACAAAGCATGATTGCTGACTGGAGCACAGCTGGGAGTGTCTCCCGCGGGAACAGGGAGGTGGGGAAGAGGGAAACGGCGTGACGTCAGGGTGCGGTAACCTGAATCCCGTGCAGGAACATGCAAACCCACAGGAGCAGCACAGATTGCCCGCCGACGCAGAACCCCGGCACCATTCACACGCCAAGGGTCCTGAAGAGCGAACACTTGCACGGCTGCCCAGCATCATTGCTCCGCCCGCAGCATCGGCGCCCACCCTGGGGGCCCCACGGAGGCTCTCCTCATCCCCGCCAAAGGGGAGGCGCAGACGCTGTAAGGACTTAGCCGGAGCTTTTTCTGGACCTGTGAAGCCGGCAGCTCCTCACACATGACTCCGTCAGACCTGGGAGCCTTCGCTTAGGCATCGGACCTTCCCCAGCATGACCTGAGCAGCCCTCAACACGGGAGCCATCCTCTGGGAACCGGCGGCGGAGGGTATAGGCGGGGATGCTGCAGTCAGGTTTGCAACAACTTTTGGCAACTTTAATTTGTTTGCACTTCCACAAGGATCTTTCTCTCATCTTCTGTTTTTTTTTTTTAAAACTTTTATTTATTTATGATAGTCACACATAGAGAGAGAGAGAGGCAGAGACACAGGCAGAGGGAGAAGCAGGCTCCATGCACCGGAAGCCCAACGTGGGATTCGATCCTGGATCCCCAGGATCGCACCCTGGGCCAAAGGCAGGCGCTAAACCGCTGCGCCACCCAGGGATCCCTGGTTTTTTTTTGTTTTTTTTTTTTTTTTAATCTTTCTGTTCTTTCTGTGACTTTCTCTTCTGTAGTGTTTTCTGGCCTCCCCCATTTCAAACGCTTTTAGGGAGCCTAAAGCCAAGCCCGGGTTGATGAAGAGCCCAGCTTCCCTTGCCGTCGCAATCACAGGGATGTGAAGTGGAAGGCTGGTGTTAGGCCAGCTTGAGAGCAGCGTTCAGGAGCCATCGCACCCCTCCTCACCCTCCTTCCTGCTGGACCATGAGCTCATGGAGGTCAGTGGTTTTCACATACTAAAAACATTGTTTTTCTAAAGACCTGTGTTGGGGCACCTGTGTGGTTCAGTCGGTGAAGCATCTGACTCTTGATTTCAGCTCAGATCATGATCTCAGGGTCCTGAGATGGAGCCCCCAGTAGGGCTCTGATGGGCATGGAGCCTGCTTCAGATTCTCCCCCCTCCCCTTCTCTAAATAAATAAAGACTAGCTTCTGCTAGGAAATAATAGCTCCAGTTTAGATCTGGATTCTACCAACCACTGTCCCATATAACCTAAGAAAGGCCTCCAACCCTCTGGGCCCATTTGCTTGTTTGTAAAAAGAAAAGCCTTATGTGTCGCTTGCACAGGACAATAGACTCCGATGGGCAGGCTGTAGGCACTACATAAATGTAGAATATACTCTCAAGAAGCATTCTACCGAAACCTCCCAAAAAACCATACCTATTTCCCATTGGAATTCTCAAAAATGGCCTTTAAAGAAAGTTTCTCTACTCACAGTTTACATGGTTCAAGTAGTATGAACACTCTCCCTCCCACTGGAAAAGAGAAGCTTAGGGGGACAGATTTCTTATCCAGACAAGAGGGGCAGGTGTTCAACTGCTGCTCAGGTCAGGACGCACCATGAGGTGTCAACCTGAGCACCCACCTGCTCGCTCTACCATTGTTATTCATTATGGAGGGAACGGTGGCAGGGGAGACCTAGATGGCTGTGCCTGCCGCTCTATGGCCTCACTAGTTGCTACGCACCGCATCTCACATGTGGTGTGCCAGCCCAGCATGTGAAAACGATGTTCTCAGTTCAACAACTAACAGCAGTGAGGGAGGAACCAGGAAAAAGATGGGAACCCAGTTGAACCAGCGGTCACTTCTATTAAGTGAAATATTTATAAAATACCGTAATGTTGCTGATAATCTCAGAGGATGCCCAGAGTTTTAATGAGAAAACACCCATTGGAAGAATATAACATCACCAAATGAACTTTTCAAATAAATACTAAATTTAATTTATTTATTTGAGAGAGACTGTGGGGGGAGGGGCAAAGGGGGAGAGACAAGCAGACTCCACACTGAGCATGAGCCGGATACAGGATTCGATCTCATGACTCTGAGATCATGACCTGAGCCCATGACCTGAGCCAAAACCAAGAGTCAGGCACCCAACCGACTGAGCCACCCAGGTGTCTAGTCTTTCTGGGCAGCCACTGGCAACCCTGTGGGAAAGCAAGTTATAGACCGACTACACAGCTCACTGCAAGTAAGCAGGCTGTTAATTAAGTGTTTAGGAATGACAAAGACGCATTTGCTACTCCCAGTGCATGGAAAAGAAGATGCATGATGATACTGAGACCATTTCTTATGAAACACAGAAGGAACCAGCACCCCGTCACCCACCATTTTGTAAATGGAAAAACCAGCCTATAGGCCAACAACTTGGCATCCATTCTCACACGGAATAAGGTTAAATAATTCTTTTCAGAACTTCCTAAATGTTGAGAAATGAGGGGATATTGTTTAAATTACACTAAGTCCCTCAGACATTATAGTAAGTATTTTGACCATGAAAAGAACATATGTTTCATTTGGACAACAGTGTGCAGTTCATTTTAAGATTTTATTTATCTATTTGAGAGTGAGAGAGAGCACAAGCAGGGGTAGAGGCAGAGGTGAAGGGAAAAGCAGACTCCACACTGAGCAGGGAGCCTGACTCAGGGCTCGATCCCAGGACCCTGAGGTCATGACCTGAGCTGAAAGCAGATGCTCCACCCACAACCCCCCAGGCGCCCCAACAGTGGGCAGTTCTAAACATGTATTTAAGGATTTATCTCTAAGTGGGACTTAGACACCTGGTAATATCCCTAGACCATTAAACTTGTATTACTGAATTAGGTCTCACATTGAATTTACCAACTTTTTCATTTAGTTTTTAAAATACTGAATCAATACATTTTGCATTTCAGTAGCAATAAATCTATTGTTAGTATCTCATCAAATCCATTAACACAGAAGGTTACACAGACATGTCAACAGCTAGAAAGCAGAGTGGTGGGTGTCCATGTGTGTCCTCTGCTTACTGCTCACATCTAAATCAGAACCACTCTGGACCATCGTGCAAGAAAAACCAAGTCAGAGTGAAACACCTTATGACGAGCCCTGCAGGAGCTGCATCCAGTGAGACCACGTTCTTGACTTTGAGTCACTACAAGAGCACCCTGGAACTAATGTAGCTGCAAGCCCTTGGGGATGACATGGGGGTCCCGTGACCAGAGTGGGGCGGCGAGTGGGAGGGGCTGGCCGTGGGGCTCCAGGGTCTCAGGGTTCCTGGGTCTCAGAGCTCCTAGGTCCTCTAGGGCTCCTGGGTCATAGGGCTCCTGGGTCGCGGGGGTCCTAGGTCCTCAGGGCTCCTGGGTCACAGGGCTCCTGGGTCCTCAGGGCTCCTGGCACATGTCAGAAACTCCCACATGGATCACTGTGTGTCTGCTTGTGTAAGTTATCTTCCTGACATACAGTCATTCTGTTTAGTCATTTGAAAGCACATATAGGGATGCCTGGGTGGCTCAGCAATTGAGCATCTGCCCTTGGCCCAGCACATGATCCAGGGAGCCTGCTCCTCCCTCCTCCTGTGTCTCTGCCCCTCTGTGTCTCTCATGAATAAATAAATAAGATCTTAAAAAAAAAAAAAAAGCAAATATAAAATTTAGACGTTTCTTAAAATAACCAAAAATTACCTTCCCTGCAAAGTGCCTAATTCCC
The DNA here is from genome assembly GCF_011100685.1 of Canis lupus familiaris. Taxonomy (NCBI): domain Eukaryota; kingdom Metazoa; phylum Chordata; class Mammalia; order Carnivora; family Canidae; genus Canis; species Canis lupus. Next base: position 565,562 of record NC_049222.1, read on the forward strand.
TGTAAATGATCTTTCTGAATTTCCCGTTGTTTCCAGAAGTCCTCTTCCAAAAAACGGGAATCTGCCTGCGAACTCTCTCCCGCATCCACGGTGCTGGGAACGTGGGCTTTTCTGCTTATTTTCCGCTGCTTTTCTCTGCACGATTATTTCATAGATGCATAGGGTTTTCTATGTCTTCAGTCTTCCAGTTTTGAAAGCTGCTTGGTGGGGGCTGGGGAAGCAAAATGAGACAACCTATCTGTAAACTCTGGCAAAACTGTTTTTTATGGATCTTACAGCTCAACTAACAATATTTTTTTTTTTAAGATTTTATTTATTTATTCATGAGAGACACACAGAAAGAAAGAGAAGCAGGCTCCATGCAGGGAGCCCGACGTGGGACTCAATCCCAGGTCTCCAGGATCATGCCCCGGGCCAAAGGCAGTGCCAAACCACTGAGCCACCAGGGCTGCCCCCAATATTATCTTTGAAGATAGATCCATATATCTTTACAGAAAAGTTGTCTTAAAAACTAAGCCATTAAAACCGCATTATTCGTTGCTATTATTCAATTTCCTGAGCTCATTTGTAGGTAAATGGTAGATTATTTAACATTAAACTTTCCAGATCATGGACTGTAAGCTGTAAGAAATCAATTTCTGAAAAAATATATTCATTCATGACAACTAATTCTGAATTTGTATTTGAATGTAAGATGACACAATCTTTGTACTAAGTATGCCTATACAATTGCTAAAGTTTGGTTTATGATTTAAATTTTAATAAAATTTAAAATTTTTATTGGAAAAGCTTCCCTTCTGAAAAGAATTTCATGTGTCTTTTTAAAAATAAACACAAAGCACATGATTTTGAGTGGGACAAAGAACAGTGGTCAGGGGAGCACCTTCTGTAAGGGCTATTTAAGGAAAGTTCCCCCCGATCACCTACTCAGCACCTTCTAGATGCTTCCAGGGTCATGTGTCGGCAGATCGTGTGCCTGAATGATTGGTATTCGTGTTTGTTCTCGATATGACAACACAGTGGACACAGACAACAGATTTCTAGTCTGACTTTCCACTATAGCAGGATACCCTCTAGACCTCGATTCACAAAGAACCAGGTCTGTGTCTGGAGACAGCAGGTGCAGCATTAGGGACACCATGAAGGGGCAGTCACCCTGGGGAGTACACTGTCTGTGAGCAGAGTGACCACTTTGTCCCTCCTTGCCTGGATGTTCCCAGCTTGGGCACTGTCAAGTCCAGAGCAAACTGGGACAGCTGGTCACTCTCCCTGTGGCCCCGTTTCTCCGCCTGTGAAATACAGATAAAACAAGAGGAGCACACCTTACACATCCAGAGTGTGAAGCTGTCCTCCCGAGTATTACCGCGGCCCTTACCCCTTGGGCACCGCATGCCCCGTGCCCATCCATCCCCATGCACTTGAGATGGGAGCCTCCTCTTACTCTGCACAGGTGCTGTGAGGACTGCAAGGGCACAGACTGCTCTCTGGCAGAGGTGAACAGTGACACTGTCATTAGCACTATTATGACAGTAACCAGCCCATCTTCTAGCAACAGGAAGCAGCCGACAGCTGCTGAGAAACACTGCTTAAAAACTAATGTGAAAATGAGGGTGGAGTTTGGGGCCAGGTTTTCCTTCTTAGAGTCACATGTTGCTGTGTTTAGGACACTATTACCAACTCTGGGCCTGCACAGTAACCAGCAGGTTAAAGGGGCTGCAGGATGAGGGTGTAAGAGCACGTGCTCGTCTGTCCGCCTTCCCGGCCACCCACCCCCCGCCAGGAACTTGCTGCAGAAGAGCCTGTCTACTGGCGGCCTGGCCCCAGCTGTTGCCTGTGAAAGCAAGGGAAGGACAGTAAAGGATCAGCTGGAGCACAGCATTTTCAGAGGTCTGACTTCAAAACTTTATGAAGAAGAACCACATGGACTTTTGCAGAGGAGATTAAACTCACCTGAGCTTGAGGAAAGGCTAACGCACAACCAACACCAAGAAGGCCGGGTGGCAAAGGTTTTTATGAGCAACAGCCCTTTCCTGTTAACCACAAGGACCATTCTAGGACTCTGGAAACACATGCGCCCAGAGGTACGCATCCAATGTGGGGACACAGCACCCAGGCAGCGTGTTTCTAGAGTTATCTGGTGGGACGTAGACTAGGGTCTTCCAGCTCCCCGGTGGCTTTTTGGGACCAGCCTGACTCCTCCACTGTGTCTGGTCTCAGTGATATAGGTGAAGGACGAGTCCCGGACACCGTCTGCACTGTGCTGGAGCGATGCCACGGGTCCAGCTCATCTTCGATGATGGCACCAATGCTGCTACTGTACCCAGCACTGTGAGCCCTCATCATGGTGCTGCAAGCATCCAGATGTCTGCCCTGTTGCTCGTGTTACAGAAGCTAAAGGCATACCCTCCCCACAACTGAGATCATCCCCCTGCTTTCTGCACCTGCAGCCTTTGGGGCCTGCTGTTCATTAGAGCCATCGTGGCCATCCTCCGGCCTTCTGCCAGGTTCCAGCTCATGCCTCTGCCCTTTCTAGGTCATTCACCTGCAGCTTTTTTAAGATTTTATTTATTCACGAGACACAAGGAGAGAGGCAGAGACACAGAGGGAGAAGCAGGCTCCCTGCGGGGAGCCCGAAGTGGGACTCGATTCCAGGACCCTAGTATCATGCGCTGAGCCAAAGGCAGACACTCAACCACTGAGCCACCCAGGTGCCCTCACCTGCAGCTTTTAAAAGAAAACATTTGTGAGCCTTAAAGTGACACTAAGGCCCAAGACAGAGCATCCAGACCCCTCAGCTGCTTGAGAAACTGCCATTCCACTACTAAGGCAAGCAGACCACCGGGCCTCCCAAGCAAGATGTAACTGGATGGCAGAGTCCCAACCAGCAGGCAGTAGGCAATGTGGGGGAGGGGAGGAAGGGAGCAAAAGAAAGCGTTAACCGTGACCAGCACAAGGTAGACACTTGGCATCAAAGGCTGAGCAACAGCGACAGCACAACTGGAAATCAGAACTCCTCGCCAGAGCCGGTGCTGCCTCCCAGGAACACTGCACACTCCTGGTTACGCCTGGGGAAGCAGTGCCACTAACTGAAGCAGGTGGAGGCCAGGGGTGGGGCCCCAACACAGTGGGCAGGTGCCCCCCAAACACCAGCCGAAACCCTGACTTGCAGGACTAAAGACAGGTGGGCCAGCCGCTCCTCCAGCCCCACACACGGCAAACTGCCTACCAGCGCCGCCAAACCTGGCCTCCAGTGCCCTGATCCCACCCAGCGCAGGCTCGACACAGGCCAAGTTCACAGCTACCCAACATCCACCTCGACCCTTAGGGGACCAGCGTTACAGATACGTCAGGAACCTGCAGCCACACCTCTTATGGACAGTGGTATTAGCCTTCTGGGTTATGCTAACTTTCATAGTGACAATGGTTTTTTGGCAAATAAACATGGTATCTATTTCCACATTTAGATTATTCTTGAGTCACAGTGACCTATCTGTTAAAAGAATTAAACAGTTCTGTTTGCAGTGGTATAACAAATTTTAATTCAAAATAGACACTCTGAAACAATAGGTTAAAAAAAAAATAAACTTCGACAAGCTCTTTTTGGATTTACAACAGAGTACACCAACAATCACAGACCAGTTTCACAACTGCCTCAAAAATGCACATTATAGCAATTACATGCAAGTTTCTATGTTTTAAAATCCATATGGTAACATTATCTTATTTCCCAGAGACCGTCACATCCTCTTAGTATGCTGGACAAGTGCCTCTGCCGTGTGTCGCCAGGAATATGATTTAAGGTCTAAACTGGCTGGTCTCCATTGCTGGTTCTGGTGCTCTGAGTTACTTGAGGGGTGGGAGGAACCGAGGGTTTAACTGCACAAAGCACAGGAACACAGTGGAGCTCTTTAGCAATACCACGTCCCTGTAACGCACACAACTGGGCTGCAGGAGAGCCTAGAACAAATACGCTGACCTCTGGGACACTGCAGAGAGTTAACATACCAACACAGAGACCACTCTCACTCTACTCACTTCGCTTTGTCCCCTGAAAACCCATGTCTACATTTCAGTTAGTATCCACACTCAGGGGTAAAAGTTTCATTCCTGAGTAACATGGTCCTTCCCTTTCACTGGTTTATGAACAGTTAGGTTAGGAGGAGTTTGTGTGTGTTCAGCATTTATTCTAAAGGCACTAAAAATTTATTGTCTTACCTTTGAATGGAGAAATGACTTACCACCATATAAAAACGGGGAGAAGTCTACACTGAAAGTATTTCTGCACCTACTGAATTGCTTTATTTATAAAATAACTCTTATGAGCTAAATATAAATAGGCTTCAGGTTCAGTGTGATTTTAACAAAGGAAAACATTTGGTTTTCTATGATTTGTAATAAAAAACAGCTGCTAGGATGAACTTGAAACAATCTAAGTCAAACTCATAGTCTAGTAAGCAAATACTTGCAGAGAAGGAACCAGCGTGAGTTAATGCAGTGCATCCTCGGGGCGCCCACCTCCCCAGGCCGTGTGCTCACTCTCTCAGCTCAGACACTCATCGCTGGCCGCTACCCATGAAGCTAACTGAGGACAGCAGCACAGATAATCAAGTATTCTGAAACAAGCTGAAATTTCCTTAAATGAAAACACAAACATACAGATTTCAGTTTCATCCTACGATACTGACACTACTGGGTAATAGGACGTGCATGAAGGTTCCAAGGATTTCATTTACATGACAGGGAAGAACTAAAAATACTTGTTACAAAATCAAACTGCAGGAAACAATAAATCTGAAAGAACTATTCACTTCTTTTATATAGAAGTCCTTCTGAGCACCTGAAATAAATCTATAAAGAGCAGCATAAGGACCACTGAAATTGATTAATTCAACATACAGTGAAGAAAATAACATTTTTAAATCTCAATTGAAAAAAACACTAATTATCTAGAACTTTAGATTTCCTTTTCTTTTTTTTACAAGTTTTGTGGCTCATACTCAAAGTTCAACCTGTGTTTAACATTTTTAAGTTCAGACATATCAAAGCCTAAAAGTACAGAAGGCTTGTGATTTTTTATTGCTTTCATGCAAATATATCTTCTTTTCCCAAAAAATGAAGCCACATCGATTTTCCACACCCACAAGAGTGAAGAAAGAAGTTCTATTTCCTTTTTACTAGGATATGGTCTCTTGTGGAAATAATCTCTAAGAAATTGCTTTTTCTCTTCATAAGAACGGTCTTCATATTTTTTAGGGTTTAATGCTAAAATCTGAAGAGCGTCATCATTAACCAGCGGCCCCCCCTCTGTCCTGATTTCATTCCTCTGTCTTTTAAAAGGCACCACACTTGCCACCTTTTCAGGAGCCAGGGCTGCATCACTGCTAATAACAAGAGGCCGCTCCTCTGCATCCCTCTGGTCTTCTGTCCCGAAGTGGCCATCGGGCAACTTTCTCTTTACAGAAAAACTAGTGTCATGGACCACCTCACCATTCAGTAAGAGCACTTCGCTGTTCTCAATAAAATTAGGCTGGATCTGGAGGTCTGAGCTGCTGTCCTTTGGAGCACTTCTGCAGCGCAGCAGGTGTATGGCAATGGCTGCCAGGGTCATGTTGCCAGTGTAGACTCCACAGCAGTGGATGCATTTGAACGCTGGGGATTTCAGAATGGTGTGGACCGTTGGCGTGATGTGGTGCCTCTCCTTCAAATGAACCTCATAAGCCTCAGTCGTCACGAAGGTGCCAAAACAAAAGGGGCAAGTCAGTGCTTGTTTGCCAGGGCTCCCGGAGGCACCCTCTCCCTGGGGTCTCACTTTAATATACACGGGGACCAGGGACTTGGAGTGGATCCCAGCCAGTATTGCCAAATAGACCTCCCGCTCCCCAAGCTCTTCCTTTGGCAGAATGGTAATGAAATCAAGATGGGGAAACATCAGGTTGCCATTGGCATCGACATCCAACTGGAAACCTTTGTTACTATAGTCCACAGGTAACTTCTTCTTTCCCCGGTGCATAGTCCTGCTGTGCTCTGAAAGACCTTTAATGTCATGGAAAGTGCACGGACAGAACAGGCACCCCAGGCCGTGCATTAGCAAGTGATGGATGAGCTCTTCCTCGGACACTAAGCATTTACAAGAGAGACACCGAACTGTTTTCTCTCTCATCCACTTTAAAAATGGTGCACATGCTGCCAGCTTTTCAGGCTCCAGTTTTTCAGCAGATTTGGACTCACTGTGCTTATGAGCCACTTCCATATGAACCTGGTAGACGTTGGAAGGGAAGAGCTCATTGCAAACTGGACAGGTTTTCCATTGCTTCGCTTGTTTGAGTGCCTGGTTCGCCTCTACCACAGACGGAGAGGCCTGAACAAACACACTCTGAGTGGCACTGACGAGCACCGGAGGGGAGGGCATGCTGGCCACAGAACTGGCCATCTGTGCAGCTGGGCCCGAAGGCAGGAGCTGGATGGGCATCTGGGAGGGAGGGACAGCTGCCATACCACCCGGAGGCACAGGCAAAGTGACAGACACAGGGGCAAGGGTATACGTGGGAATCCCGTTCACCTGCTTCCCTGTAGGGATGAGCTGTCTGAGAATAGAGCCCGACGTGAGGAAGGTGGTGTTCTGAGAAGCACCAGGCCTAACTGGCTGACTTGCAGGCAGGATGTTGGTGCTCACAGACTGATTAAGTTGTAGGACCCCAGGCCTAACTGGCTGGCCTACGGGGAGCACTCCTGACATGACAGGCTGGCTAAGCTGAAGAACACCAGAATTAATACCCTGGTTCACAGGGAGGACACCTGATGATACTGACTGGGTGGGAGAAAGGAGCCCAGGAGCGACCACCTGGCCTGCAGGCAGCACCCTCAGTGGTACCGTCTGGCCAGGAGGGAGAACCCGGGACGGGACTGTCAGCCCAGTGGGGAGAACCCCTGATGGGGCCGTTTGGCCAATGGGGAGAACCCCTGACTGGACCACCTGGCCAGCAGGAAGAACCCCAGAAGTCGCCGTCTGTCCTGAAGGGATAACCCCAGCAGGGGTCATCTGGCCTGCAGGAAGGACCCCTGACGGGACAGTCCTACTCACAGAAATGACCCCTGGTGAGACGGCCTGAAGAACCCCAGGGGTGACCGAGGGACTGACAGGAAGGACGCCAGGCCCAGCAGGTCTGCTGACTGAAAGAACGCCAGGCCCAACAGGCTGGCTAAGGGGTAAAGCTCCAGGGCGGATGGTCTGGTTTAGAGGGAGGACACCAGTTCCAACAGACTTATTTATAGGTCCAACTGGCTGACTCAAGGGCAACACAGGAGGATTTGCTGACTGAGTAAGTGGGACTCCATGAGAAAGAAAGACAGGCTGGGGAGCAGAGGGAGGGAGAGGACTGGAGACTAGAGTCACGTGGGACTGCACCACAGCAGGCGGAGAGTGCGTGAGGCTTCCAGATGTGCCTGAGGCCACAGTCACTGGCTGGACCATGGTCTGGCTCTGACCATTCTGTGGCAAGGCAAGACGAAAGCAAGGGGATGTGGCTGTGATGCCTGGAGCGCTGCTGTTTGGTGGTGCAGCCAAAGGCGCTGCTGGTTTTGGAGCAATGTGCATTTGCTTCAAAAGTCCAGGTTTCTTAATATGTTCTGAAATCACGGACCTAAGTTTATTCTCCAAATCCCTGTGTATGTCTGATGTCAAAATATGATACATTAAAGCATCCTGGCTGCTGGCATTGGCATTGCACTTTTTACAATAATACTTGTCAGATGGTGGCATCTTCTCAGTAGAAAGGCTATCCTCAGTTTTGGGTTGCTCACCCATTTCCTCAGTTCGCAGGCCAAAGTAGGAGTTAATTAAGTAGTGAAAATGGGCTACCAGCACATGCTTCTTCATGCTGTAGTACAAAGTGTTTGAAAAGTTACATTTTAAACATGTAAAACTTATCACATCACTCCTAGATTTCGTTTCACCTAAAATATTTACTGTGTAGTTCTGGACTTTCCGAACAGGTGCATGAAACATTCTGAAGTGCCTTCCCACAGTTTTGGGTTGAGAAGAAAACACACAGTTTGGGCAAGGGATCACCAGCTCCTGATCAATTTCGTCTTCATGGTAACGATGTAAATGATTTTTGAATGAAGTAAGCACTTTTGTAGAGTATTTACAGAGGCTACAACAGTATGGCTTTGTTCGATATCTCTGTTAAAAGAAAACAAAGTCAAGCATGCTTTAATAAAAAAATCAGTTGCTACACCTTCTATAGTTCAAAACTAAATTATTCTTCTTCATTTAATGTGCTACATAATTTAACACTATCACCCCTCACAGAACAGTGTTTTTTCTAAACCAGGGCAAGTTTTTTCTCAAAGGGCCAGAGAGTAAATAAATACTGCCTCTATGCCAACAACTTGGTGCCACCATTGTAACAGAAGAGCACCCACAGATAATATGCAAATCTACAAGCATGGCTTTGTGCCAATGAAATGATAGGCCCTAATTCAAATTTCACAGAAATTTCATGTTACAAAATAATATTCATTTCTTTCTTCTCAAACATCTGAAAATGTAGCAGCTACTCCTAGCTGCAACCATGCACACAGAACCCAGCCCACAGCTCTGCCCCACTGGCCCTTTGAACCCAGCTCCTAAACCACAACCCATTACTCCAATTGAAGAAATTCACTCAATTCTCTGAGAAAGAAAGCTAGTAAGTATTCCATTTCCCATAGCTCCAATGTTGTTTTTACTCCAAATTCTAAAACCTCTAGAATTTATCTGCAAATAAACTAACATGCAAACTGTTAAACACGTCATTACTTGCTTTTATTTCCCTCATTCCAGAAAGGAGCCAAATGACAGTGCTCACCACATCCAAGGGTCCCGTAAACTATGTGATAAAACTGTAAGAAAAGAGGGCTGTACCTAAAGCACGACGACAATCCTGAGGGAGCTCCAGGCCAGAACACAGACCAACGATGTAGTTTCTCTTTGGGGCAAACACAGGGGAATTCAACAAGCTTGGGGCATCTGTACAAGAGCTGGCCAAATGAGAAATGTGATGTTCTAACATCCAAAAATGTGCTGGTTGGTGAAGGTTTGAGGGTCACAAAGTCTCTGGTCTCATGAGTCTCCTCCAGACCCTAGAGCTGGTGAACCACCAACTGCCTAGCCCTCCTTTCACAGAAGAGGAAGGTAGACCTGGGCCAACTAATGCTTCACATGAGGGAAAGACCTGCTTGTGACACCACTTCTTGCTGGCCCTTCCTAACCCTGCGCTCTCATGTCCCCCCACAAACATTTTGTACTTTCCGTCACCCTCTCTCCTGTTCACACAGGTTTCCTTCCTACCAAAAGGCAGAGAAATCACTCAGCATGTTCAACAACGTGGAACTGTATTCTCAGCAATTAGCAATTTCCCAAGTTCTGGCATTTCTGATAGGATCTAGAATAAACCTAGGGCAACAGCCAACCCCATACCACAAACCAGAAAAAACAATAACCCATATTTCACTGATTCTAAAAGACTTTTTCCCCCAATTTTACTATCTCAGAAATCTGGATACACTTTACAACTAATAGTTTAATGGTACAACTCAGTTTAAATGAAATATTGCTTTAGTTTTATTTAGAGGTTCATTAAAAAAATGGTGTGTCTCAGAACAGAGTCAATACTTTTGTAGTAATGGACGATAACAGATGGTGACTACACTTACCATGGCAAGCACTGAGAAATGTAGTTACCGAATCACAGTTGTGCACCTGAAACTTGTAACACTGGATGTCAACGATACTTAAATAATACATCTTTTTTTTTAGAATTTTTTATTTCTAAGTAATCTCTATACCCAGCATGAGGCTAGAATTTACAACCCCTAATGAAGAGTTTAGTTTAGCTAGCCAGGTGCCCCAATAATACATTTTTTTTAACGGTACGTTTCATACTCAATGAAATACTGTAGTGAAAAACCAGTTAGTCAATGAAAATTACACTCAATGAAAGAGCCAACAGAAATCACTAAAGTTGCATGTTACTATTTTTGGGTCAGGGAAAGATTTCTTCAATATGAAAACATAAACATGATCCATAACTGGACCTCATCAAAGTAAGAAAGTTTCTGTTCTGTGAAAGACACTGTTTAAAAAGACAAGCCACTGGCTAAGAAACAACATTTGCAAATCTCATACCTAATAAAGGGCTTGTATCCCGAAAACATGTTGTAGGCATGTACAAGTCTCAATAATTTAAAAAAACAAACAATTTTTAGCAAATGGGCAAAAGATTTGAACACTTTACCCAAGAGGGCATCCAGATGCCAAATAAACATATGGAAAGATGTTCAACATCATTAGGCAACAGGGAATTGCAAAGTAAAACCAGAGAAGGTGCCACTACATACCTATTAAAATAGAAAATTAATGGATAAATCCATAAGCACCACAACCCAGACAGAATCAAGTCTAGTTTAAATGCAGAGTAACTTAGATGCAGACCACCCACACCACATCAGGGAAAAGCAAAATGGTATAGTCACTTTGAAAAACAGTTTGGCAGTCTGTTATAAAGATAAATATAAAAAATAAATAAATAAAAAATAAAGATAAATACATACTTATTTACCATATAGAGTCCAACAATTTCAATCCTAGGCCCTTACCCAGAAGAAATGAAAGCCTATGTTCCCATCAAAGTCCCCTGCAAAAGCTCTAGGAAGAGTGATCATTCAGAACAAGGTGAGTATGAGAGCTGGGCCCTCCTGGCAACAGAGGAAGAAAGATGACTGGGGCCAGATGCACAACAGTGCAGTGAGGAGGACTGGGTGCCAGCAGAAACCCTCACCCTGGACTGGGCACCATCCCCATCAGCCTGTGGTTGCTTCCTTATGTCCCATGCTAAATCAGCTCTGTCACCTGCTAGAACCTTAGCATGTCTCAGTCCCCAAAATCCAAACATCTAGCAAATCTCTGTTCTCAGAGCCCTTAAGAACCTCACTGCAGCCACATGCTCCAGCAGGAGCGCACATCTCTGCCGCCTCCTGAACGAAGAGGAGGTGCTGAACTAGCAGACAGCACAGTCCCTACCTTATTGGGCAGGGGTGGTGTTTCCAAATACGGAACCTAATCAACAAATTCAATCTCTGCTATTTCATACGGTCATTTAACACTTTATGCTGAGGCCCTATTCACCCCCCATAAAACAAGCCCCCTTAAGGGAAAAAAACTAACTTGAACCTATTTGTACCAGGCACTCAAAAAGTGTTTCTTGATGTAAGCTTAAATTAGGGCAGCCTGGGTGGCTCAGCGGTTTAGCACAGCCTTCAGTCCAGCACGTGATCCTGGGGACCCAGGATCAAGTCCCATGTCAGGCTCCTCTGCCTGTGTCTCTGCCTCCCTCTCTCTCTGTCTCTCATAAATGAGTAAATAAAATCTTAAAAAAAAAAAAAAAAGAAAGAAAAGCTCAAATTATCTATTATACTGCATGTTGCCTTTTGGGATTTTCTGAGAATTCAGAAGAGGAAAATCAATGACATGTAAGAAAAGATTCATGACGTCAAGGTCCTCAAAGCAAAAGGCATATTTGAACAGCCATGTGCTGTTCCAAGCAGAATAACCAAATCAAGGGGGCATCTTGTGTCTGGTGGTAAAGAGGGGTGTGGTGGGTCAAGGAGGGCAGAGACCAACAGGTGGGACACAAAACAGAGGCAGAAAAGTACAACTCAGGAGGACAGTTGGCAACAGAAATGCTTTTAAAGAAATCTGTGACACAGCAATGATTGACTAGTAATAGGAAAATCTTTTTAAAGCCCAAAGTTCCAAGGCCAACATGGCTTGGACGAATGGAGGGAGAGAGGAAAGTGGGCAGGTGGCAGAGTCAAATCTGGGACATGTGGAGCTTGGTACTGATGAAGGTGCTGATGTTATGGAGGGCTGGGTGTTAGGAATGGTTTTCCAGAAAAAAAACACTATTAAAGAATTTAGCTTGAATCTGCTTAGGTGTGATGTCTCAAATTATCATAAATTGTGTTTTTCATCTCAAAGATATTTTTAATTAAGCTTCCTGAAACCAGGATGAACCTTCATCATACGTAATGACACGGCAATTCTTTTTCCTCAGAAGAGTGATAAATCCAAGGCCTTTCTTGCATGAGTGGCCGTCTTATGATCAACAAATCATAGTTTCACTGTATCTCATTATCAACCTTAGACACAGAAAACTCTCAAAGTAACAATGACTCTATACTATAAAGCATTCGTTGTTGGTTCTCCTTCCCTGAACTTTACATGCCTCCCCGTATACATCCATGATCCCAACACGTGGGATGTTCCTCAGAATTGAACCAACACTTACCCCCAACTTCTGAGGAAATATAAAAATCAAATACAAAAATACATACCACTTTCTTTCCAGAAGGTTCCCAGAGAGAAATATCTCCCCACGATGTGTTAAAAAAGTACTTCTCTCCTGGGTCAAAGCCTTTAAGGTCCTTTTAAAAGGGGAGAAAAAGAGATCGTTAAGCAATTTCAAGAGAAGGAAATATTTAATAACCTGAAGGGATTATTTTAGCTCCTAAGAAATCTGCATGGGAAAGTAAAATGAAAACACAGCTCGTGAGCAAACTGTGGCAGAGCACTCATAAAGCGTAAAAACGGAGGAAAAGGCTGAAATGATCTAAGTAAAAATTAAAGTTTTAAATTATAGTTAAAAATTACAGTTTTATAAGTAGTAAACAGATGAGAAGAGCAAAGCTGCACGAGTGAACACTGTCTTCCGTAACTGGCAAGCACCTGGGAGGATTTGCCAGAGAATATGAAGTGGGAGGTCCCAGTGTGTGCCTGACCAAGGATACCCAGAATCAGCCCTGTTGTGTGGACAAGGTGTGGACAAGGAAGTGGACAACACAACAGAAAGTGGTGAGGAGATGGGTCAGACAGGACACGACACTGAGAACCAAAAAACCAGATGCAATGCAGTTCACACTGAACCTGGGTTAAACAAACCAAGTGTAAAACACATTTGGGGACATTGGAGAGACAAGAATATGGACTGTCAGATAAAAAAGACAAACATTTAATGACACAAGGATGGAAGGTAACTGAAAAGTACTACAAAAGCATCATCAATATGAGCTCACTGTGGCTCACTACACACACAAAGAAGACACTGAAGAACAAGATGTTAACAGGCAGGAGTATGGCATTTTGAATTTTATTTTCTAAAGAAATGACCACCTGTATTTTCTAACTTTTACAGGTTATATTGCTATTTTTATAATAATTAAAGACTTGTAACATAAAAAATTAGTGAAGCCAGATAATAATATAACAATTGCCTTCAAATATGCCTACCCTGGGGATCCCTGGGTGGCGCAGCGGTTTAGCGCCTGCCTTTGGCCCAGGGCGCGATCCTGGAGACCAGGGATCGAATCCCACATCGGGCTCCCGGTGCATGGAGCCTGCTTCTCCCTCTGCCTGTGTCTCTGCACCTCCCCCCCGTGACTATCATAAATAAATAAATTTAAAAAAAATAAAAATAAAAATAAAACAAATATGCCTATCCTAATACAGTTCTTACCGAGTCCATTCAGAACTACAGAAAAGTACAAATTATTATAAGGATTTAAATTGGAAATAATGTATTCTGAGGTCTATAACATATATAAAAAATGTATGGTAACAGCAACACAAAGGCTAGAGTGGGAAACGGAAGCCTAGTATTGTAAGGTTCTTTTTTATTTTTATTTATTTTTTAAGTTATCTCTAACCCCTACATTGGGCCCAAACTCATAACCCCAAGATCAAGAGTCACACATTCCACTGACGAGAGCCAGCCAGGTGCCCCTTGTAGGGTCCTTAAATGTGAAGCAGTATATCAGAAAGGTAAACACACAGAGCTAATAAGCCAATAAAGGAGATACAATGGAATCATAAAAAATAGTCAAACCAAAAGAAAGCGGAGACGGAATAAAAAAACGGAAAAGACTAGTAAACAGCGAGACAGGACACTGAAACCCAACCCTATCAATAACCATGACTTAACACAAAATTAACAGGGGCAGGAAACTCCCCCTATGGTAAAGGGCAGTTAGTAAATACTGAGGGCTCTGCTCTCACAACCACTCAGTGCCACCACCATGCACAAGAGCAGCCATAAACACCAACAAGCATGGCTACATTCCAAGAAAGTCTATCTACAAAACAGACAGCAAGCCACCCTCCCTGGTCTCAATACTGAAATGTAGAGGCACATAAAACAAGACCCAATTATATGCTACCTACAGAAATCTCACTCTAAATATGAAGACACAGACAGGTTAAAGATAAAAAGATGGAAAGAGATGGGTCAGGTCACTCTCCCTAATCAAACGACAGCTGGAGGAAATTACATCACACAAACTAGGTTTCATGGAGGAAAAAAAGAATATCAAAATGGATAGGAAGTCACTTCATAATGGTAATAGGATCAATTTATTAGCAGAACAAAGCAATCTAAACAAGTATGCACTTCAGAGTAAGTACATGAGGCAAAAACTATTGAACTGAAAAGGTAAAGAATCAAATCCAAATTGATGGTTGGAGATGTCAATGCCCCTCTTTGCACAGTGAGTGGTAGAACACTTCCAGAAAAAACAGGAAGGATGGAGAGGACCAGACACAACCAGACACAACCAGACACCTGACCTAACACTAACAGACGTCTCCACCCAACACCAGCAAACACACGTGAAACATTCCCAACACAGACCTTATCAGAGCCAGAAAGTCTCAATAAATTTAAAAGGACTAAAATAATCATGAAGTATGGCTAACTAACCCAAATTGAAACAGAAATCTGGAACTAAAGATGTCTAGAAAATCCCCAAATTCTAGATATTAAACAACATACTTCTAATCCATGGATAGAAGAAGAAATCATGAGCAAAAGTAGACAATATCTTAAAACTAAGTAAAAGTGGAAACACAGTAAATCAAATTTGTAGGATGCTTCTAAAGCAACACATAAAGGGAAGCTTAGAGCATTAAGTGCTGAGGAAACAAAGCCCCATAACAAGATCACTACAGCTCCTACAGATAAGTAAATGATGGGAACAACTCTATGCCAATAAATCTGACCACTTAAGCTGAAATGAATAAATTCCACAAAAGAAGACAAACTACCAAAGCTCACTCAAAAAAAATTAGATAACATAATAGGCTGCTACTTGGTCAAGAAATTGAATTCATGGTTAAGAACCTTCCCACAGGGCAGCCCCGGTGGCTCAGCGGTTTAGCGCCGCCTTCAGCCCAGGGCATGATCCTGGAGACCCAGGATCGAATCCCACATCGGGCTCCCTGCATGGAGTCTGCTTCTCCCTCTGCCTCTCTCTCTCTTTCTCTCTGTCTCTAATAAATAAAATCTTTAAAAAAAAAAAAAACTTCCCACAAAGTGGGTGCCTAGGTGGCTCAGTCAATTAAGTGTCTGTCTCTTGATCTCAGCTCAGGTCATGATCTCGGGACCCATGTGGGGCTCCACACTCATCAGGGAGTCTGCTGGAGACTCTCCCCCTGCCAATTCCCCCAGTCATTCTCTCTCTCTAAAAGATAAAACAAAAACAAAACTTTGCACAAAGAAAACTCCAACTCTAGATAGCTTTGTTAGTAATTCCACTAAACATTTGCAGAAGAAACATTATCAATTCACAAACTTCTGGAAAATCTAAAGGGGAAGAAACAATTCCCAGTTCATTCTGAGGCCACAATTATCCTGACACCAAAACTAGACAAAGATATTACAAAAAATTAAAACTACACACCACAGCACTGATGCATATAGATACAAAAATCCTTAACAAAAATTTTGCAAATCAACATATAAAAAGAACTAAGTAGAATTTCTCCCAGGAATACAGATTGCTTTAACAGTTTATTTGTTTGTTTTTAATATTATATTTATTCATGATAGACAGAGAGAGAGAGACAGAGGCAGAGACACAGGCAGAGGGAGAAGCAGGCCCCATGCAGGGAGCCCGACGTGGGACTCGATCCTAGGACTCAAGGATCGTGCCCCGGGCCAAAGGCATGCGCTAAACTGCCGAGCCACCCAGGGATCCCCAGTTTGTTTTTTTTTTAAAGATTTTACCTAGGGACGCCTGGGTGGCTCAGTGGTTGAGCGCATGAATAAATTAATAAAATCTTTATTTATTTATATAAATAAATAAAATATTTTATTTATTTATGAGAGACACACAGAGAGAGGCAGAGACAGAGGGAGAAGCAGGCTCCCTGTGGGGAGCCCAATGTAGGACTTGATCTGGGGACCCCAGGATCACGACCTGAGCCAAAAGCAGACACTCAACCACTGAGCCACCCAGGAACCCTAACAGTTTATTTTTAAAAAAGAAAATCAAACTATGCTGTTCACTATATTAGGCTTTAAAAAGATAATTATCTTGACACAGAAAAATCACTTTCACCAAGGTAGGAACTTCCTAACCCTGAAAGAGGGATCTATGAAGAACAGGCAGCTAACAATCACATTGTTAGCTAACATCATGAACGTTCTTACTGCTACTGTAAACTCTATTTCAAAGATTTTTTAAAAACCAATACTACCAAATGGTAAGGGGTACAAGTGAAACCCTCACACACTACTGGCGGGAGTGTGGAATCATACAATGGCCATTTCCTATAAAACTAAACAGATGTTCTCAAAAATACTTCTATAAGAATATTCATAAGGAAAAACTTATTCATAATAACCAAAAGTGGGAACAGCCTAGGTGTCCACCACCAGGAGAAAGGACCAATAAACTAATCCGTCCATGTGATGGAGTACTGCAACCACACAGAATCTTTCACAGGAGTACATCGAAATCTCATTCCCATAAAACTGTAGAAGAGGCAAATCTATTCCATAGTACAAAATTTTATTTTGTACATAGTACAAAATTTTATTTTATGGATTCCCATAAAACTGTAGAAGAGGCAAATCTATTCCATAGTACAAAATTTCAGAACACTGGTAGCCATGGAGTGGGGGCAGGGACTGACTAGAACAGAGCTTGAGGAAAACCTTCCAGACTGATGGAATTGTCTTCTATCCTGATGGGAGACTTGTATTACAGTAGGATTTGCACATCAAAAATCATCATCTGCAAAAACTTAAGTGCATTTCACAGCATATAAATTCCTTCCCCCTCCCAAAAAAACTAACACTAAACTCTACTGACACATACTGAAAGAGTACAAGGGTAAAATGTACTGCTGCTGCAACTTTCTTTGAAATTCATCAAAAAATAAGATAGAATGATGGGCTAAATACAAATACATAATTCTTAAACATAGTTGTTTATGTATACATATATGTAACTTACAGATGATGATTTATATATATGCACACACACATCTATGTAATGTTGATTTTACAGAAATTAGGTGGTAGATAGATGGGTTTTCTTTTAGGCTTAAATTTTTCATAAAAAAATACTGGAAAAGAAGAAAGACAGCAATGTTTTGTCACAGAAGAGATAAGGGAAGAGGATTTAAAGGAAGCAGTGCTTTCCAACACCAGTTGCAGAAAAAAAAAAAGAGCTAGTTAGAAAAAAACAATTATTAGGAAATAAATAGAAGATACTAAAAACATTTCAATATGCTTTTATAGATAAGATGTAGAAACAGGTTTAACTTTTGAACATCTGGGCAGCCCTGGTGGCCCAACGGTTTAGCGCCGTCTTCAGCCCACGGTGTGATCCTGGAGACCCAGGATCAAGTCCCACATCAGGCTCCCTGCATGGAGCCTGCTTCTCCCTCTGCCCCCCACCTCTCTCTCTCTCATGAATAAATAAATAAAATCTTAAAAAATAAATAAAAATTAAAAAAAATAAACTTTTGAACATCTCTTTATACATACATAGGTCTCTAAAGCATGCCTGCTATCAAGGGTGGGTTCAGGACATGACAATTTGTAAGCACTGATTTAATGTCTCAATCTAATATCTGACTTGATGCACAGAACTTAAGTGTAGGGTCACCCTCAGAAATGGTCACTCTGAACAGGGCAGCAAAGAAAGAAATATGATACAGTGAGGAACCAAGAATAAGTACCTAAATAAACAGAAAGACACTCTATATTCATGGGTGTGGATATTGTTAAGATATCAGTACTACCCAAAGTGACCTATAGCACAATCCCTATCGAAATTCCAAGACTCTTTTGCAGAAATGGATTACTCAATCCTCAAATTCATATGGAACTGCAAGGGGTCCCAAATATCCAAAACAATACTGAAAGAAAAAAAAATAATAAAGTTGGACGATTCACACTTTTCAAAACGTACTACAAAGGTAAAATAATGATTAGTGTAGGGGCACCTGGCTGGCTCATTCTACAGAGCATGTGACTCTTGATCTTGAAGCTGTGGGTTTAAGCCCCAGGTTGGGTATAGAGAGGACTTAAAAATATAATCTTCAAAAAAAAAAAAAAAGTGTAGTACCAGCAAAAGGACAGACATACAGAGCAATGGAATAGAAGAGACAGCAGAAATAAACCCAAACATCCAAGGCCAAATGATTTTTGACAAGGATGCCAAGTCCATTCAATGAGCGGAAAATGGTCTCTTCAATAAATGGTACTGGAACACTGAATTTCCACAGGCAAAAGAACAAAGCTGGACTCTTACTTCACAACACATTCAAAAATTAATTCAAAATGGTTCAACAATTTTTTTTTGGTTCAACAATTTAAACAAAAAGAAATACAACCATAAACCTCTTAGAAGAAAACATACAAAAGAATCTTCATGACTGGATTTGGTAATGGATTCTCAGATATGATATAAAAAGTACCAGCAACAATAACAAAAATAGGTAAACTGGACTTTATCAAAATTTAAAATTTTTGTGCATTGAAAGATACTATCAAGAAAGTCAAGAGGGACGCCTAGGTGGTTCAGCGGTTGAGCGTCTGTCTGCCTCTGGCTCAGGGCGTGATCCCGGGGCCCCGGGATCAAGTCCCACCTCAGGCTCCCTGCATGGAGCCTGCTTTTCCCTCTGCCTCTCTCTCTCTCATGAATAAATTTTTTAAAAATCTTAGAAAAAAAAAAAAAAAAGAAAGAAAGAAAGAAAGAAACTCAAAAGAAACCTACAGAACAGGAGAAAATATCTGCAGATCACATCTAATAAGAGTTTAATATCCAAAATAACTGCAATTCGGGGGATCCCTGGGTGGCGCAGCGGTTTGGCGCCTGCCTTTGGCTCAGGGCGCGATCCTGGAGACCCGGGATCGAATCCCACGTCGGGCTCCCGGTGCATGGAGCCTGCTTCTCTCTCTGCCTGTGTCTCTGCCTCTCTCTCTCTCTCTCTCTCTCTCTCTGTGACTATCATAAATAAATAAATAATTTAAAAAAAATAACTGCAATTCAACAATGGAAAGACAAATAATCCAATTAAAAACTGAGCAAAGGATTTAAACAGAAATCTCTTAAGATATACAAATGACCAAAAAGTACATGAAAGATGTTCAACATCCTTAGCTACCAGATGGCAAACAAGCAGGGAGAGAAACAGGAAGATGAAAAAAGGGAGAAAATAGCAAGTGTTGGCAGGGACGTGGACAAAGTTGAGTCCTCACTCTGCTGACAGGAGTGGAGAAGGGTAAAGCCAGCATGGAAACAGGTTGGTAGTTCCTCAAAAAGCTAAATATGAAATTATCACATGACCTAGCAATTGTACTCCTAAGTATATACTAAAAAAACTGAAAACAGGCTCAAATAGATACTTGTATGCCAAAGTTCACTGTAGCATCCTTCACAAAAGCCAAAACATGGGATCAACCCAAATGTCTATTAAGAGATGAGCTGTTCAACAAAACGTGGTGCATCCATACAACGGATGTGATTTAACCATAAAAAGGAATTACATGGGATCCCTGGGTGGCGCAGCGGTTTGGCGTCTGCCTTTGGCCCAGGGCACAATCCTGGAAACCCTGGATCGAATCCCACGTCGGGCTCCCGGTGCATGGAGCCTGCTTCTCCCTCTGCCTGTGTCTCTGCCTCTCTCTCTCTCTCTCTCTCTGTGAGACTATCATAAATAAATAAATAAAAATTAAAAAAAAAAAAAAAAAGGAATTACATTTTGAGACATGCTACAACATGGACGAAGCTTGAGAACATTAACATAAGTGAAATAAGCCAGACACAAAAGAACTACGCTTACATGAAACATCCCTAACAGGCCAACCGTGGAGCTAGGGTAGATTACGGGTTAGCAGGGGCTGGGGGGTTGGGGGGGGGGGGGGGGGGGAGTTGGACGGGTGGACAGGGACTATCTCATGCTTAGTTTGTTTGAGGTGATAACTTTGGGAACACAGCAGACTCTTAAACAACAGAGGTTTGAACTGCATGAGTCCACTTCTACACAGATTTTTTTCTCAATGAATATACGTAAGTTTTATAAACATATTTTCTCTTATGATTTCTTAACATTATTTCTCTAGGGGTGCCTCAGTGGCTTAGCAGTTGAGCACCTGCCTTTGGCTCAGGATATGATCCCAGATTCCTGGGTTCGAGTCCCACATTGGGCTCCCTGCATAGAGCTTGCTTCTCCCTCTGCCTGTGTCTCTGCTTCTCTCTGTGTCTCTCATGAATAAATAAATAACATCTTCAAAAAAAATTTTTTTTTCTCTAAGCTTACTTTATCGTAAGAAGACAGCATATCACACATATAACATCTGTGTGCTGACTGCCAATGCTGTCAGTAAGGATTCTGGGCAACAGTGGACTAGTAGTAGTTAAGTTTGGGGGGAGTCTAAAGTTATATCCAGGTTTGAGTGTGCAGAGGAAAGGTGGTTGGTGCCCCTAGCCCTCCCGGATGTGCAGGCGTCAACTATAGATAGTGCAGATAGTCACAAAACAGTGTGAATATGATTAACGCTAATGTACTGTGTACTTAAAAATGGGAAAGATGGCAAATTCTTTATTATATATATTTTACTCTAATAAAAACATCTTTAAATATGGTTGGAAGATATTAGAGAAAAAAAGCAACATATTTCATTACTTTATATTGATTTCATACTGAAATATTTTTAATATATGAGGTTAAGTAAACTAAATTATTAAATATTAAAAAAAAGTCTGGGGCACTTGGTTGTCTCAATTGGTGAAGCGTCTGCCTTCAGCTCAGGTCATGATCCCAGAATTGTGGGTCTGACACCAGCGAGGGCTGACTCCAGGGACACAGGCCTAGTTCAGCCAGTGTTGGAGTTTAACACTCTGTTTTCACCATCTTGAAATTGTTAATAATTTTACATTTGAGTTAAACTCTAATAGGATAATAGAGCACCACTGGGGCACCTGGGTGGCTCAGTGGTTGAGCATCTGCCTTCAGCTCAGGTGGTGATCCCAAGGTCCTAGGATCGAATCCCACATCAGGCTCCCCATGGGAAGCCTGCTTCTCCCTCTGCTTCTCTCGGTCTCTTTCATGAATAAAAAAAAAAAAAAAAAAAAAAGACCATGAGGCACATTTTAGGCTTAGAGCTCCAGCTCATGCATGGTCCTACCCTCCAGTATTCCTGGGAAAGATTCTGTCCCTGCTCTGTCTCCCACTCACCCAACACCCTCCTCTCAGCCCCCATCCTACAACCACTCCCTCTGTCCTCTACGACGTGGGGCAATTAGCACACTGTCAGGAAGTCCACATCCCACGGTCACCTCCCATGGCAGCCCAGCACAGGCTGGGGCAGGGGAGGAGGCAAGGTGGGGACCTGGAACCCTGCCAGGCTCCAGGTACCATAAGCATCCCAGCACAGAGGCTCCTCTCCCTTGGGAGCCGCCCACGTGCTGTGGGTTGGGACAACAGGCCTGTGGGCCAGCGCAGGTCCACATTTTCACTGTGCCCAATGCCCTGTAAACTAAAGAGCCAGCCCATATTTAACTGACCAAATGTTAACTTTCAAAAAAATCAAGAGACTCTAATGAGTAGCAGGGTTTAGAACTACTTTTAAAAAGAAGATAAGGTTCTTGGAAGAGTCTCTCTTCCCTCAAGTTCATTTTTCTCAGAGAGGCTTTCAACAAGAGTTGTATAGCCTAAAATCTGAGGTCCTAACTCTTGGGACAAATTAGAGAAGGCAGAGTGACATCTCACTGAAATCTGAAATGCTGGCTGGGTAAGAAGTAGAAAGCAGCATGGACAGGTGTTCCCTCAGCTCCTTCCATTCCTGGAAACCTAAGTCTGCCAGTAAATTCCCTGTTGCTCAACTTGGTCTAGTGTTGGTTTCTGCTGCTTGAAACCAAGAAATTCTAAATACTCTGGGGGATTAGGAACAAATGCATCTGACATGGAAAATAATTCTTAATATGAAATTCAGTGAAAAGACAAAACAAAGCTAGTATCTTAGTTTGATCTCTCCCACTTATAAAAAAATCTAGATAGACATACAAAAATATTAACAATGGGGGAGATTTTGGGTAATGGCTTACAAATGAGTCTTCTTATATCCATGTTTCTACATATATTTTATTTTTCTAAACTGAACTTCACATAGCTTGAATTTTAAACAATTTTATAAAACACAGAACTATAGTTTTAAAAAAACAAAACTTTCCCCCAAAAGAATTTGTAACATTTAACCTAAGAGTTTAACTAACCTAATAGTTGTACACCGTTCAAATCTCTCAATTTTCTTTTTTTTTTTTTTAAGATTTTATTTATTTATTCATGAGAAACACAAAGAGAGAGAGAGGCAGAGACATAGACAGGGGAGAAGCAGGCTCCTCACAGGGAGCCTGACGTGGGACTCGATCCAGAGACTGGGATCACGCCCAGAGCCAAAGGCAGATGCTCAACCACTGAGCCACCCAGGCGTCCCTAAATCTCTCAATTTTCCCTTGAGAAGTATGTACGCTTCTATGTCAGCACAGTCAAGAAAGTAAACAAGCCTTGAACAAATTCAGATGAGTAAACACATTCTTAGGCTGACTAATAAGGAAGCAAAAGTCAGTGAGGAATATTTTCTATACAAAGTCAAAAACAAGGACACTAGGATGAAAAACTTTAGTTATTACTGATGTTTTATCTAAGAATAAAACAAAACCAATTTTGGAACAGAATTCCATTCAAAAAGTGAATTCATATTCAAGGAGATGCAGGAAAGACATGACAACTAAAGGCCATGCCTGCTCCTAGACTGGGCCCATCGCGGACCTGGAGGAGCTATAAATGATCAGACAAGATAAAAATACCAGTTTACTTGAGCTGACAATCACCCTGTGTTAACGTAAGAGACTGTCCTTATTCTTAGAAAACACACATGTGAAGTATTACACACACACACACACACACACACACAAGTGAGCCAACGTTAAACCAAACAGAATAAAATGAGAATGACTGGTTAATCTGGTTAAAGGGTAATGTGTTTCTGAGTTCACTCGGCCTGGTTTGATGGGGGTTAATCAATTTGGTTGTGATTTTAAATTCCAGATTCCTGGAATACCCTTTCTAATTCTTTCCACTAGGTAATCCTACTCGTTCTTTAAAAACAAAAACAGTTCCAATCTCACCTCCCTAAAGGCCACACAAGCCCCCCAAGCCAGAAGTGACAGTTCTGCGAGTGTGTCTCTGAGCTCCTGCTCAACTGCCTCCCTCTCCTGGGTAACGACCCTAGTGCCCTCATCTCTACAGTCCTTCACTGGAGTAAGGACACAGGCCCAAAGGCCTAAAGAGGAACTGATTTGCCCAAGGGCACATAATTAGCTAAGAGACAAGATTAAAATAAAAGGCAAGATTAAAAACAAGGCATCCCAGTGACCTAAGGGTACTCTCAGTCTGATATCTTCAGGGTTCGCTTTCTGAGCATCACCATGTACACCACATGCCAGGCACCACTGTAGGAGGTTCCCATATATTATCATTTGAAATACCCTGTATCTATATACATACACTTGTGTTCTTAGCTTATTTATATATTCTCTACAAATATTACTTCAATACATGTACTTGCTGCAATAAAATGATTTATAAGAAAATCATAAAAAATTACTTATAAGGTCATTCAGATGATTAAATATGTACTTCTCAGATAAATGTGGTCTTCATTCAGAGTTCCTGAAAATGCTTCAAAACCATAAAGGTGACTTGCAGACCCTACCCAAGGGGATCATTCTGTTGTATGTACCCAAGGGTACATACAGTTGGTTCCCCAGAGGACCGATCACATTATTTGAGGATTGGAGCCTTCTGGGGAAGGGAGGGGGGCTGGAGGTTGAATCAGCCAATGACTTAATCAATTCTGACTATTAATGAAGCCTCAGTAAGAATTTTATTCCCTGCTTTGGTGAGCTTCCACAGTGGGAAACCAGAACCCCTGGTGTTGTATCAGAACTGGGTCCAGGAACTTTATAAGACTTATCTGTTACTAATGGACTATGTCTCTCTCTTTCTCATTTTTTTTTTTAAAGATTTATTTATTCATGAGAGACAGAGAGAGAGGCAGAGACATAAGGCAGAGGGAGAAGCAGGCTCCTCACAGGGAGCCCAATGTGGTACTCAATCCCAGATCCTGGGATCACGCCCTGAGCTGAAGGCAGACGCTCAACTGCTGAGCCAAATTTTATCTCCAAATAATGGCCTTGCTTTCTTAAACCTCATGCATAAAATGACTTATAAACAGAGATGCAGCTGGGGATTTACCCAAAGATACAGATGCAGTGAAATGTCGGGACACCTGCACCCCGATGTTTATAGCAGCAATGTCCACAATAGCCAAACTGTGGAAGGAGCCTCGGTGTCCATCAAAAGATGAATGGATAAAGAAGATGTGGCTTATGTATACAATGGAATATTACTCAGCCATTAGAAATGACAAATACCCACCATCTGCTTCGATGTGGATGGAACTGGAGGATATTATGCCAAGTGAAATAAGTCAATCGGAGAAGGACAAACATTATATGGTCTCATTCATTTGGGGAATATAAAAAATAGTGAAAGGGAATAAAGGGGAAAGGAGAAAAAAATGAGTGGGAAATATCAGAAAGGGAGACAGAACATGAGAGACTCCTAACTCTGGGAAACGAACTAGGGGTGGTAGAAAGGGAGGTAGGAGGGGGGTGGGGGTGACTGGGTGACGGGCACTGACGGGGGCACTTGATGGGATGAGCACGAGGTGTTATTCTATGTTGGCAAATTGAACACCAATAAAAAATAAATTTATTAAAATAAATAAAATAAAATAAAATAAAATAAAATAAAATAAAATAAAATAAAATAAAATAAAATAAAATAAAATAAAATAAACAGAGATGCAAAGAACTCCAAGGTTCTCTCACTGTAAGACTGTTCCTAAGCAGTATGATCTACCCAAGGTTTCCACTTATATCTCCCCCATCCTTTTATTTGCAAATGGACTTTCAGTCATAGTCTGTTATTAAAAGTACTGTTTCTATTTTTGTTCATTCAAAAAATATTTATTAAAAATATAGATGTAAAAAAATATATATATATAGATGTATCTGTTACACACCTATGCACCAGACCACAATTCTGATCACAGGTAATACCATCAATGAACAAAACAAGAGGTCCTTGTCTTCTTTCATTCAAGTGGGGGAGAAAGATACCTGGTACCTGATGTTATTTTAGAAATATAATAAAATAATATCAGGTACCATGAGAGCTCTGAAGTACAACAGAGTTGGTAAGCCAGGAGAGCACAGGGAAGGCAGCATTTCAGAGGGAAGAGCTCTCTGAGGTGGCAATGTCTCAACAGAAAATTACCTGCAACCTTTTAGAAATTAGTATTTGTCTACATGAGGGCAAAAATAAATTCTGGCCATTAATGAGGATCCTGGTAATTATTAGTCTCAGTATTAGGCCACCTTTTTATAAATAAAATCAATCTGGCTGAAAGTCTGAGATTTGAAAATTAAGAAACCAAACCCTTCCAAGGCCAATACTGTGAACTGAATTGTTCACAAGTCTAAAAAAAAAAGTCAAAGTAGACACGGTCCTTATTTTGATAGTTATGAATAAAACAAACATGCACAGAACTACCAATGGCTACTTTTGGCATATCCATCCGATGGATTATTGCATAATCATTAAAAATTATGAGGATGAGGGGCGCCTGGGTGACTCGGTTGACTGAGCATCTGCCTTCAGCTCAGGTCATGATCCCAGGACCTTGGGAGCCTTGCCGAGCAGGGAGCTGGCTTCTCCCTCTGCCCCCTTCTCCTGATCGTTCTCTCTCTCTCTCAAATAAATAAATCTTAAAAAAAAAAAAAAAAAAAAAAGAACTACCAATGGCTTTAAGAATACACATCAAGGGATCCCTGGGTGGCGCAGCGGTTTGGCACCTGCCTTTGGCCCAGGGCGCGATCCTGGAGACCTGGGATCGAATCCCACGTCGGGCTCCCAGTGCATGGAGCCTGCTTCTCCCTCTGCCTATGTCTCTGCCTCTCTCTCTCTCTCTGTATGACTATCATAAATAAATAAAAATTTAAAAAAAAAAAAAAGAATACACATCAAGCCTCACTCCACAATTTCTATTTCTTAACTTGAAAATATATAGCTGGCAATAGAGCCTCAAGTTAATAAGAAAGAAAATTAAGAGAACATAACTTATCAGAGTATGACTGTGACCTTAATTTTTAAACTTTTGTTAAAATTACATATATTAAATTCACAAAGCAGAAAAGCCCCATCACATGAATCCCCATTTGGTAATTACTCCAACCATCTAGGGAATTAAGTCAGGGTCTTCTTTGGCTAAAATAACAAATAATTCAACACATTCCCTTCGATCAAAACAAGATCAAAAACAAACATATTTGATAACTAGTAACTATAAAAAGCACCACCTAAAAGTAACTTTTAAAAACTTGAATAGGGATCCCTGGGTGGCGCAGCGGTTTAGCCCAGGGCGCGATCCTGGAGACCCGGGATCGAATCCCACGTCGGGCTCCCCGTGCATGGAGCCTGCTTCTCCATCTGCCTATGTCTCTGCCTCTCTCTCTCTGTGTGTGTGACTATCATAAATAAATAAAAATTTTAAAAAAAAGACTTTAAAAACTTGAATAGCTTAAAATAGCTCAGTTTAAAAAAGACATAAAAGAATACTTCTTGGGCAGCCTGGGTGGCTCAGCAGTCTATTAGCACCGCCTTCAGCCCAGGGCGTAATCCTGGGGATGCAAGGTCGAGTCCCATGTCAGGCTCACTGCATGAGACCTGCTTTTCCCTCTGCTCTGTGTCCCTGCCTCTCTCTCTCTCTGTGTCTCTCATGAATAAATAAATAAAATCTTAAAAAAAAAAAGGCAGCCCAGGTGGCTCAGCGGTTTAGCGCTGCCTTCAGCCCAGGGACTGATCCCAGCGCGGGATGGAGTCCCACATCAGGATTCCTGCATGGAGCCTGCTCCTCCCTCTGTGTCTCTGCCTCTTTCTCTCTCTCTCTCTCTCTGTGTCTCTCATGAATAAATAAATAAAATCTTTAAAAAAAAAAGATTATTTCTTGCAGGGCTGGTTTAGTGTCACAAACTCTTGTTAGTTTTCATCTAGGAAGCTCTTCATCTCTCCTTCTATTCTAAATGACAGCCTTGCTAGAGAGTATTCTTGGCTGCAGATTTTTCCCATTCAGCACCTTGAAATAAGAACTAATGATGCTCAAAAAAAAAGAACTAATGATGCTCTCAAGCAGTCATCTGAAATACTAGCAATTTCCACCTTGAGGAACCTTACTCATTCCTCAAACACTCTAAAATCACCTCCATAAAGCCAACCCTACATCACTGATATTACTGTCTTCTCTTAATCTCACTTATGGACTCTTACCTTCAGCAATTCCTTGCAGCTGTCAAGCCCAATATCCACAAGAATGCCTTTCACCTTTTTTCGTACCTTCCTGATGTTGTCAAGATTTTCCACAGGAATTTGAAACATTTTTTAATTTTTCCTTGAAAAAAGAAAAAAGAAAAGAAAACTGAGTACCTATATCTACATCTACATATTTAACAGAGCTGGCAAAATAGTAATTTTCAGGGTGCCTGGGTGGCACAGTCAGTTGGTTGTCCGACTCTTGGTTTCAGCTCAGGTTGTGACCTTGGGGTCGTGAGATGGAGCCCCACATGACGCTCCATGCTCGGCATGGAGTCTGCCTCAGGCTCTCCCCCTCTGCCCATCCCTACCTCACATACATGCATGCTCAAATCCTCTCTCAAATAAATAAATCTTAAAAAAAAAAAAGAGTAATTTTCAACAAATTATGCTAGGACAACTACATATCCACATGCCAAAGAATGAAGTTGGGAATTTCCTTTCATTACACGCAAAAATTAACTCAAAATGGATCATACGTCTCCATGTAAGAGCTTAAACTTTGAATCTCTTAAAAGAAAACAGGCATAAATTTTCATGGCCTTGGATTTGGCAATGGACCTTAGATAAGACACCAAAAACCAACTAACAACTAAAGAAAAAGAGATAAGTTGGATTTCATCGAATATAACACTTTTACACCTCAAAGGAAACCATCAAAAAAGCAAAAAAAAAAGAAGAAAAGAAACCGCTAAACAAGAAGAAACATTTGCAAATCATATTTCTGATCAGGAACTTACATCCAGGGATCCCTGGGTGGCGCAGCGGTTAGGCGCCTGCCTTTGGCCCAGGGCGCGATCCTGGAGACCCAGGATCGAATCCCACATTGGGCTCCCGGTGCATGGAGCCTTCTTCTCCCTCTGCCTGTGTCTCTGCCTCTCTCTCTCTCTGTGTGACTATCATAAATAAATAAAAATTAAAAAAAAAAAAAAAAGGAACTTACATCCAGAATATATAAAGAAAACAACTCTTATAACTCAATAATTAAAAGACAACCCAACTTAAAAATGGGCAAAAGAGGGGCACCTGGGTGGCACTGCCAGTCAAGTGTCCACCTCTTGGTTTCAGCTCAGGTCGTGATCTCAGGGTCGTGAGATGGAGCCCCACATCAGGCTCTGTGCTCAGTCTGCTTGAGATTCTCTCTCCCCACCTTTGCCCTTCCTGCTCATACTCTCTAAAAAAAATAATAAATCTTAAAAAAAAGATGATGGGCAAAAAATTTGAATATTTCTCCAAAGATAATATACAAATGCTGTTAAGCACATAAAAAGATGCTAAACAACATTAGCTGTGGGGAAATGAAACTCAAAACCACAGTGAAATATGTAACTATACCTACTAAGAGGACTATAATATAAAAAAAAAAGAAGAAAAAAGAAAAAACACAAGTGTTGGAAAGGATGTGGAACAACTGAATCTCTCATATGTTGTGGTAGTTAAAGTAAAACAGTGCAGCCACTTTGGAAAACAGTCTGGCAGTTCCTCAAAAGATGAAATATATAGGTGCTATATGAACCATCAATTTCACCCAAGAGAAATTAAAAACATGCATTCAAACAAAAACTTCTGCTGTTCACAGCAGTATTATTCACAAGAGCCAAAAAGTGGAAACAATCCACATGTCCATCAACTGATGAATGAATAAATAAAACGTGGTATATCCACACAATGAAATATTTGGCCAAAAAAGAAATGAAGTACTGACACGTTTGCTATGATGTGGATTTCCCCTGAGGAAGATTATGCTAAGTGAAAGACATGTAGAACCACATGTTGTATTTCATATAAAGTGTTCAGGGCAAATTTATGGAGACAGAAAGTAGAATACTAGTTGTCCCAGTTGCCTAGGGCTGAGGAGGACTGGAAGGTGATGAGTAAGGGGAACAGGACGTTAGAATAATGACAATGTTCTAAAAAATCAACTGTGGTGATGTATGCACAACTCTCTGAATATACTAAACACCAGTGAACTATAATTATATATACACACACACATATACACTTTAAACAGATAAACTGGGGCAGCCCGGATGGCTCAGCAGTTTAGCGCCACCTTCAAGCCCAGGGCCTGATCCTGGAGACCCAGGATCGAGTCCCGTGTCGGGCTTCCTGCGTGGAACCTGCTTCTCCCTCTGCCTGTGTCTCTGCCTCTCTTTCTCTGTCTCTCATGAATAAATAAATAATCTTTTTTTAAATAAATAAGCAGGTGAACTGTATGGTTATAAATTATATTTCCATAAAGCTGTTTTTAAAGTATCTGAAAAGGCATAAAATTAAACTAAATCCTGTGGTACTTGATCAGAATGTAGGTATGACTGTATTGTTTTTAATACATACATAAAAGATACAGTTGTAAACCTGTACATATATATTCCATAGCTCTGTCTACTAAGAGAGTCTAGAGGCAGTGACATACTCCAATAACAGTGAGCACTCCTAAAGCCCAAATCTTACTCTTTTCTTTTCTTTTTTTAAAGATTTATTTATTTACTTGAAAGACAGAATGAGAGCAAGTGGGTTCAGGGAGGGGCAGAGGGAGAATATCAAGCAGATGAGGCACCAAGCAGAGCCCCACATGGGCTTGATCTCATGACCCTGAGATAAGGACCTGAGCCAAAACCAAGAGCTGGATGTTTAACTGACTGTGCCACCCAGGCACCCCCTCTCCCCCCCAGATCTTACTTTCTAAATACCACTTTCCACAAAGAACCAGGACTCCTTAGAAAAATGGTTGATTCTAGGGCTGAAGCATGGAAAAGATAAGACAAGCCAAGACTGTCCTACACCAGAAAATAAGCAAGTTGTTCAAAGAATGGTGAGACATGTCAAAAGGACTCAAAAGAAACCAGCTTAAAGAAGTTCCCACTGGGGATCCCTGGGTGGCTCAGCGGTTTAGTGTCTGCCTTCCGCCCAGGGCGTGGTCCTAGAGTCCCAGGATCAAGTCCCGCATTAGGCTCCCTACATGGAGCCTGCTTCTCCCTCTGTCTGTATCTTTGCCTGCCTCTCCCCCTACCCCCGCCCCTTCTCTGGTCTCTGGTGAATAAATAAATAAAATCTTAAAAAAAAAAAAAAAAGTTCCCACCACCCAAATATAAGACAATTTGGGCAAAAAATAAATGACAGTAATAGATTTCAACCTGTGTACTACAAAGCTGTGGTCATCAAGACAGTGTGGTACTGGCACAAAAACAGACACATAGATCAATGGAACAGAATAGAGAACCCAGAAGTGGACCCTGAACTTTATGGTCAACTAATATTCGATAAAGGAGGAAAGACTATCCACTGGAAGACAGTCTCTTCAATAAATGGTGCTGGGAAAATTGGACATCCACATGCAGAAGAATGAAACTAGACCACTCTCTTGCACCATACACAAAGATAAACTCAAAATGGATGAAAGATCTAAATGTGAGACAAGATTCCATCAATATCCTAGAGGAGAACACAGGCAACACCCTTTTTAAACTCGGCCACAGTAACTTCTTGCAAGATACATCCAGGAAAGCAAAAGAAACAAAAGCAAAAATGAACTATTGGGACTTCATCAAGATAAGAAGCTTTTGCACAGCAAAGGATACAGTCAACAAAACTAAAAGACAACCTACAGAATGGGAGAAGATATTTGCAAATGACATATCAGATAAAGGGCTAGTTTCCAAGATCTATAAAGAACTTATCAAACTCAACACCAAAGAAACAAACAGTCCAATCATGAAATGGGCAAAAGACATGAAGAGAAATCTCACAGAGGAAGACATAGACATGGCCAACATGCACATGAGAAAATGCTCTGCATCACTTGCCATCAGGGGAATACAAATCAAAACCACAATGAGATACCACCTCACACCGGTGAGAATGGGGAAAATTAACAAGGCAGGAAACAACAAATGTTGGAGAGGATGCGGAGAAAGGGGAACCCTCTTACACTGTTGGTGGGAATGTGAACTGGTGCAGCCACTCTGGAAAACTGTGTGGAGGTTCCTCAAACAGTTAAAAATATACCTGCCCTACGACCCAGCAATTGCACTGTTGGGGATTTACCCCAAAGATACAAATGCAATGAAACGCCGGGACACCTGCACCCCGATGTTTATAGCAGCAATGGCCACGATAGCCAAACTGTGGAAGGAGCCTCGGTGTCCAACGAAAGATGAGTGGATAAAGAAGATGTGGTTTATGTATACAATGGAATATTACTCAGCTATTAGAAATGACAAATACCCACCATTTGCTTCAACGTGGATGGAACTGAAGGGTATTATGCTGAGTGAAGTAAGCCAGTCGGAGAAGGACAAACATTATATGGTCTCATTCATTTGGGGAATATAAATAATAGTGAAAAGGAATATAAGGGAAGGGGGAAGAAATGTGTGGGAAGTATCAGAAAGGGAGACAGAACGTAAAGACTGCTAACTCTGGGAAACGAACTAGGGGTGGTAGAAGGGGAGGAGGGCGGGGGGTGGGAGTGAATGGGTGACGGGCACTGGGGGTTATTCTGTATGTTAGTAAATTGAACACCAATAAAAAATAAATTTAAAAAAAAAAAAAAAAAGAACTTCTTAAACTCAACACCCAAGAAACAAACAATCCAATCATGAAATGGGCAAAAGACATGAAGAGAAATCTCACAGAGGAAGACATAGACATGGCCAACATGCACATGAGAAAATGCTCTGCATCACTTGCCATCAGGGAAATACAAATCAAAACCACAATGAGATACCACCTCACACCAGTGAGAATGGGGAAAATTAATAAGGCAGGAAACCACAAATGTTGGAGAGGATGTGGAGAAAAGGGGAACCCTCCTGCACTGTTGGTGGGAATGTGAACTGGTGCAGCCACTCTGGAAAACTGTGTGGAGGTTCCTCAAAGAGTTAAAAATAGACCTGCCCTACGACTCAGCAATTGCACTGTTGGGGATTTACCCCAAAGATTCAGATGCAATGAAATGCTGGGACACCTGCACCCCGATGTTTATAGCAGCAATGTCCACAATAGCCAAACTGTGGAAGGAGCCTCGGTGTCCATCGAAAGATGAATGGATAAAGAAGATGTGGTTTATGTATACAATGGAATATTATTCAGCCATTAGAAACGACAAATACCCACCATTTGCTTCAACGTGGATGGAACTGGAGGGTATTATGCTGAGTGAAATAAGTCAATCGGAGAAGGACGACATTATATGGTCTCATTCATTTGGGGAATATAAATAATAGTGAAAGGGAATATAAGGGAAGGGAGAAGAAATGTGTGGGAAATATCAGAAAGGGAGACAGAACATAAAGACTCCTAACTCTGGGAAACGAACTAGGGGTGGTGGGAGGGGAGGAGGGCGGGGGGTAGGGGTGAATGGGTGATGGGCACTGAGGGGGACACTTGACGGGATGAGCACTGGGTGTTATTCTGTATGTTGGTAAATTGAACACCAATAAAAAATTAATTTATTAAAAAAATAGATTACCACCTATGGCACTGAATTTTTCAAAACACAATGCAACAGTACTTCCCATCCCACATGCTCTTTTGCAATATCAGTGCCCAGGACCTTGGGCACCTGGGTGGCTCTGTCAGTCAAGCGTCTGACTCTTGATTTTGGCTCAGGTGTGAGCTCAGAGTTATGAGATCGAGCCCCACATTGGGCACTGCACTGGGCACTGCTTCACATTCTCTCTCACCCTCTCCCTCTCTCTCCGCACATGCTCTAATAAATAAGTAAATCTTTAAAAAAATATATATGATCTTGACAATTCTCCCCCAAAGTGGGGCACTTATGCCTCACCCCTTAAACTTGGGCAGAACTCTGTGGCTGACTCAACCCATAAAGTATGGCAGAGGTCATGCCATGTGACTTCCAAGACTAGAGCAAGCTTCTGCTCACTCTCTGAGCACCATCACCTTGGAATCCAGACACCATGTCATGAAGCAGCTCAATTAGCCCACATGGAGAGACCATACAGAGATGTTCCAACCTCAACCACCAGACAAGTAAGTGAAGACACTTCTAGACACCTGGCTCTCAAGTCACCTCAGCCTTGGAGTCTTCCTAGATGAGGAACAGAAATAAGCCATTTCCCCTGCTCCAGTCTGAACTCTAGATTCAAAGAATTACTGAATTTTAACCAAATGCTTTATTCTACAAGATTGTGGCGTGATTTGGTAATCATCAACATGGTGATAAAAATTAAATATATTGAAAATCTGATGAGGAGTGGGATATGTACATGATTTCCAAGCACCTCCCTAAAATTACTTAATAATTAAGTAAGGGGTGCCGTAAGTGCCTCAGTTGGTTAAGCATCCAATTCCTGATTTCAGCCCAGGTCATAATCTCAGAGTTGTGAGGTCATGCACTGAGTCAGGCTCCACACTGGGCATGGAGTTTGCTTGAGAGTCTCTCTTTCCCCCTCTCTCTGTCCCTCCTCATCCTCTAAATAAATAAGTAAATAAATACCAAAGGAAGAAGAGTAATTCACAGAAGTCTGGTAGACTTCTCAGCCCAAATTAATAAGACACTGCACAAAATAACTAGCCTATACTATTCCAAAGTGTTCAGACCATACAAGGTAGCACTATTCATAACAGCCAAAACATGGAAATTGAAATGTCCTTCAAATGGTAAATGGATAAACACAATGTGGTATACCCATACAACAGAATGCTTCTTGGCATTAAAAACGAGGTACTGGGGATCCCTGGATGGCTCAGTGGTTTACCACCTGCCTTCAGCCCAGGGCGTGATCCTGGAGTCCCAGGATCGAGTTCCACATCGAGCTCCCTGCATGGAGCTTCCTTCTCCCTCTGCCTGTGTCTCTGCCTCTGTGTGTCTCTCATGAATAAATAAATAAAATCTTAAAAACAAAAACAAGCAAACAAACAAAAAAACTAGGTACTGACACACACCACAAATGAATTCAAAAGCATCATGCTAAGTGAAAGAAGCCAGATGCTAAAGTCCTCATGTCATCTGACTCCACTTATGTGAAATATTCAGAAGAGACAACACTACAGCGATAGAAGGTAGGTTAGCAGTTGGCTGGGAATGAAAACAGGTTTTTTGGAGTGTACCAGAAATGTTCTTTCATTAAACTATATAATTCGACATGAATTACACACTTTAAAAATATATATACATGGAAGGAAAACTACAGAACTGTTTCCCGCTGAAAGAGACTAAAAATGAGTAAATACAATGTGCAATTCTAAGTTAATTCTTTTACTAGAAATAGTATTGGAACACTGGAAAAATTTCAATGGAATCTGAGGATTTGATGATAATTATTCATTTCCTGATTCTGATGGTTTTATTCTGGATATGTAGGAGACTGCTCTTATTGTAGGAAACAGACAATATTTGGGGTAATGTGGCATCTTGCTTAGCTAATTTCTTTTAAATGTTTCAGGAGAAAAAGTTCTTTGTATTATATTTGCAACTTTCTATAAGTCTGCAACTATTTCAAAGTTTTTTTAATATGTAAGCTATCACACTAAAAAAAATCAAGTTCAAGTTAAAAAACATCAGGTTAAAATAACGAATGCCAATCTTACTAACAGAACGGTAACTTTTAAAGATTGATAATATCCACTAGCAGTGAAACTAAGTGGAAAAATCATAATTTCTACATGTTCAGAAGCAGTCTGGCCATATTTCCCAAGATTTTAAATGACAACATCTGTGAGTCAGCAATTCCACTTTTACACTCCTCTTGTCACCCCTCTTCCCGCACTGCATGCCTGGTGCCCCTCAGAGTTTATGCTTCTTGCATGGCACCCTGTTGCAATGATCCATTTATATATCTATTTCTTCTAGTAGGTTAAACTCCTCCAGGGTAGGAATCATGTTTTCTTTGCATGGGGCCGATCACAGAGTATAACATACAGCAAGCGTTCACAATAAATGAACAAAAGAGATAAAAATAAAACAGGAATCATAAGACGTGTGGGAAGCACTATAAAGGTTGAAAATGGCTATGGGAGGGTTTACAGTTGGAGCCCAAGACAGTCTAGGTGAACAGATCAGAACCAAAAAAGGACCAAGGTAAAGGAAAAAAAAGTATCCATATATTTGACCAAAGGTAAATAAAACCAAAGAGGCAGACTGGAATCAAATGGGTGGGGCAGAGGGAGGAAGGGTTAACCTGTAAGAGGGAGGAATTCCCAGTAGGTACAAGGGAAACAAAAAGTTTCTGAAAAGCTAATTTGGAGTGAGTTTTCCAAATCTCATCATCTATGTCAAAAGTATATTTTAGGTTCAGTAGAAGGAGAGACTGAAGGATCATTTAGCACTTGATAATGGAAGAACATTAAATCCTAAGAAATAAAGTTAAAAATCATAAAATTATTAAAAATTTTAATGCACATATGGGTTCTAGGCCTCAAAAGCCTCACCTGGGAGCGCCTGGTGCCTCAGCAGGTTGGGCGTCTGACTCTTAATCTCAGGGTCATGAGTTCAAGCCCCACAGCCTCACTAACTGAAGAGCTGTCCAGCACCTCATGAGGGTGTTCCTAAAAGCTAAACACAAGGTCACTTTCAAGCCCACACTGGCTTCTTCAGCCAGAGCAAGCCTCAATGAAAATCACTGTTAGATGCTTTCTACTCAACTCTATTTGCTTTCATTTCATCCTTAAAGTTCCATCTGTTCTCCACCCTTTGGGGTTCTCCTTTTCCCCAGAGCTGACTGTTAAACAGACCTGTCCAAGGTTAAGACCATCACCCACTTGTATCTGAAACAAGGAAGCAAGCTACATTTACTGCAGGCAAAGAAGGATGGCTTCACATGGTAAGCACTAATCTTGAAACTGGATCTTACCACCGGGTTCTGAGAAGCACAGCATCCGAGCACTAGTGGACTTTGAGAAGCACTAGTTTGGGGATGGGCGCATCATCAGAGGCTGGTTCCCAGAGGCTGTTGCAGCCTGGCTAACTCTCAGGACAGGAAATGAGGCTGTCAGCAACTAGGCCCTGTAGTTACCTGCTGAAGCCTTGGGAGTAGGGCCAAGGAACTGTCTGTCCTTTCCTGAATCTGGAGAACAAGAACTTTGATTCTCAAATGTAAGCACCCCCTTCCCTCACCATTG
This sequence comes from Canis lupus familiaris, assembly GCF_011100685.1. Lineage (NCBI taxonomy): Eukaryota > Metazoa > Chordata > Mammalia > Carnivora > Canidae > Canis > Canis lupus. The sequence continues at coordinate 602,472 of NC_049222.1, forward strand.
TTACTGTGGCTCCCAAGCAGGTTAAATGCATACCTTCCTCATTAGGACACAGCAGCAGAAGGCGGCCGCACGACCCTGTCCACCTAAGTGGTCAATTTTACATTTCCTATCAGTGGGTGATACGCGTGGGCCTCCCCCAAATTCCACTCACTGCACAAGAAAATACGATTTCCCAAGGGAGCACTTACAGTTACTTTTGTTTTTTAGGATCAAGATCACTTAAGATCATTTCATTCTGGAAAAAGTCCACTCCAAAAATGAGTGGTTCAGGTCATCTCACAGGAACTTGGGAGATCGTGTGAAACTGAAGTTATACAGGGATGTGCCAAAAACACCCACACTGCACAGCAGTCTCAGCAGCAGAGTCCGTTAGGGCACGTCCTGGATTCCAACTGGGTCCACAACCACGGGCTGTAGTTAAGTGGTCTGTCCCCGGGGCGGGGACCAGAGGCACCATGACCACCAGCATCCCATGAAGCGTCCGGACCACGGCAGCACACCACTGCACTCTCACAATCCTGCGGCACCGAGCTGCGGCCTCCCAGTGGCCGTGTAGACAGGCCCTAACACGGTGAGACAGCCGGGGTGCGGAACATGGGTCAGGGTCCGGGGCCGCTGCACCCGCCAATGCTGCAAGTACGCCGGGCAAAGCGGGGTGCCCGCCTTCGTCCGCAGCCCCCAGCAGCCCCCCGCCCCCTCTGCCCTCCTCCGCGCGGACCGACCACCTGCACGCAGCCCCGATGCCAGCCCACCGGACGGCACTCGACCGTCACCCCGCCCGCAGCCCGGTAACCGGGGCCTCCGCGGGATATCCCTGCACTCCGTGCCCTGCCGCCCCGGGGGTCGCGTCCGTGCCCCAGCGCCCTCCCCCGCACTGCCGGCCCCTCGGGGCCTCGGGAGGCTGTGAGCACCTTCCGTCCCATCAGGACGCGTGTGAGCAGCACTCCGGCGAGTCTCCCGCTCATACTCGGACACGTAACACCCCGACTCGGATTATGCAAGTGCGCACGGTCCGCACGGGGTCGGTCTGCACCATCCAGGTCGGCGGGCTCGGCGGAGGCAGCGGGATCGTGGGCGCCGCGGCGCGGGGCGAGCCCGCGAGGGGAGCCCGCCCCGGACCCAGCTCCGCGCCCCCGACCCGCACGGCCGACCTGGGCGCTCCCGCCGGGCTGCCGCGGGGACAGGCTGCGCGGAGCAAGCGGGCCGCCCTCCCTCCCTTCCCCCGTCGGTCCCTCGGTCGTCCCCTCCCCGCCGCGTCCTGCCCCCGCCCCCCCGCGACCACCCCCGACGCCCACGTGATGCGGAGGGTGACGGCCGCCGTCCCGGGCCGCGAACCCCACGCCGCGACGACCTCGCAGGATTCAGGAGGCGGGAGGCGGGAGGCGGCCGCCGGCCGCGAGCTGTGGGCGGGGCTGGGCGGGGCGCGGCCGCCGTCGGACTCCGCGGGCCTGGGCCAGGCAGGGCCGGGGGCGTCGCCGCGGGGCTGGGCCTGGGTCGTACCTACCGCTGGGCGCTCGGAGCGCCGCTGCGTCCCCCGTCGCCTCTCGCCGCGCCGCCGTGGCCCGTCGGGGCCCCGCGCTCCCGCCCGCCTCCGCCCCGCGCGGCGGGACCCCCGCCTCGGCGCGCGCCCACCCCCGCGCGACCCCGTCCCCTCCTCCCAGCACAGCCAGAAAGAGAAAATGGCGCTCGATTTGCCTCCGGAAGTGACGCGCGCCCTCATTTGCATGCCAGTACAGCCAGCCAATGGGAGGAGAGTATGCATTGGACCCCCCTGGGCACTGCCCACAGGACCCTTGGGGCCCCTCCCTGAAGCTGGACTGGAAGCTCTGGAGTGGGGGTGGGGGAGGGTCCCTGTTGGAGCCCCCGCCCCCCACCCCTTTCCTGCCACAGTGGGCTGGCCTGCCAGCCTCTCCCTAGCATCTCTGCAAACTCTCTCGAGAGTTTGTGTGGGTGATGACGTCATTGAAGGGGCGGGGCGAGGGCGCCGTCCACCACGTGACCAGTCACGTGGGCTCACCAGAGCTTTGACTTCATTTACATGGAATGGGGGTGGAGCTAGTGGCAGGGGCAGGAATGGGAGGCCCCGCCCACATCTCAGAGCCAATGGGAAGCCAGCTGCGAGGAGAATCCTGCGCTGCCATTGGAGGACACAAGTTGGGCTCTCAGAACTTGAACAAGTGTGTCCTTGGACTGATGGGGGCTCCTGACCTCACGATTATTTCCTGAGAAAGTTGTCTCAGTTTCTCTTGAGAAGTCTGATTTTTTTTTAGTTAGAGCTACTATACGTTGTGTAGGGAAGAGGTTAATTGCATACACTTGTAAAAACTCTTAACTGGCCTAAAAGTTCACTTCTGCCCAAATTTTAATTGTGAAGCCATAATATGATATTCCACATGGAATGGGAGCTTTCAGAAGGGTCTTCATCCCTTGAGTCAGACTTGCGGGGGAAGACAAGGACCACACCGCCCTCAGGGATCTTGCACTTTAGTGAGAGGCTGGGTGCGCATGCAAACACCTCCTTTTACCTCTTGGGGCCCTGTCCTATTCTGGCTCCCTAATGACCATTCCAGACCATCCTCACCTCATCGACCTTCTCTGAGCACCTGCCCTGCTCAACTTCACTTCCAGCAGAAGACCATGTCTCCTTCCACAACCCTAAGACCCTCAGACGGGAGCTTCCTTGACCTCCTGGTGGCACCATGCACACCTGTTTCCTCAACGACCACCCTCACCGTGGACCTAGTTTGAGAGGATGTGCTGGCCATGCCCCTCCCCCAGTCTGCCCTGCCATGGACCTCCCCAGTGACCAAAAACGTAACAGGCACGAAATAACGGAATTAATTTAAAAATGTGTTAAATTCTGAACTGCATGACATGACCATGGTTTGCTCCTTTTCCCTACAGGAATACCAGTCATAATTGAAGGAGAGTTTAATCTTTATATTTATTTATGAATTATGATTTAATGTGCTAATGAGTCAGTGCTAAATGGGTATGATATCCTCATGTATCTTCCTTGAAATCATGGGTGTGATGAAAAGTAAAGTTTAAGCCTTCCAGTCCCCTTTGATCCAGATCAAGGTGTTGTAAGGAGAGCATTTGGTCACATTTCTCCCAATGTGGCCTGGGTACCTTGAACTCTACATCCTTGTGCTCTGAACCCTCAGCACCTTGGAGAAACTCCTAGGTAACCGACGACCTCATCATCGTTAGACCCAAGAACAGATGTGAGTCCTCACCCTTCATTTGTCACCCATCTCCCTCTCCTGAAGCTCTTCTCTCCCTGACCACTTCCAGATATGCCCTTCCATCTTCTCCAAGATCTCTGTTCCTTATGTCTTCATCAGCTTCCCTTCCTCAGCCTATCCTTCAATGTGGATCTCCAGGGTTGTGCTCACTTTCATTCATTTTTCAACACATATTCATCACCCACATCCTATATGCCAGGTGCTGTACTAGGTACCAGAAATCCCATCCCTCTCACTTTATTACTCTGCATACTCTCCCTTCTTAATCTCAATTGCAGATTCAAATTTCATTATTTCAATTCCAAATGAATATATCTACCTCTTTCCTAAGCTTTACTTTTATTTTTCTGGCTGCCAATTGGGCAGCCCACTTGGGTCTCCTGCACTCAGATTTAAAATGTTCCAAACAAACAGCCTATCATCCTTCCTTGTAATTACAGTAAGCGGTGTGATTGATTGTCTTTCATTTTACCATCTCGAGTTTTCCAATTTTACATTCTAAGCAATCCTCAAATCTGTCATCTCACTTGCAGCCTTGGAATTCAGCTCACCTCCTGAGGAACACCAACACAAGCACCTAACTTGTCTCCAGCGTTGGCTCCACAGGTACATTCTCTAGTCAGCCATCCTTGTGATGTAGCTAAGACAAATTGGACCCTGCCATTCCACATCCTCCCAGGAACAAGCCCAGTGGTCAGCACAGCACACAAGCTCTCCAAGCTTGACCAGTCCCAGCCCATCTCCTGTTCCTGAAACACCATGCAGTGCCCATAGGATTCCTATCCTCTCCACTGCCAGAACTAATTTTCATCCCATTCCCATTCAAGGCTGCATACTGCTGCCCTCTCTTTCAGGAAAATCTCCCTGACCGCTACCACTCCACACAGAAACATTACAAACTGTGGTGGGCACATCTCCTTGGTATTCCAGAACATTCTGTGCGTCTGGCACTGCACTCACTGGGTTGTTTCATCACCATCTGCTAATGTGTTTCTCTGTCAGAAGAGCTGTACCAACAGGAACCATGTCTTCTTCACCACTATATCTCTGATGCCTAGGTTACTTTAAGAAATATAATATAAATAAATATTTTAATAAACATAAGACAGGGCAGCCTGGGTGGCTCAGCGGTTTAGCACCGCCTTCAGCCCAGGGTGTGATCCTGGAGATACGGGATCGAATCCCACGTCAGGCTCCCTGCATGGAGCCTGCTTCTCCCTCTGCCTGTGTCTGTGCCTCTTTCTCTCTCTGTGTCTATCATGAAAAAATAAATAAAATCTTTTAAAAAATAAAATAAACATAAGACAATTTTAGGGGCACCCGGGTGACTCAGTCAGTTGAGGGTTCGGTCTGCCTTTGGGTCAGGCCATGATCCCAGGGTCTTGGGTAGACCAAGATCCCTGGAGGGAGCCTGCTTCTCCCTCTTCCTCTGCCCCTCCCCCTGCTTGTGCTCGAGCTGTCTCTGTCAAATAAATAAAATCTTTTAAAAATTTTTATATAAGTCAATTTTAATAAAATTTAGTTAAAAGTTTTCCCCATCTCATTATGAAATATTTTGAACATACTGAAAAGTTGAAATAAGTATACAGTGAACACCATCACTGAACTTTTACAATTAACATTTTGCTCTGTTTGCTTTATCGCCCAGCTATCTATCTATGTTTGCATCTCTTGATCCATGCTATTTTTTTTTATTCACTCAAAGAGTGCATCAGCCCACTACATCCCTAAATACTTCGGCATTGATATATGAGTGATGTTTCGAACTATAATCAACAGCTTTGGTGTGGAAAGGACTGTCCCTCCCCACCATAGAAGGAATGAGCAATATGGCCCAGTGAGACTCATCAAGATTCTTTTCAAAGACTCAGGAAAACACATGGCCAAGATGTAAGCAAATCATGTCACAGCACACACAAGTGTGTTCTGCTTTTCCTTAACCAACTTGGTGTCAATATAAGTATAGATGCTTTGATTTTAGTTGTTCAATTGGGCTTAAAGGAGGGTAGGCTGAATCTTTCCTAGTTCACCTCATAATCAGCGTCGGCATTTGTAGTATAATTGTCCTGCATAGAGAGAGCAATCCGAGTGAACACAGAACAGAGAAAAATCTTGAACTAGTCCCAGACTCTGACATGTCCGTCCACAGCTACCTTTGTACCCAGTTACAGGGGAGAAGCCCTGTGGGCTCTTGCTGCCCTGAGGGCCCTAGCTGGGAGATACAAGTGCCTTTATGTGTAAAGAAAGGGGGGAAGCATCATATCCTCTGAGACAGATCTGAGTGAACAGAGTGGGCTTGATTTCAGCTCCAACTGCCCCCACCTTAGCTTGTCTCCCTGTGGGGTCTGCACAGCATACAGCTATATTTGGCATCCCTGACTGAGCTATAAACAGACAAGCTGTACACATGCTCATCTACAATAAAATAAATTGCTAAGGTTAATCTAAAACCACTGAAATTTCCACAGAAAAGAGGGACAGTTATTCTTTATGAACAAGTTACATCTAATCACTCCTTTCTTGCCTGTGTTCTATATATACTTTTTGTGTGTCTACTGGGTGCCAAGGAGACAGTGATGAGCAGAAAACAAAAGCTTAATCCAAAAAAAAAATAAAAAATAAAAAATAAAAAAAAAATAAAAATAAAAAAAAAAGCTTAATCCACCGGAGGAGAACATCATTAGTGAAATTGCTACACAATGAGAATTTAATTATAAACTGAGGTAAACACTCCTGAAGAAGATATGCTCTCCAAGCATCTATGATGCAGAAACCTGATCTAGAGTGGCAGTCTTAAGGAAGCAACAACCTGAAGTCAGAGGGACAAGAAAACATTAGTGGATCAAAACAGCTAGATGTGGTAAGGGGAGGTGACTCAGGCAGCAGGAACAGCCGCTGCAGAGACCCTGTGCCTGGAAGGAGCGTGTCCTAGGCAGACTGAGGAATGAAACCAGAATAACTGAAGCACACATCACAGGAAGAAAAATACTATGAGAGTAGGTGAGGGACCAGATCATGAAGTCACTTGGGTCTTCCTAAGACCAATGAAAAGCCAATTGAGTGTTTTCACTGGGTGGGTTGATAGAATTAGATTTGCATCTGGAAAATATATAGCTGGCTATATCAGGAAGGAAAGAGTAGAGATGAGAGAAGGGTAGATGTAAAGCAAGAGTTAGGAGCTTGTTAGAGTGACCCAACAAGGAACATGTTGGAAGATGATGGTAATCTGGAGCTGAGAAGATGGAGAGAAGTGGACAGCTATGAGAGATAATTAGGAGGTGACGTGAACAAGGCATGATGATAGTTCGGACACTGCTGTGAGTGAAGTGTCAGGAAGGATGGCATTGAACAACTCAACACCAAGTAATCTGAAGATGGGCAGAGGACCTAAACAGACATTTCTCAAAAAAAGACACCCCAATGGCCAACAGACACATGAAAAGATGCTCAGCTTCACTCATCATCAGGGAAATGCAAATCAAAACACAATGAGATTACATCACACCTGTCAGAATGGCTTGAATCAAAAATACAAGGTATAACTAGTGTTTGGTGAGGACATGGAGAAACGGGGGACCTCATGCACTGTTGGTGGGAATGCAAACTGGAGCAGCCACTCTGGAAAACTGTATGGGAGGGGGTCCTCAAAAAAATAAAAAATAGAAATGTGATCCAGTAATTCTACTACTGGGTGTTTAACCAAAGAAAACAAAAACACAAATTTAAAAAGATACGTGCACTTCAATGTTTATTGCAACATTATTTACAACAGCCAAGATATGGAAGAAGCCCAAGTGTCCTTCGACTGATGAATGGATAAAGAAGAATGTGGTGTATATATACAATGCAATATTAGTCAGCCATAAAAAAGAATAAGATCTTGCCATCTGCGGAAAGGATGGACTTAAAGGATGTGCTAAGGAAAATAAGACAGAGAAAGACAAATACTATATGATTTAACTTATACATGAATCTAAAAAGCAAAACAAATAAACAAACACACCTGTAAATACAGAGAACAAACTGATGGCTGCCAGAGGGGAAGAGGGAATGAGCAAGGTTGGCAAAGGAGTTCAGTAATGGAATGAATAAATCACAGGAATAAAAGGTACAGCACAGGGAATATAGTCAGGTATTGTAATAGTGTCGTAAGGTGATGGGTGGCAGCTACGCTTGTGGTGAGCACAGTACCACATATAGAGATGTTGAATCATTATTGTATCCCTGAAACTAACATAACACTGTGTGTCATCAAATAGAATAAATAACCTCAAAAAAGAGGGAGACAGACAGTGGAAACCCTGGAGAGAGAATTATGGATCACAGATTTGATCTTAACCATGTTGGATATAACTGTTAAGACTTCTAGGTGTCAGGACACCTGGGTGGCTCAGGGGTTTAGCGCCTGCCTTTGGCCCAGGGTGTGATCCTGGAGTCCCAGGATCAAGTCCCACGTTGGGCTCCCTTCATGGGAGGTTAAAAAAAAAAAAGACTTCTGGGTGTCTGAATCTGAAAACTTGGGGTAGAAATATAAATTTAAAATTACCATAATGTAGGTGATAATAAAGCTATGAACACTGATGAGAGAGTAAAGAACCAAACACAAAGGTTCTAGTACAAAAAAAGGCACTACAGGAAGGTTGCTTCTTGGAGTCATATCTACCCTGTGATTCTATATTTTAATACAATAATAAATCTATTTTTTAAGATTTTATTTATTTATTCATGAGACACAGAGAGAGAGAGAGAGAGAGAGAGAGAGAGAGAGAGAGGCAGAGACAGGCAGAGGGAGAAGCAGGCTCCATGCAGGGAGCCCAACATGGGACTCGATCCCGGGTCTCCAGGATCATGCCCTGGGCTGAAGTTGGCACTAAACCGCTGAGCTACCTGGGCAGCACTACAATAATAAATTTAAAATACAAATCATTTTGTAGGCAACCACCTTCCTAGGTTTATTAGGACAATAAGATAACAATAAGATAAATTTGTGAATTCTATAGTTGGTGTTGGTGGGGGTTTTTATAAAAAAAAATTATATTTATATTTAGCCAACTGGACTCAGTTTAAATGATCCTAATTTTTTTGGCATCCAAAGCCTCATGGTCAGTCGAATACAGGCCTTCTCTCTATCAGGCCTGATCAAGCTGTTGACCTTGGCCAATCAATATCGTAGAGTTTCTTCACAGTCTGTCTGATCTGGTGCTTATTGGCCTTGACATCCGCAATGAGCATAAGTGTGGTGTCTTCTATCTTCTTCTTGGCTGACTCAGTAGTCTGGAGGCTCTTGATGGCATAGTGGTCAAGCTTGATTCTCCTAAGGATGCTCTTTCCAGGGTATTCGGGCTGGCTTCGGAGACACAGGGTCTTAGATCGTTGGAATGTAGGTGATGTGCAGATCTTCTTAGTGTGACTTTGGATGCCTTTCAGCACCTCCTTCTTGTTTTCAAAGCCTTTGCTTTGGCTTCGGCTCTGGGAGAGGCAGGAGCTTCCTTCTTTGACTTTCGCGCCATCTTCATGAAAGGGTGGTGCTGGTGTTATTATGTAATTTGCAAAACATTAGATACCCTGCCAATAGAAAGTAATTTTATCATAATTAATTCTAGAAATCATTTCTTCAGAAGAAAATTTTCACATATGTTAATTCAGATTATCTACATGAACTATTGTAACACTACAGGGAGGGTTGACAGAGTCAAGCTTGGTGTGGTGTATGACCAGTGTAATTTAGCTTACAATGGTATGGTAATCGATGGGATAGCAACTTGTGGAATAATGGTGTAGTCCAGGAACAACAGGAGGAGCATCTTACCCAGGCAAACCTTGGAACGAGCTGGCCGGGAAAGTGATGTCTATACTGAAAATGTACCCAGGTGAAGAGAGAGATAGAAAAGTGTTCCAGGTAGAAGAAATGGCCTGTCCCAAAGCCTGAAAGGAAAAGAGAGCAAGATGTTTACAGAAAATAAAAGAAGGCCAATTTGGTTACCAGTGCAAGGGAGAGAAGGCTGGAAAACCAATCAGGGATTATTATGTCCAGTTACAAAGAGTAGATTTATTCCAAGGGCAATGGGCAAAGGGTTTTAAAGCAAGGGGATGATCTAAACAAGTGTATGTTTTGGAAAGGTTATTCCAGTTTCAGTTTTTATCACCTGTTTGTTCCACACAGTTTTATAATCTACATAAATCCAGTTTGTCATGTGGAAACAAATGAAGACCACCCAAGGGAGAACACAACAGCTGCCATTTATTCAGACCCTGCACCAACAAGTGAGTCAGCCACCACCACTTGTGTTTGGTGGAAACTCAGGAGTAAGCAGAAGAGGACACTCTGACTGGAGGCGGTTGGCTCAGGGCAGTTGGAGGAGGCTAAGCGGAGTTGTGACAGCTCATGCTTGGGGGTACACAGTGTGGGGAGTCGCTTTTTTCTGCTGGCCCTAATTTGGAAGAGGAGAAAATACGAGAAGCCGGCAGTCATTGACCAAGTCCTGCTCATTCTGGGCAGATGGCTACAGAGACTGTTGTAAATGTCCACTTAGTCTCCCAATGCCCCCTCCTCGCTGGTCTTTCTGACACCTGTGAGAGGCTGACCACTTCATGGGCAGCTGGTGACCTTCATAACTCAGGGACTCTCGTTGGCTCCAGTCAGTCATATCATGACATCTGTTCTTTCTGTTGCTGCGTCATCAAGGCAGCCGACTGACCTGAGAAAGTAGCTGCCCACAAGAATTCAAGACCAGACAGGATGTGACAGAGCAATGTCATGTCATGACCACTGGGACAATAACAAGAACAATTCATAGTCTTGGGGGTGGGGCAGAAGAGAGTGACAGAGAGATCTTAAGTAGGCTTCACACCCAGGACAGAGTCTGACACAGGGCTCAATCTCACGACTCTGAGATCATGACCTGAGCTGAAATCAAGAGTCAGATCCCTAACTGACTGAACCCCCAGGTGCCCCCAGTTCATAGTCTTATAGGGTGCTTTGGAATTATAAACTTCATTTGCCCAACCCAAGCAAGAGAAAAAACCCATAGACCATGAGGATTCATGTTCAAGAGACAGATGGCTTTTCCTTACAGCAATGTGTGGTCTGATCCGCTTTGCCTGTTTCATTGATCCACGCACAACAAGAAGCATCAGCAGTGGCACGGACCCTGCCCTGACCAGCCAGAAAGGACTCTAGAGCAAGCTCCACCACCCATCACCATGTATGCCAGTCTACAGTGCTCCAGGGCAGTGGTGGTCACAGTTTCTCTAGGGAAAGAGTAGCTCTCCTTCTCTTTGTAGAGTTTCCACCTTTGGGAGCATTGCTGTGGTTGTTGGCATCACAGTGAATCAGAAAGCCATCCAGGAAAAGTGCCTGAATGATCAAGGTAGCCTCATTTTGGAGCTCATGTCTAAGTTAGGGTTAACAGCCTTGTGGTGTCTACCTTATCTATACAGACCAGCTTCAGAATACTTCTCCTAGTGAATGAGGTATTAGTCTGAGGCAAGCAGCACCAACTGTCCTGGCCCCCAAAAAGGTAGTATCCAGCCAGGGCACATGGAGATCCAGGAACAAGGGACTTGGCTGTGACAAAGATGGAGACCAGGGCAGCCCCTGTGGCGCAGGGGTTTAGTGCCGCCTGCAGCCTGAGGTGTGATCCTGGAGACCCGGGATCTAGTCCTGAGTTGGGCTCCCTGCATGGAGCCTGCTTCTCCCTCTGCCTGTGTCTCTCTGTCTCTCTCTCTCTCTCTGTCTGTGTCTCTATGAATAAATAAATAAAATATTTTTAAAAAAAAGATGTAGACCAAAGCCTTACCTTAGATCTCTGTTGCTCTCTTTCCGGTGGCAGATATTTTGCCCATTGTTCTATGAAAGTTGTTGAATTAAAATTCAGAATTATCTAGAGTCTGATCAATAGATGTTTTTATCAATAGATTTGAATAACTGATTCTTTACCTTGGAGAAAGGGACATGAGCAAAGTCATAGGTTAGGAAGACTTATGATGAGGAACTGACCCTCGCAATTAAGGAGGCTGAGAAGTCCCATGATCTGTTGTGTGAGCTGAAGACCCAGAAAGCCAGTGGTGCAATGCCAGTCCACGGTCTATTGGTAACGCAAGCAGGCAGGAATAAAAGGAGCTAATTCCTCCTTCCTTTTGTTCTATTCATTCCCTCAGTAGCTTGGATGATGCCCACCCATATGAGGAGGGCAATCTGCTTTACAGAGTACACCAATTCAAATGCTAATCTTATCTGGAAATACACTCACAGACACACAGAAATAATGCTGAATCTGGGTACCCCATCATCTTCACACATAAAATTAACCAACACAATGGAACATGGCCTGGAACTAAAGCTTCAAGGGCCTTTTAAATAACCTCAATGGATTTTATCTGGCTTCCACTCTCCATGGGATTTGAATATGTTTTAGTTATTCTATGCATATTTTCAGGATGGGTTGAAGTATTTCCTTGCCAAAAAGCTATAGCCCTTTACAGTTGCTAAAAACTCTGATTTTGTTTTCAACCAGGTGCATCCCAACTTTTATATCAAGTGATCTAGGTACACAGTATAGGAACCATTATGAAAGAATTCTGTGAAGAGTTACTACTTGCTTAAAAACTATACCACCTTTGCAATCCACAATATTCTGGAAAGGCTGAAAGAGCCAAAGACATCCTTAAATTAAAACTAGCAAAATTTCCAGAAACCTTGAGTTCCTTTGGCTAAAAGTACCCCACTAGTCCTTATAGCCACATGGTTTACTCCCTCAAGGACACATCACGTACCTATGACCTGGCAATGGGGAAAGCCTATGCATTTAGGGACTTCAATTCTGCTGCTAAATCCTGCCCTGCTGTACACAGACATGGGGAAATACTGCAAGGGACTCATGTGCTGCCCTCTCCATCACCAGCAGGTGAAGGATGCCTTCCCACAACATCATTCTAACAGCCTCTTCATGACCTTCAAGACAGAGGTTTTGTCTGTTGGAAGACACATATGAGAAAACTGCTCTTAAACTTTGTTGGAAGACCCCTCACCATCTATCACTAACAAAAAATCCAGCAGTAAAACTCAAGAGAGTCAGATTTCACAACTTGGATGATTCACAGCTAAAGAAACAATCCAGAATTCCATCCAGCTGGAAGACTATTCCAATAAGAGACCATGAACTTCAAGATTCCCTAGAAGCGGCCTATTTTCAGAAGCAGGCAGTGGACCAGAAACCATTAAAGCCAGCTCATGACCCCATAGAGTAGAGCACTTCTACCCAAGTCTGTAGTAAATGATGGGCTTTGCTGGAAGTTGAGTTAAAACTCCAATGGCTTGTCTAGATTGTTCCTCTACAAATGATGATGGGGGAGTTTCATAGCTAGGGATGCCCGGGAAGGAGGCTAGTGAAGATCCCTCCTCAGGTTCCAGATTGCCTGATCATTTTTAAGCTCTAAGAGGAAAGGTCCCTCAGTCCCTCCCTGAGAATTTAGTCAATCCATATAGGAGGTATCACAATCTCCAATTTAAAAAATGGTCCTCAAAAATAAAATAAAATAATAAATAAAATAAAATAAAATAAAATAAAAAATGTTCCTCATTGTGTGTAAAATCCAGTTAAACCTGGAAATCCTCCCAAATGTCATTTTGTGAGGGGCCTGGGTTAAGTTTGGCTAGTCTTTAGTCTATCAGAAGAGTGTTTTCTTCTCCTAAGATAGTTCATGCCCTAAACAATGGACTGTATTTTTGCAAAATTGTAATTTATCTTTTGAGACTTTATGTCCTGAGGCTGAAAGAGAATGGAGTCCTTTTCACTGCCAAGGCTGAAAGAGAATGGAGTCCTTTTCACAGGCTTTGTTCTCTGAGCAAAGTGGAAGATCATCTACATAGAGTGTCTTGTGATTTAAGTGTCTTGTGATTTAATCAATCACAAGAGCAATTTAGATTGCTAAAGTCTTAATTGAGGAAGCTGGGCACAATAAGAGGGTCAGTGAGTCCCTGGGGCACAACTACTCGGGTAAACTGTGGTGCCTCCCAGGTATAGGTGAAAAGTACTGCGTGTCTTCATGAAAGGGCACACGAAAAGGGCAAAGCTCCAACACACTGAGCAAGTGGCTTCAGGAGGCACTGACGACAGGATTGTATTTGGGTTAGTAGGAAGGGGAAAGGACAACTTTGTTGATGATATCCTTACCAGTTTGTTCCTTTACTGAAAGAACAGGAGTGTACATGGCATCAGAAGCCCATGGACAAGACGCCTTCAGCTAGAGGCTGGATCTCTCCTTTGTTTCTGGCTTCAAGGAATATGGGGGAGGTGCAGATAATGGTTTATAGGATATAGTTAAACTTTTATAGGTTCTGATCCAATTATTTTTCCTATTTCTATAGAATTTTTACAAATTTCAGGTACAGCATCAAAATCTTTACCTAGGGTCTGCATCAAATATCACGGAGAAGGCAGACACACTTGGTAATGAAGACAGGAGTTGTCTGTGATTCGAGGGATGTCTCTGTGGTATGCATTTACGGTCCAGTCAATTTTTATAAGAAATGTTATGGCTTTTAGGAGATGTAAACCTACTTCTCTGGCTTCCCTTGAAGTGTCAGTTTTATCATGTAAAGGGGGATTCTGTAAGTCCCTTTCCAGGTCAGTTCCATTGGCTTTTGCCATCAGGATTTAGAATGTGAAATTCTGTTGATATAGCTCAGATAACCCTGGTCATATGGAGCCATACGAATTCTAAATCCTATGAATAGATTTACTGGTCTTATCTGGGTTCAGAGAAATCCTTAATTATAAGGGTTTTTTTTTTAAGATTTTATTTATTTATTCAGGAGAGCCAGAGAGCAAGGGGAGGCCAAGTCACAGACAGAAGGAGAAGCAGGCTCCCCCCGGGGATCCTGATGCAGGACTCAATCCCTAGACCTGGGATCATGCTCTGAGCCAAAAGCAGACACTCAACCACTGAGCCACCCAGGAGCCCCCTTAATTATAGTTTTTAATTCGTCTTGGGTCCAAGGATTAATTCCACAGTTTCCTACATATCTAGCTTATGGAAGGAAAAATCTCCAGAGGTGACTGGTAATTTGAGGTTTTAAGAGAATTGTTGGGAAAGTCAGAGGTTCTTTCTGGATGATGAGAAGAATAGGGTGGAACCAATAGAGGTACAGATGGAGAGCAACCAGGGACAAGGGATGAGAAGGGACCTGGGCATAGGAGGTGCTCCTGAGGGGATTGCTCTAGCTGTTTGTTGCTAAAGTGTGTCGAGTTGTTCATTAGCTTTGGTTAAATAACCTTCAAGTGAAATAATTTTCTATTCAGAATATAGTTTGGAGGGCTCTACCTACTAATCAAGCAATGCTGCCCATTTGGGCCTGAGAAATCTCATTTCCTTTCTTTTGTAAATCTCAAATGAACAAATTTTTTCAAGCCATATGTTCCTCAGACTGGACCAAATCATCCTCGGTAAAGTTATGCCATTGAGAAAGACAGGCACAAGTCTTCAGGTTATAAACAACAGTATGTATCAGAAGCAGGAGTCTTCCTGGAGGAGAGGCTCTAGACCCAGAATATGAGAGCTGATGAAGCCTTGTAGGAATGCACCTTGTGTCTCAGGCTCCCACCTGACAGTAGTCCCAGCAAGTGGAAAACCAGAGAAAATGCTCTCTCTGAATCAAAGCCAGGCTCTCAGGACACAAGATTGGGACAGAAATACAACCTCATCTGGTTTCATTGGTGACCACAGCAACTGTCTATCCAAGAAGACACCAGTCCATGGGAGCTACAAACCAGTTGTCTGTGAGGCTGGCTCAAACCACAGGCTCAGGGGCTGATGCTGGAGGTCTGCTCTGCAATCTTTATCATTACAATCAAAACACTTTAGACAGCACAACACAAAGCCAGAATACAGGGGCATCTGGTTGGCTCAGTTGGTAGACCACGTGACTCTTGATGTCAGGGTTGTGAGTTCGAGCCCCACATTGGGTGCTGAGCTGACTGAAAAATAAAATCTTTTAAAAATAATAAAAAACAAGAATGCAAAGACAGCAAAAGGAAAGGAAAGGAATGGTCTGATCCCACTAACAATGCCACACAAAAAGAAACCAATAACAAGATCTGGGAAGAAACATGAGAATAGCTTAGAAATTCCAATCAAAGATTCAGAGTCTAGACCCTCTGCCAGCTTACCTACAAGGGCCTCTGTGGGGACCACACCTGGTCATTGGTGGGGCTGCAGTCACGGACAGGGCAGACTGGGCCTTGGCAGAGCCTGCATAACTGTGGAAGTAAATAGATGCCATGTGAATGGGAACAAGCAGAGGTTATGTATTCAAAGCTTGCTATGGCCAACGGGTCAGCCACCATCCCTTGGTTTGTCAGAGACTCAACTGGAACAAAGGACACTTCAGGGGTGTCCTGATGGAGGCTGTGGGCCTGGGTATGCTGTAAAGTGGCTCCTGGAAGTGAGGCAACCAATGTCATGGGCTTGGGGAAGAAATAAGGCTTTCTTTGAGTCAGAAACAGGAGTGGACAACAGAGCAGCTATAGTCACTGACCAGGTCCTATTTTCATAGGCTCTGGCCACCATCGTTTGTATGGCTATTCTGCCAGTCAGGATCTACAGCCTTTGTTAAAGGGATAAAATAAACAATTTCTCAGAAGCACATAGGTTTTCAGCAGCATGTGTGGGGAAGATCTAGAATAATGTGAAACAAATGAGGCTACTGGAGCACATGCCCATCCAGTCCTCTCTCAAAGGCCCTCAAGCCCCTTTCACCCACCACCATCACTCATCTCACTCCAGATCCTTGGTCCTACCTAATCTGAGCTCAGGTAGCAGTGGGGGAGTGAGAGTTATCCAGGTGTTAATCAATACCTCTTTGAGGTGTTTGTACTCTAACCCAGGAAAGTTTCTAACACAAAAAGAATGGAGTGATAATGGTGGGTTCATGGCTTGGGATCTGCTCATCTGAGGTAAGGGATGTCCCCCTAAGGCCGCCGTCTTTTTTTTTTTTTTTTTTAAGATTTTTTTTTTATTTATTTATTCATGATAGTCACACAGAGAGAGAGAGAGGCAGAGACATAGGCAGAGGGAGAAGCAGGCTCCATGCAGGGAGCCCGATGTGGGATTCGATCCCGGGTCTCCAGGATCGCGCTCTGGGCCAAAAGCAGACGCCAAACCGCTGCGCCACCCAGGGATCCCAAGGCCGCCGTCTAAAGCTGTTCCAGTCTTCTTGACTGTCTGCTCACAAACACCCAGGAACCCGGGCGGCACTGTGCATCTTCTGTCACGGACCTTCTGCTGTGCAGTAACAGCTAGCAGGCCTGATGGCCACATGCCAACCCTGCATATTAGGGAGGGAGCAGATAGATGACAGCTTGGCACACCCCTTGAGAGACACTGACCTTCCAAAGAACCGAGGTAGAACCTCTTCTCAAAGTGATGGGCCCACAGGTTTAGAGTAAGCTTTTGATGTCAGGGATTTTCCCACAATCAAAGAGGACTCAATTGTAAAACAAAAACTATACTGACACGTATGTTAACTCGTATATTCTCAACTATATTCATTTGCCTTTTGGTCTGAAGTCTAATAATTGATTATGACCATAACTCTGTAAAGAGAAAATGCTGTGGTTTATAAATATTGTCTAAATATATGGGAAAGCACCAGCTTCACACATATCTTAAAACAATGGCATTGACATATATGGCCTTACTTAACAGATAAATTATCCTTGGTGACACAGTGACTGGTAGAGCTCTAAGGAACTTGCTAGAATGACATAGTACATAAAAGAGGGAACACAGACTTTAGGGTCAGGCAAACCTTGTCTTAATATAGGCTTTTATGTATGAGCTGCATATCCTCAGGCCACTATGGAACTCCTCTGTAGACCTCCACATTTATGAATTAAGGATAATATTACCTCAAGATTTTGTATGAAAATGAAATGAGGGGGCAGGGAAAAATGGCAGAAGAGTAGGGTCCCCAAGTCACCTCTCCCCACCAACTTACCTAGACAACTTTAAAATCATCCTGAAAACCTACAGATTCGGCCTGAGATTCAAAGAGAGAACAGCTGGAATGCTACAGAGAGAAGAGTTTGTGCTTCTAACAAGGTAGGAAGACAGAAAATAAATAAATAAAAAACAATCCAGTGGCGGAGGGGCCCTGTCAGGAGCCAGACTAAGGCCAGGTGAGAGCCTCCAAGACAAAAGCATAGTCCCGGATAAGCAGGAACTTTACCAATCTTCCCTGATGGAAAGGCGCTCTCAGGGAACTCAGGCAGGATCCCAGGAGGGACAGTGGAGCCCCCAGGCTCCCAGGGTCACTAACAGAGGAAGTGAACCCCGGGAAAGAGTGCACCACACACCATTGCCGAGGTCCCTAAAGGGCTGGAGCACATGCCTGGTGGGGCCCCGGGAGCAGCCCAGGTGGCGGCTCAGGCAGCAGCTCCGGGCAGAGGGGGCTGAGCAACCCGGGAGCGCAATTCCAGCGCACAGGCCCTGGAGCCCAAGGCGCAGGGGGACACAGCCCAGGATCCGGCGCTCCCCTTGGGATAGGCGGAG
The DNA here is from genome assembly GCF_011100685.1 of Canis lupus familiaris. Taxonomy (NCBI): domain Eukaryota; kingdom Metazoa; phylum Chordata; class Mammalia; order Carnivora; family Canidae; genus Canis; species Canis lupus. The sequence goes on from NC_049222.1 coordinate 620,273, forward strand.
GCCAGGAGGACACAGGACAGTGAGGACGCTCCTGCTGCTGGGTGCCCCCGAGCTATGCAGGTCGGTGCCCCCCACCACCAGAGCATCCAGGCCCCTGCGGACTGGGAGCTGCAGGAGTTACTGCGGGACCTGACTCTAGAGCTGGAGAGCTGGCCACCGCCACTGTTGTTATTGTTCTTCCTGGTGTCATCCTGTGTCTGGGACTGAGCAGGGTTGCCAGGGAGCAGGGGCTTCACAGGATAAACAGCTCCCACTGAGCCGTGCATCTAGCAGGGGGTAAAGGCAGCTCCCCCAGGTGCACACACCTGAGAATCAGCACAGCAGGCCCCTCCCCCAAAAGACCAGCTGGAAGGACAGGGGAAGAGCAAGTTCTTGACCAAGCAATACTGGAAAGTTCCAGGGGAAGTCGAGGGAATTACAGTGTATAGCTTCAGAGGATACCCCTTCTTGTTTATTGTTTTTTGTTTGTTTTCCCCTTTTTTCTCTTTTTCCTTCCTTTTTCCAGTACAACTTGTTTTCAGCCACTCTGCACCGAGCAAAATGACTAGAAGGAAGAACTCACCACAAAAGAAAGAATCAGAAACAGTACTCTCTCCTACAGAGTTACAAAATTTGGATTAAAATTCAATGTCCGATAGCCAATTCAGAAGCACAATTATAAAGCTACTGGTGGCTCTGGAAAAAAGCATAAAGGATTCAAAAGACTTCATGACTGCAGAATTTAGATCTAATCAGGCCAAAATTAAAAATCAATTAAATGAGATGCAATCCAAACTGGAGGTCCTAATGATGAGGGTTAATGAGGTAGAAGAACAAGTGAGTGACATAGAAGACAAGTTGATGGCAAGGAAGGAAGCTGAGGAAAAAAGAGAAAAACAATGAAAAGATCATGAGGAAAGGTTAAGGGAAATAAATGACAGCCTCAGAAGGAAAAATCTACGTTTAATTGGGGTTCCAGAGGGCGCCAAAAGGGACAGAGGACCAGAAAGTATATTTGAACAAATCATAGCTGAGGACCTCCCTAACTTGGGAAGGGAAACAGGCATTCAGATCCAGGAAATAGAAGGATCCCCCCCCTAAAATCAATAAAAACCGTTCAACACTCCGGCATTTAATAGTGAAACTTGCAAATTCCAAATATAAAGAGAAGATCCTTAAAGCAGCAAGAGACAAGAAATCCCTAACCTTTATGGAGAGAAGAATTAGGTTAACAGCAGACCTCTTCACAGAGACCTGGCAGGCCAGAAAGGGCTGGCAGGATATATTCAGGATCCTAAATGAGAAGAACCTGCAGCCAAGAATACTTTATCCAGCAAGGCTCTCATTCTGAATAGAAGGAGAGATAAAGAGCTTTCAAGAGAGGCAGAAACTGAAAGAATATGTGACCACCAAACCAGCTCTGCAAGAAATAATAAGGGGGACTCTATAAAAGAGAGAGGAAGTCCAAAGAAACAATCCACAAAAACAGGGACTGGATAGGTATTATGATGACACTAAATTCATATGTTTCAATAGTAACTCTAAACGTGAATGGGCTTAATGATCCCATCAAAAGGCGCAGGGTTTCAGACTGGATAAAAAAGCAAGACCCATCTATTTGCTATCTACAAGAGACTCATTTTAGACCTAAGGACACCTACAGCCTGAAAATAAAAGGATAGCAAACCATATACCATGCAAATGGTCCTCAAAAGAAAGCAGGGGTAGCCATCCTCATATCAGATAAATTAAACTTTATCCCAAAGACTGTAGTAAGAGATGAAGAGGGACACTATATCATACTTAAAGGGTATATCCAACAAGAGGACCTAACAATCATGAATATTTATGCCCCTAATGTGGAAGCTGCCGAGCATATCAATAAATAAATAACCAAAATTGCACATATTTAGGTAATAATACACTTATACTGGGAGACTTCAACACGGCGCTTTCTGCAAATGACAGATCTTCTAAGCACAACATCTCCAAAGAAACAAGAGCTTTAAATGATACACTGGACCAAATGGATTTCACAGATATTTACAGAAATTTACATCCAAACGTAACTGAATACACATTCTTCTCAAGTGCACCTGGAAATTTCTCCAGAATAGACCACATACTAGGTCAAAAATCAGGTCTTAACTGATACCAAAAGATTGGGATTGTCCCCCGCATATTTTCAGACCATAGTGCTTTGAAACTTGAACTCAATCACAAGAAGAAATTGGAAGAAATTCAAACACGTGGAGGTTAAAGACCATCTTGCTAAAAGATGAAAGGGTCAACCAGGAAATTAGAGAAGAATTAAAATGATTCATGGAAACTAGTGAGAATGAAGATACAACTGTTCAAACTCTTTGAGATACAGCAAAAGCAGTCCTGAGAGGGAAATACACCACAATACAAGCATTCCTCAAAAAACTGAAAAAAACTCAAATACAAAAACTAACCTTACACCTAGGAACTGGAGAGGAACTGGAGAAAAAACAGCAAATAAAACCTACACCCAGCAGAAGAAGAGAGTTAATAAAGATTCGAGCAGAACTCAATGAAATAGAGACCAGAAGAACTGTGGAACAGATCAACAAAACCAGGAGTTGTTTCTTTGAAAGAATTAATAAGATAGATAACGCATTAGCCAGCCTTATTAAAAACAAAAGAGAAAAGACTAAAATTAATAAAATCACGATGAAAAAGGAGAGATCACCACCAATACCAAGGAAATACAAACGATTTTAAAAACTTATTATGGGGAAGCCCCAGTGGCACAGCGGTTTAGCGCCACCTGCAGCCCAGGGCGTGATCCTGGAGACCCTGGATCGAGTCCCACGTCAGGCTCTCTGTATGATGCCTGCTTCTCCCTCTGCCTGTGTCTCTGCCTCTCTCTCTCTCTCTCTCTCTCTCTCTCTCTCTCTGTCTCTATGAATAAATAAATAAAATCTTTAAAAAAATAAAAAATAAACTTATTAAGAGCAGCTATATGCCAATTAATTATGCAATCCAGAAGAAATGGACGCATTTCTGGAAAACCACAAACTACCAAAACTGGAACAGGAAGAAATAGACAACCTGAACAGGCTGATAACCAGGGAGGAAATTGAAGCAGTCATCAAAAACCTCCCAAGACACAAAAGTCCAGGGCCGATGGCTTCCCAGGGGAGTTCTATCAAAGATTTAAAGAAACAATACCTATTCTACTAAAGTTGTTCCAAGACATGGAATACTTCCAAACTCGTTCTATGAGGCCAATGTCACCTTAATTCCAAAACCAGACAAAGACCCCACCAAAAAGGAGAATTATAGACCAATATTCCTGATGAGCACAGCTGCAAAAATTCTCAACAAGACACTAGCCAATAGGATCCAACAGTACATTAAGAAGATTATTCACCATGACCAAGTGGGATTTATCCCCGGGATGCAAGGCTGGTTCAACACTCGTAAAGCAATCAATGTGATAGATCATATCAACAAGAGAAAAAACAAGAACCATTTGATCCTATCAATAGATGCAGAGAAAGCATTTGACAAAATACAGCATCCATTCCTAATCAAAACTCTTCAGAGTGTATGAATAGAGGGAACATTCCTCTGCATCTTACAGGCCATCTACAAAAAGCCCACAGCAAATATCATTCTCAATGGGGAAACACTGGGAGTCTTTCCCCTTAGATCAGGAAGAATGATCACTTAGATCAGGGATGTCCACTCTCACTACTGCTATTTCAACATAGTACTGGAAGTCCTAACCTCAGCAATCAGGCAACAAAAAGAAATAAAAGGCATTCAAATTGGCAAAGAAGTCAAACTCTCCCTCTTCACAGATGACATGATACTGTACATAGAAAACCCAAAAGACTCCACCCCAAGATTGCTAGAACTCATACAGCAATTCAGCAGTGTGGCAGGATACAAAATCAATGCCCAGAAATTAGTGGCATTTCTCTACACTAACAATGAGACTGTAGAAGGAGAGATTAGGGAGTCAATCCCATTTACAATTGCACCCAAAGGCATTCGGTACCTAGGAATAAACCTAACCAGAGAGGTAAAGGATCTATACCCTAAAAACTACAGAACACTTCTGAAAGAAATTGAGAAAGACACAAAAAGATGGAAATATATTCCATGCTCATAGATTGGAAGAATTAACATTGTGAAAATGTCAATGTTACTCAGGGCAATTTACACATTTAATGCAATCCCTATCAAAATACCATAGACTTTCTTCAGAGAGTTGGAACAAATCATCTTAAGATTTGTGTGGAATCAGAAAAGAACCCAAATAGCCAGGGGAATATTAAAAAAGAAAACCATAGCTGGAGGCATCACAATGCCAGATTTCAGGTGTACTACAAAGCTGTGGTCATCAAGACAGTGTGGTACTGGCACAAAAACAGACACATAGATCAATGGAACAGAATAGAGAATCCAGAAGTGGACCCTCAACTGTATGGTCACTAATATTCAACAAAGCAGGAAAGACTATCCACTGGAAAAAAGACAGTCTCTTCAATAAATGGTGCTGGGGAAATTGGACATCCACATGCAGAAGAATGAAACTAGACCACTCTCTTGCACCATAACAAAGATAAATTCAAAATGGATGAAAGATCTAAATGTGAGACAAGAGTCCATCAAAATCCTAGAGGAGAACACAGGCAACACCCTTTTTGAACTTGGCCACAGCAACTTCTTGCAAGATACATCCATGAAGGCAAGGGAAACAAAAGCAAAAATGAATTATTGGGACTTCCTCAAGATAAAAACTTCTGCACAGCAAAAGAAACAGTCAACAAAACTCAAAGACAACTTACAGAATGGGAGAAGATATTTGCAAATGACGTATCAGATAAAGGGCTAGTTTCCAAGATCTATAAAGAACTTATTTAACTCAACAGCAAAGAAACCAACAATCAAATCATGAAGTGGGCAAAAGACATGAACAGAAATCTCACAGAGGAAGACATAGACATGGCCAACAAGCACAGGAGAAAATGCTCCACATCACTTGCCATCAGGGAAATACAAATGAAAACCACAATGAGATACCACCTCACACCAGTGAGAATGGGGAAAATTAACAAGACAGGAAACAACAAATGTTGGAGAGGATGTGGAGAAAGGGGAACCCTCTTACACTGTTGGTGGGAATGTGAACTGGTGCAGCCACTCTGGAAAACTGTGTGGAGGTTCATCAAAGAGTTAAAAATAGACCTGCCCTACGACCCAGCAACTGCACTGCTGGAGATTTACCCCAAAGATACAGATGCAGTGAAATGCCGGGACACCTGCACCCCGATGTTTATAGCAGCAATGGCCACGATAGCCAAACTGTGGAAGGAGCCTCAGTGTCCAACGAAAGATGAATGGATAAAGAAGATGTGGTCTATGTATGCAATGGAATATTCCTCAGCCATTAGAAACAACAAATACCCACCATTTGCTTCGACGTGGATGGAACTGAACGGTATTATGCTGAGTGAAATAAGTCAATCGGAGAAGGACAAACATTATATGGTCTCATTCATTTGGGGAATATAAAAATTAGTGAAGGGGAATAAAGGGGGAAGGAGGGAAAATGAGTGAAAACATCAGTGAGGATGACAAAACATGAGAGACACCTAACTCTGGGAAATGAACAAGGGGTAGTGGAAAGGGAGGTGGGCGGGGGGTTGGGGTGACTGAGTGATGGGCACTCAGGGGGGCATTTGGTGTGATGAGCACTGGGTGTTATGTTATATGTTGGCAAATGAAGTCCAATAAAAATTTTTTTGTAATTGGTTTATACTCAATAGATGCCTGATTCCCAAATTTAAAAACACACATTTTTCATATAATGTAGAGAAGGTAAAAAGAATCAATAGTTCACTCTCAAAAATCAATCTGAGAGATGTTCTTGTCTCATTTCACAGATGTGGAAGGTGCACCTCAGATTCAGAGGGTAGCTAAGTCCACACCAGCAACAGCTCACAGAGATAGGCCATCTGCTCTGTGCTCATGGTCTTCCCATTTTTCCATGCCATCACCCTCAACACTGGTCTTGGGCACCAGAACATTGCCTGGCACGGCAAGTGAGGATACGACTCCTGCGACTATGCAGATGGGAGGGAGCTGAGGACCAGCTCCACTGGACACCCAGTGTTGATAAGTACACATTAAAGTCTTCTCAATCTAAAAAATAAATAAATAAATAAATAAATAGATAGATAAATATATAAATATATAAAGTCTTCTCAATCTCATTTTTTGTCATCTTCTTCCTCCACATCTAATTTTTCCTCATTTTCTGGGTTTTGTATGAGTTCACAGCTACTAAATGACACTGGGACTTTGTCACCAAACACTTTCTCCTTATTCTTCTCCCTCCAAGATGTTCTCTCTTCCTGCCATATATATTTTTACATCATGATGCAGTCATTCAAAGTTACCTAATGTGATTTCAATAATTTTTAAGGTCCTGGACACCCCACCTCCCTGCTCTGCCTGTTTTTTACCACTCTCTTTTCCTTCTATAAAGAGTTGGCTCCAAGTAGCTGAAATGGGGGTGATTTCTTTCCATTTACATATGACACACTTTGAGTTTGTCTCAAAAAAAAAAAAAAAAAGAAAAGAAAACTGATTTCTGGGGATCCCTGGGTGGCTCAGCGGTTTGGTGCCTGCCTTTGGCCCAGGGCACAATCCTGGAGTCCCGGGATCAAGTCCCACGTCAGGCTCCCGGCATGGAGCCTGCTTCTCCCTCCTCCTGTGTCTCTGCCTCTCTCTTTCTCTCTCTCTATGTCTATCATGAATAAATAAATAAATAAATAAATAAATTTAAAAAAAAAGAAAAAAGGAAAACTGATTTCTGAATTATTTAAGGGAAACGTTTATGATTTCATTTAAAAATAAAATCCAGGAGGCTCACCTTGAGAACTCAGATCCTGAACCTCTGCTAAGTGTGTGGTTTCCATGTGACACACTCCCAGATGCATCCATATCCATGTCTGCTCTGCAGCTCTTACGTCAGATGAAGAGGACAATGAACTTCGGGAACCTTTGAAATCAGTCATTTACAAAAATGCAAAGTATACATTTTGTATAAAAAATTGTATAATACCTAATTCAGAATTTGTGTTTTATTATAATTGTCATGTTTTAATAAATTTTACCCCTTTTCCTATAAAAGCAGAATGTTCACGATACTTCAAACAGGCATCAAGCTTAAAACTTAGCTCTTAGTATAAAAACAATTTCCCCATCTGTCTCCAACATTATTTATTTCACACACCAGCTTGTTTGCACAATGCAATATAATTGTTAATTTATTTATTTAGAGAGAGTGAGAGCAGGGGCAGAAGGGAGGAGGGACAAGCAGACTCCATGCTGAGCATGGAGCCCAACGTGGGGCTTGATCTCCAGATCCTGAACTCATGCCCTGAGCCGATATCAAGAGTCAGACCTTGACCAACTGACCTGCCCAGGCAGCTCTACAATACAATATAATTTTATATTTAAGTCTGTTCACCTCATTTTGCTTTCAGTGATTTTATCCTACTCTTCTCTTTTGGCTTTACCTGTCCTTTATCCAACTCCAAATTACAAAATTAGAAGGGAGAATTTACTCTGGCCTTGTCCTGGTACACAGCTAATGTCAAAAATAACAAATATGAACAGATACTGTCCACCCCCCCATCAGGTTTGGGTTTGTACCACAACTCTTGGACATTCAGGGATGCCCTTGCTTGCCCACTGGCCACTCATGCGGGTAAGGAGCCAGCTGTTTCTTGAGGGTGTGACTGTGAGGAGCAGACAATGGTTAAGAATGCATTGCTAATGATGTCACATGATGCGGTCCCTGAATGCACAGGCTGTGCCAGACCAAATATACACCATAGAAGACCTGGGCTTGCTTTCTCCCTGCCACTAAGCAAACAGTGTCAGTTTAAAAAACTCGAAGAAATGGGTAGGAAATATCAGAAAGGGAGACAGAACGTGGAAGACTCCTAACTCTGGGAAATGAACTAGGAGTGGTGGAAGGGGAGGAGGGCGGGGAGTGGGGGTGACTGGGTGGCGGGCACTGAGGGGGGTACTTGACGGGATGAGCACTGGGTGTTATTCTGTATGTTGGCAAGTTGAACACCAATAAAAAAATAAATTTATTATTAAAAAAAAAAAAAAAACTCGAGAGCCTTGTTCCGTAGTGTTGTGAGAGAAGAATTTGTCCTGGACGTTAACTCTGCACACTCGGAAGATGCCGCAGGGTTCCAGGGGATGCGCGGCTGGGAGGATGGCACCTGCTTGCTCTCATCAGACACTCCCTTCTGTCTGCACTTTGGGCACTCAGGGCACCCACACTCCATTGCTTTGTCCCACCCTCACAACTCCACCCTACAAGTGAGTCCAAAAAGGCTGAGTGTGCTGGGCTGCCAACTGTCACAGAGCCATCCTGCTGCCAAGGGAAATGTGGGAAGAGTGGTGGACAGAGCACACACAGTGCTCAGCTGGGGGGAAGGCCATGGCCTCTGTGCTAATGGGGACCCTTGCTTGTTCCCCAACATACTCTATCCCCTCTGATGACAGAAGCCCCAGGTGCAGGGAGGGGGTGAGGGCCCACCTGTTCCTCGGGCATAAGGAGCAATACCCACCCTGTGGAAACACAGTACATTGACATGACCCCTGGGGGTCCACATCCTCCTCTAGGATTGCTTTTGCTGGCTAGACCCCTCAGCTCCCTGGCAGGTGGACTCTACCCCAGGCCTTGCTCTGAGTATCCACGGGGCATAGACCAGGGCCACACACTCTGGCCTAGGCCTCACTGCAGGCAAATGTGCATCATTCCAGTGCTGAAAGCCACTCCCAGCTGAGCCCCTGAGAGGAGTCCTGGATGTATATGAACCAAAATTAAGGGGAAATGCAAGTACATAATGTCTAGAAACCACTGCATCAGGAAAATCTCACCTCGCCAACAAAAGAGAAAATCTGGGTCCTCAAGAAAAACTACCAAAAATCTATGAAAAGCCAATGTTCCCGTTTTTTCTAAGAGATCTATTCCAAATATAAATTGGAACATTTCAAAAGTAATGGTTTGTGTCAGGACCAGGGTCTCAGGGGCCTGAGATCAGACCCGCTTCAGGCTTCACACTCAGTGCAGAGTCCACGTAAGATTGTCCCTTGCCTCTCCCCACACTTACTCGCTCTATCTTTTTTTTAAAAATATTTTATTTATTTATTTCAGAGAGAGAGAGAGAACAAGCATAAGCAAGAGGAGGGGCAGAGGAAAAGAAAGTTCCCCGCTGAGCAGGGAGCCCGACATGGGGCTCGACCCCAGGACCCTGGGATCAACCTGAGCTGAAGGCATGCACCTGTTGATTTGTGTCTTTGAAGGTACTGAGTATACACACTGATTTTCCCGTTTTGTTGGAAAAGTTCATCTTCACAAAGAGCTATTTACTCACGTGGGGACTAGGCAGATGCCTTCAGGGCAGATTCCCGCCTGCCGGGCAGGGTCATGGGATGGCATCTGTGACTCCAGCAGGTGGGCAGGCTGCCGGTCCCACAGATGCCCACCCTCATGCCACCCAGCCCCTCGGTGTGGGGGAGCACAGCAGCAGGAAGGGTGCTGTCACACATTTTACTTATTTATTGATTGATTGATTTAAAGATTTTATTTACTTATTAATGAAACACACACACACAGATGGAGAGAGGCAGAGACACAGGCATAGGGAGAAGCAGGCTCCATGCAGGGAGCCCGACTTGGGACTCGATCCTCTGGGGTCTCCAGGATCAGGCCCTGGGCTGAGGCGCTAAACTGCTGAGCCACCGGGGCCGCCCACTTTTTTATTTAAAATCAGCTAATAGGGATCCCTGGGTGGCGCAGTGGTTTGGCGCCTTCCTTTGGCCCAGGGCGTGATCCTGGAGACCCGGGATCAAATCCCACGTCGGGCTCCCGGTGCATGGAGCCTGCTTCTCCCTCTGCCTGTGTCTCTGCCTCTCTCTCTCTCTCTCTCTCTGTGACTATCATAAATAAATAAAAATTTATAAAAAAAAAATAAATAAATAAAAAAAATAAAATCAGCTAATAGGGGCACCTGGGTGGCTCAGCGGTTGAGCCTCTGCCTTTGGCTCAGAGCGTGACCCTGGGTCCTGGGATCAAGTCCGGATGCAGCTCCCTGCATGGAGCCTACTTCTCCCTCTGCCTGTGTCTCTGCCTCTCTCTTACCTGTGTCTCTGCCTCTCTCTCTGTGTCTCATGAATAAATAAATAAAATATTTTAAAAAATAAAATCAATTAATAACATACAGTGTCTCATTGGTTTCAGAGATAGGGATCAGTGATTCCTCAGTCTTAAATCACACCCAGTGCTCATCCCATCCTGTCTCCTTCATACCGGTCACCCCGTGACCTGTCCCCCACCCCTTCCCCTCCAACGACCCTGTTTGTTTCCTATAGGGCCAGCCCCACAGGCTCCAGGGAGCTTCCGACCTGGACCAGGGCAGGGGGGTCAGGAAACCCCCACAAACATAGTGACCACTTGGAGGCGGGGGAAGTGCCAGGTTGGTGCGGAGGAGGGGCGTCCCCTGTGACCTCCGCCTGGCCTCACAGTTGGCTTCTCCATGCACAATCCTGTCCGGGCTGGTGATCGTGCAAACTGATAACACGGTGGATTCTTTTGAATGGCATGGTGTGATGGGGGAAAACATTGTAAATATTTGACTTTTAGTTAAATGAATACAGATTTAATTTAAAAACAACTCCCAAGGGGATCCCTGGGTCGCCCAGCGGTTTAGCGCCTGCCTTCAGCCCAGGGCGTGATCCTGGGTTCCCTGCCTGGAGCCTGCTTCTCCCTCTGCCTGGGTCTGCCTCTCTCTCTCTGTGTCTCTATGAATAAATAAAATCGATGGAGGGGCACGATGGCGGAAGAGTAGGGTCTCCAAACCACCTGTCTCCACCAAATTACCTAGAAAACCTTCAAATTATCCTGAAAATCTATGAATTCGGCCTGAGATTTAAAGAGAGACCAGCTGGAATGCTACAGTGAGAAGAGTTCGCGCATCTATCAAGGTAGGAAGACGGGGAAAAAGAAATAAAGAAACAAAGGCCTCCGAGGGGGAGGGGCCCCGCGAGGAGCCGGGCTGAGGCCGGGGCGAGTGTCCCCAGGACAGGAGAGCCGCGGCCCGGAGAAGCAGGAGCTGCACCGACCTTCCCGGGGGAAAGGGGCTCGCGGGGAGCTGGAGCAGGACCCAGGAGGGCGGGGATGCCCTCGGGCTCCCCGGGAGAGTAACAGAGCAACTGCGCGCCTGGACAGTGCGCCGAGCTCCCTAAGGGCTGCAGCGCGCACGGCGGGACCCGGCGGGACCCGGAGCAGCTCGGGGGGCTCGGGGGCGGCTCCGCGGAGGGGGCTGCGGGGCGGGAGCAGCTGGGGGGGCTCGGGCAGAGGAAGAGGCTCCGTGCGGAGGGGGCTGCGCGGTTCCAGGAGCAGCTCGGGGGGGCTCGGGTGGTGGCTCCGCGGAGGGGGCTGCGCGGCCCGGGAGCGCGAATCCACCAGCGCAGGCTCCGGAGCACAGGGCGCCGGGACACAGCCCAGGATCCGGCCTTCCCCCCGGGGCAGCAGAGGCCGGGAAGGCCCAGGACAGCGGGGACGCTCCTGCCCCGAGCTGAGCAGATCAGCGGCCCCGCCACCAGAGCATCCAGGCCCTTGCAGGCTGAGAGCTCTGTGTTTACTGCGGGAGCTGACTCCAGGGCTCCAGAGCTGGCCGCTGCCACTGTGGTTGTTCCTCCTGGGGCCTCACGGGGTAAACAACCCCCACTGAGCCCTGCACCAGGCAGGGGGCAGAGCAGCTCCCCCAAGGGCTAACACCTGAAAATCAGCGCAACAGGCCCCTTCCCCAGAAGACCAGCGAGACGGACAAGTTCCAGGGGAAGCCAAGGGACTTAAAGTATACAGAATCAGAAGATACTCCCCCGTGGTTCTTTTTTCTTTTTTCTTTTTTTTTTTTGTTGTTGTTGTTTTGTTTTGTTTTGTTTTGCTTTCCTTTTTGATTTGTTTCCTTCCCCCACCCCTTTTTTTCCTTTCTTTCTTTTTATTTCTTTTTTTCTTCTTTTTTTTCATTTTTTTTCTTCCTTTTTTTTTCTCTTTCTCTTTTCTTTCCTTCTTTCTCTCCTCTCTTTTTCTCCTTTTCCCAATACAACTTGCTTTGGCCACTCTGCACTGAACAAAATGACTAGAAGGAAAACCTCACCTCAAAAGAAAGAATCAGAAACAGTCCTCTCTCCCACAGAGTTACAAAATCTGGATTACAATTCAATGTCAGAAAGCCAATTCAGAAGCACTATTATACAGCTACTGGTGGCTCTAGAAAAAAGCATAAAGGACTCAAGAGACTTCATGACTGCAGAATTTAGAGCTAATCAGGCAGAAATTAAAAATCAATTGAATGAGATGCAATCCAAACTAGAAGTCCTAACGACGAGGGTTAACGAGGTGGAAGAACGAGTGAGTGACATAGAAGACAAGTTGATAGCAAAGAGGGAAACAGGAAAAAAGAGACAAACAATTAAAAGACCATGAAGATAGATTAAGGGAAATAAACGACAGCCTGAGGAAGAAAAACTTACGTTTAATTGGTGTTCCCGAGGGCGCCGAAAGGGACAGAGGGCCAGAATATGTATTTGAACAAATTCTAGCTGAAAACTTTCCTAATCTGGGAAGGGAAACAGGCATTCAGATCCAGGAAATAGAGAGATCCCCCCCTAAAATCAATAAAAACCGTTCAACACCTCGACATTTAATAGTGAAGCTTGCAAATTCCAAAGATAAAGAGAAGATCCTTAAAGCAGCAAGAGACAAGAAATCCCTGACTTTGATGGGGAGGAGTATTAGGGTAACAGCAGACCTCTCCACAGAGACCTGGCAGGCCAGAAAGGGCTGGCAGGATGTATTCAGGGTCCTAAATGAAAAGAACATGCAACCAAGAATACTTTATCCAGCAAGGCTCTCATTCAAAATGGAAGGAGAGATAAAGAGCTTCCAAGACAGGCAGCAACTAAAAGAATATGTGACCTCCAAACCAGCTCTGCAAGAAATGTTAAGGGGGACTCTTAAAATTCCCCTTTAAGAAGAAGTTCAGTGGAACATTCCACAAAAACAAGGACTGAATAGATATCATGATGACACTAAACTCATATCTCTCAATAGTAACTCTGAATGTGAACGGGCTTAATGACCCCATCAAAAGGCGCAGGGTTTCAGACTGGATAAAAAAGCGGGACCCATCTATTTGCTGTCTACAAGAGACTCATTTTAGACAGAAGGACACCTACAGCCTGAAAATAAAAGGTTGGAGAACCATTTACCATTCGAATGGTCCTCAAAAGAAAGCAGGGGTAGCCATCCTTATATCAGATAAACTAAAATTTACCCCGAAGACTGTAGTAAGAGATGAAGAGGGACACTATATCATACTTAAAGGATCTATCAAACAAGAGGACTTAACAATCCTCAATATATATGCCCCGAATCCGGGAACTACCAAATATATAAATCAATTATTAACCAAAGTGAAGAAATACTTAGATAATAATACACTTATACTTGGTGACTTCAATCTAGCTCTTTCTATACTCGATAGGTCTTCTAAGCACAACATCTCCAAAGAAACGAGAGCTTTAAATGATACACTGGACCAGATGGATTTCACAGATATCTACAGAACTTTACATCCAAACTCAACTGAATACACATTCTTCTCAAATGCACATGGAGCTTTCTCCAGAATAAACCACATACTGGGTCACAAATCGGGTCTGAACCTATACCAAAAGATTGGGATCGTCCCCTGCATATTCTCAGACCATAATGCCTTGAAATTAGAACTAAATCACAACAAGAAGTTTGGAAGGACCTCAAACACGTGGAGGTTAAGGACCATCCTGCTAAAAGATGAAAGGGTCAACCAGGAAATTAAGGAAGTATTAAAAAGATTCATGGAAACTAATGAGAATGAACATACAACCGTTCAAAATCTTTGGGATGCAGCAAAAGCAGTCCTAAGGGGGAAATACATCGCAATACAAGCATCCATTCAAAAACTGGAAAGAACTCAAATACAAAAGCTAACCTTACACATAAAGGAGCTAGAGAAAAAACAGCAAATAGATCCTACACCCAGGAGAAGAAGAGAGTTAATAAAGATTCGAGCAGAACTCAATGAAATTGAGACCAGAAGAACTGTGGAACAGATCAACAGAACCAGGAGTTGGTTCTTTGAAAGAATTAATAAGATACATAAACCATTAGCAGCCTTATTAAAAAGAAGAGAGAGAAGACTCAAATTAATAAAATCATGAATGAGAAAGGAGAGATCACTACCAACACCAAGGAAATACAAACGATTTTAAAAACATATTATGAACAGCTATACACCAATAAATTAGGCAATCTAGAAGAAATGGATGCATTCCTGGAAAGCCACAAACTACCAAAACTGGAACAGGAAGAAATAGAAAACCTGAACAGGCCAATAACCAGGGAGGAAACTGAAGCAGTCATCAAAAACCTCCCAAGACACAAGAGTCCAGGGCCAGATGGCTTCCCAGGGGAATTCTATCAAACGTTTAAAGAAGAAACCATACCTATCCTACTAAAGCTGTTTGGAAAGATAGAAAGAGATGGAGTACTTCCAAATTCGTTCTATGAGGCCAGCATCACCTTAATTCCAAAACCAGACAAAGACCCCACCAAAAAGGAGAATTACAGACCAATATCCCTGATGAACATGGATGCAAAAATTCTCAACAAGATACTGGCCAATAGGATCCAACAGTACACTATGAAAATTATTCACCATGACCAAGTAGGATTTATCCCCGGGACACACGGCTGGTTCAACACCCGTAAAACAATCAATGTGATTCACATATCAGCAAGAGAAAAACCAAGAACCATATGATCCTCTCATTAGATGCAGAGAAAGCATTTGACAAAATACAGCTTCCATTTCTGATCAAAACTCTTCAGAGTGTAGGGATAGAGGGAACATTCCTCGACATCTTAAAAGCCATCTATGAAAAGCCCACAGCAAATATCATTCTCAATGGGGAAGCACTGGGAGCCTTTCCCCTAAGATCAGGAACAAGACAGGGATGTCCACTCTCACCACTGCTATTCAACATAGTACTGGAAGTCCTAGCCTCAGCAATCAGACAACAAAAAGACATTAAAGGCATTCAAATTGGCAAAGAAGAAGTCAAACTCTCCCTCTTCACCGATGACAGGATACTCTACATAGAAAACCCAAAAGTCTCCACCCCAAGATTGCTAGAACTCATACAGCAATTCGGTAGCGTGGCAGGATACAAAATCAATGCCCAGAAGTCAGTGGCATTTCTATACACTAACAATGAGGCTGAAGAAAGAGAAATTAAGGAGTCAATCCCATTTACAATTGCACCCAAAAGCATAAGATACCTAGGAATAAACCTAACCAAAGATGTAAAGGATCTATACCCTCAAAACTATAGAACACTTCTGAAAGAAATTGAGGAAGACACAAAGAGATGGAAAAATATTCCATGCTCATGGATTGGCAGAATTAATATTGTGAAAATGTCAATGTTACCCAGGGCAATATACACGTTTAATGCAATCCCTATCAAAATACCATGGACTTTCTTCAGAGAGTTAGAACAAATTATTTTAAGATTTGTGTGGAATCAGAAAAGACCCCGAATAACCAGGGGAATTTTAAAAAATAAAACCATATCTGGGGGCATCACAATGCCAGATTTCAGGTTGTACTATAAAGCTGTGGTCATCAAGACAGTGTGGTACTGGCACAAAAACAGACACACAGATCAATGGAACAGAATAGAGAACCCAGAAGTGGACCCTGAACTTTATGGTCAACTAATATTCTATAAAGGGGGAAAGACTATCCACTGGAAGAAAGACAGTCTCTTCAGTAAATGGTGCTGGGAAAATTGGACATCCACATGCAGAAGAATGAAACTAGACCACTCTCTTTCACCAAACACAAAGATAAACTCAAAATGGATGAAAGATCTAAATGTGAGACAAGAGTCCATCAAAATCCTAGAGGAGAACACAGTCAACACCCTTTTTGAACTCGGCCATAGTAACTTCTTGCAAGATACATCCACTAAGGCAAAAGAAACAAAAGCAAAAATGAACTATTGGGACTTCATCAAGATAAGAAGCTTTTGCATAGCAAAGGATACAGTCAACAAAACTAAAAGACAACCTACAGAATGGGAGAAGATATTTGCAAATGACATATCAGATAAAGGGCTAGTTTCCAAGATCTATAAAGAACTTTTTTTTTTAATTTTTTAAATTTATTTATGATAGTCACAGAGAGAGAGAGAGGCACAGAGACACAGGCAGAGGGAGAAGCAGGCTCCATGCACCGGGAGCCCGATGTGGGATTCGATCCTGGGTCTCCAGGATCACGTCCTGGGCCAAAGGCAGGCGCCAAACCGCTGCGCCACCCAGGGATCCCTATAAAGAACTTCTTAAACTCAACACCAAAGAGACAAACAATCCAATCATGAAATGGGCAAAAGACATGAAGAGAAATCTCACAGAGGAAGACATAGACATGGCCAACACGCACATGAGAAAATGCTCTGCATCACTTGCCATCAGGGAAATACAAATCAAAACCACAATGAGATACCACCTCACCCCAGTGAGAATGGGAAAAATTAACAAGGCAGGAAAAATTAACAAATGTTGGAGAGGATGCAGAGAAAAGGGAACTCTCTTGCACTGTTGGTGGGAATGTGAACTGGTGCAGCCACTCTGGAAAACTGCGTGGAGGTTCCTCAAAGAGTTAAAAATAGATCTGCCCTACGACCCAGCAATTGCACTGTTGGGGATTTACCCCAAAGATTCAGATGCAATGAAACGCCGGGACACCTGCACCCCGATGTTTATAGCAGCAATGTCCACAATAGCCAAACTGTGGAGGGAGCCTCGGTGTCCATCGACAGATGAATGGATAAAGAAGATGTGGTTTATGTATACAATGGAATATTCCTCAGCCATTAGAAATGACAAACACCCACCATTTGCTTCAACGTGGATGGACCTGGAGGGTATTATGCTGAGTGAAGTAAGTCAGTCGGAGAAGGACAAACATTATATGTTCTCATTCATGTGGGGAATATAAATAATAGTGAAAGGGAATATAAGGGAAGGGAGAAGAAATGTGTGGGAAATATCAGAAAGGGAGACAGAACATGAAGACTCCTAACTCTGGGAAACGAACTAGGGGTGGTGGAACGGGAGGATGGCAGGGGGTGGGGGTGACTGGGTGATGGGCACTGGGGGTTATTCTGTATGTTGGTAAATTGAACACCAATAAAAAATAAATAAAAAATAAAATCTTTAAAAAAAAAAAAGAATTCAGATCATCTACAGCGCCGCCCGCATCTCATGGGGGAAGCACTCTGCTCAGAGCCTGGGGCCTCCCGGGTCCCCCGTCCTCCCGCCCCTGGGGGAACCTGCTCGCCCTCCCGGGCCTGGCCGAGCCCGGTCCTCTGAGCCCACGCCTCGCTCACCGGCCCGCGGGCCGCAGACCCCGGCGTGGTGGCAGTGGGAGCTGTCCCGCTCTCCTCTCCTCGACAGGTGGACACCCCTACCTGCGGCCGACGGCGCACAGGCCCCGGGCTGCATCGCAGCGGGTCGGCTTCTCTGCCCGGCCCCTCACTCCAGCTCCGCTGCAAAGCCGACTTCAAGTAATTTCCAAGAGAAGTAAAGAGAAACTACCTTCGTCATTAGGTCATTAGCGGGTGACGCCAACTGCTGACTCTCAGACCCCGCTCCAGAGCAAAATCCAGACAGACCTGGCAGACCGAGCTTGAAGGCGCCAGGTGTGCGCAAGGCGGGGCTGGCTCCGGGTCCCGGGGGGCCTGGCCCTTCTCCGCCAGCCCTGCGGTCAGGACCCCGCGGGCTGCGCTTGGCCTCCAGGCCCCTGCTCCCACCCCGCACCCTGCGCACACCCTGCAGGGCTCGCCTCGGGCAGGAAGCCTGGGCACCCTCCCTCCGTGCTGCGGGGCGCCCGCCGCCGGGGCCGCCGCACCCACACTCCTGCCAGGCGGACCGCGCGGAGGGCAGGACCCGGGTGGGAGCGCAGCCCGTCCTTCCCGTCCAGCCCACTGCCCCGGGCTCGGTGTCCATGCTTCAAAACTTTCTTGTTTCCGAAATAACGGAGGATCATCGTAGAAAACAGAAAAATGAGAGAAAAAAATCGGCCAACGCTTCCTCCCATCCCCGCCGGACTGGGCTCGCAAGCGTCCGCGCACTTGAACCCGAGGCTTCCCTCCGAGTAGGCCCGCGCCTGAGCCCAGGACCCGCGCCACCTGCACCTGCCCGCCTGCCCCCAGGGCCGGGCCAAAGCCTCCCTCAGCCCCGCGCGGCCTAAGTCGAGCTCACAGGCTTGTCACGGGTCCCTGTCGTGCATCAGGACCTCCGCTCTCCCAGCAAACAGCGCCACAACCCTCCTGCATTGGGTCTCATGGGCCCTCACCATTTCTGCTGCATTTTATTTTACTTTTTTATTTTTAAAAAAGATTTTATTTATTTATTCATGAGAGACACAGAGGCAGAGACACAGGCAGAAGGAGAAGCAGGCTCCCCACAGGGGGCCTGATGCGGGACTCCATCCCAGGAAGCCCTGAGCCCAAGGCAGACCTCAACCACTGGGCCCCCCAGGTGCCCTTTGCTGCATTTAAAAATCCAAATCTATAATCAGAGTGATCCAGATGCGCTCACCCTACAGAAGTCACCAACCCGGCAGCCACCGCCGCAGAGGGGCCGCCAACAGCCCTGCGCTCCTCAGAGCAGAAGGAGGCCTTGGGTGAGGCCAAGCTGAGCAAGCGGAGCTGAGCAGACTGTTCTCAGGCCTGCAGCCACTCACAGTCTGGGAACACGAATGACTGCCAACAACTGTGGCCTTCTCTGAGTCACGGGGGCCAGACGGAGAGGGGGTGACCCGCAGCCAGGCCTCCAAAGTCTCCAGTTACAAGAACGATGCTCATTCGGGATCATCAGGTG
Source organism: Canis lupus familiaris (assembly GCF_011100685.1). Lineage (NCBI taxonomy): Eukaryota > Metazoa > Chordata > Mammalia > Carnivora > Canidae > Canis > Canis lupus. Next base: position 639,318 of record NC_049222.1, read on the forward strand.
CATGGTCACTTGGGGTGGGACAGGGGAGGGGGATGGAAGCGGGTGGGCTGGAGTAACCCAGGAGTACCACCACACACAATCCCCGGGGGGCCAGAGTCAGTCAGCCATCCAACTCTGGATTTCAGCTCAGGTCACGACCTCAGGGTCGTGAGATCAATCTCTACCCTGGGCCGGGGTAGGTAGCTTTCGTGTCCGCCGGCTTGGCCAGGACAGCCAAGGAGGCTGTGCCCGCAGAAGCTGAGGGTCCTGACAACACCGACGCTGAGGCTTCAGGGCAGCCTGTCCCTCACCAGCCACCCCCTGGCCCAGGAATCAGGCATCAGGCACGAAGAAGAGAACCCAGGGCACCCAACCCGGGTCCTCAGGAGCAACACAGACACCCCCACACAGGGCAGCCCTCAGCGTAGCCCCGCCCACGTCCCACCTCTAAACACCACACTGAAGATGTGGATAATTTTAGAAGCATCTCTTCCTAGAAGCATCATCCTGCATAAAGGCCAAATGCAGAACCTCTCTCCCTCAGCCACAGCAATGACCTCAAACCCCAGGGTCCCCCTGAGAGGACTCCTGATGACTGCAGCTCATGTCGGAGGCTCACCTTCCACTCTGGGCTCGGGATTAGGTCCATCGGAATCATGACTGCCCTGCTGCCCGGGCCTCGGGTGGACATGGGCTCACAGGTCCAAGGCTGCCCTGATGGCTAAATGTATGCAAACTGGGGCAGAAGTGGACTCCTGCCCACCTCAGGCAGCCCTGACTCAGCCTGGGGCCATCAGCACCCCCTGTGAGCACTCAGTCCCCTCTGCACCCTCAGGGATCCTGCCAGCCCCACCTGCAGATATACCTGGAATCCAGGTACCTCTCACCACCTGCACATCCCGGCCATGCTCCCTGTTAGTCTCCTGGTTTGGCGCCTCCTAACCTGTTCTCCACTGAGCAGCCCCACTGAGCCCAGCCATGCGGGTCAAGGTCCTGACCCAGCCACGAGACCCCTCCCTGGTATGTCACCTCACTCCACTGCATGGTGACCCTACCTCTGGGCCTTGGTGGTCACTCCTCCCTCTGCCTGGAATGTCCCCCACAGGCCTTCACCCCATTAGCCACAGAGCCCACCCCTACCCTCCCGGGCATTCCATGACCATCCTGACGCCACCTGCACGTCACCATGGATACACACAATGCCCACCCTGCTAGGTTGTTCTGGCTTCTTCCGTGCAGCGAGCACCCCTCAGGCAGGTCCCCCACAGCAGGTGGCAGGGGCAGCTGGTCCAGTCGTGGCCTGAGCTCACTATGAGGGGGTGGCGGGTCACAGGGTCTCACAAACCCCTTCAGGCGGGGACCCCTGCCCTGCAGCCTCCTGGGCAGAGCGGCTCTGCATGCGGGCCGGCCCCACAACACAGGAAGCACAGCCCCACTTAGTCAGGCAGCTGGGCGACCACGGGAGGGTGGGCAGGAGCCCAAGGGGCGCAGGCCGGAAGAGTCCAGGGTTGGCGTGGTGTGGGCTGGCCAGATGCAGGGACACGCAGCTTCAAGAAGACAATTCCCTCGCAGCCCCCAGCCCTACTCCTGCCGGGCTTGTGTCCCTGCAGCCCCCGCATGGCCCACTGGGCTTGAGCCCAGGCTGGGTCCGGCCCCATGGGAGCAAGCCCCCAAAGCCTGGGTATTTACAGGTATTTTTGGAGAAGAGACCCAGACTCACACGGTCCCCAGGGCCTTGACCCAAGATACACTCAGAGCTCTGTGCTCGACTCAGCCTGGCTCTGGCAGATGCCATGGTCAGAACCCAGGTCCGGAGGGGCTCCGTTTCTTCATCCTCCATACAGTGGACCCCGCCTGGCCCAGTGCAGAGCCTGGGCATCTGGACGGCGCAGGTCACCAGAGCAGTCAGGAGAAGCCCGGAGTCCCCGTCCTCCGCACAGGGGAGGGGCTGGAGATGGAGGCAATGACCCATCTGCTCAGAATCCCAAAAGTACGGGGCTCGGGGAGCTTCCGGGTTGATCACATCCACCTACGACTGGCAGGGCGGCCCACCCCCACTCCACGGGGACAGCAGGTTCTGCGCTCGGAAGCCCATGGACCTCACCCTGGGCGGCTCTTCATCTACGTGGTGTGCTGTTCTTCATGACTTAATAAGCCACCAGATGTGAGTGAGTCCTGACGTCGGGGAGCTGCCCTCGCAAGTGATGGAGCCCCCTTGGGGTTGTGGGAACCCTGATCCCAGCTGACTGATAGGAGGGGTGACACCCTGTGACCGGGGGCCACTGTGTGGGGTCTGTGCTGCTCAACAGGCAGTGTCAGAGCTGGAGCCATGGTGGCTCAGCGCCACAGGATTGGTGCTTGGGGTAAATCTCAGACGTCCGCAGTCAGACGAGCACGGAGAGGAGGCAACAGGGGCTTTTTCTTTAAGTGCTGGACCCTGCACTCCACCCCGCACACTGCCATCTGCGTCGCACAGACCCCCAGCTACACGCCCCCATGGGGCCCTGAAGGCCAGGCGCCTGCCTCCCTCCAGTGACCCTAGCGACTGCATCACTGCACAGCCAACAGTGGCCAGTCTGCAGGGGGCTCCAGGGACCCCCTGCCCCAGGATCAGAACTCGGAGCCTCGGCCCCCAGGGCCTTTCCACCCTCTGGGCAGCGGACACCTGCTCTGTCATCCTTTCCCTCATGCCCACGCCCCCTCAGACCTGCTGCAGAATCAAGAGTAAGCCCAGAACTCTGTGGCCCGGTGAGGCAGTCTGCTCATCTGTGCTGCCCAAGTTGAATTATAGGATAAAAGTTAAAATTCAGTTCCCCAGGCGCAAGAGCCATATTCCAAGTGCTTGGGGACAACATGTGCCTGGCTGACGGCAAAGACACAGAACACTCCTACCAGCAAGAGCCACCTCTCCAGCTGTGGCAAGATAAATTTCAATTTAAAAAATAAGGAACCTAGAAATTTAGAGACTTAAGAAGCATCAGCCAACTGCAACCCCTGTACCGTTTTTGGATCCCAAACCCCTTGAAAACCTCATGGGAGGTTAGCATGTGTGGAGAGTTTGCATTAATTAGCTTCACTGTGGTAATCGTATCACTATGTCTCGGTAACAAAACTGTCACATTGTACAGCCTAAATATATACGATTTTTCCTTAAAACATATATAAAAATGTTTAAAATTTGTGAGATGCTCAGAAATGTCAACAGTGGTATTTGTCAAGACAGGCACTTGCAGAGTCCAGATTTCAGCAGTGACAGTGTTTTTCTAGAACTTACTTTTAGAGGTACACACTGGAAGAGTCACAGGTGAGATGTTATGATGTCTGGGGTTCACCTGGAAGCAGGTCTGGTGAAGGACACAGGGTAGGGGGGGTGGATGCAGTGACCAAGAGTCGGCCACAGTTAAAGCTGGCTGCTGGGAAGGTGTCCATGCGTCTCTTTACTTATGCAAACGTTACTCGACAAAGAGCAAGAAAAGGTAAAGCACACCCGAAGGTGAGTAAACAGTGCGTCCCTGTGCTCTGCGCGGAGGCTCCCCATCACCCCTGGGCTGCAGCTTGGCCCTCTCCCAAGCCCCGGCCCAGCCACAGGACCCCGTCCTGCTCTGTGCAGTGACAGGCTGAAAGGACCTCAGGGTTATCAGGGGAGGGAAAGGCTAGTTCCTCTCAGGGTCACCAGCCTGATGTGCAGCATAGGAAAGGAGGAATTTCTGGTCTGGTCTGATGACACGACAGCTGCTGGAGGCAAGCCCTGAGCTGGGAGCCTGGAGGGGACCCAGGAAATTCAGGGTGGGTGTGCAGAGGTGCGACCCTCCAACAGAAAAGCTGCCCTTGGGGAAACTGAGGAAAACACTCCAGAGCCCGACAAACCTTCCATAGCTGGAAAGGGCCCTGGAGGGGAGAGCGTGGGCCCTTGGGGGTCCCACCCTGGGGCTGGTTCAGATCCGGTGGGAGCGGGGTGCGGGGCCGAGCAGGGCGTTGCAGTCGGGCACCCACACGGTGCAGCGTTAGGTGGGGTGGCAGCAGGCTGAGGAAGGTAGAGCAGGTCCTTGGAGGGTGGCGGCAGGGCCACGAGGAACCCTGGGGGGTGAAAGGGTACACGGGGCAGAAATGGCTCAACTGAGAACTCTGTCTCTTCCCACGTTTTCACTGAACTAGGGAACAGTTTTAGGAGGGCCAGCAGGAAACTCGATGCACTTCGCTGAGCAGCCGTGGCTATGAGGGGAGTCAGCCCTGGGGCCCAGGCGGCTCCTACACCTTTGCCCCCGGCTGTTGATCACATGCACGGACCTGGCTGTGTATTAGCAGCCGCCAAGCAGCACGGTGTCCCCTCAGGGCAAACAGCCTCTGACCTTCCTTCTGTTCCTGAGAGGAGGCTCGCAAGTCCTATCCCCTCACCCCTTAGAAAAATGCACAAAATGTACACAGACAGCAATCCTGTGATTTTCCCAATCAAGAAAATAAGCATTGAGTTTGGAAGGTTTGGGGTCATCTCTTGTCACGGTGCCAGGTCAGGTGGCACAGGTGCACATAACCCAGATGACACCTGCCACCTGCACTGACCAGCAAGGAACAGAAGGGCTGCATCATGCCAGGCACTGCCTACAGAGAGCGGCCAGCTTCCTGCTGCTGCGTCGAAGTCCTGTGAGCGCCAAGGGACACCCACGACCCAGCCTGCTCCCACGCGGGGTTCCCTCCATCTGGCTCCCCATCCGTCAAGAAAGCCAGGACTGTGCAAAGGTGATGCCAACAGCACGCTAACAGGCACACCTTAAAGACGGGGGCCCTTCCCTTTGGCCAGCGGGCTCTAGGAACTGCGGGTTCTGGTCTGATTCACTGGAACCCCAGGGCCTGGAGGCCCCTGGACAGCAATCAGCATGGGTGACTGGGATCCAGAGCGGCTACACATCAGTGTGAGAAGTTCTGGAACACGGCTGACATCTGTGATCTTTCTAGAGTCAGAAATAGCAAAGTCAGCAGAGGCTCTCGTTCAGGACCCACTCGTCTAAAGCAAGTCTGGAAACTAGAAATAAGGGCATTTCAGCAAACGCCCGAAGCTCCTCTATTTAAGGGAATGCGTCCCCACACTTGGGGTCCCTAATCCACAATTCCAACAGCAAAAAGCTCTGGAAGCCCAAAGTTCTTAACTGATGGGACCATGTGTCCTGGTGAGAAACCCCGTGTCATTGTCTACATGTTCAAGAACTTTCTCACGCTCTGCTGCAGAAATCCTATCACATTTGGTCAGGGGTCTGCTTGGAGCCTGTCACTATGTCTAGTCCACATGCATGTCACTTTTCTACAGCCTAAAACATGCTAAAGTCTAAAACACACCTGGGTCTGGGGCTCCAGGTGAGAGAGGCTGGGTCTCCACATATGCAGGGGGTGAGAATCCTGTAAACCGCGGATGCATCCTGAGGCCCTGAAAATAACTGGTAAAGTCTCTATGACTCCTCTTTCCCTGATGCCAACAACCACTCACACAGGAACATGGCCTCGGGCAGGAGTCACCTCTAAGACACCCTTGAGGCACTTGTGAGGGGTGAGGATCATGGGGCTGGCCCAGCCTTGAGGGCTCATATAAAATAAGCTGCTCTCATGGCATCTGGGTGGCTCTGTCAATTAAATGTCTGACTCTGGTTTCAGCTCAGGTCAGGATCTCCACGTCATGAGATCGAGCCCACCTTGGACTCTAGGCTCAGCACAGAGTCTGCTTAGAATTCTCTCACCCGGGATCCCTGGGTGGCGCAGCGGTTTAGCGCCTGCCTTTGGCCCAGGGCGCGATCCTGGAGACCCGGGATCGAATCCCACGTCGGGCTCCCGGTGCATGGAGCCTGCTTCTCTCTCTGCCGATGTCTCTGCCTCTCTCTCTCTCTGTGTGACTATCATAAAAAAAAAAAAAAAAAAATTAAAAAAAAAATTCTCTCACCCTGTTCTCTCTCTCTCCCTCAAATAAGTAAATAAAATCTTCAAAAAAAAAAAAAAAAAAAAAAGCTGTTCTTGCTCTTAAGGAAAATGCTGTTTACTGCAAAAATGGAGCTGTCACTTATTCCAGGGAAGAACTGAGAGATAATCTGGGACATGCTGATGTTGAGGTCCCTCCTCATACCTTGCAGAGGGTTCCGCCTGGAGCATTAGAGAAGCACGTTTCAACCATCAGCTAAAATTTTAATAAAAGCTATAGGATATCATTTTTTTTATAGTATATCATTGTATAATTGTAAAAGGCTTTCTTGAATTAGTGATACCACTTATTATCCTTGGTAGCATTAGCACTTCTGAAGACACAATGTAGAAAGAAATGCCAGGCCATCACTTTTTTTTTTTTTTTTTAAGATTTTAATTTACTTCAGAGATAGAATGAGAGCACACAAGCAGCAGGTGAAGTAGAGAGAGACACAGACTCCCTGTGGGGAGCCCGACGTGGGACACGACCCCAGGACCCGGGATCATGACCCGAGCCGAAGGCAGACGCTCCAAGTCGGAGCCACCCAGGCGCCCCTGGCCATCACCTCTTAAGTAAGAGAGCACATGCATCCTGACGCAGGTACTTCTGCCCACACCCCTGGAAGGGAGAAACAGGGCCTACTCACACGGTAACTGTATATTGATCCTGCTCCGTGCTCAGGAAGCTCAACAAAGATGCAAGAGAAGGCAAATTATTTAACTGTGAAATAAACACATCTTGCACTGACCACCCTTCTCCACCCCCTACGACCAGGGAGGGCCCCCTGGGTGGCCTAGAGCCACAGAAGCCCCTACGCCCTTCTTTCTGCACATGCTTCATTCAGACCAGAAAGACACAAGAGCTCATCTGGTTGCTGTTTGTCAGGTGGCAGGCATTAAAAACATTCTTTTCTGTGCCCTGACAGGTGACTAAGAACCATGCAAATAGCCTGGGAACAGTTAGCTGAAAGAGAAACAGCATGTGGGAGTGCAGGTTAATGTCTCCCCCTCCCTCTCCACATTAGGTCCTAGAAGACCTGCAAGAGTGCACGGCCCGGCTCTCAGGCACCACAAGCCTCTGGACACACATGCATCTGCGGAGCTGTGAGGAAGCCTGTGCCCACCTTGCCACCTGTTTCCACATGTGGACAGACCCTGAGGCACACAGCTGAGCCTCAGGGACAGGGAGGTGGAGCACATTCCAGAGACACAGGTGACACAGGACAGCAGGCTGCCATCTGGCCAGATACCCAGGACACTAAGACCTGGTTCAGGGCAAGTTCCTAATGGACACCTGGCTTGGTCCTGTAGTATTTTAGGTGCCATCAAGGTTGTGTGGTTTGGGGTAAATGCTATGGAAAAGATGAAGACATTCTCTATAAAAAGTATCTTCTATATAATTTAGAAGATCATTTCTGGAAGTTTCTGTCTCAGTTCCAAACTGTGGATCCTGGGTGTCTATTTTAATCCCCATAAGGGTTGGGGGAGGGGGATGGTACAAGGTGTAGCAGATGAAGGTGGAAAAAGCCTTAATTTTAAGTTCCCTCCCTGGCAGGCCTTACCAGGCGTCCAGGCGCTGGGGTCGGGGAGCTGGAAGGTTAGATCCTGCTGGACTGTCATAGGCCTTCTGCAGAATGACCCAGCAGGGCTCTAGGCGCTGGGCCAGGGCTTGGGCCATAGACATGCTGACAGAAGTCAGCCATCCAGGCACAGAGGCACAGACAGAGAGACACCTGCCTGATCAGCAACGATGCAGTGCTTCCATTCCCAGCTCCGAGGATCGCCGGTCCAGTGCGGAGGTGCACAGGGGGCAACCCAGGTTGCCCTGGCAGGGGGCAGCTGCTGCTGGGGGACCAGACACACCTGTGACCCAGCCAGGATCTGGGCTTCCTGACTTGGCAAACCTCCATTTCTGGCCGGTGTTGCAGAGACAACTCCAGGCCAGACTGGGCCGCACAGCTGCGGCTGCTGGGTCTCAGAAGCCCCGCACCTGCCTCCCCGCCCATGCTCCTGGGCCCCAGGGAGCCCCGCAGCTGGGTCCCTGCCCCTGGCACAGGAGCCGGGGAAGAGCTCACCCCGTGCCCTGGTCTGGCCCCGGGGTCCCTGGCACCCTGCCCGCTGCGCTCACATGCGGGTCACCTGCAGGCCAGCACCTCCCGCCCTGACGGACACCGTCGATGCCGCGGATCCATACCGAGGCCCTTCCTGCCCAGTCTGCAACCCGGGGCAGGGTCATGCTGGTTCTGGAACCCCGGAGCCACACCTGCCCCGAGGTCAGTGGGAAGGGCCCCTGGGGAGCTCCCAGTGGGGAGCTTCCCGAGCCCGTTGCCACGGCCCCTCCTCTCGGCAGCTCTGCTACAAACACCGGAACACCCCAGCCTGTCCCGGGGCACAGGGGACGCACCTTCCACCTGCTTTGAGCCTAGGCAGCCTGGGGTCCCAGAGTCCCCTCAGGCCCCAGAACGATGGGGGCGGTGGGGGCTCAGTCCGGAATTTCCTGCCCTCGTGGCCTGTCTGGCCTCCGAGGCACTAGGAAGGAAGCAGCACGAAATGATCTTCCACAGGTTTGTAAAGCAGAAGACGGAGGTAAGGTACATAGGAAAACATGAATTTCTTGTTCAGAAGAAAAAAAGCTAGAAGTTGTTTTCTCCAGCCTTTGGTAAACGGCAGTGAAGGGGATGGGGACTGGAACCCCCTTCCAGAAAACCTGTTGGTGTGAAGCCCCTGGAGAGGGTCTCTACCTAGATTCCTGGGCCTCTTGGAAGGGGCTGGAACCACAGGTGAACCTGAACCCAAATCGTCGGTGGGGGTCAACCGCCCTCCCTTTGGCTCTGCTCCTGAATCCTCGGAGATGGGGAGTCCCGGCACCCAGGTACAGACACCACGTGGACCTGAGCTCCCGGCAGAGGCGCGGGAGCCTGACCTGCTGTCCTCACAGGTTGTGTGGAATCACCCTGGAGACTCCCCGAAGCCAGGGGCACGTCCACTGGGAGGGGTCCACGTGAAGCAGGGAGGTGGGGAAGCTGGCGGAGGCTCCCCACCCCACGAGAAGCAGGGGATGCGATGGCGATGGCCATGGAGATAGTGTTCTCCTACGTGTTGCCAGGCAGATGGAAACCAAACCAGATGCCATGACTCCCAGGACTTGATGATTTCCCCTAATTCCTTGTTTTCCCATAATACTTAGTAGTAAAACCCTTCAGGGAAAGACCCTGAAGGGAGGACAGGAACTTCCTTGGGTTGTCAGCACGTGACCCGGAGGTCCTAGGACCAGGGCTGAGAAACAGGCTCGTGGCATCGAGTTCAGTGACAAGCTGGCGTCTGTGGTCCCACAGGGTGGATGCCATTTTACCAGACTGTGAACAGGGCAAAGGGAGTCAGCTGATGCAAAGTGAACCATCTTTTTAAAAGTTTTAAAGAAACACAAGTTTTATGGAGCCTGCGTGAGGACAGCTGGCAGGGACACACGTCTTCATGGAGGAGAGCTCGGGGAAGGAACGTTCTGTGCAGGGTCGTGTGCTCTATGTAAATGTTCCAGATCATGAGGAAGGACTTCCCAGAAAGTTAGACTTGTTTTTGGTATGTGCAGGGCTGGGGGACTTTAGTCTAATGGGAATCAGGGAGGTTTTTTTCCTTTTATCTTTACGTCTGGAATGGATCTTTTGGGTCATTTTTTTTAATGAGGCACGTGTACAACATGTGTGGGGGCAGAGACACAGCTGGCACCTTGAGGTTCTGACCTTGGTACATGTTCAAGTGCCACTTGCCTGGGAGCCTGGGAGCCTGGGAGCCTGGGAGCAGGGTGCTCACAGAGTGGCATGGGCTGGGGTGGCAGGCTGGTGATGAGGTCACCACGGCCAAGGAGCCGGAGCACCTGTGGGCCTTGTGCACCCCCTCGGCCCCTCCCCTTGCTGGGAGCTCTTCGCAGCCCTGTGGCCTGGCCCACTCCCCTCTGGCTGTAGGAGGCAGGTACGTGATCCACAGCCCCTCCCGGGAGGGGGCAAACATGGGGGCATGCAGCTGCGGGCTGACTCTGCCTCAGTGTACTCAATTATGAATCCGATAATGGCACCTGCCCCCCAGGATTAAGTAAATTAGTACAAAGTGCCCTGAGTAATGCAAGGGCACCAGGGAATGTTACTTTATTGTTACTGTTCCCCTGGCACGTGGTTGTCTGACAAACTCGGGGCCCCCAAGGTCGGAAGGCAGACGATGCCTTAGCCTACACCCCTTCCTGCCACCTGCGGATTTCAGTTGGTGATTCTCAGCGATTGTCAGGATGCTTTTGGATGCAATTAGCAGGACTTCGTGAATTAACACAAATACTCCTCATCTCGCCCGACAGGAGGAAAGGGGTGGGAGGGTGAAGTTCCTCTTGGCTCGGATGCATCCAGGGCTTCCCACGCTGCCTCACAGCTACCAGCCCGCTCCAAGCTACAGTGTCCAGAGGCAGACACGGGGCTCTCTCCTCCAGCACCATCACTTCTCATGGCCAAGCACCTATTTCTAACTCTAGTACTGGCAAGGACGGAGCTTCTCTGATGCCTTGGCTTTGAGGAGGGGTCTGGTTGGTAAGGAGGAAGGTGGGGACCCCATCACCCACCCCCACTGTAATGCTCCACCCCAACCACCCCAAGGAATGCATCAGGAACCATGGGGGACCAGTCAAACTGGTGGAAAACCCACACCAGCCCATGGCCAGCAGAGCCCAGCACCCCAGCAGCCTCATCTGTAACCTGGGGTTGCAGGTCCCCCAAGGCTGCTGTGAGCAATACTGAGGCGGCCCTTGGAAAGCACAACCTGTGTCACCAAGCCTCAGTCTGTAGTGAGTGTTAACTATTGTGACTCTTACCTCTCTTTTCCCCAAAGGCCTTCCTCTAGTTAAGCTAGTTAGTATAAATATTCAGATGCTTAATAAATATTAACACTTTTGATACCGTGTGCAGCCTTGGACCCTAAGGACTTCCCAATAAGGGATTGCAGACCTATGGATATTTTTCAGAAGTGCTATAAATGTAAATAAGATGAAACTTTATCATCCTTTAATCTTTGTGTGAGAGCTATTTGTACATTTTTTTCCCATTTGTTTTTCTTCAGATTTTTCTATTGTGGTAAAATACACATAACAGAAACTTTACCATCGTAACCATTTTAGCATACGGTTCAGTGTTTTAAGACACAGTGCCGTGCAGCTGTCACCACCCTCCATCCCCATGATTACTTCCATCGTGGGAAACTACACCTCTATGCCCCCTGAACATGAGCTCTGCAATCCCCACTCCCCAGCTCCTGGCACAACCACGTACTGTCTCCGTGAAGGGGACTCCTCTAAGCACCTCATGGACATGGATCATACAGGATTTATTTTTGTGACTGGCTTATTTCACTTCACATATCTATATCTTCACCGAATACTTAGATTTTTTTGTAGTTTTTCAAAAATTCTTTAAAATAACTCTATCATGAATATTTAGCAGAAAATATGGTTCCAAATGACCCAACATCACTTCTGAGTTTCATTCTGTGTATGTCTGTGTGTTTAACCTCTACCCTCAACATGGGGCTTGAACTCATAGCGCTAAAGTCAAGAGTCACACGCAAAAAAAAAAAAAAAAAAAAAAAAAAAAAGTCACACGCTTTCCCAACTGAGCCACCAGGTGCCCCTCTTTGCTTTTTTCGACATAGTAGCCACCTAATGGGTGTGAAGTGGTGTCTCCTTATAGTTTTTGATTTCTATTTCCCTGATGATGAGTGATAATAAGCATATTTTCATGTGATTACTGTCCCTGTGTATGGACTTTGGAGAGATTTCTGTTCAAGAATGTCCTTTGCCTGTTTTGTAATTGGGTTGTTCATTTGTTGTTGTTGCCGCAGAACGCTGTGGGCATTGTGTGTTTTCAATATTGATTATCAGATATAGGATTTGCAGATATTTTCTCCCATTCTGTGCATTGCTTTTTTTACATATAGTGTATTTGTGTGACATTTGAAATTTTTCATGAAGTCTTTTTCTTTTGTTGCCTGTGCCTTTTGTCATATCTGAGAAATCGTTGTCTAATCCGGTTTTAAGAATTTTATAGTGGTTGTCTTACATTTAGGGTTTTGATCCATTTTTAGTTACTTTTTATTAGATGGTGTGAGGTAAGGTTCCCATTTCCCCGGCACCGTTTGTTGAGAGGATTCCTTCCCTGTTGAATGACCTTGGCACTTTTGTCAAGCGTCATTCAACCACATGTGCAAGGGTTTACTTCTGGACTCCTGATTCCATTCTGTCTGTCAGTCTCCTTTGAAGCCAGAACCACAGTGTAACTCTTCCAGTGTTTTCCTTCTTTTTCAAGATTGTTTTTGGCTATTCAAGGTCCCATAAGATTCCATGAGTTTTAGGAAGAACTTTTCTATTTCTGCAAAAAATATCATTGGGATTTTGATACCGATTACATTGACTCTGTACAACACTGACATTTTAACAACATTAGGTCTTCCAGTCCATGAACGCAGTGTGTGTTTTCATTTATTTATGTTTTAATTTCTTTCAGCAGTGTTTTGTAGGTTTCATTGTACAAGTCTTCACCTTCTTGGTTAATTCCTAAGTATCTTATTTTTTTTTTAATGCTACTGTAAATGGAATTATTGTTGTAATGTCCTCCTCAGATTATTCATTGTGTTGACTTTGAATCCTGCTACTTTGCAGAATTCATTAATTAGATCTTACAGTTTTTTGTGGGGTCCTTAGGACTTTCTACATATAAAATCAGATAATCTGCAAACAGATATAATTTTACTTCTTCATTTCCAATTTGAAGGCCTTTTATTTCTTTTTCCAGTCTAATTGCTCTGGCTAGAACTTCCAGGAATGAAAGTGGTAAAAGCAGACATCCTAATTTTGCTCCTGATCTTCCAGGAAAAGCTTTCTTTCAGTGTTAAGTATTGTTGGCTGTGTTTTTTCACATATGGCTTTTGTTAAGGTAGCTTCCTTCTATTCCTATTTTGTTGAGCTTTTTTTTTTTTCTTTTTTTCTTTTAATGAAAGGGTGTTGAATTTTGTCAAACACTTGAATTTTGTCAAACACTTTTTCTGCATCAAGGTTATTGTGTTTTTCCCATTTTGTTGATGTATCACATTTATGTTTTTGTGTGTTGAATCATCGTTGCATTCCAGGAAAAAATGCCTTTTGGTCATGGTATATAATCATTTGAATATGCTGAATTGTTGGCTAATATTTTGTTGAAGACTTCTGGATCAATGATCACAAGGGATGTTGGTCGATAATTTTCTTTCCCTGTAGTGTCTTTGTCTGGCTTTGATTTGTGAGGGTTATGCTGATCTCCTAAAATAAGTCAAGAAGTGGTCTCCCTTCCATTTTTGTGAGGGTTATGCTGATCTCCTAAAATAAGTCAAGAAGTGGTCTCCCTTCCATTTTTTTTTTTTTTTTAAGTTTGAGGATTGGTAGGACTTTCCTTAAATGTTTAGAAATCACCAGTGAAACCACTGGGCCCAGGGACTTTTCTATATAGACGTTTTTGGTTACTGATTTGATATTATTAGTTTTCAGTCTGTTCAGATTTTCGGACTTAGAAAATTTCAGATGTAGACTTGGCAGGTTTTGTGTCTCTAGGCATTTGTCCATTTCATCTATGTTATCTAAGTTGTTGGAATACAAAGGCTCATAGTACTCTTAGAAACCTTTTTATTTCTGTAGAATTGGTAATTTCTCCATTTTCATTTCTGATTTTAGTAATTTCAATCTTCTTTTGTTCTTCATCTAAAGTCTGTCAATTTTGTTGATCTTTTTAAAGAACATTTAGTTTATTGATATTCTCTGATTTTCTGTTCCTGACTTCATCACTGCTCTAAACTTTATTTCCTTTGTTCTGGTAGTTTTAGGTTAGGGTTAGTTTTTCTGTATTTCCTTAAACTGTAAAGTTAGGTTGTTGATTTGAGATCTTCTTGTTTTTTAATGTAACCATTTATAACTATAAATGTCCCTTTAGCACTGCTTTTGCTGGATCTCGTAAGTTTTGATAAGTTGTTTTCATTTTCATTCATCTCTAAGTATTTTCTAATCTCCCTGATTTCTTCTTTGATCTTTGGGTTGTGTGCTGATTTAAATTCCACAGATTTGTGAATTTTCCAATTTTGTTATTGATTTCTAACTTCATACCATTGTGGTCACAGAAGATTGTAGAACAACTGCTTTTAAATTCATTGAGACTTAATTTGTGGCCTGACATATGATACTGGAAAACGTCCCATGTGCGCTTGAGAGCAATGTGTGTGCTCTTGCTTGGTAGTGTCCTGAATGTGTTAGATCTAGTTATTAAGTCCTCTATTTCCCTACTTCTATCTGGGTTTTGTATCCATTATTACAAGAAGTATATTCTCCAAGTGTGATTTTAAATCCATTTCCCCCTTTGGTTGTGTCAAGTTTTGCTTCATATATTTCAATGGCCTGTCATTAGACATGTAAAAGTTTATAATTATGTATCTTGTTTCATGGAAATATTTATTAATGTACAGTGGCCTCTCTTATCTCTTTAACTTTTTAATATTTAAACTCACTTTTTGTCAGATACCAGTGTAGCCACTCCTGCTATCATTGGTTATTATTTGCATGGAACATGTTTATATTCTCTCATTTTTCAATCTACTTATGTCTTTGGATCTAGAGTCTCTTAAAGACAATGTAGCTGGATGATGATTTTTATCTGTTCTGCCAATCTCTGTCTTTTCATTGTAGAGTTTAATCCATTTATATTAAGGTTATAATCCATTTATATTACAGATGAGGAAGGACTTCTGTCATTTTGCTATTTGTTATGTGCCTTGCAGCTTCTTTTTGTCACTCATTTCCTGCATTACTGTCTTCTTTTGTGTTTTGTGGGGGTTTTTTTGGTAGTGAAACATTTACATTCCTTATTCATTTCCTTTTGTATATATTCTATAGCTATTTTCTTTGTAGTTACTGTGGAGATTACATTTAACATCCTGAAACTCTAGCACTATAGTGTGAATGTATACCAATTTCAACAACACACAAAAACTCTGCTCCTTTAATATCTCCAAACCCAGCCCTTTTACTTGCTGTCACAAAAGATAAACTTGCAATTCTTTTAAATGCACTAGTCTCTTAAATTATGTAGAAAACAAAATGTAGAGTTACAAATTGTTAGAGTACTAGTTTTTATAACTGGCCATGCATTTTTCTTTACTGAGATCTTTATTTCTACACACAGCTTCAAGTTACTGTCTACTGTTCTTCATTTCACCCTGCAGGGCTCCTTCAAGCATTTCTTGGAAGGGCATGTCTAGCGGTAAAGCCCTCCCTCAGCTCTTATTTAAGAATGTCTTAATTTCTCCCTCACTTTTGAAGGACATTTTGCAGAATACAGAATTCTTGGTTGAACGTTTTCCTTTTAGCACTTTGCAGATATCAACCCACTGCCTCCTGACCTCCAGTTTCTGATGGAAATCTGTTACCCTTATTTGGGATCCCTGACATGTATTGATTTACTTCTCTCTTGCTGCTTCAAGATTGTGTTTGGCCTTTGTGTTTCTTAGTGTGGGTCTCTGAGTTCATCTTAACTTGGAGTTCATTCAGTTTCCTGGTGCCTCCTCAAACTTGGGAAATGTTCAGTCATTATTTCTTCAAACACTTGCTCTACCTCTTTCTCCTCCTTCTAGGACACCTACAATGCACAGGTTGGCCTGCTTAGTGGAATCCCACAGGCCCCTTAGGTCCCATTAACATTTTTTCCCTTAGATTTTATTTATTTGATTGGGAGCACAAGCAGGGATAGGGGCAGAGGGAGAGGGAGGAGCAGACTCCCCACTGAGCAGGGAGCCCAATATGGGCCTTGATCCCAGGACCCTGCGTTCATGACCTGAGCTGAAGGCAGATGCTTAACTGACTGAGGCACCCAGGTGTCCCAGGTCCCATTAACTTTTTTTTTCTCTCTGTTCCTCAAATTCAACTTTGTCTTAGGTTACAATCTACTGTTTCTTTCCTTGTGCTTAGAACTTGCCTCTGAATTCCTATAATGAGTATTTCATTTCAATTACTGTACTTTTGAGCTCCAGAATCTCTTCAGTTTCTTTTTGCTTTCTCTTTGTGATAGTTCCATTTTGTTCAAAGGTTGTTTTGTTGATTTGCTCCACTTCTTTCATTAGTTGAGGAGCAAGACAGTTGCTTTAAAGTCTTTGTCTAGTAGAACTGCCATCAGGTCTTTCTCAGGGATGGTATCTTTTTTTCCTTTAAATGGGCCACACTTTCCTGTTTTTGTGTGCCTTGTGACTTTGTTGCAAACTGGACTTTTGAATCTAACCATATAGTAACTCTGGAAATCAGATTCTCCTCTTTCCCAGAGGTAGTTGTTTTTTTCTTTTTGCAGGCAGTCTCTATGCCAAGGGTCAGAAAAATCTCTCCCCCAAGCCCTCTCTCGATTCTGACACCCTCATGCCCTCCATTTTATCACATAGGCACAGAGACCAGGGCCCCTGTAAGAGGAGGGGCAAGGGTAGACTCCAGACCCAACCTGTTACCACAGATTCCGGGGTGGGGGTGGTGTCTAGACATTGCTGTGCATCAGAACATTTTCAACATTATTTCATTACAGAAAAGGGTCAGAAGTCTCCATTGTGTTTCTACCCAAAAAAGCACAGCTTTGAAACTATATAGGGCCTGATCTTCAAATCCTGCCTCCTCCCTAACCTTGATGGTTGAGACTTCTCAAAATGGAACCAAAACAACAAAAGGGTCAGTGGCAATGCCCAGATGGCTTGGTTATGAATGTTGTGCCTTAAGACATCATAGCCTGGGGAACCCCGGGTGGCTCGGTCAGTTAGGTGTCTTTCTTTGGCTCAGGACATGATCCCAGGGTCCTGGGATACAGCCCCATATCAGGCTCCCTGCTCAGCAGAGAGCTTGTTTCTCCCTCTCCCTCTACCCCTCCCCACTGCTCGTGGGTGCTCTAATATTTTATTTTTTTAAAGATTTTATTTATTCATGAGAGACACAGATAGGCAGAGACACAGGCAGAGAGAGAAACAGACTCCCTGTGGGGAGCTTGATGCGGGACTAGATCCCAGGACCCCGGATCACACCCTGGGCTAAAGGCAGGTGCTCAACCGTGGAACCACCCAGACATCCCTCTTAATATTTTTTTCCCCCTCTAATATTTTTTAAAAAGACCCTATAGTTGGACAGCCCAGGTTGCTCAGCAGTTTAGTGCCACCTTCAGCCCAGGGTTATGATCTTGGGAGACCCGGGATCGAGTCCCACATCTGGCTCCCTTCCATGGAGCCTGCTTCTCCCTCTGCCTGTCTCTGCCTCTCTCTTCCGCTGTGTCTCTCGTGAATAAATAAAATCTTTAAAAAAAAAAAAAAAAGACCTTATAGCCTAATAGCTTGTGAACAGGCACACACACACATGCACTCACACACACACACAAACACACACTTCACATGTGCACTCAGACTTGCACATGTACAAACACAATCGCACACACGGGCATTCACACACATACTTTAATATAGTGCTCTGAGGCTGTATGTAGCACACTTTCAGGCTCTGTTGGTTTGCATCCATAGAATTCAGACAAGAATCTGCCACAGACCTTGTCATTTCTCAATGACATTTCTGGATGGTTCTTCCCTGCTTTTCTCCTGGTAACTAAAATACATGCAATTATTCTTGGCTTTGTGACCAAGATTAATATACTCTAATAAAACCTGCTTTGAAGACACAGATGAGCATGGGAGTGGGATGGCAGCCACTGACTCCTCACAAACCTTCCTGATCCTAATGATGTGTGGTGCAGGAATGTAGCCATGTGCCAATTTACAAGCCATGGGCCTGAGCAGGGACCAACATCAGGAATTCAAAACAGAATCCCAGCAGAAGGTCCAGCCCACACAATGTGGATGCCACCATCCTGTTGGCCACTCTGATGTGTTGGTTCATGTCTACAGCCTGCACCCAGCACGTCCAGAACCAGTGTACAAGCTGTCTGCCATGCCAGCACATAGGGGAAGTTTATGTTTGGGGCTGAGTCAAGAGGATTTACAGGACATCTGAGAGTTTCTTGTACACATATTCTTCCCAGAACAGCTTACTAAACAAGGCTGTACCTAATCTCGTGGTTCCTATTGAGCGGTGCTATCCTAAGTGAATTTGAAAATACACAGAAAATGGTGCTACAGGGATATGCATTCTAGAATGCTTGGAAGCTTAACCCAGATCTAGCAACAATGTTTTGTGCCTTCAGTCACTGCAAACTTTGGGTTCTGATCTAGTGGCATCTCTATGACGACCGTGTCACCTCAGCTCTGAGCGGACAGAGGAAGTCGGTTCTCTAACACTGTCTGGCACCCTGTGCACCGCAGAGAGAAGGAAAGGCAAACACTGCAGACTGCACTACACTCTGGCTGCCTGTGTGGTCATCCTGGCCAGGTGCTAGGGAAGAAGCTGCTGCTTTTACACTTCCAGTTCCGGGGAGCCTGGCGCACCCATGCCCAAGGGGATGTAGTGGGATCTCCATTTGACCTCTGTGCCCTGCAGACAGAATAGAACTCCTGACATCCTGCTTTGCCAGAATCTTGGACACAGGCCAATCTGCATGGTTCCTGTTCTAGGAGGGAAAAGCAAGACCCCAGTGCTTGTCTTACCCAGATTCAAAGTCTCAGAAACCAAGGCTCAGTGGCAGGGAGGCATGAACCACACAGAACTGGCAGGGTTGCACAGACTAAAAGGGAAACTACCTGGAGACATAGGAAAGCAGGACTCATTGCAAGTTGGCTGGTCCTGGCCAGTCTGGAGCTGACCCCGACTGCAGCGGAGCAGAGCTCCTCCCAATGCAGGTGGCAGAGGCCCAGCTCCCCTTCAACACGACCACTCTTGGGAGGGCATGTGAGTGTTGGTTTCAGCCCAGCAAGAAGCACAGTAGCCAACACCCAGTGAACACCCAGCAAGACAAGGCGTCGATCAGACATGTGCAGGCCTGAGGAACACAGCAAGAACCTGGGAACCTGAGAAGTCAACGGAAAGGTTGTCAGGCCTGACCGCTGCATTAACAGTTCATGAGCGTGTGGCTCTCCTCCACGGTGCCTCTGAGGGAGGCCTATGCCACCTCCTCCCGGGGGCTTCGGAGCCCTGGAAGCCCGCTGGAGGCTTGCCTACTGCGCTTGCAGCCACTGCTGGGCCATCTGCATGCACGTTTGCAAGGTCTGCGCCTCACTGTCATTCTGAGCTTCCCATCTCAGCACAAAATCTGCTCATCCTCGGCTTCCCATCCAGGTGTCCAAATCTAGACCTGTGATCAAATCAACACTGAAAAGCCACACAGGTGTGTGCTCACCTTCTGCGAGGTAAACCTGGGGCTAGGACGCTCAGTGACTGCTCGGGATTCCAGAGGGGTGTTAACTGCAGGCACGCTGGATTCTGACAGGCACGGCTTTCAGGAAGACAGACTCTGGCCTACCATCCTGCATGCCAGGAGGACATGAAACCCCAGCCACGTCGGGGGCTGTGCTGCAGAGGGTCGTCCAGCTCGCACATCCTCAGGAGGTAAGCCATGCAGTCTCCAGTAGACACCGATTCAGCTGTTCCCCTCGTCCCCTTGCATGTTAGAAGACACAGAACACCTGCCAGGCTCCCTAGGTGTCCACACAGCAGAGCCACACTAGGACCCCCTGAGGTGGACACACTTCTCTGACAGCTGGATGGCGCTGAGCGGAGGACAGATCAGCCTACAGAACCCAGAGCAGGGCAGCCCCAGTGGCGGAGCAGTTTAGCACTGCCTGCAGCCCAGGGCATGATCCTGGAGACCCTGGATAGAGTCCCATGTCAGGCTCTCTGCATGGAGCCTGTTTCTCCCTCTGCCTGTGTCTCTGCCTCTCTCTCTCTCTCTCTGCATCTCTATGAATAAATAAATAAAAAATCTTAAAAAAAAAAAAAAAAGAACCCAGAGCAGCCACAGGGCTGGAAAGCGCTTCCGTGCAGCACAAGGTTGCCGCGTCTGCCCCACTGGGTCAGGACATGGACCATCCTGGGTTCTCTTCAAATACAAGAAACCTGCATCTTGCCTTCTCCCTGTGTCTTTGGTCTTGAAACCCTGATTTTCTGCCACAAGCTCAGGGACAAGCGGCTCTCAGTCAGTCTCCTCTCTGGCTCTGTGTCCTGCTTTGCCTCAGATTTCTCAGGCCACGGGGAACACCAATGGGCGCTCACGGTTGTTGGGCCTCACAACCCACAAGCCGTGCCCACTGTGCTGCATTTGGGGTCTGGGCACCTTCTGCAGCGTAAACCCAGACCTGGCAGCCACTGAGCAGGCTGCTTGGTGCAGAGGGTTCCGGATGTTCTGTGTTTACGATGTTTTACCATCTTGGGGGCCTTGCTGGCCTGGGAGAGACTGCCCCCCTGCCCGGGCTAACTCTTCAACACGGCAAACCATGGCCCTGCATTAATACGCAAGCCCACCGACCAGAGCCCACACCCCACTCGTCAGCATCTCCTCTGCCTGTGTCTCCAGGGCCCATGCTCCTACAGTCCAGAGCCCACAGAAGTCGCAGCACCAGCCTTGCCCACCCACCCCTCTCCTGTTCCTCTGCCTCCTGACCAAGCCTGGTGCTTCCCCAAGCGGCCCTGCCTCCTGGGGACACTGAACACAGGACTGTCCTCTCCAGGTCTGCCATCCTGCCTCACTAGATTCCTGATTAGAACCAACCCACAGGTATTTTCAGATACGTGCAGCCTTGGTCTGGATGTTCCTCCTCTGGTCAGCACGTGCGCTCCTCGGGAAACACTCCAGTTACCCGCACCTTCCAGGTCTCCGGGTCAGCAAGGACCACACACGTGCCCCCAGACAGCAACATGCTTGGAGCTCCTACGGCAGTCTCCCGCATCCTGGAGGTGCCCCTTCCACAGGGGCTACACTGGCAGGTGCACGGGGGGCATACCAGCACCGCAGAGCTGACTGTTCGCACATGTGGAAGCTGTCCTCCCCTAAAGGCCACGTCACAAGCTTCCTTGCTGTGTCTCACTGGTGCACATGTGACCATGGAAACTCTGCTGATGCTGTTTTCAGCATCTTGACACTGATGATACTTGGGAAAGGGAGGAGCCCCATGCCCAGAACGACATTTCTCGAGGTCAGACTTAAAGATTTATTATACTTCCTTCCAACGGTACTCGTCCGACAAGGCACACCATGGCCGTCCTGCCCTGGGGGAAAGCGGACTCAGGGCCGTTCTTATGGAGACCCTGAGGACGGCTTTTCCGGCATGAGCTGAAACGTGCAAACATGGCGACACTCTGCCTTCCTAACTAGGAACAATGCAGCAGGCAGCTGTGCATGTTCTAGATGGTGTGCAAGTGCCCCATGAGCCTCTAAGTGGGCCAACTGGTGCCATCCACCTAAAGAATTTCCACAGGCGTCTCACCCAGGCTAGAGCTATGAGTCCACCCACGTTGCCAGGCTGTGCAGTACATGTGGAGCCCGTGGTTCTGCCGGCAGAGCCGGAACCTCACCCCCTCCCCGCCACTTGGTCACCTCCACCCTTCCTGCCTTGGCCCCTCACTGCCCCCTGCTCTGTTCCTCGGAGCTGCTGTCCACACCCCAAGCCCCACCGAGGTCAGGGTGGGGCTTAGTGCTCCCCGCCCCCGACAGGTGGTTCCTGGGGGAGAGGTCACCGTCTGCACAGGGCACAGCCACCACCTTTCCTGCTCTCGTCTGTGATGCCAGACCAGCTGTCAGCTGCGACACCTCAGGGCTCACGGTCCTACAGCCTTGCCCTCTCTGCTTCTTGTACTCCATGATTTGTTTGTTGAGCGCCTCGTGATCAATGCCGCACAGACTTGAGCACGTAGTGGAGGCCAGAGTGCCTTGCTGTGTAGGAGCGTCCAGGGCCCTGGGACTCCTGGAGGGAGAAAAGGCGTCAGGTGAAGCTCGAGCGAAGCCGTAGGACAGCACTCCCCAGCCCCACCTCCATGTGCTTGTGTGCTGCTCCAAGTCTAGGGGAAGCTGGGAAGACAACACTGGGAAGGGGCTTTGGTACTGGCACCCCTCCCCCCCAGCCCACAACTGCTACGTGGGGCAGCACAGCCCAACATAGCCCTTCTTATGTTTCCATCTATTTCCCTAAACATGGCCATATGCTAGGCCAGCCAGTGACACAGAATTTCGGGGGGCCTTTCAGATCTAGCCCTCGGGTTACCTGGGAAACCAAAGGGAAGAGCAAACCTGGTGCAACCCTTCCAAAACCCAACTCTGGCTTCTAACCCTTTCCTGCTCAGCTCTGAGGCTCTCACACCCCTGGGCTGGGCTCCCCACTGCCTGGGGCTCCAGCTCCACAGCCCTCGGGCTGGTGACCATGGCCCCACAACTGTACCCACGACATTAACGCACCGGTCTGAGCACCTGCTGGAGCTCCTCCCCACTGGAACGCAGCCCCTCCACAAGTACCCTCAAGGCCCCAATCTCTTTCTCACACAGAGCCTGTCCAACTGGAAACCACAACACCACCCCCACCCATCCGCCTCCCAAACCCCCAACCAGAAAGGGTGTCTATAGTCATCCGTGGCACCCTTTGCTCACCACTGGCCTCTCCCAGCAAAATGCCTTTGAGCTCCAAAGGCTCATCTGTTCTGTTCATGTAAGTACCCTCATGCCAGAACAGGGTATAGTATGCATTCAAGAAAACTGCAGTGCGGACAAAGAGGGTGGAGAGAGACACTTGCCCCCCTTGAGGAGCCATGGGCCCCAGCACTTCTGTGGGGGCCATGGAGGCCCTCCCAACCACCTTGTGGAGGTGCTAGGAACTGCTGCAGGGCTGGCCGTGGGACCCGCCACAGGCTGCTGCAGGTCTGGGCCCCAGGGCAGGGCCCACACAGCAGCAGAGGATGCAACGATGCTACCGCCACGGCAACCAGCAACTCCACATCTGGACATCTGCCCAAAGAATCAAAATCAGGTGGCTCAGGGGTTTAGCGCCGCCTTCAGCCCAAGGCATGATCCTGGAGTCCTGGGATCGAGTCCCACGTCAGGCTCCCTGCATGGAGCCTGCTTCTCCCTCTGCCTGTGTCTCTGCCTCTTTCTCTCTCTGTGTCTCTCAAGAATAAATAAATAAAATATTTTTTAAAAAAAGAGAATAAAAATCAGGTCCTCATGTACCTGACATCGTCTTGCACAGAGTCTTCTTTCTTGTCCGGGGCTCCAAAATCAGCACTGGCCAGTAACCGGTCAACCTGAAGAGCATGGACAGGGTAATTCAGCAAGCCACACCTATCTACCACCGGCATCAGAGCCCGGCTCACGGTGAACCTCACCGTACCTGCTTAAATAGTCCCTCTGCTGACACCATCCAGGAGTGACACTGTCTGCTAGTCTGTGCTTTCAAACCTGCTACTTACAATCACATTTTCTCTGATAACAGATGATTTTTTAAAACTATGCCTGAAACTTGTAAACGTCAGGCAAACTTATGAAAAAACCCAGTAAATGTTAGTTTACATAAGTAAGTCCTAATGATGTGTGTAAAATACTTCAATTTTGCCACAGAATTTGTATTTGGGAAAAGAAAGCCTCCTGACATAGCGATAAAGTCACATCGGGTCCAGCACACAAACCCAGCTCCATGTTGGCTGAGGAGCCTAATAACCTAGGCACGAGGGTTCTCCTCTGTGAGGGCACCACCAGAGAGAGCCTCTCTGTGGACACCGAGCACGGCTCACACCTTTACCCACCCACTGGCGGGCCCAGGACATGCTCCTGAGACCCTACCCTGCTGCAGGGCAAGCCCAAGACAGCCCAGGCCCGTGGCCTGCTGTCGCACAGCAACACAAAGCATCACCACAAACCAATGGCACGCCAGTAAAAACCACCAGTGTAAAAACAGAAGAACCAGGAGAAAAGTCAGTCCCCAGAAAACAGGACTGATGATGCCACAAAACAAGCACTGAGTGGACATCTCCCGAGTGAGCTCAGAGAACACATCCGCTTGTACCTGCCAAGGGGGCCTATGCTGGACACATGACCATTCGCACACCCCACACTCAGCAAACCTTACAAGAATGGGCATAAGACTTGAACAGACTTCACAAGAACAGCCAACACGTGCTTGGGAAGATGCTCAGCAGAATCAGTCACCACAGTGAACCACCAGAACGGCCTCAGCACATGCAGCAGGGCCTCCAGCATCAGGCGGGAGCAGATGGTCACACAGCCTGGTAACTCTGACCAGCAGTTTCCCAAGAACTAGAACACCTACTGGCCACTCCTACATGCTGACCTACAAGAAATAAAAGGAACACACTCACACAAAGATGTGTGCACTGCCATTGAGAGCAGCTTTACTCATAGTAGCCAAAAATCAGAAACAGAAACTAACATCCATGGGAGGATAATCGGGTCATTCAGCAAGAAGGAACCACCTACACATGAAACAAGGTGAACCTCAAAATCTGTGCCAGGCATAAGCAGCCAGGTGTCTGCTTGTATTCATGTGAAACTCCTGAATTCTAACCTGGGGAAACTACTTTGGAGCTGGTGGGAGGAGGGTGAGGACGGAGGGCACTGCCAGCAGCCCAGGCCTCAGAGGCTCATCTGTGAAGCCCTAACCAAGAACGCAATGTAAATGCAACCAAACCCTGACACACACACAAGGCCGCAGGGTAACTCCTGGCCAACTCTGAGCCCAGAGAACCCGCACAGGAATGGCAGCGGCTCTAAGCTGACTTCTGAGTGAGAGACGGGGCTGCTCGGACCCCACTGTCTGGGAGGACTCAGGCCTGACTATGGAGACCAAGCAGCCCATGTGCTTAGGTGAACTCGTCTGATGGTCAGCCAGGGGACAGACAAATGTGTAACAAATCACAACACTGGTACCAAGTTGATGTATTTTCTTTGAAAGTTTACATTTTCTCCTTTACAATCATGAAAAAAAAATCAATATTTTAAAAACTCTTTGATTGAAATGTTACAACACACAAGAGATGTGCACAAATCAAGTGTGCAGCTCAGTGACATGTCATAGATGCACTGCACCAACAGCCGTCCCGACGTCGAGGTAATGAACCCCAGAAGCCCTTTCACGTCCCTCCCACCCTCTGCCTTCCTCAGAGACAGCTGCCACTGTGACTTCCATCAGCAAAGGTCTGTCACACTGTCTGACTTTTAAACAGAGTCACAGGAACATGGCCTTTCCTCAGCTCCATGTCAGCTGAGCGGTGAGGGGCGCATGTCCACTGTTCTCAGCTGACACAGGAAGCCCTGCCGCCAGCACTCCATGCACGTCCCTACCGAACACTCTCGTTTCCACAGGCCCTGCCACAGGAACTTTGGGTGGCAGGACACAGGGTGAAGAGTGCGCAGGGGGTGCTGCTCAGCCCCCCACACAGGAGGTTCCCACAGTGGGATTCTGGCACACTGGCTGTGGCCAGGACTCTAATGGAAACCTCTTGGGGGAGTGTGCACACTGGCATCTCTCTGGTTTCCACGGTTGTTTCCCTGAGCTCTGCTGCGTGTTTACAGGCATGGACACCAAAATGGCTAAAAGCTCCTGGGGGTTCAGTTTGGGCAGAGCTCATTACTGCTCTTCTTTCAAATGCTCAGAGCCATGGAGATGATTCTGGGAATGCAAAGCAAGGTGTTGAAAGCACTGCTGGCTGCTATCACTACTTTTATCAATGATTTTTCAATGTGGCACAACCAACACAAGATACAGAAATACAAAAATAAGCTGACAGGCAGAGACTCAGTTTCATCCGTAATCCTCAATTTCACATGCGTGTGTATGTCCAAACTGCTTTACTACTGGCTGGCTTTAGCCCTTACTTCAAAAAACACTGCCTGGACTTAGGAAGAGCAGCAGGTCACAGCCGTGCCCTCCGCAAATCACCTGCCCCAGAGCCCCCTCTGGTTCAGCCTCTGCTTGCTCCCAGCTACAGGGACACAGAAACCTAAGAACAAGGAGGCAAGCAGAAGTCCAGGAAGGACATGGGAGGACACAGGCTGGACAGGCCCAAGTGGCCTCCACAGCAAACACCCAGCAGCAGGATCTCTGCAGACACACCTGCCTGCGATGCTCTGAGCACTGCCTGCACTTCCCTCCTCCAAAGACTTCTTCTAAAAAGGGGGCCACAGGCCAGGTAGGACCTCCTGCCCCCTAGAGGGACAAGTCATGGTGTAATGTGAGTAGAGGGCTCTCCCACAGCGCAGTGATACATCCTCCTACCAGCTCGACCCACTGTGTGTGGGTGAGTTCCTCCATGCATCTTCCCAGCACACTCCATAGCCTGAATTCTACTTGATGCTCTAAATCAAGTGGTGCTGCTCACTCTACCCCTTTGTTTCCCTTTCTAGCCACAAAAACCACGTATCCATCAAGGTTATTATTCATATAATGTTTTCAGTATCGCTTAAATAACCACCAACAAAAACTGAAAATGTCTATTTAGATTTGTTTTCCTCTGTGGATTACGTACTATCTAGTCCTGGGGTGCCTGAGCATCTGACTCCTGGTGTAGCTTGGTCATGACCTCCGGATCATGGGATTGAGCCCTGGGGCAGGGGGTCTGCTGGAGATTCTCTCTCCCTCTGCCCCTCTGCCCCCACCCCCCACCCCTGCTCACATGCACCTGCACTTTCTCTCAAACAAATAAATAAACATTTAAAATAAATAAAAATGGGGCATCTGGGTGGCTCAGCGGTTGAGCGTTGGCCTTTGGTTCAGGTTGTGATCCTGGGGTCCCAGGATTGAGTCCAACATCGGGCTCTCTGCATGGAGCCTGCTTCTCCCTCTGCCTGTGTCTCTGCCTCTCTCTGTGTCTCTCTCATGAATAAATTAACAAAATCTTAAAAAGAAAAGAAAAGAAATAAAGAAGCAAAAGTAAAGAAAAAAATACTATATAGTCCTGTGGTGACCAACAGCTCCCTAACTATAATAATACCATAAATGCTACCGGCTAGGTGTTTTTCTAAACTTTTTAAAGTGTAATATACATGACGAGATGAGCACTGTTATACTATATGTTGGCAAACTAAATTTACATAAAATATTAAAAAATAAATAAATAAAACAAAATGTGCAAGTTATACATTGGCATTATCCCTGACCTATAAGGAAGTCAGTTTTTTATCTACCTTGGTTTCTGAGAACTGAACTGAAACTGACTTAATTAAAAAAGCATAGAGTGAAGAGCCTTCTGTGCACTGAAAACTGAAGCTATAAGCTCACTAAATAAAATTCATTAAATTCACTAATCAAAAGATCCTCTGACCTGAACTTGGACTGCTTTCTAGTGCATGAGCAGTGTCTCTGTTCAATAACCTGAAAGAGCACTCTGTATTTTATTTCAAACAATGTTGTTACTAATAATTAAGTCTGCTTTAATAAGCTTTTTCCCTTTTTTTTTTTTTTTTTGATTCTATTTATTTACTCATGAGAGACACAGGCAGAGGGAGAAGCAGGCTCCCCGTGGGGACCCAATTCCCGATCTAGGGATTACACCCTGAGCCAAAGGCAGACACCCAATTGCTGAGCCACCCAGCGGTTTATTAGGTGTCGCTAATAAGCTTTTTCCATGGCAGAAAAGCATGCAATGTTTTCAAACAAAAGATTTAAAATGGCCTTATTTACTTTGTGTCATAGTAAAAGTTAGTTTCCTAATTAATTATTGCATAAATGTTGCATATTTTTCTATCTAGCCAATGAAAGCAAAACCTATTTCCTAAAAAAAAGAAAAGCATAACACACCTTAATAACCACCAAGTAACTACGACACAGAAAAATATATATAAACTTACAATTTGTAACCTCTATAATTAACTTACAATTAACAGGACGTAACCTTTAGTGTAACGTAACTTAGGTTGAATCCGAAGAGGAAGACAGTTTGTAAGTTGAGAAACCAAGATTTGGTTTCCTATCTAGAGATTTAGTGGTAAACATTTTTTTAAAAAGCCAGAAAAAGTGGTTACCTCTAGGGAATCTGGCTAGGACGGGTGCCTGGGAGCCTCACTTCCCACATGAACTGATCAAAGGATTACTTCTTTTAACTACACACATCAGCATTCGAATATGTGAAGATTACATGTAAGATCTTACCCCTGTAGTAAGCTCCTGTCAGAGAAGTGAGTTATTTAAAGCCTTACCTCCACCAGAGCCAAACTGCCTCTGTCCTGAATGAACACTATTGGCGGCACGTTCCTTAGGATCTGTTGGGCCATCAGAAGGTGCCTGGAGAGAGACATTGTACGTGACGGTTGCAGAAACAAATACAATCATCTCAAGGAGAGATAAAACATGAGATTTACTCATCACCTTACACAAACACAAGGATGTCAGTGCAGGAAACTCATCCTTAGCCAACTGCCCATTATCACGACTATTTCTAATTGCCTAAATGAAACTCTTGAGATCCTTATGAATAACCCGGTCTTAGCTCAGAGCCTCCTGGGCATGGTGGTGGCCATGGGCTGCGAGGTCTGGGCACGAAGAGCCTGTCCCGACCCCATTCCTCCACTCAGCAGACATTCACTGGCAGCAAGGCCAC
The DNA here is from genome assembly GCF_011100685.1 of Canis lupus familiaris. NCBI lineage: Eukaryota > Metazoa > Chordata > Mammalia > Carnivora > Canidae > Canis > Canis lupus. Next base: position 667,786 of record NC_049222.1, read on the forward strand.
AGACGTGCATGGAGGTCCTCAAGCACCCAGAGCCACACATACGTCATCATCTGCAGTGGCTCCAGCATGCACATTGAGGTGAAATCAGCTGCATTAGCCTCCAGGGAAGACACTGCTGGGACAGCCTCTCTGCACAGTGACACACAGGTACAAGAAAGCCTCCACACTAAACCTCAGGTGAGCAGGATGAGCGCAGAAGCTAGGAAAGGGATAGTCTGTTCAGCTGGATTTCCTGATTACCTAAAAATTAATCAGAAAACAATACTGCGGGCAGCCCAGGTGGCTCAGCAGTTTAGCACCGCCTTCAGCCCAGGGCCTGATCCTGGAGACCCGGGATGGAGTCCCGTGTCGGGCTCCCTGCATGGAGCCTGCTTCTCCCTCTGCCTGTGTCTCTGCCTCTCTCTCTGTGTGTCTCTCATGAATAAATAAATAAAATCTTTAAAGAAAAACAAAAAGAAAACAATACCGCTATTGCCAACATTTGTTAGAAATCTTTTTCTTGTTTCTGTTAACAAGAAAAAAATAGAATAAACTGAACACTCTTTGATACACAATTTAAGAGACTCCTAGGGCCTCCGGGGACGGATGTCAGGAGAACTGAAGCAGACGGTATGGGACATGCAAACATTAGCTCCTCACAGGACTCATCCCCATCTCCAAAACGTGGTGGAGATGGATGAGGGATTGGTGAGAGGGAAGAGGGATTGGTGAGAGTGACAGAGCAGGGAAGGGAGAGAGAGGAGAGAACCCCATTCTGAGAGTGCTGTGGGTTGGGTTTCTGCATTTCCTCGGACTGGGGAGGAAACGGACTAACTTCTCTTTTTTTTTTTAAGATTTTATTTATTTATTTGAAAGAGAAAGAGAGCATGAGCAGAGGGAGGGGAAGAAGGAGAAGCAGACTCCCCTCTGAGCAGGGAGCCCAGGACCGCGGGATGGTGACCTGAGCTGAAGGCAGAGGCTTCACCCCCTGAGTTACCCAGGCGCCCCTGGAGTAACTCCTTCACTATCACCCAGCTCCACAGTTCTCAAAATGTTCGGTCTTTATACTGTTAAAAATCACTGAGGATGCAAGGAGCTTTTGTTAACGTGGGTTGTATCTTGTCCATATCTACCATGCTATAAATTAAAAACAAGAATTTGAAAAATATGTTAATTCATTTCAAATAACAAACCCTCTAAATGCTCACATGGATATTTTTAATCTTTTTTTTTAATTTTTATTTATTTATGATAGTCACACAGAGAGAAAGAGAGAGGCAGAGACATAGGCAGAGGGAGAAGCAGGCTCCATGCACCGGGAGCCTGACGTGGGATTTGATCCCGGGTCTCCAGGATCACGCCCTGGGCCAAAGGCAGGCGCTAAACCGCTGCACCACCCAGGGATCCCCACATGGATATTTTTAATGAAATATAACTACTTTCAGAAAAATTAAGAAGGGTGGTATTCTTTACACAGTTACAAATTTCTTCAGTGCCTAGCTTCGCTGGATTCTCATCTCTCCATCTGTACTCAAGCTGTTCTGTTATTTTGGCTGAAATACAAGAAAATCTGGCCTCACAGTGACCCCTAACTGGAAGAGGAGTACTCCACAGGTCAACCAACAATGGCTTAGTTAGCTGCGCCGTGGAACCTGAAACCAGGCACTGTGAACTGTTCTTTCCCTATTCGTGATTCTGTGGCCTCACGGACAACTCGTTTAGAAAACACGGATTCCCCAGGCTACCCAGATTTTCAGAGGGTGGTACATACTACACAACACTGCACTTATTAGCGTTACCAGAGTCTAAGTGTCAGAACACTATCCAACTCACGGTAGTAGACATAAGTTTTCTAAAGTCAATTTTCATTTGAAAGTTTGAATTTTGGGGCATCTATGTGGCTCAGTTGGTTAAGGTCCGACTCCTGATTTTGGCTCAGGTCATGATCTCAGGGTTGAGGTCAAGCCACCTCGGGCTCCCTGCGCAGCAGAGTCTGCTTCTTCCTCTGCTCCTCCCCCTCAAATAAACAAACAAATCTTTAAAAAAAAGAAAGCTTGAATTTTACACTGGCAACAAGTAGAGTTCACTGTTCTCCGTCAGAGTGGCAGGTTCACTTTGCTCATTTTAGAGAAAAATGTCAAACTCCTGAATCTGGAAAACCACACTAGTTGACTGGTTCTCTCCAGTGAGCAAGTGACTGCCTCTGCTCACGCTCAACTGCACACCTTCCCGAGACCACCATCCCACACCAGCACAGGTTAGTTTATGCTCACTCCCCACCACACAGAAGCATTGGATTTAATAAAATTAGCAACTTCCACTTATTCAAGGATAATCCCAAATAAAAGGTTTATTCAAGGATAATCCTAAATAAATCCTAAATAAAATATCACTGCATTCTCCTGTAAGCCTGTGGCATGACACTCAAAGAGCACGGGGGCATCTGGGCGTCAGGAGTCCCCAGAAGTCTGGGACCGCACTCTGAGAACCACTGCTCTAGATCAGGTCTTGCAGGAAACCGTAAATCACATTTTGAAATTTAAGAATGTGCTTCCAAGATTTTCCTTAAAAGCAAAAATACTTGATGCAGCAAGTGGGAGATTCATGGTGCACGCAGAAGCAAGTAGGCAGAGAGCACAGCACCGTCACCTCATGTGGGCAGCACTCCCCCGCAGGACGGCCTCTGTGTGTGCGCTCTGCTTGGCGGAGACTGTGGTCTTCCAGTACACACGGCAGGCTGAGAAGTCTGCAGTCAGAGAGACCTGGGGCCCAGCCCCAGACTCCGGTCAGCATCAGCCTCCAGGGCTTTCTCGCACGCAGACAACACCAAGAGACCAACAAGAGCTCAGGAGCTCTAGCTGGTCAGCAGCCCCCCACCCCCGCCACAGGCTACCATCTCCTGCCACCCTCTCATAGGATGTGGAGCTGGGTCCCAAATCCGAACCCTCAACATCCCTGACCCCAATCCCACGGTGCGTGCCAAAATGCCCAACCTGCCACCTCTAGCCCACCTCACATCCCCCTGGCTCAACTCACTCTAGGGCAACAGAGATGTAGGTGCATCCATCCCGCAAGCCCACTGGGCGCCTGCACACCGCATGCCACACACATACCCCATCTTTACTACTTAAATGATCACGCTTCACGTGGCTTCTGAACCCAGAGGCTTTGTGACAGACGTGGGCCCTTCCCTTACACTGGGCTGCGGTGTCAAAGGACACTGCCTGCCGGTCTCACCCTGTTCTTCCCACTCTGGCCCCGACCCTACCTTGGAGAGCTGCACGTCCAGGTCGCAGATCTCCTGGCTCACTTCAGGGGTGCACAGCAGGTCCATCAGTGCTTTGTAGAGGAGGCCGTTCAGTGCCCGCAGGCGCACATGGTCGTCCCTCCTGGGTTTCTTTGCAGTGGTCTTCGTTAGGAAGTCCAACCGGGACGGCTTGTACATCTCCATGCAGAAGCACCAAGAAAAAGGCCAATGTGACTGAGCCACTTCAGCTTTCACTAAGACACAACTCATAGACCAAGGTCCTTGAGGTTTCACCTAGCCTCCCCCCACAACAAGTGTGTTAGTAGATGTTTTTCCATCCAGAAATCTCGTTGAAACAATCCCACGTACCATAAAGTTCTCCCTCTTAAACAATTCAGTGGTTGTTAACATACAATGTACTTTCTCTAACAAGAACCACTCATGACGTAAAATTTCAGTTTATTCACGTGTATACATGTGTGTCTCTCTCTCTCTCTCTCTCACACACACACACACACACACACACACTAAAGACCAGATGGACATTCTGACACTAGTGTTTGATAACGCAGACATTCCAGAAACCTTCACAATAATTTATTTTTAAGTCAAGGAGCGCCTGGGGGCTTGGGAGGTGGAGTGTCCAACTCTTGGTTTCAGCTCAGGTCATGGTCTCGGGGTCGTGGGATAGAGCCCCAGTCAGGCTTGTGCTCAGCGGGGAGTCTGCATGGGATTCTCTCTCCCTCTGCCCCTCCCCCGCTCGCTCACTCGCTCTCCCTGTAAAATAAAATCTTTAAGTAGTGACAACTCACACCCCAGTGTGTCTAGTCCTGCCCCTGCAGACCTTGTGTGCTCGAACGTGGAAATGGAAGGACTGCCATGACTCCTGCCCAGAGGGTAAAGCAGCTCTCGATGCTGCTCTACACTTACCAAGTGAGAACCCAACGAAGGGCCTTCATACCAAAACTTCTTTCTGTGGAGAGAAAATAGATCTATGATGCTGACAGCAAATGAAAGAAAATGAAATCACACAGCAACTCAATAGTGCAATAGCACAATCCTTCCTAGGGAGCCAAACCTGGGCACAGGGATGGTGTTACCAGGGAGTGAAGAAATTTAGAATTCTGATCAACAACACAGGTTGCAGGGGAGATAAAAAACAGTTTTAATTCAACCTCCTAATGTTTCCTTAAGGTCTACTTCCAATCCCGAAAGTACAGAAAGAGAATCTTAAAAGAATGCCTACCAAACTGCACGCAAGCACCATACCTGGGTCCATGCACGTGCTGGACGGGACCGGGAAACTGGGTGGTAGTGGGGGAGGCAGGCCTCACCACTTCAGCAGCAGATTACAGATAAGCAAGGAATGCTAGCTGGACGAGCCGTGTGGAGATGGACTACAGCTGGACATCAGTATGGACTCAAGGGTCCCTGCAGTGCTCAAGTACAGAACATGTGCATGCAGGGGTTCACGGAAACCTATTTTCTGCTTTGTCAGCTGAAAGGCCTAAGGGACAGACACCCCGGGTCTCAGGGCATCATCTCTGATGGTGTCCTGCAATAACAGAGCTTCCAAGAGAAATGGCTGACTCCAGCCTGAGAAAGAAGTGCTAAAACAAAAACAAAAACATGTTTTTTAGGGGCACCTGGGTGGCTCAGTCGGTTAAGTGGCTGCCTTTGGCTCAGGTCATGACCTCAGGGTCCTGGGATGGGAACCTGCTTCTCCCTCTTCCCCTCCTTCTGCTCCTGTTTTCTCTCTCAAATAAATAAAGCTTGAAAAAAGTTCTTAAACTTAAAAGCCACCACAAAATCCCATAACAACAAGTACATCAAAGAGAGATAGGAGCTAAATAAAGAGCTCATGGGAGGGCAGCCCCGGTGGCTCAGTGGTTTGGCATTGCCTTCAGCCCAGGTCATGATCCTGGAGACCCAGGACTGAGTCCTGCATCGGGATCCTTGCGTGGGGCCTGCTTCTCCCTCTGCCTGTGTCTCTGCCTCTCTGTCTCTCATGAATAAATATATAAAATCATAAAAAAAAAAAAAAAGAAAAGAGCTCATGGGATACCTGGGTGGCTGGCTCAGTGGTTGAGTGTCTGCCTTCAGCTCAGGGCGTGATCCCAGGGTCCTGAGATCGAGTCCCGAATCGGGCTCCCCATAGGGAGCCTGCTTCTCCCTCTGCCTTTCTCTGTATCTCTCATGAATAAATAAGATCTTTACAAAAAAAAAAAAAAAAAAAAAAAAAGAGCTCACAAGGGTCAAAGCTAAAACAATCTGAGTGAGATAAAGTTCTATTAGGTTAACACCTGTAAGACCACACTGATCTAAGTTAGTGTAGGATGACGTTATTTGCCTCTCACACAGAACTGCAAACATTCAAGAGCAAGGGAAGTCCCTAAAGAGGATGGGATGGAATGGGTGTGGGTAACTCGCCAGCGGTAAACCTGGCACATGTGACTTCATTCAGTCATCAGGCCAAAGGTGACAAACCACACTGGCAGTGTGCACTGTGCACACAGATGGACATGGCCCTTCCCCAAGCGCCCATAATGCCAGCATAACCATGGGAAGAACAAGAGTCCCACACATCCCAACAGAGGAGCATTAGAAAACATCTAACCATCAAGACCATCAGAAAGTCTGTGAAACCGCTGGGCAAGAGGAGCCTGAAGAGATGATGAATGTAACGTGGTCCCTGCATGGGATCCAGGGGCAGAAAAAGGATTTTAAATTGAAACGAAGGAAAAATTAGAAAGAAAAACAAACCATGACTCCAGGAAACACACTGAAGGTTCCTGGAGAGGGGGCGGGGGGAGGATGAGGTACCTGGGGGATGGGGGGATGGGGTGCCTGGGGAACAGGGTGATGGGGTATGGGTGATCAGGGGACAGGAGGACAGGGTAACTGGGGACAGGGTGATGGAGGAACCAGGGGATGGGGTGATGGGACAGGGGACCAGGGGACAGGGGTACTGGGGGACAGGGTGATGGGGTGTGGGTGATCAGGGGAAGGGGGCACGGGGTGATGGGGAACCGGGGAATAGGGTGATGGGGGACTGGGGTAGCTGGGGGGCAGGGCGGCTGGGGGACGGGCATGAAGGAGGGCACGTGACGGGATGAGCACGGGGTGTGACACTGTCTGTGGGCAAACTGAATTTAAATAAAAAGGAAACAACAAAGCTATGGAAGCAGGAACCAGGCACCGAGGCGTGGATACCGACGTTCCCGCAGGGCCTCTGCTCCTCCCGGCTGCGCGGGGAATCTGAAAGCGAGTCCACACCACAGAGCCGGGTCTAGCACAGGATGACCTTGGGTCAGAAGAGCAACGCATCTTGCTGTCACGTCTGGACACCGGCCCTGAGGCCACAGGGACGGCGCCCGGGCCCGGAACGCTCTCAGATCTGCCCCCGATGCGTCCACTGCACCCCGGCGAGGAACCAGACTCCCTGTGTCCCTGACGCGGACTAGACCGCGGACCTCGCGCGGTGTCACCTGGGCGCCACGGGGACGCTCGGAAACACCCGGAGCAGGGGGAGGGGAGGCCCAGCAGCGTTCAGCCGGGAGCGAGGCTCCGCCCCGTCTGCAGCCACCCGGACCCCGCGAGCGAGCGAGCGAGCGCCGCCGACCCGGCCCCCGGCCCCCGGCCCCCGACCAGGAGCCCCCGGCCCGCCCGCAGACACGCCGCCCCCGAGGACACGCGCCCCGCACCTGCGCCCGCCGGGCGCGCGGACCCAGCCCGGACCCCGCGCGCAGCGCCCCGCCCAGCCCAGGTGCGCATTACTTAGTTTTCGAGGCAAATTTCTTGAGCAGGTTCTTGCCGCAGGGGACCGGCGAGCCATGCAGGCCTCGGGCACCCCCCGGGAGGAGAGCCGCGCGCGGACCCCAGGGCGGCGCCAGGAGCCCGCGGCGAAGGCCCCACGGACGCGCCCTTACGGCCCACATGGCTGCGGCGGGAGCGCGGGCGCGGGCGGACGTGGGGCGGGGCGGCGGGGGGGCGGGGCGACGGGGGCGGGGCGGGGCGCAGGCGGCGGCGAACTGTAACCTGGGGCGGGCACGCGGGGCGGGGCACGCGGGGCGGCGGGTGCGCGGAGCGGGGCCGTGTCCTCGGAGGTGCGGGCGGCCCAGGGCTCCTGCGGTCAGTGAGGCCTCGGCGCCTCTGCAGCGGCCGCGCGCTCCCGAAGGAGGCCGCCCGGTGCCCGGGGCCGCCGGCCTGTCGCCTCGCGCCCCTCCCACCCGCACGGCCGGGCCCCGCGGGCACGTGGCGCACGGACGCGGTCGCCGAGGGTCGCACTGCCCGGGACACGGCAACGCTCGAGGCTGCCCGGAGGCGGGGTGGGAGGGGAAGCCAGGCGCCCAGCAAGCTCGCAGTGGACGGTACTACGACTGCTCTCAAGACTTTTTTCAGCCAAAAGAATAGTAAACGGTTTTTAAAGCTTATTTACGTGATCCCCACTACAACATGGGCTGCACGCAGGACCCCGACATCTGACCCAGCCAACGGGGCGCCCTTCGGCCAAAAGAATATTAAACCAATCTATACAACGGGCTCTAGTAAATACACAAAATAAGAATTTTTTCCCCACTAAGTGTGCCCTATGTCTTGGCACTGAATCAGCCCTCACAAGGTCGCTGAAGTAGCACCCCATTAGGAACGGGAAGGCCGTGGGGAGAAGTCAGGATGCTTTCCACCAGACTGTCCATCATCTGTCATCTGGCTTGGTGCATCGCGCTTCCTGTGAGGTGTCAGGACCAAGGCCTCTGGTATGCAGATCAGTGGTTGAAAACTATTCAGCACGCTTTGGTGTCTCTGACTTCACATTCTGGTTGGATATCCTCATGCTGAGAAGGGGGAGGCGTCGCTGGCCTTACACAGTATCCCTTAACTATGCCTAGGTATGACCCCCACTCATCTTGACCCCAGGGCAGGGTGGGGGCAGCATTTTCGGGTGTCACAGAGAATCCTTTTTTTTTTTTTTTAATATTTATTTTTATTTTTATTTATTTATGATAGTCACAGAGAGAGAGAGAGAGAGAGAGAGGCAGAGACACAGGCAGAGGGAGAAGCAGGCTCCATGCACCGGGAGCCCGACGTGGGACTCGACCCCGGGTCTCCAGGATCGCGCCCTGGGCCAAAGGCAGGCGCCAAACCGCTGCGCCACCCAGGGATCCCATCACAGAAGAATCCTAACCAAACCCAGGCCATTGGCACACGATGGCACATGGGGATCTGGGTGCTAGTCTAGGCATCGTGGGACAGGCTGAATGTGCCTTTAATGGGTGTGGCATTTAGAAGGGAAAGATTTATTAACTGGAATTACATTAGGGGGTGTTCTCTTCCCCGAAGAAGGCAGAGGATGGCCATCAGCCCTGGAAAAGAAGGACATGAGGCAGGCTCAGTGATAGAAACACTGGGAACCAGCACAGGGAAGGGCAGTGACCTGACCCAGCAGGGCCCCTGGATTGTTTGAAGACAGAGGCCAAAGTAGATTCACAGTGATCACCCTCCACCCTTTGGGAATCTTAGAGACCCCAAACCTGTGGAAGTCCTCTGGGGCACCTGACCTGGGAGGGATCAGAGTGAAGACAGTCTACCCGACAGGGAGCCAGGGTAACGCCGGCCCTGCTACAGCACAGCACACGCTGGAAACCATCCTCCCATGAGGCTCTGAGCTGAGACAGGGTGACCGGCTTTGTCCCCAATTCAGAACCCAGGAAAAACTGAGTCATGTCCATACTCTCTGGTGAACAGGCAAGGGCAGCTGTGCTGAGAAGGTGGTGCTAGCACCTCTAACATTGCTGTAGTTGATATCTAGTCCCCCAGGGATGCTTGGGTGGATTAGACACCTCCAAGGTTGAGCATCTGCCTTCAGCTCAGGGCATGACCCCAGGGTTCTGGGATCAAGTCTCACATTGGGCTCCCCGCAGGGAGCCTGCATCTCCCTCTGCCTGTGTCTTTGCTTCTCTGTCTCTCTCTGTCTCTCATGAATAAATAAATAAAATCTTAAAAAAAAAATAACCTAAAGTGCTGGCAGCAATACTAACAACAAGGTGTCTGGAAATGTACTGTAGACTGTGAATGAGGGACATGAAGACGCTTAACCTTGGAGGGATGTACGATGAGATGCGGTGGTTGACAATACACAAGGTTTGTGGAAAAGGAGAATCATAGGCGCTCTGATGCTCCGGGGGGCAAACCAGGGTCACTGTCCAAGAGGAAGACTATCCTATGCGGTCTCCACCCATGGGGGTTGCAGCCCGAGAGCCCGGAGCTCCCTGTCCAGCTGCAGAACTGGACAGGTCACTGGATGCCTGCTCACAAATCTCTGTGACCAAGACCCTGCGGGTCTGCCAAAGCCAGAGGCGGGGATTGCTGCAGGAGCACCCCCCATGTATTGGGAGAGATGCAGATTCTGTCCCGCTTCCCTACCTGGGCAGGGGCTCCGGGTGCATCACATGCAGTGCTGCCCTTTTGATGACACCATTCTGAAGAGCTTCCATCAGGGCATCCTGATAGACTAACAGACCTGATCAGAGAGAAAAGGCCCCTGCATGAGTACAGTTGGACGGTCCCCAGGAAGGGTGCTCTGCTCTTAGCAGCTGCTGTTGCAAACACATCCTGATCTTGCCAAACATCTGACAGAGGCCGCAAGCTTCTTCGTGTCTCTTCGTTGTTGGATGTGGGGCTGACACGTGCCAGGCAGTGCACTAGGCCTGCACACACACTCTCCCACTAGATCCTCCAAACACTGGGCAGCCAGTCCTCATTTTACTCACGAGGAACTGAGGCCTGACGGCAGGTCACATAACTCCTAGCAAATCAGCCCAGACCCTGTGGCCTGGGCCCATGTTGCGTCACTACCTCCTGGCATGAGCATTTGTTCTTTGGGGTAGGGATGCCACCCTGACAGCTGCGTATGCACGATGGACACTAAGCCACAAGCAGAATTCTCAACTGTCCTTTCAGATTCAGAAGAGCCGAGCACATTTGAGCAGAAACTGAGAAGAAAACCCTTTCCTTCGGCATGGAGCTCTTTTCCTCTGGGCAGCGGGAGCAGCAGGGGAGGCTGCTGGAAAAGCCTAGTCCACGCCCTTTCCCGGCTGTTTTCCCAGAATCTCAAGCACGTCCACCAGCCTCTGATGTTACTGAAACTACTTGCTCCTTCCTGCTCACCTAGAGGGTCTGAATTTTCAGAGAACTCTGGAGCAAGTTAGCCCAGCCCTGTGCATGCCAACGTGGGGCAGTGGGCCCTCCCGCAAGACGGAGCGATTCTGGGACACCAGCACCTGTGTCTGAGAATTCAGCCCAATTCTGATGCTGTCTACCTTGGAAATAGCATCCAATCCCACAGGTGAAGGGCTCAGGCCTCTCATGCTGCCCCCACCCCTGACCTCAGACACTGGTCAGATGTCCCAGGCTGTTACTTGTATTTCTGGCCAAGTAGCCACCAGTTGGAGATTCCAGTGACTTCCTCCTTAGGCTCCGTTAATTTGTGGCAGTGGCTCACAGAACTCAGGGAGACACTCACATTTACCTCTTTGTTAAGGGATCTGAGAGAGGGTGAGAACCCACAGCCCAATGAAGAGGCGCACAGGGAGAGATTTGGGGACAGGGCATGGAGCCTGCATGCCTTCTGCTGACAGCTGCCATTCTCCCTAGTCCCTGGGTCTTCACTGATTCAGAAGCTTCTGAACCCAGGCATTTTGGGTTATTATGGAGGCTTCTCTGCTTGGCCACAATTCATGAAATCATTGGCCACTGGCTGATTGAAACGCCAGGCCCTCTCATCTCCCCAGAGGTCAGGTGTGGGCCCCATGGTTGGGCCTCCTGGCAGCAGCCCCTGCCCTTGATCGAGTGGGTTCCAGAAGGCACCTTTTTTAAACAAATGGCACCTTTATCACTCAACGCTTCAGAGATTTTGAGGGTTTGGACAGTAGGAGCCAGAAACTGTGCATGAAGACCACAGCAGAATAACCTACTATGTTTCTTACAAATCATCATCTCAGGTGGCAAGCATGGTCTTCCTTGTTCTACAGAAGAGACAGGAGCGGCTCTTGGGAGCCCTAGGTGTCCCGTGTCCTCTGGCCCCCAGCCCACAGAGGTCACTGGCCTGAATGTCCGACATCAGTGCCGACGCTCTATTCTTTATAAATGCCGCACCAACCCACAACATTTGGGACCACCACAGGGTCCACTGCCTCTTGTATGTAAACACAAGGCATGAAATGTCGAATAACCAAACTAACACTAAGCTATTTATTTTTTAAAGTGAAGGCTCATAAGAATTCATCCCCATAAATTTTACTAAATTGTACCCAGAAAATCAAAGTGTAATGGCTCTACTCCAACATGCCCAGACAGGGGTGTGAAGACTCCATATGGTACTATTCTCATCCTTTTTGTTGTTGATTTGAGTTTCAGAATGATGTGAAAACAAAAATCAGAAATATTTCTACATGGAAAGTAAAGTCCTGGGAACTCAGTACCCCAGCCTTCTACGTGGACTCTCAGGACACCGCGGCTGTGCCGGAGAAAGGTGGGTGAGGGGGGTCAGGACCACCAGGGGGTTTCCTCCCTCATCACTCCCCAGCCAGGCGGCCCCAGACGCACCACGGCCCAGGTACCACTGCCGATGTTGATGAGGATGGCAGTGAGCTTCATCCCACACAGCTCCCTCCACCCAATCAGCCCCTGGGTCTGGGGTGTCAGGTTCATGGCCAACAGCACGAAGTCCAATCACTGTAGCAGGTTATCTAGACTCTCACAGTAAGTGGCCCCGACAGCTTCCTCCTCTATTTTCCTACAGAGGGAACGAGGAAGAAAAACCATGTTCTCTAGTTAGAAATCCGTACCGCAGGCCCGGGAAGGAGTTTCTGAGGACCCCTATCAACGTGAGTCTGGGACCCTGCCGTGCAGACCCATGGCACCCCTGGGTTCTCAGGGGAGGCCTGGTTCTGAGGGGTCTCCCTTGAGGCCCCTCGAGCAGCAGCTTCTTCCTGGACCTCAGGGGCCTGGACCAAGCCCAGCCATACACCCACATATGCTCAAGGACGACAGAACATTCCTGAAAGGATGTGGGTCCCACTGCAAGCAGGAATACGAGCAGGTCCTTTTGTGACCACAGACAAATGTGGGCAGACACCCTGCAGACACCTGGGGATGCTGCTTATCAAACAAAGCAAGGGCCCTGGTCCTGCTCCGGGCACCCCACGCAGCTGGTTACTCCTGGAGGTCACAGCCTCCCAGCCAGTAGCCACTGCCATACGGATACTAAATGTGAAATATCACAGGTTGGGGTCTGGTGATGGCCCGGAGAAGAGACTTTGTCCTAGAAGAACCCTGGTCCCCATGTGCACGGTCATCACCAGGAGAGTCATCATTGCACCCCAGTCTCTTCACCGCCCATGGTGCAGACTGAGTTGGGCACGGCCCTCAGCAGGACCTCCGCCAGGCTCTGGCCAGCTGGAAGGTGTTCCACGGCAGTGGGAGGCCGCTGCAAGCTTGTCAAGCATGGCCATCGTTGGCTGGATGCGCGTGGGCAGTTGCGAGCACCTCTTAGATGGATATGAGCCCGTGGCATCCATGAAGTGACTTGGAATCCCAAAGCCGGGTGCTGGGCTGAGGGCAGAATATGCACATTCAGGGAAGCACCCCCCACCCTCCCCAGGGCCCATATGCACTTCAGTATTAAAGGAACCAGACACATGTCTGGTCCCTCTGACACAAGGGCCAGAGTGTGGACAGCTTCTCCCTTGAAACAAATCACTTTAGAAATTAAAAAAATACAATTGTGAGTTAAAATCTCTTCTCCGGTGAATTTTTTCAATAATACAAAGTCACTGCCACACTCTTAGGTAATCACAATCTCTTTCCTGACCATCAGTCTTGTTTTTTGGAGAGGAAGAGCAGGGGAGGTCTATGGAGAATGGAGGCTACTACATCCAAGCTAAGCTGAAGGCAGTGATGGCCTAAGTCTGCTTGGCTCATGGCAGGCCCGTTTTCTGACGTTTACCTGCAACTCTAGTTGTGACACAGAATCTTCATTTCAAAAGCCTCAGCCCTCTGAGCGATCTTATAGCCAATGCTGCCCATGCCAACGATTCCCAGAGTGGCCCCCCTTACTTCTCGGTCCATCCAGTTTGTAGAGACGCTCTGTACCTGGTACAGTGGTCAGCGCATGACCTGAAACCCACAAGGTGCAGGTGAGCAGTGGGGACTCCACACAGAAACCCCGCACCCTGCTGCGGCCCCGGACCCAGTGCTGACCTCTGACCGCAAACAAAGGTTTCTGCGAAGACCAAGTGGCAGTTTCCTTGTAACAAAACTAGAGCATCCTGGCAGAAAGCTTCAAGATACCAACTTCTTTTACATTAAGGAAGGACTTTTGGCTAAAATGTGTTGGTGTCAGCATGTGTGTGCGTGAACCCGCAACCAAAACCACAAAGCCTGGCTCCTGCCTCCTTCCTGGAGGGCCTCCACACCACAGCTCCAGCAGGAGGATGGGGCGTGCAGAACTGCAGCAGCTCTGCCTCTGCTGGGGGCACGCCCATATGTCCAGGGGGTGCGGGGGTCGGATCCCGCCCTTCGCTCCAGGGATGCGTGCTCACTGACCTGTGAATGACCCCAAGGGCACGTCTATAGAGATGCTATGGCCTGGGTGGGGACCAGGGGGACTGGGTGGTGGCCAACATGTGCCAGGAGCTGGGCTCTGGCCTCATACACTGTGCACAGTGGCTCCAATCGCCAAGTGCAGCAGAGTCCCGGAGACAGTGTGAAGAAATCAGGCCCAGAAAAGACTTGTAGCTTGAAGATAAAAAATGATGTTACTGCCTCTGTCATGAGTGCCTGTCATCTGCTCTCTTTGGAAAACCAGCAAGTCCAAGGGCTGCTTAACTTCCACCACCCTGCGAGCCGCCACCAGGAGCAAGGCCATGCCCATGTCTGCCATGGGGCTGGACACAACCTGTGGTGAATTGGCAACCTTCACACTAAAGTTGGCAACAAGCTTCAGGTCCAGGTGATCTAGACCTGCTCCTGGTGAGGCAATTATCTTCAACGATGGCAGGCTCCACAGGAGCTCCTGTTCAATAGCCAGCTTTCCTCCCCAGAGATAAGAGCTGAATTGTGTCTTATTTTCCAAAAATTCTTGCATGATAATGAGATTAAAATGTTTCTGCAGATCTCCAACATGATCTTCACATATACCGTAAGGCCCTTCCAATCCAGACACCAAAACACCAGGTAAGTCCCGTTCCCCCATGGCCTGCAGTAAGACAAGCACAGTTCCTGCTGTCAAAAATAGGCTTTAAAAGAACCACCAATATGCTCCTCCATTGCTCTTTTAGGGTTCTGAGCACCTGGCTTCCAACAAGGGAGGATCCCCCACCCACAACTTGAAGCAATTCCCAGGATTCCAGTAGGGTGTCTGAGAATTCAACTCAATTCTGATTCTATGTACCCAACAACAGCATCAGATCCCAGAGGGTAGGGGCTCCATCCTACAAAACCACCACCCCTCCCTTAATTAAGATTAAGCCCCTCTGCTCTTCCCCCAGCTCATGTTCTCTCACTCTATCTAAAATAAATAAATAAAATATTTAGAATACTGAATCCTTTCCAGAAGGTTTTCAATTTCCTTTGCCCACATCCATCAGAAGAATCACTATCTATGGCAGATACAGCCTCACAAAGCATATTTTATTTTATTATTTATTTATTATTATTTTTTTACAAAGCATATTTTATTTATTTTATTTTATTTTAATATATTTTTTAAATTTTTAAAATTTATTTATGATAGGCACACAGTGAGAGAGAGAGGCAGAGACACAGGCAGAGGGAGAAGCAGGCTCCATGCACCGGGAGCCCGACGTGGGATTTGAACCCGGGTCTCCAGGATCGCGCCCTGGGCCAAAGGCAGGCGCTAAACCACTGTGCCACCCAGATATCCCCAAAGCATATTTTATACTGAAAGTTGAAACTACTCCTTGATCCATGGCCCACAGAATGGATGCTCTGTTAGCATCGTGAAAATAACTCCGATCTCATCGCACACATCCATCCAAGCTCTTGGGTGACCGGTATTGTCAATGATCAGCAATATTTTAAAGGGAGTTTTTTGTTTTGTTTTTTTGCTTGGTTTTGTTTGGTTTGGTGAGTGGTAGGTTTCAACAGTGGGTTTAAAATACTCAGCAAACAGGGATCCCTGGGTGGCGCAGCAGTTTGGCGCCTGCCTTTGGCCCAGGGCGCGATCCTGGAGACCCGGGATCGAATCCCACGTCAGGCTCCCAGTGCATGGAGCCTGCTTCTCCCTCTGCCTGTGTCTCTGCCCCCCTCTCTCTCTCTCTTTATGACTATCATAAATAAATTTAAAAAAATTAAAAAATAAAATAAAAATAAAATAAAATACTCAGCAAACAATGATGTAAACAGATGTGCTGTCATCCAGGCTTTGTTGTTGCATTTCTAGGGCAGAGGCCCAGTAGATTTAGCCTAATAGTTAAGGGCCCTAGGATTTTCAGAATAGTCAGTGAGCACTGGCTTCAACTTAAAGTCAGCAGGTACTTAATCCCCTCACAAGAGGGTCAGCAGTCAGCCTGTCCTTTGAAGCTTTGACCCAGGCAATGACTTCTCTTCTCTACAAAAGTCCTAGATGGCATCTGCTTCCAAGGGAAGACTGCTTCATGTATATTGAAAATCTGTTGGTCCATAGTCACCTTTGTTAATTATCTTAGCTAGATCTTCTGGATAACTCTCTGTGGCTTCTACACCAGCACTTGCTGCTTCATCTTACACTTGTATGCTATAGAGAGGACTTCTTTCCTTAAAACTCAGAAACCCACCTCTGCTAGCTTCACAATTTTCTCCTGTGGCTCCCTCACCTCCCGCAGCCTTCATAGAACTGAAGAGTCAGGGCCTTGGTCTGGATTAGGCTTTGGTCTAAGGGAACATCATTTTCTATCCAGACCAAACTTTCTCCACATCAGCAACAAGGCTGTTTTGCTTTCTTATTATTTGTGTGTTCACTGGAATAGACCTTTTTAATTTCCTTCAAGAACTTTCCTTTGCTTTCACTACTAGGCTGTTTGACACAAGAGGCCTAGCTTTCAGCGTAGCTCAGCTTTCAACATGCCTTCCCTACTAAGCTCAATCATGTCTGTTTTTTAAATTAATTTTTTAAAAAGATTTTATGTATTTATTTGACAGAGAGAGAAAGAGCATAAGTAGCAGCAGAGGGAGAAGGAGAAGCAGACTCCCCACTGAGCAGGGAGCCTGACGTGGGATTCGATCCCAGGACCTGATCCCAGGACCCCAGGATCATGACCTGAGCTGAAGGCAGATGCTGCACTGACAGAGCCCCCCTGGCGCCCCCCTTTCTAACTTTTGATTTAAAGTGAGAGTTGTGACTCTTCCTTTCAGCTGAATGCTTAGAGGCCATTGTGGGTTATTAACTGGCCTAATCTCAATATGGTGGTTCTCAGGGACCAGGGAGGCACAAGGGGGTGGGGGGGAATGGCCAGGAGGCAGAGCAATCAGAAAACAACACATTTATCAGTCCACCATCTTCCATCAGAACCAAACCCAAGGTGGTCAGCCTGATGCTCAGCAAACACAATCACTGAGACATCAAGTACGCAGCAAGGGAAGACTTTGAGAGGCAGCCACAATAGGGGGCAGGAGGGAAACCCTCACATCCACCTCCCCAAAGAGGAGAGCCACAGGAAATGAAAAGTCTGGGGAAAGGGTGCAGCTGTGCTCAGTAGCCCACAGTGGACATTGGTCTGGTTAACCCCAGGTTACTGCTTCTAGGAGGAGCAAAAATCGCGGTGCCCCAAACAACGACACGAGTAACATCAAAGATCACTAGTCACATATCATCACAACAAATAAGTTTTTATAATAATTATATAATTATAACTTATAATAATAATGAAAAAGGTTTGGAATATTGCGAGAATTACCAAAATATGAGAGATAGGAAGTGAGTAAATGCTGTTGGAAAAATGGTGCTGGTAGAGTTGCCACAAACCTTCAACTTCTAAAATATGCAGGATCTGTAAAGTGCAATAAAATGAAGTATACCACGAGGTAAAAGAGGCAAAATTAGCCTAAACAATATGTGGTTTGGTTTGGCATATTTCTGCACTTAAGTTCATGGAATCAACCCTTATGTAGCCTTCATGACCTGCTTTGTTCTAAGCTTATTAGCACATGAGACTCCTCTCTGTTCACCTGTGGATCAAGAGTTGGTCACTTAATTGATTGAGACACCCAGGGCCCCACATGTAAGCATTTTAAATCATTTATTTTCAGTATGGGGCCTCTGCTGGAATTTGAAAGCAAAGTCTCACCTTAACATTGTCTTACATCTGACTCAAATAATTTTTTTCTTTTAAAAATGCAAATTCCAGGGCAGCCCAGGTGGCTCAGTGGTTTAGCGCCACTTGCGGCCCAGGGCCTGATCCTGGAGATGGGGGATCAAGTCCCACGTCAGGCTCCCTGCGAGGAGCCTGCTTCTCCCTCTGCCTGTGTCTCTGCCTCTCTCTCTCTCATGAATAAATAAACAAAATCTTTAAAAAAATAAAAAGTAAATAAAAATGCAGATTCCGGAGGTAACTGGAGGATTCTTAAGGGTCGGATTCTTGATTTTGGCTCTTGTCATGACCTCTGGCTATGGGATCGAGCCCCACATCAGGTTCTGCACTAGATGAGGAGCCTGCTTAAGGTTCTCTCTCTCCCTCCGCCCCTCCCCCACTAAAAAATAATTTAAAAAATGCAAATTCCTCTGGGGGCACTATACGGCTCTCCAGTCATTTTTCTTTCTTACCTTTCTTTTTTAAAAAGTCTCCATTGATTTTTCATTAATTCAGTCAAATTGCTCTCTTCCTCAACCTAACTCAAGCCAGTGCTCTGAAGGAAGGAACACTGGATACCTGTATCCTTTCATAAGGACACACAGGGACACCTGCTCCCTGACAAATACCCCCCATTTGCTTCATTCATCGTGGATGGAACTGGAGGGTATTATGCTGAGTGAAGTAAGTCAATCGGAGAAGGACAAACTTATATGTTCTCATTCATTTGGGGAATATAAAAAATAGTGAAAGGGTATAGAAGGGAAGGGAGAAGAAATGGGTAGGAAATATCAGAAAGGGAGACAGAATATAAAGACTCCTAACTCTGGGAAACGAACTAGGGGTGGTGGAAGGGGCGGAGGGCAGGGGGTGGGGGTGAATGGGTGACGGGCACTGAGGGGGGCACTTGACGGGATGAGCACTGGGTGTTATTCTGTATGTTGGCAAATTGAACACCAATAAAAAATTAATTCATTATTAAAATAAATAAATAAAACAAATAAAATCTGAATGCTTTCCCTCTAAGATGAGGAACAAGTCTCTCTTGCCACTTCTATTCAACAGAGCAGGTAGGCAAAAACACAATGAAAAGCATCCAGACTATAAAAGTAGTAAAACTGTCCCTATTTGCAGATGACATGATCTTGTATATAGAAAATCCTAAGTATCCAACTAAAAAACTATTCCAAGTAATGAATGATTCAGCAAGATTGCAGAATGCAAGATCAGTATCCAAAGATCAACCGTATTTCTATACACTAGTTACAAATAATCTAAAAATATTTAAAACAACAATCCCATTTATTTATTTATGTTTAAGATTTATTTATTTATTTTAGAGAGACAGAAGAGGAACAGAGGAGGAGGAGAGAATCCTCAAGCACATTCCCTGCTGAGCACAAAGCCCAATGTGGTGCTCCATCCGAGGATCCTGAGATCATGACCTGAGCCAAAATCAAGAGTCAGAGGCTTAATCTACTGAGCCATCCAGGCACGTCAACAATTCCATTTAAATATCATCAAAAAAGAATAAAATATTTAGGAATTAATTTAACTTCCCTCCCTAAAAAAAACACAAGACGTGAACACTGGAAAATATAAAAGTCATAGAAATAAAGACCTAAGCAAATGGAAAGACATCCTTCACCCACTGACGACTCAACATTAAGATGGCAGCACAGTACTCCCTAAATTGGTGAAGAGTCAACACAGTCCCTGTCAAAATCCCAGCTGCCTTTTTTGCAGAAATTGACAAGCTAATCCTAAAGTTCATATGCAAATACAAGGGACCCAGAATAGCCAAACCAATCATGAAAAGGAATAAAGGTGGAGGGCTCATACTTCCTAATTTCAAGACCTACACAAAGCTGTATCAAGAAAGTGTGGTACCTACATTAGGCTACATACATACCTACATACATATCAGTGGGATAGAACTGAGAATCCAGAAATAAATCCTTACATTCAAAATCAACTGATTTAAAAAAAAACAAAACAAAACAAAAACAAACGGAACCAAACCAAACCAAAACAAACAAACAAAAAACAAAATCAACTGATTTCCATCAAGGGTGCCAGGACACTCTGATAGGGAAAGAAAAATATTCCCAATAAACGGCGTCAGAACAAGTGGATGTCTAAATATGCAGAGAATGATGGTGGACACCTAGCACCCACATACACAGAAGTTCACTCACAGTGATCAAAGACCCAAATGTGAAAGTTAATGGAGGTGCCTGGCTGGCTCAGTCTGTGGAGCATGCAACTCATGAGTTCAAGTCCCACACTGGGCCTAAAGCTTACTTAGAAAAAAAAAAAAAAAAAAGTTGTTTAAAAAAAAAAAGAAGTTAAAAATTCTTAGAAGAAAGCAGGAGTAAGCATTCACAACATTGAATGAGGTAATGGTTTCTTAGATATGACACCGAAACATACAACACCACAGCAACAAAAGGAAATGATGAACTGGACATAATGAAAATTTAAAACTTTTGGGCTGCAAATGATGCCAATAAGAAGTGTGGTCAACAGAATGGGAAGAAATATTTTAAAATCATATATCTAATGAAACTCTTAAAACTCAATAATAAAGATAACTTTTTTTAAATGGGCAAAGGATATGTACAGATATTTCTCCAAGTGGGGGATAAGTATGTGAGAGGATGCTCTGTATATTGTTAACCATCACGGAAATGCAAGTCAAAATCACAGTATCAGGGCACATCTACCACAAGGCTGTAATAAAAAATACACAAATAACAAGTGTAGGCAAAGATGTGGAGGGATCAAACCTCTCACGCTTTGCTGTTGGGAATGTTAGAAGGTGTAGCCACGAGGCATCTGGGTGGCTCAGTAGGTCAACGTCCGCCTTCCGCCTTTTGGCTAAGCTCAGGTCGCGGTCTCTGGGTCCGGGGTTTGGAGTCCCCGCAGGGCCTGCTCGGTGGGAAGCCGGCTTCCCCTGCCCCGCCTCCCCGCCCCACCCCTCCGCCGCTCCCCTACCCTACGACTTGGGGGCATGCACGTGCTCTCTTGAATAAATACAATAAAGCTGCAGCCATTCTTGAAAACAGTTCGTATTCCATAAAATGTTAAACACGGTTATCGCGTGACCCCGGCTTTCCACTCATATACTCTTAGGGAAGCGAAAACCTAAGTCCACACAAACACAAATCCAGATGTTCACAGCAGCATATGCACGACGGCCAGAAAGTGGAAACAGCCAAATGTCAGACGATGGATAAATGAAATGCACACACTGGGTGACGGGCCCTGAGGGGGCACCTGACGGGACGGGCACGGGGTGTTATTCTAGATGTCGACAAATTGAACACCAACAAAAAATAAATGTATAAAAAATAAAAATAAAAAAATGCACACATGCGTATGATGAAGTGGTAACCAGCACCGAGGACCGAATCCTGACGCCCGCGGACAGCGCGGCCTGGAGAAGGCAGTCCCGGGCGATGTCCCGGTCGGTCTCCGCTCGCACGAACTGCCCGGGGCAGGCGGGGGCAGGGAGGCGGGCGGGAGTCCGCGGTCGCCGGGGCTCAGGGACCGCGGGGAGTGGGGACGACCAGCCGACCGCGCTCGGGCCTCCCCCCAGCAGGACGGGAGCTGCCCCAACGGAGACCGCAGTGGCGCTTCTACGACCCCCCGGGGCTGCAGCGCGAGGACCCCACAGGACGTGGGGGATCCTCCGTCAGCTTCTTGACAAAAAGGACGCGCCCGGAGGCGGACGGGGCGACGGGCGACAAGGGCCGTGCGTGTTTCACACGGTGACCCACACCTTAGCTGGTCTTCTGCTGACGCGGCGACCGCACAGCGGGGCCTAGTCTGCCCTGACCGCCCCGGGGACGGCTGTGCGGTGAGCAGGACGGGCCTTCCCCAGCCCGTCACGTCACGGTCCTCGGCCTGTCCCGTGTGCCGGCCCCGTCCCCCGGCTCCCAGCGCTGCTCCCCGCCGGGACCCGAACCGCACCTCGCAGCTCCGCTCGGCCGGCTGCCCTCGTCACACCCCCAGGGCACGGGGGCGCCGCGGAGAAGCTGGGTCGCTCCGAGGGGCCTGACTGGGGCTGAGAATCAGGCGGCAAAGCCGGGCCCCCCGTGACCGCGGCGACACCTCAGGAGACCGACCCCGCGGGGTCCGGGGGCCACCGGCCGCACCGCCCGGGCGCACACGGGAGCCCCGGCTCGGTGTCCCTCCCTCCCGGCGCCGGGCGCGCGCGGCCCCTCGTCGGCGGCCACGCGCACGCGCACGCGCACGCGCACGCTCACGCTTACGTCGGGCGGCCACGCGCACGCGCACGCGCACGCTCACGCTTACGTCGGGCGGCCACGCGCACGCTCACGCTCACGCTCGCGTCGGCGGCCACGCGCACGCTCACGCTCGCGTCGGCGGCCACGCGCACGCACCGACCGGCTCGCGTCCCCGCCGGGAAGGGCTGCCGCGCGGGAGGCTGCGGTCGGCTGAGGTGCGGGCGGACGGAGCGGGGAGCGGGGGCGAGGGAGGCAGGGGCTGGCGTCTGCGGGGCGTCCTCGCGGCCCCGTTCTCCTTCCAGGGGTAGAGCTTGACAGGGGCCGGGGCCGGGGCCGGGGGCCGGGGGCAAGGTCTGCGGGGGTCCCAGGCCCTCCCCGCGGCGGGACCGAGGGGCACGGATGGGGGCGACCCCGGGGCCTCCGCACCGGGGACTGGGTCTGCAGGGCGTCCCCTCAGTGCCGTCCCTCTTCCAGGGGTCGGGGGGGTGAGGTCTGCTGTGGGACCCAGGGGCGCGGGCGGGTGCGACGTGCAGCCCTTGCCCGCAGTCGGCCGCAAGGAGCCGGTGCGCACAGTTCCCGCAGGTGTGCCCGCAGGTGTACCCGGAGCCGCCCCGAGATGTCGTACATGCTCCCACACCTGCACAACGGCTGGCAGGTGGATCAGGCCATCCTGTCGGAGGAGGACCGCGTGGTCGTCATCCGCTTTGGACACGACTGGGACCCCACGTGTATGAAGATGGACGAGGTGCTGTACAGCATCGCGGAGAAGGTAACACAGCCCCCCGCCCAGCGTCAGCCTAGGAAGCTGTGGTCTTTGGTTTGCCCCGTTTGCTAGGTGGCTGCAGGGTTGGAGTGAGGTGACCGCGTGCAGGTCCTCCTCTTCCTCCAGGCTGCAGAGGCGCAGCAGGGTCCAAGGGCCTGACCCCCGCGTGGAGGCTCCAGGCCTCAGAGGGTAGGGTGCGGCGGGCTCAGGGGGCCTGACCCTGTGCCCCGAGGCTACGGTCCTTCCGTGGGAGCAGTGTGTCCCTGGTCTCCAGGTTTTGAAGGGGTTCATGGTGCCACCTCCACGGAGCTGGGAGCAGCACACCTAGGGACTTCGTGGAACGCCATTTTAGCCAGGTAGCTGCACAGGATTGCCAGTTTTTGGTGCTTTGCTCCCTGTGTGTGGGAGGCAGTCGTGCCTGTCAGGGGAAGGAAAGCCTGTTCTCCATCCCGGTCTTTGTGCCCTAAGTGCACTCCTAGCTCAGACGTGCTCTGGGAGACTTGCCTGGTTGGACCCAGTCTGGGTCACCATGCTGGCACCCTGGCTTGTCGGAGGCTCTGTTGGCAGTTCCAGAACCAGCAGCACCTGGTGCTCTCCTGTGGGCTCTGTGGGCTCATTTCAGGAGAACTTTCATTTGGATGTGTAGTTGTAGCCAATTCATAGATTACTTACTGATATTCCGTAAATAAGGAGAGGTCAAGAGTAATGGAAACATTAAAGCCATGATTTCTTTCAGAGGAAGAAGGGCTTAAGATAGCTCAGTACATGGTAACAGGTGTAGGGACAGATGTGTCTGGGAAAGGCGAAGTCTCGGGGGTCAGAGCAGGACCCCACATTGAGGTTAGTTCACTAACAACTATCTGACCTTCCACTGCTACTTTTTCTGATCTCCTGTGTGGCGGGAGAAGCCAAGCGAGGCCGGGTGGTAGCACTGGGAACCGTGGAACTGTGGAGGCCGTCTTTCCGGTCAGTCACGTGAGGATCGCTTGGAAGACTTGCTCAGGTGCACCTCCGAGGTTCTCGTTCTGCAGGTCTGGGGTGAGGTCCACACACAGCTCTGCCCAAAAGCTGCCCTGGGAATTCTGAAGTGGCTTCCAAAAACCACTTGGCAGAGTTCGGGATCAGAGTAAGGGTGCTGGGAGACTGGCCGTTCCCTTTCTCTTCTTGGGGAGCCTGAGGAGGTGCCTGGGGAGCTCGGGAGAGCTGCGGCGCCAGTTTGTCGCGTCAAAAGCAGACACTGCTGTGGTCAGTGAAGAACCACCTCCAAGCACTTTCCTGAGAAACACCATTGCTGCTCTGTTGACCTTGAAATAACGTAGGGTGTGTGTTCTGAATTGTGCGGGGCATGTGGGGGCATAAACACCAGGTGGTGACCAGCTCCTGCTGCCCTCGGTGCAGGGTCAGGATGGTTAGAGACGGGAGGCTCCTTTGGCTCTTCATACCCAGGCAAAACCCAGCAAGACGCTCTTCTTTGGGAGACAGATTTTGTGTTAACCTGAGCTCTTAGGGACTTTCAGCAAGTTGTTTGTTCTTTTCCCATCCCTGTGTGTCAGCTGTAGGCTGGACTGCGGGATCACTGAGGAACGCACTCTGGGATCGAACCTACTGATAAGAACAGTTTAGTTGGGCTCACTTTGAGTATTTGTCTTTGTTTTATCTTTAAGGTACTTTTTCTTTGGTCCAAAAATTTGGATTTCTGTTTTAATAAACTTTTAATATTATATAGTACAGTTATTAGAAATGCAAACTTGAAACTCATCACAAGATAATTGTTTTATTTTCTTCTGTGTAAAGGCAAAACATGAGTTTATAATTCTGGAAGTCCTTCTTGAGCTCAACAGGAATTTTTGAAATTTAAAGTTTTAGTATAAAGAACAACTTAACTATCTAAAAATCTCCCTCTGCAGAAATGGCAGATAGTGGGGGATCTTCCTCATCCTGTCTCGAGCCCTGTTTGGATACCCCAGCTGTTTTAAAGTGAGTAAAAGTTCCACCGTTTAGGCTGGACTTGATTAGATTGTTTCTCCGGGAATGTGGTGTGTTGACTTGATGCTTTGATGGTGCCAACCATCATGAGGCCACCACCTCATGCTGTATTAGTTTTGAGCTGCCCTGAAAACATGGGAGGTAAGCTTAATGATTTTACAGATGTCTGGAGCTTGGTAGAGTGGTAATAACAAAGTTTCCTATTTAAAATCTGATTTTATGCACAGCCTCAGGGAGAGGCTGTGTACCTCTGAGCTGTCTTACCATTTTGCAGGAACAGTTTGTCACAGCTCGCTGTTAACTTAAACCCCACGATGGGGAAGAATAAATGGGACTTTTAATTTTTGCATGTTAAAAAAAAAAACCCATGCAAATAGTTTAAGATCTGCAAAACCTCGGTGACATCATTGATTCAGGATCATACATTCAAGAAAATTGTATATGAGACAAATAGACATGGAACTTTTTGGAAATGATTTTAAGGGATCATTCTTAAGTTGCATAAAGTAAATTGAATCTTTCTGGAGGTGACGTGCAGTCAAATGAGGTATCTCATACGCGCCAGGAACTTGTGTATGTTTGCTATGGCTTTGTGTTTCTGGGTGCAGTGACCTTGGAGCTAGCAGCAGGCTATGAGGGGCAGCATGGAGTGCTGGTGTCTGCTACGTGCTCCCCGTGTGATCCTACATAACTTGTCTCTGTGCCTCACTTTACTGTCTGCAAGAAAGGGGTAGTAGTGCCTAACCCATTGATAGTCGTGAGGATAGAATTAGCATAACAGGCTTCTGGACCACTTCCTGTCACGTGGCAGGTAACACAGGCAGGAGTCATTAGCCACTGTTATCAGTGACCTCGTCATTCACGTTACAGAAGTTGCTAATCAGGCAGACAGCTTGGGAAAATAAAGTCATTGCGCAGTATTTTTGAGGCTTCGACGTGAATTACCTAAAAATGGACTCTTTGGAACTAAAATACATTGTGCCAATTGACAGTCCAGAACATGCTCCCCAGCTTCCTGGGTGGGTTCTTAGCTGGAGGAGCTCTGTGGGAAAGGTTGGACCGGTGGCCTTGTGCTGCCCTTCTTGCCTTAGTGATTTGCGTGAGTCCTGTCGACTTGGAAACAGATTTAGTGGCATATGATGAAGGACGGCTGCACAGCTTGGTCAGTGACTTGTTGAAGGAAAAGGAGGTGTGCTTATAAAACGTGTAGGCGGGCAGCCCGGGTGGCTCAGTGGTTTAGCGCCACCTTCGGCCCAGGGCATGATCTTGGAGACCTGGGATTGAGTCCCACGTTGGGCTCCCTTCATGGAGCCTGCTTCTCCCTCTGCCTGTGTCTCTGCCTCTCTCTCTCTCTCTCTCTCTCTCTCTGAATAAATAAATAAATCTTTAAAAAAAAAAAAAAAAAAGAGGACTCCCATGGGTAGAGAGGCAAAGAACCTAAAAAAAAGAGATCCTAGTGGTTAAGTAAGCTTCAGAGATGCACACGTTGAAGTAGCATGCTGCCGTTTCTCATACGTCAGAGGGAAGGAATTTACTGCAGTGGTGCCGAGAGGGTTAATACTGACACACTTCTGGAAGCAATTGGGCATCGCATGAAAGGCCTTAGAACTCAGTAGCCCAGCTCTCCAGTCCTAAAGAGGACTCTTCTGCTCCACGGGACATTTGCTGTGATTTCTCAGCAGAGCTGGAAGCAGTGAAAGGGTCGGTGATAGGACAGCAGCGTGACGACTGTAATCTCTAGATCATGAGCAGGTAACCCCCGTGTGACCTTCACATCCCTGAGGCAGGTACACCAGGTCACTTGTTCAGGCTGCGAAATGGACAGTTGGGATTTGAATCGGGAATGTCTGCTTCACCCGATAGTGTATTATTTGGCTGCTAAAAAATTATTTTAGAAATCATGTAGAAAAATGATTTTCTAAATACTGTGGGCATTTGCTAATGATGTCAGCTGGAGAAAGGAGGGCAAACATGACTTCCTCACACGTGAGTGTGTGGGCCTGGGGAAAGGGAAGGACTTTTCACTACAAGACACTCCTATTGATTTTATTTGATTGTTGTATATTTTTAAGTTCTGTAACTTGTTTAAAAAATACTGGGCTGGAGCACCTGGCCGGCTCAGTCAGTGGAGCGGGCGCTCTTGATCTTGGGGCCTTGATCAAGATCACGCATTGGGGTTAGAGTTCACTTAAAAATACGGGGCTGGACACATGGCAGTGGTTTTTCCATTCTGTTTCTCTATTTTCAAAGTGAATCTTTTTTAAATAGAGAAAATAGAGTAGACCCCTAGTTTCATTTCAGTTTTATAAAAAATACACAGGATTGTAGTGGATCACAGATTCCCTACCAGGTGTGACACGGGTGAAATAGATGAGACTGTTGTGGAAGGGCTTGAGATGAGAAGCCATGTAGCCCATGTTAGGAGAAGCTTTGGCAGACGGAGGCTGTTCAGAGGAAGGACACTGTCGGGCGGCCCAGAGTTGGAGGAAGGCCCCAGAGCCGCGGGACGGCCATCACCTGGCCACGCTCCTGATGGCCACCCCTCCCTTTGCAAGGACTTGAGCTGCAGGAGCTTGAGAGCCTCCCAGGAAGGCACCAGACCATGCCTGAAGGCTGGTCTGCTTGAACTCCAAACTCAGGATGACGTCACTAAGCTCACACTGTCCAGAAACACATTTTTAGTGACATTATGTTTCTTGCCTTTCGAAATACAAGTTTGTTGTTAAGATTCATTCAGTAAACATATTTACCGGTGCTGTGTGTGAGTCCGGTACAGCGAACTCACGGTGCCCAGCCTCAAATTTGCCTGCAGAACCATGATGTGATTCATATGGATGGGAAGGAAACAAGTAGTGGGTGTCACTTGGTGGTTTATTGTACTTTTTTCTTTTTTTCTTTTTTTTTTTTTTTTTTGAGAGAGAGAGCATGTGAGTGAGTGGTGGGAGGAGCAGGAGGGGGGGCAGAGGGAGACCCCAGCAGAGACTTGATCCCACGACCCTGGGACGACCTGAGATCACAGCCTGCGCTGAAACCAAGAGTTGGACACTCCACCTGACTGCGCCACCCAGACACCCCTGTTTATTTTACTCTGAATAAACTACAGTTTTCTTACTCATCATTGGAGGCTAAAGGAAAGAGGTCCCGCTCTTAAAGTTTCACTAAAAAACCAACATTTAGGGGCTCCTGGGTGCCTCAGTCAGTGGTGCATCAGGGCATGATCCTGGAGTCCTGGGATCGAGTCCTGCATTGGGCTTCCTGCTGGGACCCTGCTTCTCCCTCTGCCTGCGTCTCTGCCTCTCTCGGTCTCTCTCGTGAATAAATAAGTAAAATCTTTTTAAAAATCTTTTATTTTAAACCATAGTATCTTTGTTTTATACGTAGAAAGCAATAAAAGAAAGTGTCTCTGCTTAGTGAAATTCTAGTGTAGGCAGGATGAGAACTGGCAGGGTCACTTTGCCAGGACCGCTCCGCAGAGGAGAGTGCTGCTATCTGGGGGCGGCTGTGGAGTGAAATAACACTTTGCACGGAGGCTCTTTGGGCCTGTATGCTGCTCAGCTGCCTTCTCCTGTTTCACCAGGAAAAGAGGGAATTGGGGGTGGCCAGGGGAGGCCCTGCCTCTGCACCGTCCCTCAGTGACATCCTTTCTTCATGGCCCCCTCCTAGTGGGGCCGGTCCCTCTTTAGTGCCTTGTGCTGGTCGCACCTCAGCCCTGCGCTGTCTGGCACAGTCACTGGTGGATGACCTTCCAGTAGCCAGAGTCATGGATGCACGTGGACTTCACCTGCCTTGACCACCTACCTCCCTGGACAGGTCCCCGGTCTCGGTTTGTGAGTGCATCTCCTTGGCCACCCCTTACCTGCCCTTGGCTCTGCAGTGGCTACGGCCCAGCCCCTGTTGGATGTAGGCAGTGGTGCCCAGAGTACAGCCACACCAGCACACCAGCATGCCTTGTAAGACTGTCTCTACAGGTGCTCCTTCGTTTCCTCAAGTTTCCAAGCCCTCCTTACTTGTAAACAGCTTCATCACCTGAACTGTGGCCTAGAAGGTCCCCAGGCTCACGTTCCACCTCTATCTAACCCCCTTCCCGGGCACTGCCTCTGTCCCTGCCTTGTCCTCTCGTGCACACGCGGCTCTCCCGGCTGGCACACTCCCCACCCTCCCAGGCCTCCTGTCCCCTTTGGGCACGCCAGTTTGTTCAAGGCTCAGGTAGGGGATCCATCCAGAGTTTGGCCTTCAGAGCCAGACACGGTGAGTCTCAGCTTTGCCACTTGCTTCCCTTGCAGCTTAGAGGCGCTTTGTCTTTCTGAGCCTTGATTTCATTGTGCACAAAACTGGAGTAATGTCCCAATTTGGAAGAACTATAAGTCATGGGTGAGAAGGGCCTTGCACAGAGTAGCTAGCGGTCAGTCTACAGTGAGGTAGGAGCATGTTCATGTTTGGGGGAAGTGAACCTAACGTGATGGTTTGCTTCTGCTGCCAGACCATCTGTGTATCTGAACAGTGACTGTCACACAGGCTTAACCTCTGTGGTACAGTTTGTCTTATTTTAAATAAAACCAGAATACAGTTTACTAGCTAACCATGAAAATAAAGGAGGTGCTCACTGTTGGCACAGGAATCCAGGGTTTTGGGAATGTGTTCACAGAGATTGGATCAGCCATATAAAGGCTTTCTGGACGATGGGGCACGTGGGGGCATCAGCATCCACACAGGAGCCAACATGTGAGGTTCTGAGGCTTCTGACGGGAGCTGGGGGGTGAACTTTCCTTGGTGATGGTGGCTTAGGTTTCTATGTTAAATACTTTTTAATGTTCCTGAAAGCAGAGAGGAGGGGAGGGTAAGCCCACCCCTCAACCCACCGCGCAGGTCCAGCAGTGACCGATACTTGTCAGTCTTGTGTCACCTGAGCCCTGATATCGTTATACTGCAGTCTTTAAACAGGTCCCAGATACCATGTTACTTCATCTGCAAATTATATTCAGAATTTTAGAATTACTGTTGTACACGTTTCTTGGGGCTGCAGTAACAAAGCCCCACAACTGGGCAGAGAAAACAACAGAAGTCTATTATCTCACGTTCTGGGGGCCAGGGGCCCCACACCAAGGTGTCCACAGGGCCACGCTGCCTCTGAAATCCTGTAGGGACAATGCCTTGGCACATCCTCCGTGCTTGGGTCGTCCGTGGCTTTCCTGCTCCCCACAGGTCATCCGTGGCTGGTTCTCTAAAGGACACCATCCGAATGGCCAGTCTTCTCACTGGTGGTGGCTGCAAGGAGCCTCTTCCCAGTAGGGCCACATTCTGAGTTTTGGGCTTAGGGCTCCGCTATGTCTCTTCCTGTGGGTGGCGCAGCTCAATCTGTAACCTATGGGTGGCGTGAGCTTCCTGGAAGGCCTTAAAATGGAGTTTATAGAGGCCCTTAAATGCCACCTTCTTGTGGTACAGGTTCTGTTATAGGAATTTATCTTTGGAAATAATGAAATACGTACACAAATTTAAGGGTAAGAATGTTCACAGGTGAATAATTGGTATTAATGAAAAATCTGAATTGTTTTCATGAAAAATCAGATAATAATGGAAGAATGACAAAATAGTGACATAACCATTTGATGAAGCATTATATAGCCATAAAAATTCTGTTTGGGGGGCAGCCCTCTCGGATCCCCTCCCTTTTTGGGAGCTTTGTACTATTGATCAATAAGCTTTGCTTTGGGGATCCCTGGGTGGTGCAGCGGTTTGGCGCCTGCCTTTGGCCCAGGGCGCGATCCTGGAGACCCGGGATCGAATCCCACGTCAGGCTCCCGTGCATGGAGCCTGCTTCTCCCTCTGCCTATGTCTCTGCCTCTTTCTCTCTCTCTGTATGACTATCATAAATAAAAAAAAAATTAAAAAAAAAAAAAAAGCCTTGCTTTGGTGCCCACAAGAAAGAAAAAGTTTGGGGAAAGTATGTAATTTATACAAGAGCATGTTTGTAATTAAAGCAGGATATAAAGTATGTGGTATGATCACATTTTATTAAAACAGTATAAACATTTACATATGTGAGCATATATATACACCAGGAAAAGTGGGAAAGAACTTACTAAACATATATTTATAGCAATTAATTAGTGAAAAAAGTTAAAGAACATGTGTTCTGTGCAGTATTATTTGGGGTACTAGCATATTAGTATCTGCAAGTGCTTGAACCTAAATGGGGGAATCATAGGGCTGAATTCTAAGGGCAGTTATTGATTGTGTGCAGTGAAGTATTTGGAAAAGTTCATACAGATTATCACTAGGTCGACATGAATAATGTAGCTGTGGACATTTTCTGCAGGATTCCCATAACCTGCTATCCTGGAAATGTTAGACCAGGTATAGACAGCCCAGTGTCAGGACCATGAACCAGCTGGGTTGTCTTCCTGCATGTTAGCTCTACTGGGAAAAAAGGCTGGGGAATTGATTTGAAAATTATCCTCTTATACACAGAGTCTTGTTTGTTTTTAAATGTGCTTTTACAAAATAAAAAATTGACATTTTATAGGGTTTTTTTCAATCTCTTTTAGGTTAAAAATTTTGCAGTTATTTATCTTGTGGATATTACAGAAGTGCCTGACTTCAACAAAATGTATGAGTTGTACGATCCGTGTACTGTCATGTTTTTCTTCAGGTATGTTCTCTTAAAATCATCGTTTCACTTAAATATTGTTGGTGTGAAGCTTGATGTAATCACGATATCTTTACATTTGATGGTACTTACATAATAAAGTTGAGCAACATCATGAGTCAAAAAAGTTGTGTTGTGGAGATTTTAAGCAGAAAGAAATCACCATTTGACATTGTTTTTATTTGTCAAATTTTCTGGGTTTTTTGTTTTTTTGTTTTTGTTGTTGTTGTTGTTTTAGATTTTATTTATTTATTCATGGGAGACAGGCAGAGACACAGGCAGAGGGAGAAGCAGGCTCCATGCAGGGAGCCCTATGCGGAACTTGATCCCAGGACTTCAGGATCATGCCCTGAGCTAAAGGCAGACACTCAACCACTGAGCCACCCAGGCGTCCCAGTTTCTATTTATTGTTACTACATAAGTTGACAAATAGTGACATTAAGCATTAGATGTAAAGGGAAAGTAGAGCTCCCCAGCTGGTGAGGACCGTATAGGGTGTATCTCAGCCTGTACTCATGTGACAAGTTAGCACAACTGTAGCAGCTGAAAACAGCACAGGTAGTAGGAGCCCAGCGTTGTGGGTCAGAGTTGGGGCTCTGCGGCTCCCCTCCCAGGGTCTCAGGAGGCCAGTCATGCGCTGGGCCCTTAGCCGGCCATCAATCGGGGAAGAAGCCACTGCTCGTGGGGTTGTGGCCGTGTCCACTTCCTATGGCTGTGGGTGTGAAGCCGCTGTGTCCTCGCTGGCTGCGTGCTGGGGCCCCCTGTTCCTGAGCCCCTTCCATCTCGGGGCTTGCACTGTCTCTGCGCTACCCTGTTCTGCTTCTGCTATGCCGGCAATTATCTCACCCAGATAATCCAGGATCATCCCCTTATTTTAAAGTCAGTGGATCTGTAACCTTCGGGGTCACCTGCCCAACCCTATGTGTCTGTAATGTTGCTGAGCATTGGCATCTCATCACATCACCATCCCAGGGATGAGGGCAGGAACTTCTCAGGGTTGAGTGTAGGGTTTTGTCTGCCATAGTGTGCACTCCGGGTCCACAGATGCACATCCTTCCCCTAAGCAAAATCAGTAAGACTGAGGCCTCTTGGGCTCCTGGACACCCATCCTGCGTGACCTCGGCTCCCCAGCACCCAGTAGGGCAGCACCCAGTAGGGCAGCAGAGGAAGCAGCTCTGATTTCTCAGGGGCCCTGGGACAGTTCAGCCGGGGCTTCCCAGCCTCTTCTAGGAAAGGCATGTGCCATGGGGCGGCTTCCCACCCTGCTTCAGCCGTAGCCCCTGGGGTTTGTTGCCTGCACTGTCCGTCCCTGCAGCCCAAGTCCCTGCCCCGGGCATCTGCAAAGACGGTGGGGCACACTGTTCTTCATTGGGACTGAGCATTCCGGCCACAGAGCTTCCTGGGGCTTCCGCAGAAGGTCATTCCTGGATCTGGTATCTGCTGAGGGGCATTCGTGGGTCTTACACCCGTGTTCCTTGCTTTGCTGTCCGCAGTGGGGAGAAACCAGGCAGCCCCTGCAGGACTTGGCTTGATAGTTCCTTCGTTGACCATCCAAGTGCATCCTTGTGACTTCTGCTTCTCCAGAACCACAGGACAGGGTCACTGATGTCCAGCCACCAAGTATCGAGGCCCTTCCTCTATCCCAGCCTTGTGTTCCTTGCTGCCCTAGGCACCCGCGCTCTTCAGATCGTGTTTCTACTGACAGCTCTTCATGGCAGCCTAGGCCTTTTCTCGTGCTGCTCAAAACTCTCCCCAGGCCATCAGGTGCGACTTATGAGGCTGTCTTGGGTCCAGCCTCCTGCTGCCTGTGGCAGCCGAACCAGAGCACTGCCTCAGAAGAGAATACGGACCCTCCTTCTGCTCTTCCTGTGACCCAGAATTCTAAGATGAGGCACATCAGTACTGCTGTTGATTTTTTCACCAAATGCATATATTGAGTCTTGCCAGGTTTTGTGGTCTCCACCAGGACATCAAGTCAGATACAGCAGGGTTCCTGCCATCACTGAGCTTCATGGGTTGGCCACAGCTGAGTAGACTAGCAAAAGGACACAGAAGGGCCAGAGGATAGGTATTTATAGAGACACAAGTACTAAGTAAGTTTAGAAAGAGCACATGCATTCCTAGGGGCTAGTGTGGGCATGAACAGTCAGGTGTTTGGTGTCCCGTAGGGACACAGAATGGCTGGCACACTGGTGGTAAGAAGGAGCAGATCCCTGGGCCCGAGTGCGGGTGCGCAGTGTTACCCTGCAAGTGAGTGTTCGCAGTAGAGAAGCATCAAATTTGCCTTTTTGGATGCTCGCTCTGGTTGAAAGGTGTCCAAAGCAGAGACTGCAGGACAGAGCGCTTCATTCTTGTTCAAGTGAAAAGTTAAATTAGTGAAAACAAATTAATGTTCAGCAGACCTGGGGAAAACAGTGCACCAAGGACAGAAAAGATTACTCTCTTTGTCAAGTGCACATACAAGATCATTTTTTAAAGTATCCTTTTAAAAAACAAATTCGTAAAATATCGTCTACTTCCCTGATTGTAGGAATGCAAAATATACTAATTTCACAATAAGGGCTTTTTAAAAATTCTGAGGCCACTGGGGCCTTTAGTAAAGTATACGCCCAGAGCTCCCAAGAGTGCCATGAAAATCTCATGTGTTGGGATCCCTGGGTGGCGCAGCGGTTTGGCGCCTGCCTTTGGCCCAGGGCGCGATCCTGGAGACCCGGGATCGAATCCCACGTCGGGCTCCCGGTGCATGGAGCCTGCTTCTGCCTCTGCCTGTGTCTCTGCCTCTCTCTCTCTCTCTCTCTCTGTGTGACTATCATAAATAAATAAAAATTTAAAAAAATATATCATGTGTTTCTGAAGTAAATCCCCACTCCGCCACCCCTCTGCCCCAGAAAATGCTATTACTGTCCAAGTGACTAGAACTGTGCCCTCTGACCTTTCAGCTCCCCAGAGGACATGGGTCCTGAGGGAGTCGCAGAGTATACAGAAGGAGCTTGCACCAAGCATGGCTGTGTTAAGATAGTGTTTACATTATTTCCATCTTCTAAATCATGGTGGATCCTCTTGACTGTGTTCTTGTCTTCACTGATGTTTAACAAGAGCCTGAGATGGTAGGAAATGGCATTTTTTTTTTTATGGAACTGTTTTTAGAAGGATTTTTGTGAGCACTGACCCCTCCCCCCCATGTCCTCTTTGCAGGAACAAGCACATCATGATTGACCTGGGTACTGGTAACAACAACAAGATCAACTGGGCCATGGAAGACAAACAGGAAATGATAGACATCATCGAGACTGTGTACCGGGGCGCCCGGAAGGGCCGCGGCCTGGTTGTGTCTCCAAAGGACTACTCCACGAAATACAGATACTGAGCTCAGCCCAGTCTCCGTGCACAGAAGTGGTGCAGAATTGTTTTCACATGGAAATATTTGAAACTATTTAAAGCCTTAGAGAAAGCGTTTGGAAGTGAATTCAAAGCTCAAGGACTTGGAGGGTCTTTGTAGTAAGGGTTGCATGGCATCAACTCTTTGCCTGTCTGGCCATTGTATTTTTATATTAGCAAATATTTGTAAATACCTAGCTGACACGAATAAAGTACACAGTGATGGAAAGTCATAATTGCTTATTTCTTATGAACCTTGCCGTACAGATAACTGGTTTGGGCAGTTGGAGACTAATCGTCATCTTTAGCACTGGAGTAGAATTCACCATGTTTTACCCATGTGGCAGTAGGAATCCATGTGAGTTCTCCAGGGCTGCCAGAACAAAGTGGCACAGACTGGGTGACAATGGAAATGAGTTGCCTTGCCAATCTGAAGGCCAGAGCCTCGGGTCCGGGTGTGGTCAGGTCAGGGCTGGTTCCTTGGGGCTGTGATGGATCTGTTCCCTGCCCCTCTCCTAGATTCTGCTAATTTCTGCCGATCTTTGGCATCCTGTGGCTTGAATCTTTGCCCCTTCACAACCTTCACATGGCCTTCTCGCTGCATGTGTGTCTGTGTCCAAATTTCCTCTTCTAAGGACGCTGGTCACTGGAGAAGACCACCCCACAGGAGCATGACCTTATCTTAACTGATTACATTTGTGATGACCCATCTCCAAATAAGGGCATGTTGTAAAAAAAGGGGGGGTGGGTGCATGTTGTCCTGGGGATCCGAACTCCTGACATGGGAACTTACTGGGGGTGCAATGCAACACACAACACAATCCAAAGGTTGAGTTCTGAAAGAATATACACTTGGGGGAAAAATGTCTTTTATTCTTGCTATAAAAACAGTGCAATAAAATAATGATTCTTGGAGGGTTTTTTCTTTTAAGATTATTTATTTGACAGAATGAGCACAAGCAGGGGAAAGGGCAGAGGGAGACAGAGAAGCAGAGTCCCCACCGTGCAGGGGGCCTGATGCGGGACTGGATCCCAGGACCCCAGGATCATGACCTGGGCCAAAGGCAGATGCTGAACCAACTGAGCCAGCCAGGTGCCCCAGAGTTTTCCTCTTAAATATAGAGTAAGAGTTGTTTCTATTCCTCCTGAGCTCGTATCTACTGTCCTCAAGCAGTCTGTATTTTCTGTAGCAACCACAGCTCCTGGTACATGCAGTTTTTTGTTTCTCCTACCCCAGCAGCATGTGGGTAGGTGGTTGGTTGGGATCTTCCCAGGCACATCTTGTGCACACAGACTGAAAGTGTGGAGCGTGGGGCCCGTCTGCTTTCAAGGCCGGGCTCTGCCAATTACTGTGGCAAGTGGCCTCCTGGAACTCCATTCCAGGTGGGGGGGGGGGGGGGAGTTGGTAGTCTCTGTTTGTCCCACGTGTGTCAGAATAGTGCCTGGTGGGCTCTTCTTGGTGTGAAAGCACTCACTGCCATGGCCAGATTGACTGTGGTTTGACTGTGGTTGAGACACAAATACAAGCCAGCAAATACAAATGAGGTGTGCTTGAAGTGGATTTCAAACTCAAATGCAAATCCTCAGCTTTATTGGTCCAGCCTTAATTTTCCCATTTACAAAATAGGGAGTGTAATGCCACATCAAATGAGAGGCTAATGGAAAAATCATCATGACCCCAAGTGCCTGGCATATAATAGACATTCAATATTCTACTCCTGACATTTCTCCAAGGTAGGACAAACAGCCAAGGATCACATGAAAGGAAATGCGGATCAAAACCTGCAGATGCCATTTCACACTCACTGAGACAGATATGAATAGATTCCAAGATCAGATGAGTACAGGTGTTGTCAAGGATGTGGGGAAATTGGAACCCTCACACTGCTGGTGGAGAGGTGGAATGGGCAACCCTTTGGAAGATGGTTTAACAGTTCCTCAAAAAATAAAATAGGGGGACTCCTGGGTGGCTCATCAGTTGAGTGTCTCTCTTTGGCTCAGGGCGTGATCCCAGAGTCTCGGGATCGAGTCCCACAACGGGCTTCCTGCATGGGGCCTGCTTCTCCCTCTGTCTATGTCTCTGCCTCTTTCTGTGTGTCTCTTGTGAATAAATAAATAAAATCTTAAATAAAATAAAATAGGGAATTACCCTTTGACCCAGAAATATCAGTACTAAGTATATACCTAAGATAACTAAACATGTATGTCCACACAAACTTGGATGGAACTTTAGTGGCAGCATTATTCATAATAGCCAAAATGAGGAAACCACCCATACGTCCATCAACTGCAGAATGGATAAACAAAATGTGGTCCATCCGTACAATGGGATATTATTTGTTCATAAGAAATGAAGTACTGATGTAGGCTACAGCCTGGTGAACCTTGAAAACATGGTAAGTGAATGAGGTGAGGCACTACATATCGTATGAGTCCGTTTTTATGAAACGTCTGGAATAACCAAATTCATAGAGACAATAGAATAGTGATTGCTTAAGATTAGGGGGAGGGGGATGAATGGAGTGATAGCTAATGGGTATGGGATTTCTTCTTGAGATAATGAAAATGTTCTATGTGGTGATGGTTGTACACATCTGTGGATATACCAAAACCCATTGAATTGTGTTGAGTGAATTGTATAGTATGTGAATTATATCTCTTCTTGATAAAGCTTTATTAGCTGTTAACAGAAAAATAAGCAAAAATATTACACCCCACATTTGTAAACTAACTCTGTAGTTACTGTAAATTTGTTGGGTTTATAAATTGTAATAAGTTATTCATTTGACTTTAATAACTATCTTTTCACTGGTGCTTTGTAACTCCAATATGGTTTACTTTATAATGGTTTGGTCTCTTCCAGGTTCATATCCTATTATTATGTATCTACTGTCTACTTCATCCAGAACTAAGTGATTGACAAGCCATTTTCGCAAATTCTTCCAACCACCTGCTAGGTAGATAGTTTGCAGAGAAGGAAACTAAAGCTTCGTTTACCCAGAGTTATACCTCACAGCAGAGGACATAAATTCAAACCTAGATCTGCAGGGCTACCAACCTTGCCCCATTGCTGCACTGTGTTACTTTATTGCTTTATTCAAGTTGAAATTAACTAGTACAGAAAGTATACCACTGAACAATTTCTGTTTCCTGTCCTCCCCAGGGTGGTCTTTGTGCAAAGTCCAGAATTAGTCATGGCAGCTGACATAGAAGCAACAACTAGCCGAAGGTACGGAATATATTCAGGGATGCAGTAAGTAATCAAGTACCCTAAGGAAACGGACAGAGATTCGCAAGAGTGCTTATTGCAGCATTATTTGGAAACAATATTAATCAAATGGGAAACAATTCAAAGGATTATTACACAGCTGTTAGTGACTGACATACAGCTACATACATCAACATAGATGAATTTCAAACTACTGAATGGAGAAGCTAGGTGCAGAAGGATACTATGGCATGATGTCATTTATTTACAGTTTTCAGACATTCAAAACAAAGATCTGAAGCATTAAAAACAACCGGCAACCTTGTGTGTTTGCAGTAGATTGTTGTTCTGTGTGGGCCCCTAGGGTAGACTGCCTTTTCCTGACTGTTCTGAGCCCATGCAGAGAAGAGATGGGGAGCTCAGGGCACTAACAGAATCAAAACTATGACTATCCTTGGGGATCCCTGGGTGGTGCAGCAGTTTGGCACCTGCCTTTGGCCCAGGGCGCGATCCTGGAGACCTGGGATCGAATCCCATGTCGGGCTCCCTGCATGGAGCCTGCTTCTCCCTCTGCCTATGTCTCTGCCTCTCTCTCTCTCTCTCTGTGACTATCATAAAAAACAACAACAACAACAACAAAAAACTATGATTATCCTAAATACCACTCACTAATGTTAACAAAAACTGCACCCAGCTTTTGGTTCCTCAGGTTGCTCAGTTAAAATATAGGATATGTTCATGGCCTCATTAGGTTTCTTATCTGAAAGCTGAGGTGCTAGTTGGGAAAGCCGGATGTCTTGAAAAATCAGAATGGGGAACTTTGGGAGGACTCCCTTTATATAGGTGCCATTTTGAGTAGCTTTTTCTGCATCATTTTTATTAATGACTTTTAAAATACATCTGGTTTTAGTACCCTTTGTAGCATTTTTACAGTTATCATCAAAAGCTATACAAAGAACACCAACAGCGTCTTAATGAGATTTATATTGCTTTGCACACTGTAGTGGGGCAACATCCCACTAGTCTTCCCCAGCCTCTGCTAAAGCCCACATCCTCCATCTGGCCTCTGATTTTCTTGTTCAGCAGAGTGGTTAAGCTCTCACATATCTACATGTACAAAAAATTGTTAAAAAATGTTTGAGTAGCTCCTGGGGCCCAGGGCTGAGCAAAATCAATCTGGTTGCTTGCTGTCTCATGAAGATAGCCAAATGATCATGTAAAAGTGAAATTACAACTGTGACAGTCAATAGGTAGAGTGCTAGACGATCATATAAAAAGTAGATCTGACCCAGATGGAGACTCAGGGAAAGAATCCCTTAGGAAATCATTTTCAAGCTGAGATCAGATATTTAAAAAGCGAACTAAGTGGGTGTAGAGGTAATTGCATTCCAGATGGTGACCAGCAGGAGGCCCATGGTGGTGGAGAGAGCGGGGGCCTGTTTGAGAACTGGAGCATGTGATGTGGTTAGGTATGGGGGTGGGGGTGGGGTAACAATGAGAGGCTTTGCCTTGAGAACCAGGTATACAATTTTAGTTCTGATCAAATTTTAGTTCTGAGAAGATCTGTCTGTCCCCTTGGAGGAGCTAAAAGGGGATTTGGGAAGAGAGTTAAAAGTCTTTGGTGAGAGATCAGGCAAGAGACCATGGTTGTAAAGAAAGGAAATTAAATGTGAGAATTTAAAACTTCACACAATTGCATCCAGAACTGCTAATTTGCAAATTTAGCCCTGTATTATTAAACTTGATGTTTTCATAAGTTCCCAAATTTTGTGTTAAATGAGCTTTAAATTACAAGTATATAAATATAGCATTTGACATTGAATTTCCAACATTTTACTTAAGTACTCTATGAGTAAACTGCTTGCTACTAAAGTTTCATATTAATGTAGTTTATATTAATAAGTGTGTTTAAGCACATGTAAATCCATCTATTAATTTTCCCCTATGGGAGCATTTTTATTTATTTATTTTTATTAATTATTTTTTATGGTTTTTTCTTTATTATTTATGTATTTATTTATAAAGATTTATTTATTACTTTAGAGAGAGAGAACAAGAGTGGGAGGGGGGAGAATCTCAAGCAGATTTAGCACAGAGCCTGACATGGGGCTCCATCTCACACCCCTGAGATCATGACTTGAGCTGAAACCAAGAGTCAAACACTCAACCAACTGTGCCACCCAGGTGGCCCTGATTTCTTCTAATATATATGTAACAGGGTACTGGAAAATAGCAATCTTTTGTAAAAATGTTAAGAAGATGTTAAAACAGTTGATATTATAAAATGCCAAATAATCTGTAAAGGTAGGTGTCTGTGGTTTGAGATAGTAAATGTCAGACTATGAAAGGGGATCAGCTTGGAACTTACTTTAGAAAGAAGTATTTTTTCTGACAGTAAATGTTTTTATTTCATGTTTTATGTTGGCTTCGTGCTCAATGTGAGGCTTGAACTCATGCCCCTGAGATCCAAAGTCACATGCTCTACCAACTGAGCCAGCCGGGCACCCCAATGTTTTTATTTTAGTTAATACCTAATAGAAGCAAAACAAACAAACAAAACTAATAGAAGCTTTCTTTTTCCCCCTTTTATTTATTTATTTTTAAAGATTTTATTTATTTATTCATGAGAGACACAGAGAGAGGCAGAGACACAGGTAGAGGGAGAAGCAGGCTCCATGCAGGAAGCCCAATGTAGGACTCAATCCCAGGACTTCAGGATCACTCCCCGAGCCGAAGGCCGATGCCCAACCACTGAGCCACCCAGGCGTCCCATTTTTCCTCCTTTTAAAAAAGATTTTATTTATTTATTTTGAGAAAGAGTTTGGGGGGTGGGGGGAGAGAGAAAGATAATCTCAAATAGATTCCGTGCTGAGTGCAGAGTCCAATGTGGGGTAGCATCCTATGACCCTGAGATCTAGACTGGAGTCGAAGTCAAGTGTCGGATGCTTAACTGACTGCACCACTCAGGGGCCTAGAAGCTTTCTTTTCTACTTAATTTCTTAAAAATTCTGGATTTTGAATTGTGATCTATGTTGTTAATGAGGACTCAAGCCTGTTCAGTTTCCTTCAAATATCCACTTCAGTTTCTGCTAAAAGTATAATGGCAGGGGCACCTGGGTGGCTCAGACAGTTAAGTGCTCAGACCATGATCTCAGGGTCCTGGGACAGAACCCCGTGTTGGGCTCCCTGCTCAGTGGGGAGCCCGCTTCTCCCTCTGCCTGTGTCTCTGCCTCTCTCTGTGTCTCTCATGAATAAATCAATAAAGTAAAATTTAAAAAAAGAAAAAGATAGATGTGTGCCACCAAGGGAGTATAAAACGACACTTCCTTTCCTTAGATGCCTTTGACTAAATGCACTTGGCCTTCACTTGTACTTCTGACCTTAAGGAAAAATATGCAGAGAATTCATGGTAACAGTGCTCCTTGCAGCAGCATTTAGAGTAGCAAGAAAGTGGGAAGTTGCCTCAATGTCCAAGGGGTAGTTATGGGAAAGTTTAAATTATTACAGCCATATGATAGAATGGTAGCCATAAAAACAAGTGTGAGAAGTGAATGAAATTTTCACATGGAAAATATGTTTATGGTATGAAAAGAGAACAGGATCTGAGATTATAAACAACATGATCAACCATATATAAAATTGTATGCACAGAAAAATGTGTATAGCGGCTAATTCTAAACTGGAAAATTCTGCGATTTTGACTTTTGTACGAAGAATAGGATTTCTCTGATATGCAGGAATAGTGTTATTTTTTACATTGAGAGCCTATTACCCCTTTTAGGTGATCATAGCTTTATTTTACTCTGGCTCAGAGGGGAGAATTGGACAATTATTTGGTTGTGTTTATATAACCTGCAAACAAGCCGAAGTCTTGTCCTTGTTCTCTCGTTGGTGACCACCTCCAGAGAAGCCGAAGCGCGCCTGGAGAAGCTGTTTTCTTGGGTTTGGAGAACATCATTCTCAGAATGTGTTTGAACTAGACAGATGAAAACGAGTCTTCCCAAACACTCTGTGACTGGAAAAGCTGACTCGGAAAGCAGTTATTTGGGGATCCCTGGGTGGCTCAGTGGTTTGGCGCCTGCCTTTGGCCCAGGGCGTGATCTTGGAGTCCCGGGATCAAGTCCCGCATCAGGCTCCCTGCATGGAGCCTGCTTCTCCCTCTGTCTGTGTCTCTGCCTCTCTGTGTCTCTCATGAATAAATAAAATATTTTTTTTAAAAAAGGAATGCAGTTATTTAAAAAGCAATCTCAGAAGACAATTTATGATGTTTTAAAATCGATATAGAACTTAATTCAGGAAAAAAAGAAAGTGACCTAATATAGCTTAGGCTTTGTCCCATGGCTTATAAATACCAGGTGTTCATTGGAAAATTTTACAACTATCTTTGTCAATCACCTTCTGAATTATTTTCTTATTGCATTGTTTGTTCTTATAATCTTTCATTTTATTAAAATGAATTTTTAAATTAATAAAAATCAGAACTCATGCAAATTATTATTTTAAAAGTACAGGTTTGATTTTATCACATTTTCAAGTGCTGGTCTACTGTCTTAAGGTCCGTAAGAAAAAATTTTGAAAAAGGTAATGGTTTCTTCATATACCAATTAATGTATGGTTAAATAAACTGGAATCCAAAGCTTTCGCTAAAAATACAAAATTTCCCCTGTCCATTTATGGACAGGAAAAATTCCATATGTGGAAGAACATAAATACTAAATGCTTTTCTTCTTACACACATGGAGTCAGTGTGCACCCACAGCTGACGGGGATAAACAGCATGCACTCTTGAGACAACTGAACATTACTTCTGCATCTGCATCAATACTGCATCGCTGTGACTCACCCCCCCCAAGTATCCAGGAGACAACACCAGCCGGCCGCAATATGCTGCCTCTCTACTTTGATTAACTGCAGGAAAGGGGCCACCGTGTTGGTTAGTGGGGAGGTGACAAAGTGCCAGGTCTACCGACGGAGAACAGTAGTTTCCAACATTTTGACATAGCTGACTCTCCCTTCTCACAGCAGGAACTCGGGGCTCGGGGATGTGCAGTGTCCCTGTGTGAACCCTGATGAGTGCAACCAACAAACACAGATTTACCCAAACATCTCAATTTATTGAGGTCCTTCTTTTCATTTAAAAGGCAGTACCACTGATTTAAACAAACTTGGATGTCTGGTCTTCTCTCGGGCTCCACGCACATCAAATGGTGGGGTTTCCATGTCTATTTGATCATTTAACTTGTTGACTAAACTTAAAACAGCAGCTTGATCTGGGTGATGAAGGATCTTGGGCTGCCATGTTCTTCCCTCAGGCTCTTGTCCCATCCCAGAATCAGCCCTGCAGGGTTGGGGGTGGGGAGGAGGGACAGCTGATTCCTCAGGGCCCGCCAGGAATGAGGCCAGAACGGTGAAGCTGTCCACCCTTTGCAGTGTTCACAGCTCCTAAGCAGCAGCTCCTACCCAATACCAGACGTAGGGGTTTATAAACTGAAGGCAAACTGGCTCTGATTCAGCAGGACGAGTGTGGATAATTTACCGGCTGACTTAGGGCAACAATCCTAAAACAAAATGGGAAAACAAAGGCACCTCATTGTCCAATCACAATATGCTTACATAATCAGAATATTCTGGAAATAAAATATGCAGATGTATCCTAATAAAATAAAGTTGTGCATCTCCATATGTCACGTAGACACAAATCCAGTCTGAGAGCTGAAGCCAAGCATGTATTTGCATCTTCAAGATGAAGTGGGACATGTCACTGGGAAAGAAATGTCTGCGTTGCGGGGTCAGAGCAGACCCTCGGGAGCCACGGTGAAATGGGCTGAGCACTTAAGGCACATGCGTCTTCTTTAAGGGATTATAGAAATATATGGTTTCAGATGGAAACTACTAGTTGCCCTCCCCAATCTCTAGTTCATCCTGACTCATGTTTTGATTGAAGACTAACCTGAGGGGTGGCGGTGAAAAGTCCTTTAATAAAAGCCAATTTTTAAATAATAGAGCTTGTCATTTAAAGTGTGCGCTTCCTGAGGAATTATGATAATTGTCCCAGTTAGTCTGTTCAGAAGAGATCATTTGTAAGAGTCCTTTATTGTCCCTGCAGGCTTCCCTCTAGCACAGAGGCAGGAGTCCCCATGGTGAACAAATACGGGATTGCCCTTTTCAAGATTAAAGCAATCAAAACACAGGCGGAAGGCAAACCTTTAGTTTCCTAATGACGCCCTTGCCCCTTGTTCCGAAACAGGATCCTCAACCCCAGCTTGCACCATGAGGTCATTTACATTCTTCTGTAGATCCTCGAGGCGACTTCCCATTTCTTCCAGTGCAACGTTAAGGGGAATTGTACACAAGGTCAGAACACCGGCCCGAAAGTCCCAGGAGACCAACTTCAGGTCACACCTGCTGAGAAAGATGCCTCAGCAATGCAACCTTTAAAATGAGAGTCAGGCGGCCTGTATGTACCTTACGGTGCAAAGTAACCATTCCCTACGGTTTTATTTTAAATATTTTATTTATTTATTCATGAGAGACACAGGGAGAGAGAAGCAGAGACACAGAGGGAGATGCAGGCTCCATGCAGGGAGCCCGTGGGACTTGATCATGGGATTCCAAGATCATGCCCTGAGCCAAAGGAAGGCACTCAACTGCTGAGCCATCC
The DNA here is from genome assembly GCF_011100685.1 of Canis lupus familiaris. Lineage (NCBI taxonomy): Eukaryota > Metazoa > Chordata > Mammalia > Carnivora > Canidae > Canis > Canis lupus. The sequence goes on from NC_049222.1 coordinate 712,255, forward strand.
AGGCGTCCCTCCCTACAGTTTTTGTAGCCTCTTAAACCTTGGAACCGAGAGCTCGGTTCTAAATGCTTGGCTCCCCGTGTAGGATTCATCTGTTGTAACCAGATTCTAATGAATATGTACATATAATGGAAGTTAATTTTGTTTAAAACCAACTTTCCGGGCAGCCCGGGTGGCTCAGTGGTTTAGCGCTGCTTTCAGCCCAGAGCGTGATCCTGGAGACCCGGGATCAAGTCCCACGACAGGCTCCCTGCATGGAGCCTGCTTCTCCCTCTGCCTGCCCCCTCTCTCTGTCTCTCATGAATAAATAAACATATTTTTTTAAAAAGCCAACTTTCCTACAGTTTAATTTTTATCATGTTTTAAGAATATTTTTTCCCTATGAAAACCCATCTACAGAATCAAAATTTGAAGTAAACGGTCCCGTAAGCAAATACTTTGCCTATAATTTCTAAGGAGTGAGTTTAACTGTGTAGAGTGAGCTCTAGTGCACCAAGTCTTAGGGCAGATGTTACCATTATCTGGATTTGTTCAAAGTAGAACAAACATTCTACCCTAATTCTGCTTGAATTCACATCTTTTTTTTTTTTTTTTTTTAAGATTTTATTTATTTATTCATGAGAGACACAGAGAAGGAGAGAGAGAGAGGCAGAGACACAGGCAGAGGGAGAAGCAGGCTCCATGCAGGGAGCCCGATGTGGGACTCGGCCCAGGGTCTCCAGGATCAGGCCCTGGGCTGAAGGCGGCGCTAAACTGCTGAGCCACCCAGGCTACCCTGAATTCACATCTTAAGAAAACAGTGAGCTGCTACAGTTGCAAAACAAAACAAAGGTTGGGAGAGCCAGATGCAGTGTCCTATGTTGAAGACATTCCATGTCTTGTTTGCAAGTTTCTGGTTGCTTCTAGGGTATAAGTGTTCCTCAGCACACTACCCAGATTTATCTAGGGCTGATAAATAGGGCTCCTATGTATTTGTTTAGGGTGATTATTCGTAGAAACGTCCCAGGGGCAGCCTTGTGCCTGTGTCCTTACGTTTATCCCTGTCACACACGGTGCCCTCTCCTGCAAAGGACATAGGACATAGTTCCCGTGAGCAGTACTTAGTACATCGGGGTACTAAACGTAGAACCAGGAAATTCTAGGTCACTAGCATACAAGAAGATATTGCATGATAATTTTAGAGTTCAAAAGCATCATGGCATGTGTTATAAGCTAGAAAAGGATATTTCTGAGGTTTAACGTTGCAATCAGAGCTTGAAAATGTTCTTGAAGTTCCTGAAATAGATTTTCTGCCTGAAAAAAATGAACCATTAGACAACTGAATGTAATATTTACTTTTTTTTAGTCTTTTGATGAAATTTAATTTAATTAGATCTATTGCGGTCCTTTTGTTTGTTTTTTTCTTTTTAAAATATTTATTCTTGATGTAGGGCACTTGGCAATCATGGAAAAGAACCGTCCTTAATTATTTGTTTATATAGTTAGATTTTTGACAAGATGCCAAAGCTTTTCAATTCAGAGGGTAAGGGAACTCTTTTCAGGAGCATGGGGCATGAGGGAGCTGAACATCACCACCCAGCAGGCCTGACCCTGCCTCACAGCTGCACAAAAACAACTCTGGATGATGTGAGCGGAAAATGTACCAAAGGTCCCGGAGGACATAGGTGATCGTCTCGGTAACTTGGGTCCTGGGTGGGCTGAGCCTGCACCTAGAACACCACCACGTAACAGACCCCACTCTGGGGGGACCCCGTAGACGGTGTACTGACCCCACACCTGGGGGGACACTGCAGACCCCATACTGACCTCACACTGGGGGGACCGTGCACACCCTGAACTAACATACAGAAATACCAGGGTCGGTAGTGAGATCAGCCACCTGTGCCTTTTGGTTTATGGCTTGGAACAGAGGCCTGGGGCCCCGGATTCGGTGCTCACAGCGGTCACTGCATCCATCGCAGACCACAGGGCAGAGGCGGGTGTCCTAGAATCTGCACTGATCTATGGAGATGCCTGGAATCCAGAGCAGTTCCTCAGGGGGTTTGGGGTTTTTAACCGTTCTCAGGAGAATGCAGACCCACGAACGTACCACAGGTAACACTCTTCATGGAGACAAGGGAAACAGACTTCGAATGTAGCTTCCTGCTAGAGAAGGGGTGGGTGGGAAGGGCTTACCGTGGGGGCGTGCTCGTGTCCCCAGCCGCGCCCACCCCGTCCCGCCCCAGACCTTCAGGGGGTGCGGCACCCGAGGGGACCGCACTCACCGTGTCCCGCAGCGCATCCCCGCCTGGGGCTTTGGGTCCCCGCGTGTCCATGTCCAGTGGCTCCCCTAGTCCAGGTGGGTCCCCTGGTCCGGGCGGTCCTGGTGGTCCGGGTGGGCGGGGGATCCGGGCGGCAGGGCTGCCTCGCGTCCGTCCGTGGGGAGACGCTCCGGCTGCGGCGGGGACACTGGGGAGCCCGGACGCGGGCAGCAGCTCACCAGCCTGGTCCCGGGAGGGAATTCCTGGGCAGGGCGCGGTGGCGTGGGGGCGGGCGGCCCGGGGAGGGAGGAGACCCGGGAGGGAGGGAGGGCTGTGAGGAAGCTCCTCCAGGACCGGGGAGGGAGGGGCGGCTGCGGGCTGCGCAGGGGAGGGTTCGAGGCCTCAGAGACCAGGGAGTGAGCTCTTAGCGCCCAGGTGACACACGGTGTGACCTCTCCTGTGCCCCGGCCTGTGTGCATAGCAGTGGCTGTGAGCCGGGGGTCAGGCAGCCCAGCGATGGTGGCGCCGCACCCCCCTTGCCCAGAGCCCCTCCTCTCCCATAGACCTCTGCACCCAGGAGACCTGGACCCCACACACCACCACACCCAGCGGGGCACCCGCCCTCCCGCCCTCCCGCCTTCCCTTGGCTTTTGGGTGTGGGGTTGCCTCTCTAGGGGGCCGAGGAGGCCACACTCCGCCCCAGCAGCACCCCGACAGCCGGAGTCCCTCATCTCTCTCAGTCTCTGCCATTTCCATGGTCAGCCTGACACTCAGTCCTCACCCACCGCCACTGGCTCTCACGTCCCCCTCTTGGTTTTACCAAAAATCTGGAAGGAGCCTCTCATGACTCACATCCCTCTGGGAGCCTTCAGCACTGCCGGCTTTGTGGCACCCCAGGGCCCTGATTACCTGACTAGACCCTCCACACCAGGGTTCATGTGGCAGGGCTGCGTGTGTCTGGGTCACCCCCATGTCCCAGGGGCCTTGCTGAGTGGCAGGCAGCACCTGGATGCCTGGGCTGTGGGATGTGTGTGTTGAGATGCCCAACACCAGGAGAATGCACATCAAACTGCAGGGAGACCTCACCTCACGACCCCAAGGCCAGAATCCCAGACAATGAAAGGTGACGGCAAGGCTGTGGCAGATGGATGCGCTCCTCCATGGCCCTGCCACCCACCTGCAGACTCACAGTCCACACATGTCAAACGTAGAGTTACTGTGTAACTTCAGTTCCACCTCTAGGTACATTTGCGGGAAATGACCACATGCCTGTGACTCAGATGTTCACTCAGCGTCGTTGACAACAGTTAGACGTGGAGCTGTATGCCTGGCAGGCTCTGTCCGCACGTGGGACTGCATCTCCTGGTGTGAGCCCAGCCCCACATTCGGCACACAGATGACTTAAAAATAAAACATTAAAATATAAAAGGTGGAAAGAGCACAAAAGTCTGCCACAGACAACGAACGGACCAACAGATGTGGTCGGTCTGCACGGTGGATGGTGTTCAGCCCAAGGAGGAGTCCTTGGGGTCATGCTGTGTGATCGCAGCTGCACGGCAGACTCCACGTGTCTCAAGTGTCCACGGTGGGTGGATCGGTGGAGGCAGGTTGCTGGGCACTGGACGGGCTGAGGGAGGGGCCGCTAGTCTCGAAGGGGCTTCCTCCCCGGGGGCAGAGAGCATGGAACATCAGGTGAGGGCTGTGCTCAGCCCCCTGAATCAATGGCAACGCAGCGGCTGCATATGTGAGGGTGGCCATGTAGGGCGTGAACTGTTTCAACAAGCTGAAGTCATGGCTTCCTTGGAGTGAGGCCACATGACTGCTCCTGAGCTCTGGCAGCTTCCCTGGGAGGGCCGAGGAGGACAGGCACAGGTACCCATGGGTGTGCAGGGCTGCAAGCCTTTGGGCTGTGCTCGGGTCCCAGGACGTGCTTGCGGAATCCTGTCCATCAGCTTCTGGTCTCTCAGAAGAGGAGGCTGGCGGGTAGGCCATGAGGCCCCAGGGAGAACCTGCTAGAAAACCTGCAAGGCCGGGTGGGTCGGGCCCAGTGGTTCTGAAGGCAGGACCGGCCTGCTCTGCGGGGCAGTGGCCTCATGCCCAAGGGGCTGGACTCGGGAAGGCAACAGTGGGTCCCAGCCACAGGTGCGGGGTCGCATGATTGCTGGACTCCTGCCCCACACTGCCTGGGCTCCTGTCCATGGGGCCCCTTCCTGTGAGCTCCTGTCCATGGGGCTGCCGGCTTGCCCCCCCAAGCTCCTCCTCCCAGGGAGCCTCAGGGAGCCTGTCCAGCCCACGCCTAGGAGTCTTTGGGGTTGAGCTTCCCCACAGGCAATGGAGGAACAAGAGTCATCCCTGAAAATAGATGGCCCCCTCTCCAGAGTGTGGCTGTAGGTCAGGGGGTCCCATGTGCGGCTCCTGGTGGATCTGATGGCTGTGACCCAGGCCCACCCTCAGGAGACCAAGCCTCAGAAACTCCCCTCACGGTCCGAGGCCTGGGCGGCTCCCTACAAAAGACAGGGGTCAGAACCCGTATCTACACTGTGCTGGGACTGGTGAGAAACAGGTGAGGGTTCACACAATCAGCACACGAGAGAGGCCACTGGGTAGAGAGGAAGATTCTAGAAGTGGAGCCGGGGGTGGGGGGCAGGGGTGGGGTCTCTGGATGCAGTTGTGCAGGGTCTGGGCCGTGAGACAGCACACCCCAGCGGGTTCTCCAGCCAAGCAACCTGGGGGCGTCCCAAGCCCAGAAACCTGCATTTCGAGGATGCATTGCATCACATCTGTGCAGCCAGGCTGCGAGATAGGACTGGGCCAGGAGGGGTGAGCCCAGGACGGGGTGGCCTCTGGCAGAGGGGTGGCGGTGCATCCTGTGGGGCTTGTGGACCCTCCGAATCCCCTGCAGGACGCAGCTGGGGGATGAAGGCAAGGCCGCCAACCGAGGCCAAGGGGAAGAGCACCAGAGCGGGGACACCCACTTGCCATCTGTGGAAGAGGAGCCAACACTGGTGACTTCCACTGTCTCCTCCGTCTCCACAATAACCTACGAAGGCAAAGACTGTTGCCACGTCGCACACAGAGTTGTCTGAGGTGGCTGCGCAGGGGGCTGGGCACTGAGGAATGGCAGACAACCCGATAAAAATGGGCATCGGGCTCAAGCAGATGCCTCTCCTAGATGTGTGAGTGGCCACCTTACTGGTCAGCGGGGCACAGATGCATCCTGGGGCTGTCTGCGGTCATCAGGAAGCAGAAGCCATGAGGAGCCTGGGCCACCGCAGCCTGAGGAGGAGGGGACGTGGTTCCCCGGGACACGGGAAACAGAAGAGCGGCTGGCAGCAGCTCCACTTCTGGGCCAACGGGCTGGAAGGTGTGTTTGCAGGGTGACATGGGGACGATTCCTTCCCGAGAACGTGATGGGAGGGGCCCGGACGGGGACAACCTGAAGGCCAGGTGCTGAGGGGAAGGGGCCACCACGCGGGCGTGACTCCAGAAAGGCCAGCGGCAGAGTCCAGCTCCAGAAGGCGACACTGGCCACGGCATGATGCTCAGGAACCCAGTACTTAAAAATGATTAAAATAGTAACATTTGACATTATGTCTATTTTACCACAATTTAAAAAAATCCATTTTGCCAGCTTGAGGGGCACTAGGGTGGCCTGGTCAGGTCAACTCAGGTCCTGACCTTGGGTTGGTGGCTGGAGCCCTGGGTTAGGGTCAGCCTGGGATTCTCTCCCCCTCTGCCCCTCTGCAATGCAAATAAGAAAGGAAAATCCTATTAAAAATTTCTAAGAAAAAAAGGGTTCTTTTGGCGTATGGATTGTGGTACACAGATTTGAGTGTGGAACATTTTGCTTCTTTTTACTCTAAAATAGTTGCAACATTTTCATAATTTTTAAATAATTTTAGTTTTCACGATTTTTTTTCATGTTTTAATGTGACATTACCCACTATTTTTTGACCCACCTATTATTTATCGTGGACCTCTGGCTCCCACAACAGTACATACCCGCCCTGGGGAGCAAAGACCCAAGCCTCGTGGACTGCACATGGGGGCCTTCCAGTGGGGGCCTTCTCAGAGGCGGCAGTGCCTATGGGTCAGCGCCCCGGGAGTCTCAGTGTGACCCTGAGGGCAGAGGCTGCGCAATGAGGCGGCCTGGAAACAGGGCAAGAGGAACAGAGGTGAGGCCTCCCTTCGAGCAGAAACCTTCATTTTCTGTAATTTGGATGTGGACTAATGTGCCCTGTGAGTTGTCTAGACTTTGAATCAAGACAGATTTTAGAAACATTCTTCCGTGTCTCTGGTTCACCCCATGGATTTTCCACTGTACTTCCAGCTCCAGAACTCCTGCTTGGTTTCCTCTTCTTCCTCCTCCGCTGCTGCTGCTGCTTCTTGTGTGCTCTTGCTGCTTGCTTGTTGAATTAGTGTTCCTTTCGTATAAGAATTACGGGAAGGACGGGGGCATTAAGTAATAAGCAATGGAAGAAGACATAGAGAACAGAGGGAGGAGGAGGAGAGGAGGAGGAGAAGGAGCGGAAGTAGTAAGGAGGATAGGGAGAGGAGGAGGAGCGGGAGGAGGAGGGGAGGCGAGAGGGGAGGAGGAGGAGGCGGAGGAGGAGGAGGAGCGGAAGGAGGAGGAGAGGGACTAGGAGGGGGGAAGAAAGGGAGGAGGCGGAGACGAGAGCGAAAGGCCAGAACGAGACCGCAGGGAGAGAGACAAGCAAGGAGCAGAAGAAAAGAAAAGAAAAATAGACGCAAAACGAAGGAAGAGCAAGAAAAAAGACGACAGAAGAAAGAAAGAAGAGCAAGAAAAAAAGAAGACAGAAAGAAGAAGACGAAGAACCGACGAAATAAAAGAAGGACTCCCCATCCACCTCTTAATCCTCCTCCTCCTCCTCCTCCTCCTCTACTCCTCCTCCTCCTTCTTCTTCTTCTTCTTCTTCTTCTTCTTCTTCTTCTTCTTCTATTTACTTATTCATGAGAGACACAGAGAGAGAGAGGCAGAGACACAGGCAGAGGGAAAAGCAGGCTCCATGCAGGGAGCCCAGTGTGGGACTTGATCCCAGGACCCTGGGATCATGCCCTGAGCTGATGGGAGATGCTCAACTGTTGCGCCACCCAGGCGCCCCTTTGGTTTCTTACTATGTTTTCCTCATTATCGGTATTTCCATTTTGTTCATATTTTTTTCATGATTTTACCCACATCTTCTTCCAGTTAAGAATTTTTTTTTAAGGATTGTTTTTATTTATTTATTTGAAAGAGAAAGAGAGACAGAACCCAAGCCAGGAGCAGAGGGAGAAGCAGGCCCCCTGCCGTAGGGAGCCCGATGCAGGCGCCCTTCTTAGAGCATCTGTAAGACTATGGCTTTAGCATCTGACCAGTAGATCTGACATCAGGTCTTTTTAAGGGACAGATTCTGTAGAATTCCCTTTTTCCTTTCAATGGGCCAAACTCTCCTCTGCCTTGTGATTTTTTGGCTGAACACGGCACATTCGAATCTCCTGATGCCGTGACTCTGGAAATCAGACTCCCTCCTTTCCCTTTCCCAGGCTTTGCTGTTTTGTTGTCATCATTCTTTGGATGGTGGCAGGCTGTCTCTGTCCGGAGGATCAGCCCGAGGTGAAAACTCAGTGTCTGCTGGGGTCTTCTCTGAGCCTTCCCTTGGGCAGGCACCATCCGTCCTAATTTCCCACGTGTGCAGCTGTTTCTGAATGTCCTAATGTGTGGCTCCCCAAAGGGGAAAAGTGAGAAACCACAGGGGCATCAGGGGGCACCCGCCCTCTCAGTGCCATTGCAGTCACGCAAGCTGGAGCCAGAGGAGCGACAGCAGTGGCCGCAGCCTCTGTATCTGCACCTGTGTGGTCAGAGCAGAGACTCTGCTCTTGGAAGGACAGGGTCCTTTCTGCCAACCTGGCATCAGCAGGCGGCTCCTGAAACACATGCACAGCTGCCTGCTGCAGGGCTGGGTAAGCTGCCCCTGTGCTCCAAGCCAGAATAGACCAGAATTGGCTCCTTCTGCTGGACAGTTGCAAGCCTTCAGCAGACTCCACTATCCCAAAATAGTCCCATCAGCCAGATTCTGCCCCTGCAGTGGTCGCTAGGGTCAGGGAGAGTCCTGGTGCTCCCTGATCTGCCCTTGTCCCAGAGTCCTCTCTGGGGCAACCAGCACCTTGAGAGCAGGTGTCCCCACTGTTGGCTGGCGTGCCGCTCCCTGGGATGGCCCTGAGTCTACCTTGTGTCCTGCCCTGGGCTCTGCGGATGTGGCTGTGGTATGAAGGTCGCCCTTCCTGCAGAAAACGAGACCCATCTGCTGTCCCAGCTCGTGTGAGACAGATGCTCATGAGGTCGGTGTCCTCCCACTGCGTCTGCGGCTGGGGCCATGGGGCCGTCTTCCCTCACACGTTCTGTCAGAGCCTGGCGGTGGCTCCGCCTGTGTCCCACCACGGCCTCAGGTACAAAACTGAAAACCCAAGGGAAACATGACGATTCTTCTCTTACAGGTGAACAATTTACAGTCATGATCCTGATGAGGAAAAGCAGAGGAAAGAATCCAGTGGGCCGGGGTTGGGGGTGGGGGCCCCATGTTGGGCGGGGTGCTGGACCCTGGTGTGGGGGTGGGGGAAGGCCTGGGGAATCGAGGGCCGCGGGCGGGAGGTCAGTTCACAGACACTTTGTCCTGAAGACCTCAAGGCAGCTGGCTTAGGGGAGGAGCAGGGCTCTGGGTCTTGGGCTGGTGAGCTCAACACCCGTGGAGTAGAGATGACTAAAATATAATCTTTTTTTTTTTTTTTTAATTTTTATTTATTTATGATAGTCACAGAGAGAGAGGCGCAAAGACACAGGCAGAGGGAGAAGCAGGCTCCATGCACCGGGAGCCCGACGTGGGATTCGATCCCGGGTCTCCAGGATCGCGCCCTGGGCCAAAGGCAGGCGCCAAACCGCTGCGCCACCCAGGGATCCCGAGATGACTAAAATATAAACCTAAAAGATTCTCTTTAGTATAATTTTACTCCTTTTACCATGTTTTTCCAAATGTAAAAATCGTGCCACTTTGTGTGGCTGCTCAGGTAAAGATCATCAGATTTTTTTTTTTTTTTAAGATTTTACCTATTTATTCACGAGAAACAGAGAGGAGAGAGAGGGAGAGAGGCAGAGACACAGGCAGAGGGAGAAGCAGGCTCCATGCAGGGAACCCGATGTGGGATTGATCTGGGCCGCTGAGCTAGATCATCAGATTTAAAGAACCTGAAGGAATGTGAATAAAAACAGAAACTAAAGTTGCCTGAGGCATTTCTAGAGAATGTTAATTGTCATTTAAAATGTAGCCCAAGGGGCGCCTGGGTAGCTCAGTTGATGAGCGTCTGCCTTCAACCCAGATCATGACCCTGGGGTCCTGGGATAGAGTCCCGCATTGGGCTCCCTACTTGGAGCCTGCTTCTCCCTCTGCCTGTGTTTCTGCCTCTCTCCCTGTGTCTCTCATGAATAAATAAAAAGAGAAACAAAAACAAAAAAAACATAGCCCAAGGTGGAAGGCCTTCAGGAAGCAGGGCCTCATGGGAAGCTGGGCTTCCGCCCCGCAGGGACTGCAGGTCCTGCCCTCCACTTTTTTTTTTTTCCAAAGATTTCATTTATTTATTCATGAGAGACACACAGAGAGAGGCAGAGACCTAGGCAGAGGGAGGAGAAGCAGGCTCCTTGCAGGGAGCCCAACAAGGAACTCGATCCCAGACTCTGGGATCACATCCTGAGCTGAAGGCAGATGCTCAACCACTGAGCCACCCAGGGGTCCCCCGCCTTCCACTTTCTACCACATTCATATTAACAGGGCCTGGTGCTTGTGGTAGGACTCCACGTACGTACGTGAGACACCTGGAGCAGCTGGATCCCCAAATAGAGCAGACTTGCGGTTCCAGGGCTGGGAGGGAGGGTGCGGGGTGTGTGGTTGGACTTCGAGGTGAATAAATGTTTGGGAGCAGATGGGGAAGGAGCAGGCCCAGCACTGGGAACTGGCAAAATGTCATCCAACTGTTCACCTTAATGGAGCTGAATGTGTGTTGCACGAATTTTGCCCCAATTTAAAAAATATGAGACAAGGGGGAGGTTCATAAGCAGAAGTGTGTATTTCTGGAGATGGAGGGCCCTGTGTGCACATGCAAGTGTTTGCACGCATATGTTCAAGTGTTTGCACAGAGGCATTTGGGACTGCATGTGTTTGCACTCAGGTGTGTGCGAGTGTTTGCACACAGGCATGTGTGTCTGCACACGTGTGCGCATGTGTTTGCACGCAGGCATGTGCGAGTGTCTGCACCTGTTTGCATGCTGGTGTGTATGCACTACTAGCTTAGCGCCCAGCGTTGCCTTTGCCTGCTGTCCTTGTGTGAATTTACACATCTTCTCTCCACAAAAGTTCTTGGGGCCGAGCCAGCAGCGGTGAGGCCAGCTGTGCTGGGCCTTGTGGTGGTGGCCATGCCAAGTCCACACAGATCGCCTGTGCCTGCTCACCCTCCTCCACGTGCTGAGTCTGCCTGGAAGCACGTGTTCCTCTGCCGCTCATGCCTTCAGCCGACTCCGTGATCCTTCCTCCTCTTCTTGAGACAGTTCCCTTTGCAGATGCCTATTTCTGCTTCATACAGCTCATTATACATCTCTGCTTTTTTTCAACTCCGTGATCTTATATTTTTTTTTCACTGGATTTTTAGCCAAGAATCTTAAAAAGAGTCATGTTCCAATTTCTTTTTTTTTTCCCATCTTGTGTTTGGCTGGTGTCTTATTATTCAGTTTGTATCTAAAACATTCTCTATTCCAATTATTAAGGAAGCGTGTTGAGCATGAGACAGACAGCCTCTTATGCCTCCTCTGGTCTCTTTCCTGCTCATGACATGCCAGCTGTGCAGCAGGACCAACTCAAGGCAGACCATTTCAGTTTTTGAAAAATAAGTAGAATCCTTTCTGGTCTTTGAGCGCGTAGGTTGCACAGGCCTGGACTCTGCTTCTGTAGTAACTGAGCGCGCTCGTTCTGGTATTTTCTCTTTTAGATTTGGTCAAATCCAGACTTTGTCTTTCTCTTTACTCAGTTTAGCTTCACTATGGGTTACCTTTCTCTCAGAATGTTTTATAAAATAATTCTTTGAACAAACTTGTGACTCCGGGCTGTTCTTGCATCCTTCACTTACAAGCATTTCTGGCGTTGGCTTGTATGCTAATGTCCTTCCACCCAGCCTGTTACTCCAGTCCCTGGTGTGTGTGCAACGCCCAGGTGCCTCCTGGGTAACAACATCCTCTGCAGCCGCAGACCGCTGTCCACACCAGTGTCACCACAGGGCTGCGAGCTGTAGGCCGGCTTCCTTGGTCTCACCAGTTTTCCTGGGCTGTCCGTCTCCCTGGTTGTCTTTTTTTCCTCCCTCCCTCCTCCTTCCTTTCATGTCATACGATCATTAATACATCTTTAAGAACTGCATGTATTTTTCTGAAGATATTTTAAAACTCAAAACACACTCTGTTGCTCAGTCACTAGTACCTTTCACACTTTCTGGTTAAGTTTCCAAAGGAAAAGCTGCAAAGCAGTTAGTTCCAACAAGGCAGCAACAGTGCTGAGCTCTCAGGTGCAGCGTGAAGACCAGGCCCCGCCCAGTCCTGTGGGCTGCGTGCGTCACCAGGCACCTCTTTGCTCTCTCCCCAGTAAGGCATGGAAATGGGCCTGAAGCAGGGTTCGTGAAGATCTCCTACATAGAAACCCTATTTCAGGCAGTTGTTTTCTATTTTCTCTTGGCCGATTGATGAAGCTTTTTAAAAAATTTTTTAACAATTTTTATAATTTTAGGAAGAGAGCGAGCACATACTCGAGGGAGTCAGCCCCACACAGCATAGGGACTGAGGTCGGGCTCCATCTCACCGTGACATCATGACCTGAGCTGAAATCAACAGTCCAACACTTAACCGACTGAGCCTCCGGGTGCCCCATGACTGACGGAGCTTGAAATAGTTCTGGAATGTTCCTGGCATTACCTGTCAACCCTGTGGCCCTGCTGCGGGGGGAGGGGTCCTTCCTCTCCTCTGGGCCGGCTCCCACTATCCTGTTGGTCTCTCACTGGGGCCTCTGCATTTGCTTCTGGTGACTGCTGTAACCAATCACCACAGACTGGCTGGCTTATTCCCTCATAGCGTTAGGCCAGAAGTCCAAAATCCATTTTATGAGACCAGAATCAGGGTATGGGCAGGGCTGTGCTCCTTCTGGAGGCTCCTGGGAAAACCCTCCTCTTCCAGCTTCGGGGGCTGCCGGCATCCCCTGGTGTAGGGTAGCCCCCATACAGTCTTCATGCCTCTCTGCTCCCTCTTTACGCAGTCTTCTCCGTGGTGGGTCACACTTCCTTCTGCCTTCTGCTAATAGGGACACATGACATGACACTCAGGGCCCACCTGGACAATACAGGATGATCTCCCTATAGCAAGATCCTTAACTTAATCACACCTGCATTTTTAAGGAGATTTTAATTTTATTTTTAAAAAGTTTTATTTTTATTTATTTATTTTTAAGATTTTATTTATTCATGAGAGACAGAGAGAGAGAGAGAGAGAGAGAGAGAGAGAGGCAGAGACAGAAGCAGGCTCCATGGGTGGAGCCCGACATGGGACTCGAACCTGCGACTCCAGGATCACACCCTGGGCCGAAGGTGGTGCCAAATTGCTGAGTCACCCAGGCTGCCCTAAAAAGTTTTATTTTTAAGTCATCTCTACACTCAACATACAACTCAAAGTCACCCCAGATCCAGTCACATGTTCCACCATCTGAATTAGCCAGGTGCCCTGAATTTTTTTTTTTTTTTTTTTTAATAAGGTAGCATTCATAGGTCCTGGGAATTAGGATGATGCATTTGGGGGCCATTTTCTGGCCTAGCATAGCTTGATTGTCTTCTTTTGTTTGGGAACGCAGGAAGCCTTGGGTCACATGCAGCATCTCAGATGAACTGTTGTCCTTTCTGCTTGATGGATGGTTCTAACCAGGCAGTGCCACTCTGATTCCAAACAGTTGATATTTATTTATTTATTCACGAGAGACACAGAGAGAGGCAGAAACACAGGCAGAGGGAGAAGCAGGCTCCCTATGGGGAGCCCAATGTGGGACTCAATCCCAGGACCATGGGATCACACCCTGAGCCAAGGGCAGATGCTCAACCACTGAGCCACCCATGTGTCCCGACAGTTGGTGTTTAAAAGGACACTAATTAACTCTCTAGTCATCGGCTCACTTTACTGGAGACCTTTTTGGGTTGAAGTCCTAGACCAAGAATGCTGGACCCGGGATCCCTGGGTGGTGCAGCAGTTTAGGGCCTGCCTTTGGCCCAGGGCGCAGTCCTGGAGTCCCGGGATCGAGTCCCGCGTCGGGCTCCGGTATGGAGTCCCTCTGCCTGTTTCTCTGCCTCTCTTTCTCTCTCTCTGTGTGTCTATCATAAATAAAAATACATCTTAAAAAAAAAAAAAGGAATGCTGGGCCCTGGCAATGCTGTCTGGTGTCGGTGCTTGATGGAGCTGGAACAACAGGTGGCTATGGGCTGGTGATCAAATTGCTTGCATCTGCCAGGACTAACAGGATCAGCAGCTGTGACCCAGATACTCCTATGGCATTACTACAACCTCTAGAACAGACTGAAACATTCCAGGGTCTTCAGAGCTCAGGAGAGGTGGTGGCTACAGAGGAACACCCATTTTCTCCCCTCTTAGTCCTGCCATGGCTTGTCTGTGTCTGTGGTGTTTTTCCCCTATACATTCCTGATGCTTGCTTCCTGGGGATATTCTGAGTAGCAATGACTCAGAAATCCCTAAGGTCAGCCTCAGAGATTGGAGGGGACTGAGTGGGCCTGTGTTCTACTGAGGTCCTCCTGGTTACCCCAGGCTTACTTGGCAGTTAGTCTCACGTTGGAGCTGTTCCCATGATTTCTCATAAAACCTACCAGGTAGGAAGCAGGAGACAGGCTGCACCTGGGGCAGGAAGGCTGCAGCCAGTGTGGGGTCCCAGGGTCACCCTTTGTCATCACCAGGCCTTCCCTTTTGGGAGGTTTCAGGGCTGTGGTTGTTGAGGCAAAGTCCTGGGGCCCTGTGGTTGGTCTTCTCTCCCCCCAATCCCACCTGCAAGGGTCCTGGGTCCATGGGCGGCTGGCTTCTCACCAGGGCCCTCGCTGCTCCTCCATCCAACCGGGGCCTGGGCTTTATGCGCCTGCAGTGCACCTGCAGCAGGGCTCTGGGGCGCCCCTTGGTCAGGGAACTCTGAAGATCCTATTTTATCTGTCAGTGGGGACTCTGTGCCCTGAGAGGCAGTCCCGGTGCTGCCCTGGGCCACGGCACATGTGTGGAAGTGACAGGGGCCCGGGGCCCCAGAAGGGCCGCACTTCACCTCACCAGAGACCAGGTTAACCTCCTGTCACCACAATGTCTGACTCCTGCTGCCCCGGGGCTCACCGCGCATCAAGATGGGGAGCCCCCCTCATCCCGCGAGCCTTTCCCGACAACCGGGGGAGTCCCCTATTCCCCCACCCAGGAGCCCCTCCCATACTATGGGAGCCTCCCACCCCCACCCTTGGAGCCCCACCCCGGAAGCCCCCCACCCCACTCCACCCCACCCCACCCCCTACCCCAGGGGCCCCGCCTACACTCCGGAGCCCCTCCCTGCACCCCAGGACCCCTCCCACACTCCGGAGCCCCCCCTCGGGAGCCCCCCACTACCCTGGGAGCCCCCTCATCCCCACCGCGACTCGTTAGAAAATGCAGCGGTGGAAGGACCGCTGGGATTACCTGGGGGCGCTCAGGCCCTGCCCGGGTCCCCAAGAGGGGGGGTCCCAGGCCTCGCGCAGACCTCGGCCAGAGACAGGACCGGGTCCTCTGCTCGGTGGCGCGCCGCGTGCACACCGCCCCTCGCCCGGGCACAGGTGTGGACGCGTTCACGCGCGTCCCCGGCTCTGCAGGGGCGGCCTCCCCAGCAGGCGCCTCCTAACCGGGGTGGGGAGGGCCGGCGGAGCGGCGTGGCCACCGTGACCCCCGAGCCCCGACCCCTCCCTGCCCGCCCGGGGCTCTCTAGGACCTAACACCGCCCGGCCCGGGGGGCGGGACTCCTGTATTGTGACGTCACGCGGAGGCGGGGCTGCGGCGCCTGGACGGACAGACGGACGGAGGAAGCGGGACGGACCGGGCGGGGCCGGCGGGCGCGGGCGCGGTGGTAAGGGTTGGGCTCGGGATCCGCCGCCGCGTGTGGACGCGGGCGCAGCGTGGGTGTGTGCGCGGGGGCGGGGTGCGGGGTGCGGGGTGCGGGGCGGGTCCCAGCCCCGGGCCCCGAGCCCCAGCCCCGAGCCCCTCGGCCTCCGCGCGCCACCCCCCGCCGGGCCGTGCGTCCTGGCCCCGGAGCAGCCACCTCCCTCCCCCGCGGGCGCGCTCCCCGCACTGAGCGTGCTCGCACCGGGTGGAGCGTGCTCCGCCCCGTCGGCCGTGTGTGGGCCCCCCTCGGGAACGGAGCCTCCCCCCGACTGAGCGAGCCCACAAGCCCCGGGCCCGCGCCCCCCGCCGTGCGCCCCGCACCTCCGTCCCCTGGGTGCCGGGTTGCGCGCGGGAGCTCCCTGGGGCGCCGGTGCCGGAGGAGGGGTCGTGGCGCAGCTCTGGGGGCAGCCCACTGGCCTCGCGGCTCCCCTCCCCCCGGCGTCCTCACCTCCTGTCCTGTCCTGCCAGGCTCCGCACCCGGCGGCTGCAGCGATGCGGGGGCGCCGGGAGGCCTGAGAGCAGAGACCCGCCCGGGGAACACCGGAATGGAGGCAGAAGGCTTGGATTGGCTCCTGGTCCCCTTGCACCAGCTGGTTTCCTGGGGGGCAGCCGGGGCCATGGTCTTCGGAGGAGTGGTGCCCTATATCCCCCAGTACAGGGACATCCGGAGGACTCAGAATGCTGAGGGCTTCTCTACCTACGTGTGCCTGGTGCTCCTGGTGGCTAATATTTTACGGATACTCTTCTGGTGAGTCGGGGCTTCCAGAGAGATGGCTTTCTCTCTGTGGGGATTCCGGGTGGGGTGGCGGCCGCAGCGTGTGTACTTCTAAAAGGAGCTGGTGACGTGCATGACACTATTTCCCAGGGACGATGGTGGGATGGGAGTGGACAGTCTGACCTGTAACCTTCATATCTGCAGCTGCCACTCATATATATCATCATATATGTTCCCACAGACTCCTGGATGTTGGGCAAGGTCCTGGGACTGGGTCCCTGCCCTCAGGGTTTCCACGGGAGTGGGAGGGAGAAACAGAATGAAGAAGCGATGAAGACTAACAAAAGATGAAGAGCTGTAGGAAGGGGGCTTCATCCTGACCACTGAGCCCTTGGGAGGGGACCTCGGGGCCTGACAGGAAAGAGTGCTCAGGAGCCATGTGCAGGGAAGGCTGTTCCCTCCGCCTTCTCTGGTGTGTGTGGTTTTGTTTTGTTTTAATAGGAAAGTCAACTTTCTGGGTAATTCTTGCCACTCCCTGCTCAGCTTCCTCTTATTATCATTTGCATTGTGGTGAGGAACTCGCTGCTAAGGCCAGACCTGTCTGGGAGGGGGAAGTTTCAGAGGAAATGAAATGATGTCTCATAGCTTTTTTTTTTTTTTTTTTTTTTTAAGATTTTATTTATTCATGAGAGAGAGAGGCAGAGACACAGGTTCACAGGCAGAGGGAGAAGCAGGCTCCATGAAGGCAGCCCGATGCAGGACTCAATCCCGGGCCGAAGGCAGAGGTTAAATCTCTGAGCCACCCAGGGATCCCGTAGCCTCATTTTCTTTAAGAGAAGGAGGGAGGTGGTGAATATCCAGGGGGGATATTCAGGGGAATATCCTGGAGGGACTGGGCATCCAGTACAGAGCTGGGGGGGGAGGGGGAGCTAGATCTCATGACCTGGAGATCATGATCTCCACTGGACACATGACAGACTGAGCCACCCAGGTGCCCCTCCTCTTGGCGTTTTGGTCACTGAGTAATCCTGTTTTTTGCTAATTCATTTTTAACTCAATCTTGCTGAGGTATGATTTAACTAGAATTGACCACTGTTGAGTGTACAGTTTGGTGGGTTTGACAACGTCCCCTTCCCGTCACCAGAGCTTTGCTCTGCTCCTTTCCATCCCATACAGCTGTGGCTCCAGGCCACCTTGCACCCATTTTTACTGTGTTAGTTTTGCCCTCGTCTGGGGCTTTTAAAAGGTGAGGTGATGAGGCAGCTCCTGCTGGGAGGACTTATCCTGTCACCAGGATTGTCTCTGGGCGAGGCTGCCTTGGGACAAGGGGTCAGCGCTGCTTGTATGTTTCCTTGGCACAAGTTGAAAACTCACATTTTGAAGGTTCCTCGTTTTCCTGTGGCTGAGGGCAGAGACCGCTCTTCAGGGTGGCACGTGGCTTCTTGTGAAACAGCCTTGATCCTGTCAAGGCTGACCGGAGGCAGGTCCTGAAGTCCAATGGTAGCTGAACGGTGAGCTGAGTACCCCGAGGGCTGCTCGGAGTCCCAGACTCAGGTGGAGGAGCAGATTTTCTCTCACAGTGGGGGGGCCTGAGGTCAGCTTCCCCTGGGGAAAACCCCAGGTGTGTCCTTCAGTGCGCTCACCTTCACGATCACAGCGAGAGGATAGAATATGTGACGCACACCCACGTACCTTGGGTGGAGAGGTCAGAAGGGGACCCCGAGTCCTCGCATGTGGACCGGGAGTTCTCTCCCCCGCGGGCCTCAGACCAGCCTTGCGTTGCCTCCTAACCCGGTGTGGGCGGCCGGTTGTGTGATTCTGAGCTCTGTCTGTTGGCGAGTCTGTCTGTCCTTCCCCGAGTCCGTGGCCTGGGCCGCCCTGGGTCACCTCGGGTGGCTGCCTCTACCAGGTTCTAGGAGATGCGGCAGCTGGTGGTGCACCAGTCCCTCCTCGCGTCTCCCCGGCCCAGGGGTGCACTTTTCCTGCATTTCATGTAGTCTGGTACTTGGGGTTCCCGTGTGAACCTGGGATAGGCCGGGCTCCAATGAGGGCTGTAGGTGACATGTACCTCCGTGCCCCTGCCTGGATCCTGCCCCTCTGACAGTGATGCGCAGCCTCCCTTTTCTGTCTCGCTCCTGGGTCCTCCATGCTTCACGGATGGGCCCCGTAGGACTCAGTAGGGTTGGAGACTGGTCTGGAGGCTGCGGGGCTTCACTTCAGTGGAAGCATCGTGTGGAGGAGACCATGCACACATGTATGGGTGATGGAGGCTCCAGGTGACATGGAGCAGGGTCTACACCAGTGGTCCTGCTTAGAACTGAGGAGTGCGTTTCCTTGAGTTGGCTGACACCTCAGCTCTAGTCCAGGATCTGCCCACAGATGTGGGGTGCAAGACTTGGGAGCAGCTTCACAGTCCTGCAGCGAGGCCAGCTGGGCCATGTAAAGCCTGGGTTTCTGAAACTTGTACACCTCTACTTCCTTTTGTACGATTCTCATCATCCTTTTGCAAAACAAGCATTCGGCAGATAATAGTCTGTGAAGTGCTGATGTGTAGGATTTTGCCTCAGAAGAGCAGCGTCAGGAGAAGGGATTCATGGAGCCTTGGAACTGATACTCGCAGGCTTGTGATTTTGTGGAGGATGGGAGGGCGGAGGCCAGGGTGAGTGGACAGCATTGCAAGGCCTTCCTGGCCAGAGCCTTGGGCAACCAGGGAGATAGTCTCGAAGCTCACTTGCATTGGGTGGAAACATTGTCTCAGAGATATAGCAGCGTAGTCACCTGTAGTAACACTGTGTCAGATGCAGTGACATTGTGTCCAAAATAAGTGGCAGGGCCTATTGGAGATGTAGTAACACTGTATCACAGGTGCCCTGACATTGTATCACAGGTGCAGTGACATCCTGTCAGAGGGGCTGCAACGCTGAGCACTAGTGACACTCGCTAAGATGGAGCAGTGTGACACAGGAAAGTAGATACACAACTTCTTTCCACTTGAGCTTTCCCATAACTCTGAAGACCTGAGGGGTGTTCCCTGTGGAAAGCAGCTCAGACGCGGTGGCTTGCCCTCCGCAGCCTGTACCGTCCTGGGGGAGACAGGTGCACAGTGTTCCTGGGCGCCCTTGCTCTGGCTTGTCCCAGTGGGCCCATCACCTCTCCTGAGACATGCGCACCTGCACTTTCCGGCCGGAGAGGAGAGTAGACATTGCCGTCGGTTTAGGTCATTGGCTGTGAAGGAAGAAAAGCCTTCAGCAATTTAACATGTGAAAAATGGTATCTCTCTATTTTAATTAACTGTTGAAAATGACTGATGACCTGAACCTTGTTTCATATTTACTTTGTCTCTTGTATATTTGTGGAAAGTTGTGCTTTTTGCAATTTTGTATCTCATTTAGCTTGTATTTCTAATTGGTTAATTATTCACCTCTGCTCCCTCCCTCCTGCTTTAAATGGTCTTGTTTTTATTGTAAACACTGAGTTCACCTGGATTCAGTTTTGGTGTATGGTTTATGGGAACATGCAAACCTTGATTTCTTGGCCCGTGGTTTTTCTAGTCACCATTTCTTTTGAGTGTTAAAAAAA
Source organism: Canis lupus familiaris (assembly GCF_011100685.1). Lineage (NCBI taxonomy): Eukaryota > Metazoa > Chordata > Mammalia > Carnivora > Canidae > Canis > Canis lupus. The sequence continues at coordinate 732,023 of NC_049222.1, forward strand.
CAAGTGGCCTTTCTCACAAAATGGCCCAAATTGCACATCCTCAACCTTAAAACTGGAGATAAGCTTGTGGTGAGGAACCCCAGAGTAACTTATTCTTCCCAGCCTGCGCAGGATGGAGGCATCCCCGTCTCATTTGGCAGACATTGAACTTGGGCTGCGCCCTTGTCTGACCTTTACCTAACAATGAGTTGACCTCGGGTCAGCTAGGTAACCAGTGGGATCCAGTTCCTAGAAATGACTAGAAAGGTCCTTAAGTAGAGGTTCTAGCCACACTTTAGAGAAGAGACAAGGCTCAGGCCCTGGAGCCCCTGCGGTGGAGTCTGTGAGCCCCCCAGCCCATGCCACTGGCTTAGGAGGCCCCAGGGCACCCGCAGCTGCCCTCCTCCTGGCTGCACCTCCTCATTACTCCAACCTGGCTTATCAGCCCGTTCTGGCTCTGGCCTAGCATTTCAGCTTCTTTCCTGTGTTTCCTGAAGCAGCTCAGATGGAGCAGCAGGATCCTAGGTGACATTTCCTGGGGAGGCTGGAGGACTCTGGTGGTCGTGGAGCTGTCCACTGTCTGCATTCTGGCTCCTCTGCCCTTCCTGGGCCCAAGTGGCATGAGCCCGAACCTCTGTGACCTCCGGCCTGTTCTGTCTTTTGCTCAGGGGATGTGCACCAGGCACTCACCTGTGGGACCAGTGCAGAATGCTTGTACCGGCTCAGGTGTCTTGGCCCCTCACTCCCCACGGAAATGCTGGCTTTTCCTGGTTGCCTGACCTCCCCGGAGGTCCTTACTGGGGGGTGGCTCCCCTCCAGGTGGCACCTTCTCACTGCTGGGCCAGCTTGCCCCAGGTGGGGCGCATCCTGTCAGGCGTGCAGGGCCCTGAGAGGCCCTCAGGTGGGTTAAACTCCTGCAGCAAAGTGCGTTCACAAACTTGGGCTTGAAGAAGCTGCTCGAGGCACCAGGGCACACACGAGGGTCAGTTCCTCTACGTTAAGGAACATTGTTTTTTCCTTACCGTGTAAGTAGATCTTCTTACTGTGTAGACAAACTTTTGCAAGACGTGCTCTTGGGCTGAAGGAGCTGCCGTGTCAAACCTCATCCCACAGAAGCCTGGCCTGGTCCTGTCGTGATTGCTCACTGCTTCAGTGTAATTCTTGTGGCTGCTGGCCGGCAGGTGGTGTCTTTGGGAGCACCTGTGCCCAGGCCCGCGGGGACCTCTTCCCCACTCTGTGCTGTGGGTACGCTCCTCCTGAGCCTTGGCAGTCAGCTCCTGGTAGCCATCTCTCTGTGGGGGGAGCAGGGTGTAGACTCGGGCCAGAGTGAGGGACAGGAGGTGGGGCTGAGGGTGTTTCTTTGCATCTTTTGCTTTTCAGCAGCAGCTGGGAGAGTGGACTGCATGCAGGGCCTCCTGGCTTCGGTGTGTTGACCACCAGCTCGAGTTTCAGGGATGTCCCTTCAGGCAACGTTGTAGCCAGACCTGGTGGGTTTCCTGCCCCAGAATATTCAGGCTAGAACTGGGGTTGGGGCCTCAAAGGATGTCAGGTCAATCCAAGCCTAGCCCTGGAGAGGGGCCTGGGTCAACGTGTCATGGCGCCAGTGGTTCTGGTGGCCATAGCGGAGACCCAGCTGGTGTGTGGAGGGTAGTGCTATTCTCAGCCTCCGGGGCTTGGGGTCTGCTGATGAGTCAGCTTGTGCCGGTCACTAGGCTGTGGTTCTCACCGTCAGGAGCTTGAGTGGACAACACACTTCACCACTAGAAAAGCATCAACAGGAAGGCATGAGAGCTGGGCAGGAGGCCTGGGCAGGAGGTGGACAGTGGGTAGGAGGCCTGGGCGGGGGCAGGAGGTGGACAGTGGGCAGGAGGCCTGGACAGGATGTCAGGGCCTCAGGGGGAGAGGGAGGCTGTGCCCTCAGCTGCTTTCTCCTCTGGTTGGGGATGCCCTGGGTCCCCAAAGTCTGCTCATACCATGGGCTGCTCTGGTCTCTGACCCTGCTGCCCCTGCTCATCTCAGGAGGAGGCAGGCTTCCTGTTGCCCCTGGACTCTCCCAGGGAATCCGGTGGTCTTGGAGCCATGAGCTTCCCAGTGGGGGCTAGGGTCTCTGTGGTGGGCACCTGGCTGTGTGGCGAGAGAGCTCGGAGGCCCACTCACACCATCCTCTGTGGCTCCCGGGGGCGGGGGGGAGTGTGGCTCTCGAGAGGTGTCCATGCAGAGGGCTGTCATGGAGTTTGGCCCGACTGTCCAGGAGTGCTCACACCCCGCCTGCCCCGCCGTCTTCTGTGGAGTGTGGAGGGCTCGGCACTCAGGGCTGCTGGCTGTGACAGATGTGCTGGGGGCCGCTCAGGAGGTGGCCGTGGGGCCTGGGTTGGGACCTGGGCAGGGAAGGGCCATGAGCCCCAGGTGTCCAAGGGCCCTCCTGACACCATGGTCTCTTTACCTCCCCAGGTTTGGAAGGCATTTTGAGTCGCCGCTCCTCTGGCAGAGCATAGTCATGATCTTGACCATGTTACTGATGTTGAAGCTGTGCACTGAAGTCCGCGTGACAAATGAGCTGAACGTAAAACGCCGTTTCTTTGCAGGTTGGTGATGTGCAACTTTGGGAATAAAGCACTAAGTCCACAGGCCACGCTTGCCCCGGGTGTGGGGTTGGCTGCTACCCCAGCGGCTCTGGCTGCCGCAGACGGATGTTTGTGATTTCCTTGTGCTCCGTGTTTATTTAAAATGTTACCACTGCTTCCCTGGAATTTGGGCAAATTATTAACAGTCTCTGTTCCTGTACCCGTGATGGTCACGTGGGGCTGCTGAATTGGGGTTGGGTGCTGGCGTCTCCTTGGCCCGACCAGGTCAGAGGACATTACCCAAGAGGACGATTTTCTCTCCGTGTGTGGCTTTGCCTCGCGGGTACTGGGGGCCTGTGGCCGAGGGAACTGGGCTCTCTCCTGTCCCCTGTTACATGTTCACCCACAGTCGTGCTCGTGGTCTGGCGGGGTCGTGGCCTGATTGGGCCCTTGGGGGGCGATCCAGCCGGACGAGGACATGCTGCTCCGTGACCCTGAGCCTTGGGGAATACAGTGTCCTCCCTGCTTTTGCCTTTTCCTTTAAAGAAGCTCCTGCTGGGCTGCTGTGTGTCTGAGGGTGGAGGGCGGAGGCCTTCCTCCAGTTCTCCAGCAGGAGGGGGAACACAGCCCTTGCTTTGATCCATGTGTGTTTACTGTCCACGCTTCCTCCCACGACCGTTCCCACCGGTTTGTTGGGCGTGAGGCTCCTGGGGATGTGAGCTCCTGCGTTTCTATCCCTGAGCCTCTGTTCTTGCCGTGCAAGCGGATCCTTTCGTCTGTGTGGCTTCTGTTTTTAGAGTGAGGTAAAGGGAGGCTGATGTCAGTTTTCATAGAAAATAGGTCAGCCTGTGGCTCTGACGGGCAACCCTGGCCCAGGAGCATCCCTGCACCACGGAGACCACCTGTCTGCTCTGTGACCGTCTCCTCTTCGGGTCTGATCTCATTTCCCTGCTGTGAGGGGATGCAGGGCTGAGAGCAGGGCTGACCCCAGCCTTGGGGCAGGTGGCATTACCTTCTCTGCCCCCATCCCCCGTGACCCAAGGGCCCTCCCTCACTGCAGTGCCAAGGTGCTGTGGGCTCGGTCGTTCTGCTCACCCACGGATGAGGGATGGGCAGAGGAGGATGCATGCTGTCCCCTGTGCCTCAGGCTCTGAAATGTGAGACTGGGCGTCTGATCCTGTTGGAAATTGCGCGAAGGCTCTGGTGAGTGGGTGTCACATACGGTGGCTGCGTGTGTCCAGGCCATGGCGTGGGGTCTGGGTCCAACATCTTGGTGACCTCGTTGAAATGCAGGTCTTCCGGTGAGGGTGAGCAGGGCGCTGGGTTCTCGCTCCGTCTTACTGTCTTCTGTTGTGTATAAATTCCTCCAGGAGGAGTATTTCTGATTAACTAGAATGGATTCAGTTAAAATAGCAAATCCCAGGTTCTAGGGACAGGGCTGCCACCTGCATCGTAACAAATGACTCTCTGTGATGAGCAGGTGCATGGAGCCCAGGTCCGTTCATGGCCGGAAGCCAGGGCTGCAGAGATGATGAGGCAAGGCTGCTGGGGGGGTGGTTGTCCTGGACTTTCTGGGGGCCCCGTGTCAGTGCAGGCCTCAGAAGGGAAGGGGATACAGGAGGTGGTCAGGGATGGACCTGCGGCGCACGGGGCAGGGGCGGGGGCCCAGTGTACAGCAGGCTTGAGGGGCTGGAATGGTCCTCATCCCCCCCGGAGCCCTCATCTCCCTGTCTAGCCGGTGAGGATGAGGGGCCCTGAGCTTCAGCAGCTGATTCTGCCGACAGGTCAAGAGAGCAGGATGCGGGCTCTTGCCTGGACCCTCGGAAGGACCGCGCCCTGGTTTTGGCCTGGTGAGGCCATGGGGCCCCTCGTTCCCAGGTGCTGAGGTGATGAGTCTGTCCTAGGCCGTCAGGTTCATGTTGACTCATGGCGGTGGTGATGCACCCCTGCGCGGGGTCCGTGAGGAGACGCTGACATGAGGCTAGAGTTTTGTGGACAGACACGCAGGCAGGGTTGTGGTGGGCTCGGCCTTGCCCCTCGGCACAGCAGCCCCCGGGACGGCGGGCCTGCCCCTGCCTGGCTGGATGCCTCTCTACGGACTGTGTCTCATGACCCCTGGGCCCCAAAACCTTGGGTGGAAGACCCGCCCCTAAACCCCACATGCTGGGACTCGGCCAGATATGTGAGAATTTCTGAGACTCACCTTTAGTTCTCGAATTTAGTTTGATTTACATACTTTTGTGTGAGATACACAGCATGTCTCTAAGGGAAGCTTTTCAGTGAAATATGGTTTCCTTTCCTTTCCTCAGCCAGAAGTGGGAGGGTGGGTTGTGTGGGTTGTAGAGACCCTGACTGCTTCAGGCTGGGAGCTGCGGGGTCATGGGACTCAGTGCTGGGCCTCCCTGGGGAAGGTCGTGGCCCCCACTGCCCAGCGCTTTCTGAGGGGCGTTGGAGAGGTTGCCCTGTCAAGTACTCGATGCGGGGATACTGGAGTAGCCGTGTGCCAGTGTTCTCATGGAGTAGGCGGGCAGCCTGAAACAGTAATGGAAGCTTCAATGTTTTATGAGCGTCTTTTATAGAGGTTTTTAATTTTGAAGGTCAGCAGTTTAGCTTGGAAGTTGAGATTAAAGAAATAAATGGAATCAAAGGAGAGCTCTTTTACTATACCCGCCAACATGGGCTGCGTGTGCACCAAAACCGTGAAGAAGACGGCCTGAGTCATCATCAAGAAGTACTACACACACCTGGGCAGTAACTTCTACACCAATAAGCAAGTGTGTGAGGAGATGGCCATCATCCCCAGCGAGAAGCTCCGCAACAAGATCGCAGGCTATGTCACATAGCTGATGAAGCAGATTCAGCGGGGCCTGGTGAGAGGCATCTCCATCAAGTTGCAGGAGGAGGAGAGAGAAAGGAGGGATAATTATGTGCCTGAGGTTACAGCCCTGGACCAGGAGATCATCGAGGTAGATCCTGACACTAAGGAGATATTGAAACTCTCTTGGACTTTGGAAGGTCACTCAGCCTACAGTTGGGATGAATTTCAAAATACCACGGGGATGGTGCAGCCCGGGTGGCTCAGCGGTTTAAAATAAAATCTTTAAAAAAAACAAAAAAACCACCACAGGGTGTTGTTTGAATCTTTCTGCTATGCTATAATATCTTCAATAAACCTTGGACAACAAAACAACAAAAGAAGGACTCAGAGGAGAAAAAGCAGGGTGTTTATTTATTTATTTAAAATATTTTATAAACTCTTGTGTGTTTGCATCGGTGAAAAAAAAAAAAGATTTTATGTCTTTATCCATGATGGACACACAGAGAGAGGCAGAAACACAGGCAGGGGGAGAAGCAGGCTCCCTGCGGGGAGCCCGACCTGGGCCTCAATCCCGGGTCTGCAGGATCAAACCCCAGGCTGAAGGAGACACTCACCAGCTGAGCCACCTAGGTGCCCAAAAAAAGCAGGTTATTTAAAAAAATAGATATATGAATTCTTATCTGATTATAAAGAGCAGTACATGCTTGTTGACATTTTGGGGAAGAGAGAGGAACGTAAGGTAAAAGCAGATAGTATCTGTGCAGGCGTCCAAAGTTGATAACTGGGAATGCAGGGACATGGTCGCAGACTATCTCCACCCACAAAGTTGGGATCTTTCCAAACTGAGGGTCAAATTCTTTTTTTTTTTTTTTTTAAAGATTCCATCTATTTATTCATGAGAGACACACACACACACAGAGGCAGAGACACAGGCTGAGAGAGAAGCAGGCTCCATGCAGGGAGCCCGATGTGGGACTCGATCCTGGGTCACCCAGACCATGCCATGGGCCAAAGGCAGATGATAAACCGCTGAACCACCCGGGCTGCCCCACGGGTCAAATTCTTAAACCTGCCTCAGTCCCCTGGGGGTTCTTTCTGGGCCCTTGATCATCCACCTTGGGCTCCCAGCCATGCCTGCGCCTCTGAGGATGGCCGGGCTCCCATGTTTTAGGAAGAAATGTCCTGGAGGAGCTGCCGTGCAGGCACCCGTAGCTGGAGTGAGGTCTGGTGTGACCTCCGTGGGCTCATCTCTCACGTTTCCTCGTGGAGAACCTGAGACGTGCCAAGCCTCGGTGCGCCCCCTGTGTTGTCACGTCCCTGCAGCCACGCCCAGGCCCTGCTCACATTGTCCACCTGCAGGTTTTGGAGCAACTTCCAGAACCGCTGTGTCTGCGGGTGGTTCGTGCTGCATCTCTGCAAGACGAGGACTTTGGAAAGCGCCGTAACACCACCATCAGCTGTGGAAAGTGGATTTGATCATGATCCAAGGTGTGGTGTAGACATCCATGTCCAGTGGTAGCTTCCTTCCTGCTTGCCAGCGGCTCTGTCCTTGGGTCAGGTGGCAGGCAGGACATGGCACCAGCTCTCTCTCATCCACAGCCCCCCCCCCCACATCCCTTGGTTCCCTGGAGCTGCTCTGCTGTCACACGGGGCCTTGACTCTGTGGGGGAGGGCTGACCATGTGCCCCCGGGGGCTTGTGGGGAGCACAGGGAGGCCGAGCCCCCTCTGCACGTGGGCCGTGTCCTGCGTCTGCAAGCGATGCTCAAGAGGCCCTGCACGGAGGGGCCCGCTTGGCTTCTGCTGGCTGCTCAGGCATCACGGCTTCCCATCCCCAGTATGCCACCTGAAGGAACATGTACAACAGACACAAAGCCAGGTCCCGGGGTTGGGTCATGTCTGGGTTTGGCTCATGTGTTCTGCCCGGGGTGGTGTCCTCTCTCAGATGTGTAGTCAGCTGGGATGCTGTGGTGATGGGCACCCAGCACGTAGACCCATCTGTCGTGAGCCCGCAGGTGCACCCGCTGGCTGGAGGGCTCCTCTGAGCACACGCATCCCCTTGGACGTGCTATTCACTTATCCAATGGTGATCTCTGTTGATGAAAGGGAAGTAATCGCTTCCTTCTCTTTATTTGCAAGTTCTCAAAATCGTTTCCTTAGCATCTTGTGACAGTGATCACATTGTTTTCCTGTCCCGAGCATCCAGATGTAAGATCCCATATTGGATGGTGAGGCCTCATTTACGCCTGTGTGCCTCCAGGACCCTCTTCAAGTCGGCTCCTGACCTCTGGCCCAGACGAGTGGTCCCTTGGACCCCTGACCTCAGGGCGACGTGGAGCTCTGGGCGCACCCAGACTAGGCCTCGGCCATTTCCCCAAGGAGCCCTGGAGGCCATGCTCTGGTCACGGGGACACAGCTATGAGGGTGTCCTTGGCTATCTCAGAGGTGGGAGATGCCATGCGGACCTTGGTTATCTCAGAGGTTGGGCACGCTGACCCCTCTTGCTGAGTCTACACCCTGATTGCGTGGCTGATTTCCATGTGCTCCCCCAAGGCCCCAAGGGTGGGGAGTGGCAGGACTCAATTCCCTGTCTCCTCACCGGGGTCTTGGTCAGGGGGCTCCAGGAGCATCGTCTTACCGGGGGTCCCAGGACGACGCCCTCACCATTGGATTGCCTTGCATGTGGTCGCAGGGATTGGCACCTCCGTATGGGCGTGCCACCATCAAGCTGGGCTGGTTCTGGTTTGTTCCATCTGCAGCTCAGTCAGGTGGTCACTAGGGAACGGAAGTGTCTGGGGAGGTGGGTGAGGGTGGAGGATGGAGGTGAGGAGCGTGCTGACCGCAGTCGGGTGGTGCAGTTCTGAACACCCTGAAAACCACTGCCCTTTATGCTTTAAACGGATACGTTTTTACTGTATGTAGTTATGTCTGGAGAAAACTGTAAGAAACACGGGGGCGGGGGGGTCCACATCCCATTCTGAGGATGGACACCGAGGACCCCCCCCCCCCGCCCCAGAAGGTGTTCATCTGTGAGCCATTCTGCATTTTAAGGGTTGGTTGGTGTCCCGGAACGCCAGGCCCCACATCCCGTGGGTCTTGTCTGGACCTCCTCCTGGGGCCCTGGTCTCCAAGTCATCCTGTGGCCACCGCCCCCCTGCAGCCCCCCTCCGGGGGGTCCCTCCGTGCAGTGGATCCCGGGAAGCCCCTGGATGCAGCTCACAGCTCTCCGGCCTGCCCTCTACTGTCCTAAGCCGTGCTTGGCCCCCGGGCGGTGGCCCTCCCAACAGAACTCATGCCAGGACTTCTCTCTGGTCGTGTTCTGTCCCGGTTTTCGTGGCTGCTGGACGAGTAGCCCAGCATGGGGTGACTTGGGAAGATGGCAAGATGCTCACGCATTGCTGTCAGCAGGGACCACCCTGCAGCCATCTGCCAGGTCCCTTTACTCTGTCCCTCCCTCCGTCCCTTCTCTCCCCACTCGTGTGTGGGATGACCTTAAGTGGCCTCAGCTTTGTACCATGTGGTGGCCCAGCTCTGCGCGCACAACTGCGACCTGGGTGGGCGCTCTGTCTTTAATGATGTCATGGCAGTCATGCAGCATCGCACCTGTGGCCTGGGCCTATCCCCCTGGAACCAGCAGGCAGGGACGGGGATGCCTTGGGCAGCGGGCAGTGACCAGGCTCCGACATTTGTTTTTTTTGTTTTTTTTTATTTTTTTTTTTCCGACATTTGTTTTGGATCCTCAGTGCCTGGTCTGCAGGACACGTTCAGCGCTGAAGATGGTGGTTGTAGATGGTGCCCCTGTGGCTCTCCACCCATTCGCCCTGCCCAGTCCTGGGCCTCTGCCACACCCGGCCGTTCTGGCAGGTTCCCAGGCTCTGCCCGTGTTTGGGCATGGTGAGGCCCGAGGAGGGGACAGGGTGTGGGTGCCGTCCAGGCCTGCATCCCCTGCGTCCCCTCCCCCTTCCTCTGTGGAGGAAGTGTCTGCAGAGGTGAAGTTGGTCTCAAGCAAGAAATAGAAGGAAGGGCTGTGTCAGGCCAGGCCTGGGTGTTCAGAGCCCAGCACTTCCAGGCTGTGGTGCCGGGGGCACGGGAGTGTGGGCGGCGGGGACAGCAGGGAGCTGTCCAAGGAGCCCTCGTGGGCCGGGCAGCCAGTTCCCTTGGGCAGGGCTGGGGCACCTGCTGGCCCCAAGCCGTGGAGCCAATCCAGTGTTCCGCTGCTGACATGCACACTGTCCTTTTAGAGGTGGAGCCTCGCCACTTGGCAGATAAACCCGTGCCCCGAGTGTAGGGCACCTCCCATCATCTTCCAGACAGCGTCCCGGCTGCAGCCTGGAGGCTTGGAGTCTGGGCGGCCTCCTGGGCAGCACGGCACAGGGGTGTAGGGTCTGTGGTGTAGCCGGGCCACGGGGGAGCGGGGTCCCCCAGGATGGGGTCCTCTGGGGCTTGCTGGTGCCGTTCTGGCACCGTGGACTGCGGCCTTATGTGTGAGCTACGTGCCTTTCGGGTCCCAGGCTGAGCTGGCTCCCCTTCCACATGGGTGTTTCTGTGCGTCCCCAAGGACGCTTGCTGGAGCAGCCCCCAGAGAGCCGCCTGGGGCGCTGCGTACTCCCGTCTTGGGGTGAGTAGAGGTGGCCTGGGCTGCCTGTCAGCGCAGCTGGACTCCATGGGCCCTGACCTCAGAGGAGGGGAAAACGAGGTAACCTTTCATGTTCGCCTAGATCTCCTCCTCCTTCTCCAGGCACTTCTGTTGGAAGGAGGCTAGGTTTGGAGAAAAAATTGTGTAAAAAGTGAATTTCCTAATAACCGGGAAACCAAGACCTTGCCCTTCTGTTGCAATGTTTTTAGTTTTTTTGTTCTTTAAAAAAGAAACGCAAAGAGGGCGGGAGCCACAGCAGCTAATGAGTGTTAAAACCAGTCTGTTTCTGTCTCTTCCTTCTTTCTGTTTCTTTAAATGTAGCTGCAGATAATAAGGACGAAGAAGTCAAGGTGCCCCCCAGGCGGTTGTATCTGGGTACGTACTACCGCGCGGGGCTGCCCCAGGACCCCTCACCTCCCCAGCCTGCTCAGCCCTTACCAGCATGCTCCCGGCCTGTGACTCGGTTTACTAAGTGTGGCCATGTCTCCAGCAAGCTAACCGACCCAGAGCCTGCTGTTCTGAAGCATGAGCTAGTTCCTAGAGCCCACCCAGCGTGCGCGCGAGAGAGAGAAAGAGAGAGAGAGAGAGAAACCGGGGATGGGGAAGTGAAACAGGTGAGGGTACAAGTTTGTATTAGATTCATCCCCAAATGTTCTACTCCTTTTGATGCTATGGAAAATGGAACTGTGTTTGTGGCTTCATGTCAGGTGGTTTAGTGAAATCTTGTAGAAATAAAGTTGATTTTCACATATGGATCTTGTGTTCTGCAGCTTTGCTGGCCTCATTCATTAGTTCAATAGCTTTTTGGTGTGTCCCTTGGGATTTCTCTGTGTACAATCATATCCTTGGGATGCCTGGGGGAATCAGCAGTTGGCTGCCTGCCTTCGGCTCAGGTCATGATCCCGGGGTTCTGGGATCAAGTCTCACGTCAGGTTCTGTGCATGGAGCCTGCTTCTCCCTCTGCCTGTATCTCTGCCTCTCTCTGTGTCTCTCATGAATAAATAAATCTTTTTTTTTTTTGAAAAAAGATCACATCCTCTGTGCAGAGAGGTAGTGTTGCTTTCTCCTCTGCAATCTGGATGCTTCTTCTAATTCTTGCCTTGTCCCCCTGGAGTCAGAGTTGGCTGCACAGTGAGCCTGGACCTGCTTGTCGTGCTCCCGGGCTTCACAGGAAGGTGTCTGTCACCACCAGGCACAGTGTTGGCACGGATCCCATGTAGCTGCCTTCTGTTACATGATGCAGGAACCTTCCTACTTTGAGTTTGTGTTTTATTTATCATGAAATGGTGTTGAAGGTTTTTTTTTTTTTTTTAAGATTTTATTCATTTATACATGACAGACACACACACACACACACACACACACACACACACACAGAGAGAGAAAGGCAGAGGCAGAGGGAGAAGCAGGCTCCATGCAAGGAGCCCGACGTGGGACTTGATCCAGGAACCTCAGGGTCATGTCCTGGGCTGAAGGCAGGCACCAAACCGCTGAGTCACCAAGGGATCCCTGGTGTTGAAGTTTGATGCTTCCCTATGTGTGTTGAGATGATCATGTAGTTTTGTCTTTCATTCTGCATTGATTGACGTTGTATGTTGGACCAACATGGCATTCTTGGGATCAACCCCATCTCGCCGTGAGCTAAGATCCTTTTTATAAGTTGCTGGATTCCACTGCTAGGACTATGTCAAGGATTTTTGTGTCCAGATTCATAAGGGATATTGGTCTGCCTTTTTTTTTTTTTTTTTTTTTTTAATTCGTGAGGACTTTGGTTTCAGTATCAGGATAGTACTGGTCTGGGAAGACAGGTTGGGAATGGAAATGTTCCCTCCTCTTCTATTTTAAGTTTGTAAAGGATTGCTATCAATTCTTTATTAAGACATGTTTTTTAATTGAGGACACTTGGGGAGCTCAGTGGTTGAGCACCTGCCTTTGGCTCGGGGGTGACCTGGATCCTAGGATCGAGTCCCACATTGGGCTCCCCAGAGGGAGCCTGCTTCTCTCTCTGCCTCTCTCTGTGTGTCTCTCATGAATAAATAAATAATATCTTAAACAATTTTTTAAATTGAGATATAACTAACATTAGCTTCAAGTATATAGTAAGTTTAGTATCAGTCATCAAAAAAATTTTGTTTATGATGACTTTTAAGATCTCTCGCTGAGCTGCTTTCAAATACACGGCATAGTATCATGGCACAGTATTGTCAGCCACAGTCAGCGAGCTGTGCCTTCCATCCCCGTGACCTGTTTATTCTGTAACTAAACCTCGTACCTTGTGACCCCTCACCCGTTCTGCGTAGCCAGAATCCCCCACCGGTCTGTCCTCTGTATCTGTGGGCTGTCTCACTTCTTTAGATTCCGCTTATAAATGCAGCC